>NC_141879.1:373373375-373998375 GCF_056163025.1 Triticum urartu
CATTTGCACTCCAAAGCAAATCTTAAGATATGCACAAATTTAGGGGGAGCTCTTGCTTTTCACATACTTCTCAAAGCGAGAATATCTTTCACTCTTATTATCATTTGTCAAAGCTTTGATCTATATGTTGTCATCAATTACCAAAAAGGGGGAGATTGAAAGTGCAACTATCCCTGGGTGGTTTTGGTAATTCCTAACAACATATAGCTCATTGAGCTAATATTATTCCAAGATTAATATTTCAGGAAAAGCTCAATCAATGGCATGGCATGGATGAGGAAAGTGGATCCGTTAAAATTCTAAGGACAAAAAGTTTGGCTCAAGCGTGAAGCTCAAGACTCTACATTTTATATTTTAGTGATCCAAGATCACATTGAGTCTATAGGAAAAGCCAATACTATCAAGGAGGGATGAGGTGTTGCTTAATGGGTTGCTTGCTAAAAGTGCTTAGTGATATGCTCCAAAATCCTCAACTACCTTCCCACATCCACATATGACCTAAACCAAAAGTCAAATTCGGCCCCACCGATTCTTTCTATCCGGCGCCGCCGATTTTCAAATGTCATAGCCACTGCCACAAACCCTAGGCAAATCGGTCTCACCGATAGGGATCTCGATCTCACAGAGATGGGATTGTAATCTCTCTGTTTCCCTTCGTAACGTTTCGGTCTTACCGAGATGAGCGATCGGTCCCACCGAGATTGCAATGTAAACTCTCTGTTTCCCTTTTGTAACATTTCGGTCTCACCGAGATGAGCGAATCGGTCCCACCGAGTTAACCCGACCAACTCTCTGGTTAGCTTATTACCAAAATCAGTCCCACCGAGTTTGTGTAATTGGTCACACCGAGATTACGTTATGCCCTAACCCTAACCATATCGGTCCTACCGAGTTGCATCTCAGTCCCACCGAAAATCCTAACGGTCACTAGGTTTGCTGAATCGGTCCGACCGAGTTTAACCATTCGGTCCCACCGAGTTTGTGTAATCGGTCACACCGAGATTACGTTATGCCCTAACCCTAACCATATCGGTCCTACCGAGTTGCATCTCAGTCCCACCGAAAATCCTAACGGTCACTAGGTTTGCTGAATCGGTCCGACCGAGTTTAACCATTCGGTCCCACCGAGTTTGGCAAATTGTGTGTAACGGTTAGATTCTGTGTGGAGGCTATATATACCCCTCCGCCCACTCTTCATTCATGGAGAAAGCCATTAGAACATACCTACACTTCCAATACACATGTTCTGAGAGAGAACCACCTACACTTGTGTTGAGGTCAGGATATTCCATTCCAACCATATGAATCTTGATCTCTTGCCTTTCCCAAGTTGCTTTCCACTCAAATCTTCTTTCCACCAAATCCAAATCCTGTGAGAGAGAGTTGAGTGTTGGGGAGACTATCATTTGAAGCACAAGAGCAAGGAGCTCATCATCAACACACCATTTGTTACTTCTTGGAGAGTGGTGTCTCCTAGATTGGCTAGGTGTCACTTGCGAGCCTCCGACAAGATTGTGGAGTTGAACCAAGGAGTTTGTAAGGGCAAGGAGATCGCCTACTTCGTGAAGATCTATCGCTAGTGAGGCAAGTCCTTCGTGGGCGACGGACGTGATGGAATAGACAAGGTTGCTTCTTCGTGGACCCTTCGTGGGTGGAGCCCTCCGTGGACTCGCGCAACTGTTCCCCTCCGTGGATTGAAGTCTCCATCAACGTGGATGTACGATAGCACAACCTATCAGAACCATGACAAAAACATCCGTGTCTCCAATTGCGTTTGAATCCTCCAAACCCTTCCCTTTACATTCTTGCAAGTTGCATGCTTTACTTTCCGCTGCTCATATACTCTTTTGCATGCTTGCTTGAATTGTGTGGAGATTGCTTGACTTGTGCTAAGATAGCTAAAATCTGCCAAGAACTAAAATTGGGGAAAGGCTAGATTTTTATTTGGTCAAGTAGTCTAATCACCCCCTCTAGACATACTTTCGATCCTACAAGTGGTATCAGAGATTTGGTCTCCATTTGCTTTGATTTCCATAGCTTTTGGTGGTCATAGCCTTGGTTTCACAACCTAGGAGAGTATGGCGTCTAGTGATGAGGACATGACTACCATGGATACGACCAAAAATATTGCATACATGCATATTTGTCAGGTGATTTCTAATGCAAACTATTCAATAATCTATTTATGTTATGCAGAACAAAAATACTTCACACACTTTTGTGTTTTGTCTAATTGTAGGTGTATGGGACATTTGTATAATCCACATATGAAGATAAGGGAAAAGGAGAAGTTTATGTTGTGTTCAAAAAGTCCTCTCACGTCACTTTTGGGCCAAGAGAAGATAGAGTCCAAGTCTTTCACGTTCTGGATTCAGATTCGGACTGCACAGACATACCTGACTCAAAACGCCAACAACTTTTTCATACGGACTCCGAATTGGGTGATTCTTTTTTTGTTGGAAACTAGATTTCGTGCTCTTTCCAACCCAATTGGATTCACCTTCAAATTCGTCCGGAGCATTGAGTTACGGACGAAACAATCTGACATTGCAGCAGAATCCGAGTCAAACTACAAGCCCAAAGGTGTTGCATCACCTCCACTTGGGCCCATGAGCCGTGTACGACCTAGGGTTAGTTTTAGGCTGCCTTGGGACGTCCTCCCACCTCCTTGGCCGCCACCCCTTGCTCCTATATAAGTAGATCCATCTAGTAGCTTTTTCCTTGGGATTTGTTTAGTTAAAAGTTAGCCATTGCAACTTCGTGTACTTCGTTTGTGTCCAACGACCAGACCAAGACCGCTTACGGATCCCCACCATTATCAATACCTCATATATATTTGCAATATTCAGATTGCTTTATCATATTTTTGCTCGTTCTTCGATTGCTTGCAGGAATAGACCTTCGTGGTCAGGCTGACCGTGCTTCCGGCATCGTCAGTAACCTCAGGAGATTGGTTTAGCGATTGCTAAGGCGCAACGTCGTCCACGTTTGTAGTCGGATCGTCAAAGTCGTCTCCACCAAATCGATAGTTATCATCTCATCGAAAGATCGGGACACCCTCGCCTCTATCATCTAGCGAGGGAAATTATCACCGTAGAGGTCCTTACTTTGATGGCACTAATTTTGCTAGTTGGAAGCATAAGATGAAAATGCATATTCTTGGACATAACCCCGCTGTTTGGGCTATTGTGTGTATTGGCTTGCAAGGTGAATTCTTTGATGGGAAAGAACTGAACCGTGAAGCTACCTTGGAGGAGTTGAAGATGCTGCAATACAACGCTCAAGCTTGTGATATCCTCTTCAATGGATTATGCCCCGAAGAATTCAACAAAATTAGCCGTCTTGAGAATGCAAAGAAAATTTGGGATACTTTGATTGATATGCACGAAGGTACCGACTCCGTCAAGGAATCCAAATTGGATGTGCTTCAAAGTCAACTTGACAAGTTCAAAATGAAGGATGGTGAAGGTGTCGCTAAAATGTACTCTAGGCTTGCTCTTATCACAAATGAGATTGCCGGCTTAGGGAGTGAAGAGATGACCGATAGATTCATCATCAAGAAGATCCTAAGAGCCTTGGATGGAAAATATGATACCGTGTGCACATTGATCCAAATGATGCCCAATGACAAAGATCTCAATCCAACGGAAGTCATCGGAAGAAATGTTGCTCATGAGATGTCACTCAAGGATAAAGAGGAACTTCACAACAAATCAAGTGGTGCTTACAAAGCCTCATGTGAAGCCCCCACATCATTGAGTGAGAAACAAACCTTCAATGAAGAATTGAGCTTAATGGTGAAGAACTTCAACAAGTTCTACAAGAGTAGAAGCAAAGAGAGAAGATCCAAGTCAAGGTCCTACAATTGTGGAAGGCCCGGACACTATTCCAATGAGTGTACGGCCCCCTACAAGAGAAGAGAAGATTCTCCCAAAAGAAGAAGTAGAAGAGAAGAATCACCATCTAGAGAAAGAAGGAGTAGAGATGATCGTTATGAACGAAGACCCTCACGGAGAAGCAAGGATCTGGAAAGAAAGGACAAGTCATCAAGGAGATACACAAAACGAAGACATCAAGCTCATGTTGGTGAATGGGTATCCGGCTCCGACTCCGACAACCACTCCGAGAGAAGCTATCACTCCGACTTCGAATATACTCAAGACGAAGGTGTTGCCGGTCTAGCACTTGTGACAACCAACTCCTACAACATATTTGACTCACCAAATGAAGGAGTTGGAACATGCTTCATGGCTAAAGGCCCAAAGGTATCACACCCCGAGTATGTTGATTTCAATAGTGATGAAGATGACTTGTTAGGTGATGATGATTTACTTGTTGACAACTCTAGTGATGAATACTATGATGAAACGTCAATTAATCATGCTAATCAAGATAAAACGAATGACAATGATAAGGAGAAGATTGAGTCTCTAACTAAAGAACTGAACACTCTTAAGTTAGCTCATGAAACTATCTTAGGAGATCATCGAGAACTTTTAAGGACTCATGAGAAATTACGCTTTGAAAAGCTCAACCTTGAGCAAGAGCATGAGTTCTTAAAAGCAATCAATGATGATCTTCATAAGAAAAGTTGTTCTTACATTGCCAAGTGTTTACTCTTATCCACTTACATGCCTCAAGTCAAGTCTAGTAACAAGAACAAGAAAGATTCTTCCTCTAGTAGTAACAATAATCATGCTAAATCCAATATTGTTGCTTCTAGTAGTTCTCTTGATTCCACTAATGATTCTCTTAGCCAAGTTACACTTGAGCAAGAAAATAGCTTATTGAAGGGAACTATAGAGAAAGGTGTTTACAAGAGCCTTGCCGGAAGTAAGCAATTCGAGGAAATTGTACGCAAGCAAGGAAGGCACCAGAAGAATCAAGGTGTTGGTTTTGAACGAAAGTTCAATGCCAATGGAATTGAGTGGGAAGAAGATCAATACCCCAAGACGAAGTTTGTTCCTCAACAAGAGAAGTATGATCCTACTTCTCTCAAAGGGACACAAGCTCAAGATGATCTTCCACCACAAGACCACAAGCAAAAAGGCAAGGACAAGCTTCAAGAAGAAATTGATGCATTTGAAGAAGCTCCTAAGGCCTTGGTCAAGTGGGTTCCCAAGACTACTTCAAGTTCCACTTCATCAAGTACAACTACAACACCAAGGATTCCCATCAAGATGGTGTGGATCCTGAAAAAGAACTAGAGAGTTCTTGAGGGTGACTCCGCCAACATACTTCACTCTTATCATCTTTGCAAGAACAAGTGCAATCAACTTCCACATCTTGCACTAGTTCAAGGAGTCACAAACCCTCTTGTTGGTAAGACAAGGGACAAGGTAACCTAAAAGCTTTCATAGACATCATCTTGTGTGTGCATCACTCTATGTCTATGGATATCCTTGTTTGTTCCTTGTGGGACTAACCCGTGTAGGTATTGAAAGTGCAACTCACTCCAATGGATAGCTTCAAATGATCTACATCAACATTGAGCATCCACATCTTCAACATCTACATGAAGTCATCATCGACAAAACCCAAGGTTAGTTCATCCCTCTTAGGGGGATCTCACATCTAGGGGGAGCTTTACTCTAAGAATTGAGCTAAAGCAACTCTAATGGTGTGAACACAACAATGCTTTATGTAAAAGTGGTAACCCCACTTGTGCTTAAACGATGAGTATGACCTATGATCAAATGTTCTCATTTGACTCCTAAGTCAATATACTCATATATAGATGACCTAGTCATCGCCAATTGTTTGATAGATGCTAGAATTGGTTGTGCATGCTTTGCCACATATTTCAATTGCCATTTTATTGTGTGATGATGAGGACATCAATACCATTGTTACACCCACAGCCCCTACTCTTACATATACTGGACCAATTACTAGAGCTCGCGCACGCCAATTAAATTACCAGGTACTTTCGTTTCTTGGTAATGATTCTAATGTTCATGAGATTATGATGCTGCCTAAATTGGATACATTTGTTTTGCTTTCAAATGAAGGGCCTAGCTTGGAGAAGGATGAACATTGGAGCAAGAACACGCATGAAGTTGATGGCATGCGTAAGGGGATCAAGAACGGAGTTACAAGTGATGATTTCAGGACTTTGAAGCCGCCATAAGGAGTGCATGAAGCCATGGACGAAATATACAAGATGCCACTTCATAATATTCGTCCATAGGCTATTCTAGGTGCTGCGTCACCTTATTAATGGGCCAGGCCCATGTAATTTCGAAATACTTAAGTATAGGCTATTTTTAGAGTCCGTATGTGTGGGGAAACAAGAGTTAGGGTTGGTTTCGGACCCCACCCTCAAGGGCCACGAAATTCCCCCCTCTTCCTCCATATATATAGCCCTTAGGGCGTCGTTCAGACTTTGGGTTTTGTTTAGATTAAAAGTTCGCCATAGCTGCAACTTCGCGTACTTCGTTTGTGTCCAACGACCAGACCAAGACGTCACAGAACCCCACCTTGATCAATAAAGCTTTCATCTTATATTCGCAATATCCCGATTGCAATCTCAGTTTCTTGCTTGTTCTGCGTTTGCTCGCAGGAAACAGACCCTCGTGGTCAGGTTGATCGTGCTCCGGCGTGGTCAATAACCCTCGGAAGTTGGATTAGTGATTGGTAAGGCGCGACGTCTCGCACGTTCGTAGTCGGATCGTCAAGGTCGACTCCCACAGAAAACGATAGCCACCATCTCATCGAAACATCGGGACACCTTAGCCTCTATCAAGTGGTATCAGATTTCCAGGTTGCTCGGTGAGATTTTACAGTTTTTCGTAGATTAGACCGAGTCTGTTCTTCATACCTACAGTCCACGAAAAAGCCAGAAAAAAAATTAGGGTTAGTTCATCATATCCGAACCAATCTGAGCCTTTGCATAATCTTTTTAGGGTTTTTGCTTTGTTGAATTTGCGGTTGCATCGTCGTGTCAAGTTGCTGGTCTTAGAGTCTAGTCTTTTAGAGTTTTGAGTTCTGGTCATAAGTTGTCACGCCGCCACCACACCATCATCATCGCCCATCTACCACTTTTGCTTATCCGCCACCGCTCTGAATCCATATCCATATACCATCACCAATCCGTATCCATATACCACCACCAATCTGTATCCATATACCCCACCGCTACCATATACCACCACCGCTGCCATATACCACAACCATATATCCACCACCAATCCGAGTTCTTCTCATATTAGGTTTGTTCTTGAGATCAATCTAAATTCCGATTCGTGTTTCCTTCCCTGCGTAGGTCACGAAAAAAGAAGAGTCTGGAGACCCCCGGGCAGTTTTTAGGCCAAAATTTTCACGGGTAAATTTTTTTTCCCTATCCTATTTTTAGGCTTTTCTGAGTCTTTTGAGCCACGTGCCATCATAGTGATTTTTTGTCGCACTTTTTCGTCGTCGCTGCCCTGATTTCCGAAAAAAAAAGTGAAAAAAAATTTCGTGCCCATCCTATCAGTTTGACGAGGGAAGAGTTTTGAGACACTCGCCATTATAGTGATTTTTCGCAAAAAAAAGAGGAGCGCAAAAAAAGGAGCGCAAAAAAAAGAGCGAAAAAAAAGAGTTCCAGAGTGTGCTTTTCCCTTATTTACGTGCAGCGCCGTGATTTTGTTAGTGTTCTAGGCTCGCGTCTCTAGCACGGTCTAGCCTAGGACCAGCACAGTACCGTCGTTGAGCGTTTATTCAACTTTGCATCTCTGAATTGATTATTGCTGTCCCTTTTTGCTACCATACTATAAGCCTTCCCAGCTCCACATACATCTACGTCGTGCATTTGACTCTCCCTGGCAATCGCTCTATCCAAGCTTTTGAGAGTTTTGACTACAACGGTTGCCGATCACCGCCTGCTGCTGGGTAAGAACTGGTAAGAATTTGAGATTTGCTTGACGGATTTGTGACACCCGCCACCACCACCACTTGTTAGTAGTCTGTAGGATCATATTCTTGTGTGTTTCTATTGCTGCTAACCATGCCAGGATCACAAGCCGACGAGACTGACTGGGAGAACTTGACGAACAAGGAGCTTCATGATACGTTTCAGCAAATGATGAGTGGACAGGTGCAAGATGTGATAAACAGATTGGAAGAGGCCATGGAGAAGATAGATGGCATGGAGAAGACGTTTGAAACAAAGCTCGATAACAAGTTTGCTGAATTGCTTTCGCGTTTTCCACCACCACCACCGGCTGCTCCTGCCGCACCTCTGCAACAACAGCAACAACATCGACTACCTCCACGTCGGGAAACAGCCCTCCGCCGAGCGAGCCGTGTCCCTCTTCAGTTGGGCCAAACTGCTGGTGCTGCTGTTGATACTTCTGTGGCTCCTACTGCTGATGTGGAGGAGGATGATTATGTGGGAGATTATGAGGATGAGGTTGATCAAAATCAGAACTACGTGCCACCACCATCACAGCAACCACCAGGTCGTCCACATGCAAATAATGGCAATGGTAGGGCTCACCCTCAGGTACGAGATCATGATCACCCTGCCACCTCCAACCGTGATACAATAAAGCAGGCACAATCACCACTATCTGCCAAGAGCACACCTTCTGGGCCTGCAAAGAGCTCTTCTTCATCCATCGCATCAACAGGGCAAACACATGATATTATTTGTCGGCGTTGCAAGGGTGGAGGTCATTATGCGAGAGAATGCCCATCTAAGCGTGTGATGATTGTTACTGAGGATGGTGGGTATGAGTCTGCTAGTGACTATGATGAGGAGACTTTGGATCTTATTACACGTGAAAAACACGGTGGAGACAATTCTGATCATGAGACGCAATACATGGCTCCTGAAGATGCTGACAGGTATGAATGTTTAGTTGCTCAACGTGTTTTGAGTGTGCAGGTTACACAAGCTGAGCAAAATCAGAGGCATAATTTGTTCCATACAAAGGGAGTTGTGAAGGAACGTTCTGTTCGCGTGATCATAGATGGAGGGAGCTGCAATAACTTGGCTAGCATGGAGATGGTGGAGAAGCTATCTCTCACCACAAGACCACATCCACATCCTTACTACATCCAATGGTTCAACAACAGCGGCAAGGTTAAGGTAACACGTACTGTTCGTGTGCATTTTAGTATCTCTACATATGCTGATTATGTTGATTGTGATGTGGTACCCATGCAAGCATGTTCCTTATTACTTGGTAGACCATGGCAATTTGATAAAAATTCTGTACACCATGGTAGAAACAATCAGTATACTCTTGTTCATAACGATAAAAATATTACTTTGCTTCCTATGACTCCTGATTCCATTTTGAAAGATGATATTAATAGAGCTAATAAAGCAAAACAGAAGACAAATAAGAGTGAAAATCAGATTGTGGCAAAAGAATTTGAGCACCAAATGAAGCCTAATAATAAACCATCTACTGTTGTTTCTGAAATTAAATTGAAAAGTGCATGTTTACTTGCCACCAAATCTGATATTGATGAGCTAGATTTTAGCAAATCTGTTTGCTATGCTTTTGTGTGCAAAGAGGCATTATTTTCATTCGAGGACGTGCCTTCCTCTTTGCCCCCTGCTGTCACTAAACATTTTGCAGGAGTTCGCTGATGTCTTTCCACAAGACGTGCCACCGGGATTACCACCTATTCGAGGGATTGAGCATCAAATTGACTTAATTCCCGGTGCTTCGCTACCCAACCGTGCACCATACCGTACCAATCCAGAGGAGACGAAGGAGATTATGCGTCAAGTACAAGAACTGCTCGACAAAGGTTATATACGCGAATCCCTTAGTCCTTGTGTTGTTCCTATCATTTTAGTGCCGAAAAAGGATGGTACGTCGCGTATGTGCGTTGATTGTAGAGGCATTAATAATATTACTATTCGTTGTCGTCATCCTATTCCTAGGCTAGATGATATGCTTGATGAATTGAGTGGCTCTACAATATTCTCCAAAGTTGATTTGTGTAGTGGATACCATCAAATTCGTATGAAATTGGGTGATGAATGGAAAACAGCATTTAAAACTAAGTTTGGATTATATGAGTGGTTAGTCATGCCTTTTGGGTTAACTAATGCACCTAGTACTTTCATGAGGTTAATGAACGAAGTTTTACGTGCTTTCATTGGACGATTTGTGGTAGTTTACTTTGATGACATATTGATTTATAGAAAATCTTTGGAGGAACATTTGGAACATTTACGTGTTGTTTTTATTGCTCTACGTGATGCACGTTTGTTTGGAAACCTTGGAAAGTGCACCTTTTGCACCGACCGAGTATCTTTTCTTGGCTATGTTGTTACTCCACAGGGAATTGAAGTTGATAAAGCCAAGATTGAAGCTATTGAGAGTTGGCCGCAGCCCAAAATGGTCACACAAGTGAGGAGTTTCCTTGGCCTCGCTGGTTTCTATAGGCGTTTTGTGAGAGATTTCAGCACCATTGCTGCACCTCTCAACGAGCTTACAAAGAAGGATGTGCCTTTTGTTTGGGGTACCGCACAGGAAGAAGCCTTCACGGAATTGAAAGATAAGTTGACACATGCTCCTTTACTCCAACTTCCTAATTTCAATAAGACTTTTGAGCTTGAATGTGATGCTAGTGGAATTGGATTAGGAGGTGTGTTATTACAAGATGGAAAACCTGTTGCATACTTTTCTGAAAAATTGAGTGGGCCTAGTCTGAACTATTCTACTTTCTACTTATGATAAAGAATTATATGCTCTTGTTCGGACCTTAGAAACATGGCAACATTATTTATGGCCCAAGGAATTTGTTATACATTCTGATCATGAATCTTTGAAACACATTAAAAGTCAAGCAAAACTGAACCGTAGACATGCTAAATGGGTTGAATTCATTGAGACTTTCCCTTATGTCATTAAACACAAGAAGGGTAAAGAAAATGTTATTGCTGATGCCTTGTCTCGTCGTTATACTATGCTTTCACAACTTGACATTAAAATATTTGGTTTGGAGACCATCAAAGATCAATATGTTCATGATGCTGAATTTAAAGATGTATTGCAGAATTGTAAGGAAGGGAGAACTTGGAACAAGTTCGTTCTTAACGATGGATTTGTGTTTCGTGCTAACAAGCTATGCATTCCAGCTAGCTCCGTTCGTCTTTTATTGTTGCTGGAGGCGCATGGAGGAGGATTAATGGGACACTTTGGCGTCAAGAAGACGGAGGATATACTGGCTACACATTTCTTTTGGCCAAAGATGACACGGGATGTTGAGCGTTTTGTTGCTCGCTGCACTACATGTCAAAGAGCTAAGTCACGACTCAATCCTCATGGTTTATATATGCCTTTGCCTGTACCTAGTGTTCCTTGGGAGGATATATCTATGGACTTTGTTTTAGGTTTACCTCGAACAAAGAAGGGGAGGGATAGCATATTTGTTGTCGTGGATAGGTTCTCGAAAATGGCACACTTTATACCATGTCATAAAAGCGATGATGCTGTTAATGTTGCTGATTTGTTCTTTCGTGAAATTATTCGCTTACATGGTGTGCCAAATACTATTGTTTCAGATCATGATACTAAATTTCTTAGCCACTTTTGGAGATGTTTATGGGCTAAGTTGGGGACTAAGCTGCTTTTCAGTATGTCACCCCCAAACTGATGGACAAACTGAAGTACTCAATAGAACATTGTCTACTATGCTTAGGGCTGTTTTGAAGAATAACAAGAAAATGTGGGAAGAATGCTTGCCTCATATTGAATTTGCTTATAATCGTTCATTGCATTCTACTACTAAGATGTGCCCTTTTGAAATTGTGTATGGTTTCCTACCTCGTGCACCTATTGATTTGTTGCCTCATCCATCTTCAGAGAAGGTTAATTTTGATGCTAAAGAACGTTCTGAATTGATTTTAAAAATGCATGAGTTAACTAAGGAAAACATTGAGCGTATGAATGCTAAATATAAACTTGCTAGAGATAAGGGTAGAAAACATGTTGTGTTTGCGCCTGGAGATCTTGTTTGGTTACATTTGCGTAAAGATAGATTTCCTAATCTGCGCAAATCAAAGCTAATGCCACGTGCTGATGGTCCTTTTAAGGTGTTAGAGAAAATAAATGATAATGCATATAAACTTGAGCTACCTGTAGATTTTGGGGTTAGTCCCACTTTTAACATTGCAGATTTGAAGCCTTATTTGGGTGAGGAAGATGCGCTTCCGTCGAGGATGACTTCATTTCAAGAAGGGGAGGATGATGAGGACATCAATACCATTGTTACACCCACAGCCCCTACTGTTACATATACTGGACCAATTACTAGAGCTCGCGCACGCCAATTAAATTACCAGGTACTTTTGTTTCTTGGTAATGATTCTAATGTTCATGAGATTACGATGCTGCCTAAATTGGATACATTTGTTTTGCTTACAAATGAAGGGCCTAGCTTGGAGAAGGATGAACATTGGAGCAAGAACACGCATGGAGTTGATGGCATGCTCGAGGGGATCAAGAACGGAGTTACAAGTGATGATTTCAGGACTTTGAAGCCGCCATAAGGAGTGCATGAAGCCTTGGACGAAATATACAAGATGCCACTTCATAATATTCGTCCATAGGCTATTCTAGGTGCTGCATCACCTTATTAATGAGCCAGGCCCATGTAATTTCGAAATACTTAAGTATAGGCTATTTTTAGAGTCCGTATGTGTGGGGAAACAAGAGTTAGGGTTGGTTTCGGACCCCACCCTCAAGGGCCACGAAATTCCCCCCTCTTCCTCCATATATATAGCCCTTAGGGCGTCGTTCAGACTTTGGGTTTTGTTTAGATTAAAAGTTCGCCATAGCTGCAACTTCGCGTACTTCGTTTGTGTCCAACGAGCAGACCAAGACGTCACAGAACCCCACCTTGATCAATAAAGCTTTCATCTTATATTCGCAATATCCCGATTGCAATCTCAGTTTCTTACTTGTTCTTCGTTTGCTCGTAGGAAACAGACCCTCGTGGTCAGGTTGATCGTGCTCCGGCGTGGTCAATAACCCTCGGAAGTTGGTTTAGCGATTGCTAAGGCGCGACGTCTCGCACGTTCGTAGTCGGATCGTCAAGGTCGACTCCCACAGAAAACGATAGCCACCATCTCATCGAAACATCGGGACACCTTAGCCTCTATCAGTAACGCCGTGATTTTGTTAGTGTTCTAGGCTCGCGTCTCTAGCACGATCTAGCCTAGGACCAGCACAGTACCGTCGTTGAGCGTTTATTCAACTTTGTATCTCTGAATTGATTATTGCTGACCCTTTTTGCTACCATATTATAAGCCTTCCCAGCTCCACATACATCTACGTCGTGTGTTTGACTCTCCCTGGTAATCGCTCTATCCAAGCTTTGAGAGTTTTGACTACGACGGTTGCCGATCACCGCCTGCTGCTGGGTAAGAACTGGTAAGAATTTGAGATGCTTGACGGATTTGTGACATCCACCACCACCTCTTGTTAGTAGTCTGTAGGATCATATTCTTGTGTGTTTCTATTGCTGCTAACCATGGTAGGATCGCAAGCCGACGAGACTGACTGGGAGAACATGACGAATAAGGAGTTGCACGATAAATTTCAGCAAATGATGAGTGGACAGGTGCAAGATGTGCTAAACAGATTTGAAGAGGCCATGGAGAAGATAGATGGCACGGAGAAGACGTTCGAAACAAAGCTCAATAACAAGTTTAATGAATTGCTCGCGCGTCTTCCACCACCACCACTGGCTGCCCCTAATGCACCTCTACAACAACAACAACGTAGCTTTCCAAATCAAGTGGGACGAGCACAACGAGTTCCCATTGACCCTGGGCAAAATTCTGGTGCCGCTGTTGATGCTTCTGCCGCTCCTCCTGCTACTGCAGAGGTGGAGGACCATTACGAGGATGAGATTGACCAAAATCAGAACTACGTGCAACCACCAGCACCACCACCAGCAGGTCGTCCTCATGCATATCATCGCAACGGTAGGGCTGCACCACCACCTGAGGTACATGACCATCTTCCTAAACTAAAATTGAATATTTCACCATTTGAGGGTAGATATGTTCCTGATATATATCTTACTTGGGAGTTAGAAACTGAACAACGATTTACATGTTTACAGTATCCTGAGGAGAGACGTGTTCCTGCTACTGTTTGTGCTTTCACTAGCTTTGCATGTGTTTGGTGGTCTGAACATTGTAGATTATATCCTATTCCAACTACTTGGGCTGCTTTGAAAACTGCTATGCATACTCGTTGGGTTCCACCATATTATCAACGTGAATTACTTCAAAAATTGTAGCGTTTAAGACAAGGAAAAAATTCTGTAGAAGAATATTATCATGAATTACAAACTGTCATGATTAGATGTGGTATTGCTGAGGAGAATGAAGCTATGCTTGCACGTTTTATGGGTGGATTGAATAGAGAGATTCAGACCATTCTAGAGTATAAGGAGTATACTAATATCACTCGTTTATTCCATCTTGCTTGTAAAGCTGAACGTGAAGTGCATGATCGACATGCATTGGCGCGAACTAACTTTTCTGCAGGTCGATCTTCATCATGGACACCACGTGCATCCTCTACTTCCACTCCACCAGCACCTCCATCAGGTGCCACCTCCAGCCGTGATACAAGAAAGCAGGCACAACCACCACTATCTGCCAAGAACACACCTGCCTGACCTGCGCAGAGCTCTTCTTCGTCCATGGCATCAACAGGGCACACAAGTGATATTATTTGTCGTCGTTGTAAGGGAAGAGGACATTTTGCAAGAGAATGCCAATCTCAGCGTGTGATGATTGCTATTGAGGATGGTGGGTATGAGTCCGCTAGTGACTATGATGAGGAGACTTTGGCTCTTATTACACATGAAGAACACGGTGGAGAGGATTCTGATCATGAGACGCAATACATGGCTGCTGAAGATGCTGACAGGTATGAATATTTAGTTGCTCAACGTGTTCTGAGTGTGCAGGTTACAAAAGCTGAGCAAAATCAGAGGCATAATTTGTTCCATGCAAAGGGAGTTGTGAAGGAACATTCTGTTCGCGTCATCATAGATGGAGGAAGCTGCAATAACTTGGTTAGCATGGAGATGATGGAGAAGCTATCTCTCACCACAAGACCACATCCACATCCTTACTACATCCAATGGTTCAACAACAGCGGCTAGGTTAAGTAACACGTACTGTTCGTGTGCATTTTAGTATCTCTAGATATGCTGATTATGTTGATTGTGATGTGGTACCTATGCAAGCGTGTTCCTTATTACTTGGTAGACCATGGCAATTTGATAAAAATTCTGTACACCATGGTAGAAACAATCAGTATACTCTTGTTCATAAGGATAAAAATACTACTTTGCTTCCTATGACTCCTGATTCCATTTTGAAAGATGATATTAATAGAGTTAATAAAGCAAAACAGGAGAAAAATAAAAGTGAAAATCAGATTGTGGCAAAAGAATTTGAGCAACAAATGCAGCCTAATAATAAACCATCTAGTGTTGCTTCTGAAATTAAATTGAAAAGTGCATGTTTACTTGCCACCAAATCTGATAATGATGATTTAGATTTTAGCAACTCTGTTTGCTATGCTTTTGTGTGCAAAGAGGCATTATTTTCATTCGAGGACATGCCTTCCTCTTTGCCTCCTGCTGTCACTAACATTTTGCAGGAGTTCGTTGACATCTTTCCACAAGATGTGCCACCAGGATTACCACCTATTCGGGGGATTGAGCATCAAATTGACTTAATTCCCGGTGCATCATTACCCAACCATGCACCATAGCGTACCAATCCAGAGGAGACGAAGGAGATTATGCGTCAAGTACAAGAACTGCTCGACAAAGGTTATATACGCGAATCCCTTAGTCCTTGTGCTGTTCCTATCATTTTAGTGCCGAAAAAGGATGGTACATCGCGTATGTGCGTCGACTGTAGAGGCATTAATAATATTACTATTGGTTATCGTCATCCTATTCCTGGGCTAGATGATATGCTTGATGAATTGAGTGGCTCTACAATATTCTCCAAAGTTGATTTGCGTAGTGGATACCATCAAATTCATATGAAATTGGGAGATGAATGGAAAACAACATTTAAAACTAAGTTTGGATTATATGAGTGGTTAGTCATGCCTTTTGGGTTAACTAATGCACCTAGTACTTTCATGAGGTTAATGAACGAAGTTTTACGTGCTTTCATTGGACAATTTGTGGTAGTTTACTTTGATGATATACTGATTTATAGTAAATCTTTGGAGGAACATTTGGAACATTTACGTGCTGTTTTTATTGCTCTACGTGATGCATGTTTGTTTGGTAACCTTGGAAAGTGCACATTTTGCACCGACCGAGTATCTTTTCTTGGCTATGTTGTTACTCCACAGGGAATTGAAGTTGATAAAGCCAAGATTGAAACTATTGAGATGATGAGGACATCAATACCATTGTTACACCCACAGCCCCTACTGTTACATATACTGGACCAATTACTAGAGCTCGCGCACGCCAATTAAATTGCCAGGTACTTTCGTTTCTTGGTAATGATTCTAATGTTCATGAGATTATGATGCTGCCTAAATTGGATACATTTGTTTTGCTTTCAAATGAAGGGCCTAGCTTGGAGAAGGATGAACATTGGAGCAAGAACACGCATGGAGTTGATGGCATGCGCAAGGGGATCAAGAACGGAGTTACAAGTGATGATTTCAGGACTTTGAAGCTGCCATAAGGAGTGCATGAAGCCATGCACGAAATATACAAGATGCCACTTCATAATATTCGTCCATAGGCTATTCTAGGTGCTGTGTCACCTTATTAATGGGCCAGGCCCATGTAATTTCGAAATACTTAAGTATAGGCTATTTTTAGAGTCCGTATGTGTGGGGAAACAAGAGTTAGGGTTGGTTTCGGACCCCACCCTCAAGGGCCACGAAATTCCCCTCTCTTCCTCCATATATACAGCCCTTAGGGCGTCGTTTAGACTTTGGGTTTTGTTTAGATTAAAAGTTCCCCCTAGCTGCAACTTCTCGTACTTCGTTTGTGTCCAACGACCAGAGCAAGACATCACAGAACCCCACCTTGATCAATAAAGCTTTCATCTTATATTCGCAATATCCAGATTGCAATCTCAGTTTCTTGCTTGTTCTTCGTTTGCTCGCAGGAAACAGGCCCTCGTGGTCAGGTTGATCGTGCTCCGGCGTGGTCAATAACCCCTCGGAAGTTGGTTTAGCGATTGCTAAGGCGCGACGTCTCGCACGTTCGTAGTCGGATCGTCAAGGTCGACTCCCACAGAAAACGATAGCCACCATCTCATCGAAACATCGGGACACCTTTGCCTCTATCAAGTGGTATCAGATTTCCAGGTTGCTCGGTGAGATTTTTACAGTTTTTTGTAGATTAGATCGAGTCTGTTCTTCATACCTACAGTCCACGGAAAAGCCACAAAAAAAATTAGGGTTAGTTCATCATATCCGAACCAATCTGAGCCTTTGCATAATCTTTTTAGGGTTTTTGCTTTGTTGAATTTGCGGTTGCATCGTCGTTTCAAGTTGCTGGTCTTAGAGTCTAGTCTTTTAGAGTTTCGAGTTCTGGTCATAAGTTGTCACGCCGCCGCCGCACCATCATCATCGCCCATCTACCACCATTGCTTATCCGCCACCGTTCTGAATCCGTATCCGTATACCACCACCAATCTGTATCCATATACCACCACCAATCTGTATCCATATACCACCACCAATCTGTAACCATATATCCACCACCAATCCGAGTTCTTCTCATATTAGGTTTGTTCTTGAGATCAATCTCAATTCCCATTCGTGTTTCCTTGCCTGCGTAGGTCTCGGAAAAAAAAGAGTCTGGAGACCCCCGGGCAGTTTTTAGGCCAAAATTTTCACGGGCAAAAATATTTTTTCCCTATCCTATTTTTAGGTTTTTCTGAGTCTTTTGAGCCACGTGCCATCATAGTGATTTTTTGTCGCACTTTTTCGTCGTCGCTGCCCTGATTTCTGAAAAAAAAAGTGAAAAAAAAATTTTCGTGCCCATCCTATCAGTTTGACGAGGGAAGAGTTTTGAGACACTCGCCATTATAGTAATTTTTCGCAAAAAAAAGAGGAGCGCAAAAAAAAAGCGAAAAAAAAGTTCCAGAGTGTGCTTTTCCCTTATTTACGTGCAGCGCCGTGATTTTGTTTGATAGAGGCAAAGGTGTCCCGATGTTTCGATGAGATGGTGGCTATCGTTTTCTGTGGGAGTCGACCTTGACGATCCGACTACGAACGTGCGAGACGTCGCGCCTTAGCAAACGCTAAACCAACTTCCGAGGGGTTATTGACCACGCCGGAGCACGATCAACCTGACCACGAGGGCCTGTTTCCTGCGAGCAAACGAAGAACAAGCAAGAAACTGAGATTGCAATCTGGATATTGCGAATATAAGATGAAAGCTTTATTGATCAAGGTGGGGTTCTGTGACGTCTTGGTCTGGTCGTTGGACACAAACGAAGTACGCGAAGTTGCAGCTATGGCGAACTTTTAATCTAAACAAAACCCAAAGTCTAAACGACGCCCTAAGGGCTGTATATATGGAGGAAGAGGGGGGAATTTCGTGGCCCTTGAGGGTGGGGTCCGAAACCAACCCTAACTCTTGTTTCCCCACACATACGGACTCTAAAAATAGCCTATACTTAAGTATTTCGAAATTACATGGGCCTGGCCCATTAATAAGGTGACGCAGCACCTAGAATAGCCTATGGACGAATATTATGAAGTGGCATCTTGTATATTTCGTCCATGGCTTCATGCACTCCTTATGGCGGCTTCAAAGTCCTGAAATCATCACTTGTAACTCCGTTCTTGATCCCCTTGCGCATGCCATCAACTTCATGCGTGTTCTTGCTCCAATGTTCACCCTTCTCCAAGCTAGGCCCTTCATTTGAAAGCAAAACAAATGTATCCAATTTAGGAAGCATCATAATCTCATGAACATTAGAATCATTACCAAGAAACGAAAGTACCTGGTAATTTAATTGGCGTGCGCGAGCTCTAGTAATTGGTCCAGTATATGTAACAGTAGGGGCTGTGGGTGTAACAATGGTATTGATGTCCTCATCACTGTTAGTGTTCTAGGCTCGCGTCTCTAGCACGGTCTAGCCTAGGACCAGCACAGTACCGTCGTTGAGCGTTTATTCAACTTTGCATCTCTGAATTGATTATTGCTGACCCTTTTTGCTATCATACTATAAGCCTTCCCAGCTCCACATACCTCTACGTCGTGCGTTTGACTCTCCCTGGCAATCGCTCTATCCAAGCTTTTGAGAGTTTTGACTACAACGGTTGTCGATCACCGCCTGCTGCTGGGTAAGAACTGGTAAGAACTTGAGATTTGCTTGACGGATTTGTGACACCCGCCACCACCACCTCTTGTTAGGATTCTGTAGGATCATATTCTTGTGTGTTTTCTATTGTTGCTAACCATGGCAGGATCACAAGCCGACGAGACTGACTGGGAGAACATGACGAATCAGGAGTTGCATGATAAATTTCAGCAAATGATGAACGGACAAGTGCAGGATGTGCTAAACAGATTTGAAGAGGCCATGGAGAAGATAGATGACATGGAGAAGACGTTCGAAACAAAGCTCGATAACAGGTTTAATGAATTGCTCGCGCGTCTTCCACCACCACCACCGGCTGCACCTAACGCACCTCTACAACAACAACAACGACGACTACCTACACATCGTGAAACAGCCCTCCGCCGAGCGAGCCGTCTCCCTCTTGCACCTGGCCAAACTGTTGGTGCTGCTGTTGCTACTTCTGTGGCTCCTGCTGCTGATGCGGAGGAGGATGATTTTGCTGGCGATTATGAGGATGAGGTTGATCAAAATCAGAACTACGTGCCAGCACAGCAACCATCAGGTCGTCCACATGCAAATAATGGCAATGGTAGGGCTCACCCTCAGGTACGAGATCATGACCATCTCCCTAAACTAAAATTGAATATTCCACCATTTGAGGGTAGATATGTTCCTGATATATATCTTACTTGGGAGTTAGAAACTGAACAACGATTTACATGTTTACAATATCCCGAGGAGAGACGTGTTCCTGCTGCTGTTTGTGCATTCACTAGTTTTGCATGTGTTTGGTGGTCTGAGCATTGTAGATTATATCCCATTCCTGCTACTTGGGCTGCTTTGAAAACTGCTATGCGTACTCGTTGGGTTCCACCATATTATCAACGTGAATTACTTCAAAAATTGCAGCGCTTAAGACAGGGAAAAAATTCTGTAGAAGAATATTATCAGGAATTACAAACTGGCATGATTAGATGTGGTATTGTTGAGGAGAATGAAGCTATGCTTGCACGTTTTATGGGTGGATTAAATAGAGAGGTTCAGACGATTCTAGAGTATAAGGAGTATACTAATATCACTCGTTTATTCCATCTTGCTTGTAAAGCTGAACGTGAAGTGCAGGATCGACAGGCATTGGCGCGGACTAACTTTTCTGCAGGTCGACCTTCTTCATGGACACCACGTTGGCCGCAGCCTAAAATGGTCACACAAGTGAGGAGTTTCCTTGGCCTCACTGGTTTCTATAGGCGTTTTGTGAGAGATTTCAGCACCATTGCTGCACCTCTCAACGAGCTTACAAAGAAGGATGTGCCTTTTGTTTGGGGTACCGCACAGGAAGAAGCTTTCACGGTATTGAAAGATAAGTTGACACATGCTCCTTTACTCCAACTTCCTAATTTCAATAAGACTTTTGAGCTTGAATGTGATGCTAGTGGAATTGGATTAGGAGGTGTGTTATTACAAGATGGAAAACCTTTGCATACTTTTCTGAAAAATTGAGTGGGCCTAGTCTGAACTATACTACTTATGATAAAGAATTATATGCTCTTGTTCGGACCTTAGAAACATGGCAACATTATTTATGGCCAAAGGAATTTGTTATACATTCTAATCATGAATCTTTGAAACACATTAAAAGTCAAGCAAAACTGAACCATAGACATGCTAAATGGGTTGAATTCATTGAGACTTTCCCTTATGTCATTAAACACAAGGGTAAAGAAAATGTTATTGCTGATGCATTGTCTCGTCATTATACTATGCTTTCACAACTTGACATTAAAATATTTGGTTTGGAGACCATCAAAGATCAATATGTGCATGATGCTGAATTTAAAGATGTATTGCACAATTGTAAGGAAGGGTGAGGGAGTCCTGGATTAGGGGGTGTCCGGATAGCCGGACTATACCTTCGGCCGGACTCCTGGACTATGAAGATACAAGATTGAAGACTTCGTCCCATGTCCGGAAGGGACTTTCCTTGGCGTGGAAGGCATGCTTGGCAATACGGATATGTAGGTCTCCTACCATTGTAACCGACTCTGTGTAACCCTAGCCCTCTCCGGTGTCTATATAAACCGGAGGGTTTTAGTCCGTAGGACGAAGAACAATCATACCATAGGCTAGCTTCTAGGGTTTAGCCTCCTTGATCTCATGGCAGATCTACTCTTGTACTACCCATATCATCAATATTAATCAAGCAGGACGTAGAGTTTTACCTCCATCAAGAGGGCCCGAACCTGGGTAAAACATCGTGTCCCCTGCCTGTTGTTACCATCCGCCTAGATGCACAGTTCGGGACCCCCTACCCGAGATCCACCGGTTTTGACACCGACATTGGTGCTTTCATTGAGAGTTCCTCTGTGTCGTCACTTTTAGGCCCGATGGCTTCTTGATAGAGGCAAAGGTGTCCCGATGTTTTGATGAGATGGTGGCTAACGTTTTCTGTGGGAGTCGACCTTGACGATCCGACTACGAACGTGCGAGACGTCGCGCCTTAGAAATCGCTAAACCAACTTCCGAGGGGTTATTGACCACGCCGGAGCACGTCCAACCTGACCACGAGGGCCTGTTTCCTGCGAGCAAACGAAGAACAAGCAAGAAACTGAGATTGCAATCTGGATATTGCGAATATAAGATGAAAGCTTTATTGATCAAGGTGGGGTTCTGTGACGTCTTGGTCTGGTCGTTGGACACAAACGAAGTACGCGAAGTTGCAGCTATGGCGAACTTTTAATCTAAACAAAACCCCCAAAGTCTAAACGACGCCCTAAGGGCTGTATATATGGAGGAAGAGAGGGGAATTTCGTGGCCCTTGAGGGTGGGGTCCGAAACCAACCCTAACACTTGTTTCCCCACACATACGGACTCTAAAAATAGCCTATACTTAAGTATTTCGAAATTACATGGGCCTGGCCCATTAATAAGGTGACGCAGCACCTAGAATAGCCTATGGACGAATATTATGAAGTGGCATCTTGTATATTTCGACCATGGCTTCATGCACTCCTTATGGCGGCTTCAAAGTCCTGAAATCATCACTTGTAACTCCGTTCTTGATCCCCTTGCGCATGCCATCAACTTCATGCGTGTTCTTGCTCCAATGTTCATCCTTCTCCAAGCTAGGCCCTTCATTTGAAAGCAAAACAAATGTATCCAATTTAGGCAGCATCATAATCTCATGAACATTAGAATCATTACCAAGAAACGAAAGTACCTGGTAATTTAATTGGCGTGCGCGAGCTCTAGTAATTGGTCCAGTATATGTAACAGTAGGGGCTGTGGGTGTAACAATGGTATTGATGTCCTCATCATCCTCCCCTTCTTGAAATGAAGTCGTCCTCGACGGAAGCTCATCTTCCTCACCCAAATAAGGCTTCAAATCTGCAATATTAAAAGTGGGACTAACCCCAAAATCTGCAGGTAGCTCAAGTTTATATGCATTATCATTTATTTTCTCTAAAACCTTAAAAGGACCATCAGCACGTGGCATTAGCTTTGATTTGCGCAGATTAGGAAATCTATCTTTACGCAAATGTAACCAAACAAGATCTCCAGGTGCAAACACAACATGTTTTCTACCCTTATCTCCAGCAAGTTTATATTTAGCATTCATACGCTCAATGTTTTCCTTAGTTAACTCATGCATTTTTAAAATCAATTCAGAATGTTCTGTAGCATCAAAATTAACCTTCTCCGAAGATGGAAGAGGCAACAAATCAATAGGTGCACGAGGTAGGAAACCATACACAATTTCAAAAGGGCACATCTTAGTAGTAGAATGCAATGAACGATTATAAGCAAATTCAATATGAGGCAAGCATTCTTCCCACATTTTCTTGTTATTCTTCAAAACAGCCCTAAGCATAGTAGACAATGTTCTATTGACTACTTCAGTTTGTCCATCAGTTTGGGGGTGACAAGTAGTACTAAAAAGCAGCTTAGTCCCCAACTTAGCCCATAAACATCTCCAAAAGTGGCTAAGAAATTTAGTATCACGATCTGAAACAATAGTATTTGGCACACCATGTAAGCGAATAATTTCACGAAAGAACAAATCAGCAACATTAACAGCATCATCGCTTTTATGACATGGTATAAAGTGTGCCATTTTCGAGAACCTATCCACGACAACAAATATGCTATCCCTCCCCTTCTTTGTTCTAGGTAAACCTAAAACAAAGTCCATAGATATATCCTCCCAAGGAACACTAGGTACAGGCAAAGGCATATATAAACCATGAGGATTGAGTCGTGACTTAGCTCTTTGACATGTAGTGCAGCGAGCAACAAAACGCTCAACATCCCGTCTCATCTTTGGCCAAAAGAAATGTGCAGCAAGTATATCCTCCGTCTTCTTGACGCCAAAGTGTCCCATTAATCCTCCTCCATGCGCCTCCTGCAACAACAAAAGACGAACGGAGCTAGCTGGAATGCATAGCTTGTTAGCACGAAACACAAATCCATCGTTAAGAACGAACTTGTTCCAAGTTCTCCCTTCCTTACAATTCTGCAATACATCTTTAAATTCAGCATCATTAACATATTGATCCTTGATGGTCTCCAAACCAAATATTTTAAAGTCAAGTTGTGAAAGCATAGTATAACGACGAGACAAGGCATCAGCAATAACATTTTCTTTACCCTTCTTGTGTTTAATCACATAAGGGAAAGTCTCAATGAATTCAACCCATTTAGCATGTCGACGGTTCAGTTTGGCTAGACTTTTAATGTGTTTCAAAGATTCATGATCAGAATGTATAACAAATTCCTTGGGCCATAAATAATGTTGCCATGTTTCTAAGGTCCGAACAAGAGCATATAATTCTTTATCATAAGTAGAATAGTTCAGACTAGGCCCACTCAATTTTTCAGAAAAGTATGCAACAGGTTTGCCATCTTGTAATAACACACCTCCTAATCCAATTCCACTAGCATCACATTCAAGCTCAAAAGTCTTATTGAAATTAGGAAGTTGGAGTAAAGGAGCATGTGTCAACTTATCTTTCAATCCCGTGAAGGCTTCTTCCTGTGTGGTACCCCAAACAAAAGGTACATCCTTCTTTGTAAGCTCGTTGAGAGGTGCAGCAATGGTGCTGAAATCTCTCACAAAACGCCTATAAAAACCAGCGAGGCCAAGGAAACTCCTCACTTGTGTGACCGTTTTGGGCTGCGGCCAACTCTCAATAGCTTCAATCTTGGCTTTATCAACTTCAATTCCCTGTGGAGTAACAACATAGCCAAGAAAAGATACTCGGTCGGTGCAAAAGGTGCACTTTCCAAGGTTACCAAACAAACGTGCATCACGTAGAGCAATAAAAACAACACGTAAATGTTCCAAATGTTCCTCCAAAGATTTGCTATAAATCAATATGTCATCAAAGTAAACTACCACAAATCGTCCAATGAAAGCACGTAAAACTTCGTTCATTAACCTCATGAAAGTACTAGGTGCATTAGTTAACCCAAAAGGCATGACTAACCACTCATATAATCCAAACTTAGTTTTAAATGCTGTTTTCCATTCACCTCCCAATTTCATACGAATTTGATGGTAACCACTACGCAAATCAACTTTGGAGAATATTGTAGAGCCACTCAATTCATCAAGCATATCATCTAGCCTAGGAATAGGATGACGATAACGAATAGTAATATCATTAATGCCTCTACAATCAACGCACATACGCGACGTACCATCCTTTTTTGGCAATAAAATGATAGGAACAGCACAAGGACTAAGGGATTCGCGTATATAACCTTTGTCGAGCAGTTCTTGTACTTGACGCATAATCTCCTTCGTCTCCTTTGGATTGGTATGGTATGGTGCCCGGTTGGGTAATGATGCACCCGGAATTAAGTCAATTTGATGCTCAATCCCGCGAATAGGTGGTAATCCCGGTGGCACGTCTTGTGGAAAGACGTCGGCGAACTCCTGCAAAATGTTAGTGACAGCAGGAGGCAAAGAGGAAGGCACGTCCTCGAATGAAAATAATGCCTCTTTGCACACAAAAGCATAGCAAACAGATTTGCTAAAATCTAGATCATCAATATCAGATTTGGTGGCAAGTAAACATGCACTTTTCAATTTAATTTCAGAAGCAACACTAGATTGTTTATTATTATTAGGCTGCATTTGTTGCTCAAATTCTTTTGCCACAATCTGATTTTCACTCTTAGTTTTCTCCTGTTTTGCTTTATTAGCTCTATTAATATCATCTTTCAAAATGGAATCAGGAGTCATAGGAAGCAAAGTAATATTTTTATCCTTGTGAACAAGAGTATACTGATTGTTTCTACCATGGTGAATAGAATTTTTATCAAATTGCCATGGTCTACCAAGTAATAAGGAACATGCTTGCATCGGTACCACATCACAATCAACATAATCAGCATATGTAGAGATACTAAAATGCACACGAACAGTACGTGTTACCTTAACCTTGCCGCTGTTGTTGAACCATTGGATGTAGTAAGGATGTGGATGTGGTCTTGTGGTGAGAGATAGCTTCTCCACCATCTCGATGCTAGCCAAGTTGTTGCAACTCCCTCCATCTATGATCACGCGAACAGAACGTTCCTTCACAACTCCCTTTGTATGGAACAAATTATGCCTCTGATTTTGCTCAGCTTGTGTAACCTGCACACTCAAAACACGTTGAGCAACTAAACATTCATACCTGTCAGCATCTTCAGGAGCCATGTATTGCGTCTCATGATCAGAATCGTCTCCACCGTGTTCGTCACGTGTAATAAGAGCCAAAGTCTCCTCATCATAGTCACTAGCGGACTCATACCCACCATCCTCAGTAACAATCATCACACGCTTAGATGGGCATTCTCTCGCATAATGACCTCCACCCTTGCAACGTCGACAAATAATATCATGTGTTTGCCCTGTTGATGCCATGGATGAAGAAGAGCTCTTTGCAGGCCCAGAAGGTGTGCTCTTGGCAGATAGTGGTGATTGTGCCTGCTTTATTGTATCACGGTTGGAGGTGGCAGCCGACGGAGGCGCCGGTGTAGCAGAACGTGTGGAAGTAGATGATGCACGTGGTGTCCATGAAGAAGGTCGACCTGCAGAAAAGTTAGTCCGCGCCAATGCCTGTCGATCCTGCACTTCACGTTCAGCTTTACAAGCAAGATGGAATAAACGAGTGATATTAGTATACTCCTTATACTCTAGAATCGTCTGAATCTCTCTATTTAATCCACCCATAAAACGTGCAAGCATAGCTTCATTCTCCTCAACAATACCACATCTAATCATGCCAGTTTGTAATTCCTGATAATATTCTTCTACAGAATTTTTTCCCTGTCTTAAGCGCTGCAATATTTGAAGTAATTCACGTTGATAATATGGTGGAACCCAACGAGTACGCATAGCAGTTTTCAAAGCAGCCCAAGTAGCCGGAATGGGATATAATCTACAATGCTCAGACCACCAAACACATGCAAAACTAGTGAATGCACAAACAGCAGCAGGAACACGTCTCTCCTCGGGATATTGTAAACATGTAAATCGTTGTTCAGTTTCTAACTCCCAAGTAAGATATATATCAGGAACATATCTACCCTCAAATGGTGGAATATTCAATTTTAGTTTAGGGAGATGGTCATGATCTCGTACCTGAGGGTGAGCCCTACCATTGCCATTATTTGCATGTGGACGACCTGATGGTTGCTGTGCTGGTGGTGGCACGTAGTTCTGATTTTGATCAACCTCATCCTCGTAATCGCCAGCAAAATCATCCTCCTCCGCATCAGCAGCAGGAGCCACAGAAGTAGCAACAGCAGCACCAACAGTTTGGCCAGGTGCAAGAGGGAGACGGCTCGCTCGGCGGAGGGCTGTTTCACGATGTGTAGGTAGTCGTCGTTGTTGTTGTTGTAGA
Organism: Triticum urartu; assembly: GCF_056163025.1. Lineage (NCBI taxonomy): Eukaryota > Viridiplantae > Streptophyta > Magnoliopsida > Poales > Poaceae > Triticum > Triticum urartu. Next base: position 373,400,586 of record NC_141879.1, read on the forward strand.
GGTGCGTTAGGTGCAGCCGATGGTGGTGGTGGAAGACGCGCGAGCAATTCATTAAACCTGTTATCGAGCTTTGTTTCGAACGTATTCTCCATGTCATCTATCTTCTCCATGGCCTCTTCAAATCTGTTTAGCACATCCTGCACCTGTCCATTCATCATTTGCTGAAATTTATCATGCAACTCCTGATTCGTCATGTTCTCCCAGTCAGTCTCGTCGGCTTGTGATCCTGCCATGGTTAGCAACAATAGAAAACACACAAGAATATGATCCTACAGAATACTAACAAGAGGTGGTGGTGGCGGGTGTCACAAATCCGTCAAGCAAATCTCAAATTCTTACCAATTCTTACCCAGCAGCAGGCGGTGATCGGCAACCGTTGTAGTCAAAACTCTCAAAAGCTTGGATAGAGCGATTGCCAGGGAGAGTCAAACGCACGACGTAGAGGTATGTGGAGCTGGGAAGGCTTATAGTAGGGTAGCAAAAAGGGTCAGCAATAATCAATTCAGAGATGCAAAGTTGAATAAACGCTCAACGACGGTACTGTGCTGGTCCTAGGCTAGACCGTGCTAGAGACGCGAGCCTAGAACACTAACAAAATCACGGCGCTGCACGTAAATAAGGGAAAAGCACACTCTGGAACTTTTTTTTTTCGCTTTTTTTTCGCGCTCCTCTTTTTTTTTTGCGCTCCTCTTTTTTTTTGCGCTCCTCTTTTTTTTTGCGAAAAATTACTATAATGGCGAGTGTCTCAAAACTCTTCCCTCGTCAAACTGATAGGATGGGCACGAAAATTTTTTTTTCACTTTTTTTTCGGAAATCAGGGCAGCGACGACGAAAAAGTGCGACAAAAAATCACTATGATGGCACGTGGCTCAAAAGACTCAGAAAAGCCTAAAAATAGGATAGGGAAAAAATATTTTTGCCCGAGAAAATTTCGGCCTAAAAACTGCCCGGGGGTCTCCAGACTCTTTTTTTTTTCCGAGACCTACGCAGGCAAGGAAACACGAATCGGAATTGAGATTGATCTCAAGAACAAACCTAATATGAGAAGAACTCGGATTGGTGGTGGATATATGGTTGTGGTATATGGCAGCGGTGGTGGTATATGGTAGCGGTGGTGGTATATGGAAACGGATTGGTAGTGGTATATGGATATGGATTCAGAGCGGTGGCGGATAAGCAAAAGTGGTAGATGGGCGATGATGATGGTGCGGCGGCGGCGTGACAACTTATGGCCAGAACTCGAAACTCTAAAAGACTAGACTCTAAGACCAGCAACTTGACACGACGATGCAACCGCAAATTCAACAAAGCAAAAACTCTAAAAAGATTATGCAAAGGCTCAGATTGGTTCGGATATGATGAACTAACCCTAATTTTTTTTTGTGTGGCTTTTTCGTGGACTGTAGGTATGAAGAACAGACTCGATCTAATCTATGAAAAACTGTAAAATCTCACTGAGCAACCTGGAAATCTGATACCACTTGATAGAGGCAAAGGTGTCCCGATGTTTCGATGAGATGGTGGCTATCGTTTTCTGTGGGAGTCGACCTTGACGATCCGACTACGAACGTGCGAGACGTCGCGCCTTAGCAATCGCTAAACCAACTTCCGAGGGGTTATTGACCACGCCGGAGCACGTTCAACCTGACCACGAGGGCCTGTTTCCTGCGAGCAAACGAAGAACAAGCAAGAAACTGAGATTGCAATCTGGATGTTGCGAATATAAGATGAAAGCTTTATTGATCAAGGTGGGGTTCTGTGACGTCTTGGTCTGGTCGTTGGACACAAACGAAGTACGCGAAGTTGCAGCTATGGCGAACTTTTAATCTAAACAAAACCCCCAAAGTCTAAACGATGCCCTAAGGGCTGTATATATGGAGGAAGAGAGGGGAATTTCGTGGCCCTTGAGGGTGGGGTCCGAAACCAACCCTAACTCTTGTTTCCCCACACATACGGACTCTAAAAATAGCCTATACTTAAGTATTTCGAAATTACATGGGCCTGGCCCATTAATAAGGTGACGCAGCACCTAAAATAGCCTATGGACGAATATTATGAAGTGGCATCTTGTATATTTCGTCCATGGCTTCATGCACTCCTTATGGCGGCTTCAAAGTCCTGAAATCATCACTTGTAACTCCGTTCTTGATCCCCTTGCACATGCCATCAACTTCATGCGTGTTCTTGCTCCAATGTTCATCCTTCTCCAAGCTAGGCCCTTCATTTGAAAGCAAAACAAATGTATCCAATTTAGGCAGCATCATAATCTCATGAACATTAGAATCATTACCAAGAAACGAAAGTACCTGGTAATTTAATTGGCGTGCGCGAGCTCTAGTAATTGGTCCAGTATATGTAACAGTAGGGGCTGTGGGTGTAACAATGGTATTGATGTCCTCATCACTTCTCCGATCATCAACAGCGATGCGATCCAGGGTGATACTTTTCTCCCCGGACAGATCTTCGTATTCGGCGGCTTTGCACTGCGGGCCAATTCGCTTGGTCATCTGGAGCAGATCGAAAGCTACGCCCCTGGCCATCAGGTCAGATTTGGAAGTTTGAGCTACACGGCCGACCTCCACGGGGACTTGATCTTCGACGGATTCGAGCCACAGCCGAGCACGCCACACTGTCACGATGGGCATGATCTAGCTCTGCCGCCGAATAGTGCCCTGGAGGCCGCACCCGCATCAGCTCCGACCCTTAATTCGGAGCCAACTGCGCCAATCAAGGATGGGTGGTTGGACACCGCCTCGGGGGCTGTAATCTCTACGGTGATCGAGCCGAACACCAGCCCTATTCTCTGTGAAGCTCGTGACTCCAAGGAGCCGGACTCCTCTCCTGACTCCGAGCCCTCCGCGCCCCTACCGATCGAACCCGATTGGGCGCCGATCATGGAGTTCACCGCCGCGGACATCTTTCAACACTCGCCCTTCGGCGACATTCTGAATTCACTCAGGTCTCTCTCATTGTCAGGAGAGTCCTGGCCGGACTATGACCGGCAGGATTGGGATGTGGACGACGAAGAAATTCGATGTCCACCCACCACCCACTTTGTAGCCACTGTCGATAATTTAAACGACGTGCTTGACTTCGAATCCGAAGACATCGACGGTATGGACGACGATGTAGGAGATGAACATGAACCAACGCCTATAAGGCACTGGAAAGCCACCTCATCTCATGATGTATACATGGTGGACACACCCAAAGGAAGCGACAACGAGGAACACAGGGATGCAACGAGGGATCGGTCACTCGAAAAGCAATCAAAGCGGCGACGTAAGCGCCGCTCCAAGCCCCGCCTCGACAGAGACAACAGCCATACAGACCCAGCCATAGAGCAGGACGAGCCGGCGGACGATGAACATGCCTTCAAGCAACCGTCCGAACAGGGCAACTTGGATAAACAAACCGAACACCCCGTCCCCGGCGAAAACAACAGTTCGGATGACCGTATGCCGGATAGGCTCATGGAGCAGAAGAACCTCCACAAAAGGCTCGTCGCCACTGCGCGTAGCCTGAAAAAGCAGAAGTGAAAGCTCAAAACTGCGGAAGATGCACTCAGAATCAGATGGTGCAAAGTACGCAACACCGCAGACAAATATGGCGGCAGTCGCCGCACAAAAAGCTATCCAAAGCGAAAGCTACTGCCTGAATTTGACGAGGAGGCCTTAGAGCCCCCGCAGTCAAAAAATAGGAAAGCCACCCGGTCGGATAGACGACCGCATGGCCAGCATGGAGCGGCAAGCGGCGCCGCACACAAGCCGGCACGCGATCCACCCAAGGATCCGCATCAAAAAGATGGCCCAGCCAGATCTATCTACGGGCCAAGAAAGCAAGCTCTAGTAAGCAATGCAACACAACAAATATCCGAACATCACGGCACACCCAAATACAGGGGTGCCGCACACCCCCTATGTTTCACCAATGAGGTGCTGGACCATGAATTTCTAGCGGGATTCAAGCTCGTAAACATAGAGGCGTACGACGGAACAACAGACCCTGGGGTCTGGATCAAGGATTATATCCTCCACATACACATGGCCAGAGGAGATGACCTCCACGCCATAAAATACTTACCCCTCAAGCTTAAAGGGCTAGCCCGGCATTGGCTCAAAAGCCTTCCCGAAAACACCATTGGAAGTTGGGAAGAGCTTGAGGATGCTTTCCGGGCAAATTTTCAAGGGACCTATGTCCGCCCTCCGGATGCAGACGATCTCAGTCACATAACTCAACAGCCCGGAGAGTCAGCCCAGAAATTTTGGAACAGATTTCTTACTAAAAACAATCAGATAGTCGACTGTCCGGACGCCGAAGCCCTAGCAGCTTTTAAGCATAACGTTCGAGACGAATGGCTCGCCAGACACCTCGGCCAAGAAAAGCCAAGAACAGTGGCCGCATTAACAAGCCTCATGACCCGCTTTTGCGCAGGAGAGGACAGCTGGTTCGCAAGATGTAGCACCAGCGACCCAAGTACATCTGAAGTTAGGGATGGAAACGGAAAACCCTGACGCAGCAAGGTCCAGCGCCGGAATAAGGGAAACAGCCCAAAGAGCACGGCGGTCAACGCCGGATTCAAAAGCTCGCGGCAGAATCAGAGAAAGCCGCCCCTCAAGGATAACATGGACAAGCTATCCAACTTAAACAAAATCTTGGACAAGATATGTCAAATACACAATACTCCCCGGAAGCCTACGAACCATACCCACAGAGATTGTTGGGTTTTCAAGCAATCCGGCAAACTCAACGCCGAACACAAGGGGCTCGACACACCAAGTGAGGACGACGACGAACCCCACAAGCAGAGCACCAAGAAACAAAAGGATTTCCCACAAGAAGTCAAAATAGTAAACTTACTTCACGTGACGAACAGAATGGCGCCAACAGAGATACGTGCCATACGGCCTAGCGCAAAGGAGTCTCGCCAATGGTTGTTAAAACCAATCACCTTCGACCATCAGGATTACTCTAGAAGTATCCGGAACGCAGGCTGGACTGCCTTGGTATTAGATCCAATAATCAGCAGACTCCACTTTACAAATGTCCTGATGGACGGCGGCAGTGGTCTAAACCTGTTATACCAGGACACAATCCGCAACATGGGGATAGACCCAACAAAAATTTGCCATAGCAAAGCCTCCTTTCAAGGGGTAACGCCAGGCCTGGATGCCCGTTGCATGGGTTCTCTCCGGCTAGAAGTTATGTTCGGCTCCCCCGATAACTTCCGTCGTGAACAGCTAACTCTCCACATCGCGTCATTCTCACGTAGCTATCAAGCACTGCTGGGACGCGAAGCTTTCGCCCGCTTTAACGCAATACCGCATTATGCATCTCTTACGCTTAAGATGCCCGATCCACGAGGCATCATCTCATTAAAGGGAAAAATTGAGTGTTCCTCACGCGCGGACGACAGTGCGGCTGCCTTGACAGCCCCACAATAAAGCGGCTTTACCAGCCAAAGCACCTAAACAGGTCATTAAGACCACGGACACGGCTAGACGAGTCCGGCATAAACATACAATTGATAAAGGCTTAATGATCGTATACCCCTGTACTAGGGGCTCCGCGCATATAAAACAAGAGACAATAAAGCTCAATTTTACCCATTTCAATTTATACTTTGTTTATTTAGTATAACTTATGTTCGGCACGATCTTTCTTCAACTAAGTTCCTCTCTTTTACAGATGAACACCGTGCTGCGCCCGTCCAGGATACGGCACAACGGAGACACAGGCGCAGACGTGCAGCAGGGACCCGTTCCAAGGATTCTTTTCAGATTAAGACCCTGCGTGAACCTTTTTTACTGTCTCTTGTTGATACACATCCCCTGGTTTCTTGGTATAACCAAGGAGGAGGCTGGTGTTTTGGCATGTGGCCACGTCAGAGTTTTGCGCGTACCTGGACACTAGGGGCTTATTACTAAGGGCGTTATCCTGCCTGCCCTCATAAAGACCGAATACCTTAGCGAGTGTTCGGCGTCGCGAGTTTGGCCTTATATGCATCAGCTCCGAATCATGTCTTTGGTCAAATGCTGGGTTTGCCCGGCTCCTGTGTTTTGCTACCTTACGTTTCGCTCTATCGGCTAAGGCGGCACCAGAAGAACTACTGCGATTGTGCCCCGGTTCGGCCAGGCGAGCACCTCAGTAGAGAAAGCCGAAAACCGACTGTCAGGATATAGCGTGAGACACGTCAACCACTCGATGACTTACCGGAATCTTTAGGATTCCTCCGCATTAACGAAGGGCCGCTTCCCGGCCAGGCACATACGCGCCCCGAGTTCGGGCGAGCGCAGGCGCCACCAGGGGCTATATAAGTAGCCTCACTGTCAAACTCCTATGGCTAAGTGAAAGTGATAAAGCATCATAGTCCGATTGCCTAGTTCGCTGCGCTATCACCTCCTTTGTAGGACCAAGACGTTGGATCAAGTGTTAAAATGCGCCTTCTGCGAACACCCCCGCATTATGTGCGTGGGGGCTGAAGCCGACGACTGCCATCTTTCAGATTATATATACATATATGTTAAACGGCCGCACAGGAGGTATTATAATACTTGCAGGCACAAGTATAAAAAGCTTCTACAATTTATCAAAATATTGTTTTCTATAATATATGCTATTCGAATATAGTATCCTTCGAGCACTGTGTCTCTATTAAACGAGCGCCTTGCAGAACTTCCTGGAAATAGTGCTCGGCAGGTACTCGGCTTCCATACGAGTCTGGGGATGCAACAGTGGTGGCCTCCATTTCCGCCCAGTATGTCTTGACACGGGCAAGAGCCATCCGCGCACCCTCTATGCACGCTGACCTCTTCATCGCATTGATATGCGACGCCGCACCAAGGAACTGCTGCACCAAGTTGAAATAACTTTTCGTCTTTGGCCTCTCTGGCCACAGATGACTCATGACATACTTCATGGCGAGTCCGGAAAACCTATTTAGCTCGGCCCATTCGGCCAAACGATCGGCTAATGACAGTGGACGCTCTGGATTGTGGAACTGCGACCAAAAGATCTTTTCCACTTCGCAATCTTCTTGGTCTCGGAAGTGTTCGGCCGCATCTGCGGCACTCGCTGCCAAATCCAGATAGGTGTCCGCCGTACTCCACATCCGGTTTAACGGAGCATGTTTAGGATCACAGAACTTCCTCTGTGGCATAAAGGGCTTTCCAGTCGCGATCTCTCCGGCCTGACGCAGCTCCTCCTTCATAGCTCTCATCGCAGAGCGAGCATCCTTGGCATCGGCAACGGCCTTCTCCAGGTCTGTCTGTTCCGCCTGATCTTCTTTTTCAAGAAGCTTGCAACGGTCAGCAGCGCTCTTCAGCTTCACAGCCATCTCGGCCATTTCCTTCTTGCTTCGGCAGTGAGCAGCCTGTTCAGCTTTCAGCTCTTCAATTTCCTTTCTGGCAGCCGCATCACTTTTTCTGGCTTGCTCCTTGGCTCGGGCAAGTTCCTCCCGAAGATTCTCCAGGGCAGCAGCACCATCTGCATCAAGCGCACACATTGTAAGATACTGGCATAAAGCTCCTCTTACCAGGTGCCGCCGGAGTAATTACAGACCTTGTGCCTCGTCAAGCCGCTTGTTGACAAGCGCGATGTCGGCATCTGCCACATCAAGTTGCCGCTTTAGCTCGACAAATTCATCAGTCCGGCTGGCCACCCAACACTTCACCACCTACGTATGAAGGTGGCATACTAGACCTGGGTTTATGATCCTCTGCGCGCCGTCACTTTTGACAACGCACAGAGTCTCAGGGGATACTATCTACACAGGGCGCATCTTATTTATGCGCAACTGTCCAAAAAGGGTACATTATTTCATGTACCTCAAAACCTGTCAGTAAACTCCTGACGGCCTCGTGCAATCCGCTCTCCGCGGTTGAAATCCTCTCAATCACCGTACCAATCAATGCATGGTGCTCCTCTGAGATAGATGCTCACCCTAGCAGATCCTTCAGCTCCTCCGACAGCGCACCAGATGGTGCCGGACTCGTCCGATGGCCCTTTTCGAAGGCCGGACACGGAGGGCTTTGGGGGGCCATATGACTACCTTCCGGCCCTACCAGATTCGGAGAAACCCTCCGCGACGATACCTCAGGGTCGCCCGCCTCGCAAGGCGGTATGGCAGGGGGAGGCGTTCCGCTCTCCATCATCTCCGGAAGAAGATTCCCCGAAGACGAGCTCTGCTGAGAAGGGCTAAGGTCCGAGTTACAAGGTAAATTTTTGATTACTTTTCTTAGATATAAAGCAAGGATTTCTCTCATTTCCTAAAAAGAAAACTCCTCTCTACTTACGGCTCGGTGGAGGGCTGATCCCCTTGAGGGCATAATTCGGCCGAAGTATCCCCCAGCACAGGACCCTCTGGCGAAGATTTCTTCCCCCGCTTTGAGGCCATGGTCTCCGGGTCTTCAGAGGAGGTCCTCTTCTTCCCCTGAGGAGAGGAATTTTCGATTCCTCCCTTCCAAACAGCCTCCTTTGAGGAGGCCGTAGCTTCCTTGTCCCCTCCCTCGCTTTCCTCCGAAGGCACAACCTCCAACATCCTGACTCACGGGATCCGGCGTGGTCTCGGGGATGGGGGCCGGACACCTGATTAGCTTTGCTTTCGCTATCCACTCCTGTTTAAAGGACAGCTCTTTTAGGGGCAATTTTATGATAAATATACGGATAGCAAGTCTGGTCACAAGGCTACTTACTTGAGTATCCGGGCGATTGCAGCTCAGGCCTGCGTCCTCGGTCAAGTCCGGACACATTGCTTGTGATCCGAAGAACAATTTGTACATCTCCATGAGCGTTGCGCCCATGAAATGCTGGAGAGCTTGAGGTCCCTCCGGATTGGACTCCCACAGGCGAAGGGGGCGACGTTTGCCGGGCAAGGCTCGGCGGATCAACATGACCTGCATCACCACGACCAGGCTAATGTCTCTTTCTAAGAGATCTCGAATGCGGCCCTGCAACAAGGGCACGTCCTTGGATGGCCCCCAGTCCGGTCCTTTATTGACCCATGACACTAGCTGTGGTGGGGGACCCGAGCGAAAGACAGGTGGCGCCACCCACTTAGTGCTCCTGGGAGCAGTGATGTAAAACCACTCTCGTTGCCATAAGCTGGACTCCTCTTGACAAGAGCCCTCGGGCCATGGAGCCCCAGCATTCTTGCTTATAAAAGCACCTCCGCACTCCACGTGTCGTCCCTCGATCATCTTCGGCTCTACTTTGAAGGTCTTGAGCCATAGTCCGAAGTGAGGAGTAATACGGAGGATAGCTTCGCACACGACGATGAATGAGGAAATATGGAGGATGGACTCCGGAGCTAAGTCGTGAAATTCCAGCCCATAATAAAACATGAGCCCCCTCACGAAGGGATCCATCGGGAAGCCTAGCCCCCGAAGGAAGTGAGACATGAACACCACACTCTCACCAGGCTTGGGAGTGGGAATGACCTACCCTTGAGCAGGCAGCCTATGCCAGATTTCGCCGGTCAAGAACCTGGCCTCTCTCAACTTCAGCACGTCCTCCTCCGTGACGGAGGAGGGCATCCATCGGCCTCGAAGGTCAGAACCGGACATTGTCGAAGGTCCGAAGCGCCTGAAATCTGGAAACTTGGGTGTTGGAACTCAAGGCGAAGGGCGAACTCGTTTGAGATTGAAAGAAAGGAGTAAGGCCTTGGTCTCTTTATAAGAGGTTGAATACCAAGGGCCCTCCCCGTGACCGTTTGGGACTCGCCTCTGATCGAGAAAAAATACCAACGGGTACGGTTGGGTTACCCACGCCCGTATTGATGAGGATCCCTGATAGAGGCGAGGGTCCCGATCTTTCGATGAGATGATAACTATCGATTTGGTGGAAACGACTTTGACGATCCGACTACAAACATGCACGACGTTGCGCCTTAGCAATCGCTAAACCAATCTCCTGAGGTTACTGACGATGCCGGAAGCACGGTCAGCCTGACCACGAAGGTCTATTCCTGCAAGCAATCGAAGAACGAGCAAGAATATCATAAAGCAATCTGAATATTGCAAATATATATGAGGTATTGATAATGGTGGGGATCCGTAAGCGGTCTTGGTTTGGTCGTTGGACACAAACGAAGTACACGAAGTTGCAATGGCTAACTTTTAACTAAACAAATCCCAAAGTCTAAACGATGCCCTAAGGGCTGTATATATGGAGGAAGAGAGGGGAATTTCGTGGCCCTTGAGGGTGGGGTCCGAAACCAACCCTAACTCTTGTTTCCCCACACATACGGACTCTAAAAATAGCCTATACTTAAGTATTTCGAAATTACATGGGCCTGGCCCATTAATAAGGTGACGCAGCACCTAAAATAGCCTATGGACGAATATTATGAAGTGGCATCTTGTATATTTCGTCCATGGCTTCATGCACTCCTTATGGCGGCTTCAAAGTCCTGAAATCATCACTTGTAACTCCGTTCTTGATCCCCTTGCGCATGCCATCAACTTCATGCGTGTTCTTGCTCCAATGTTCATCCTTCTCCAAGCTAGGCCCTTCATTTGAAAGCAAAACAAATGTATCCAATTTAGGCAGCATCATAATCTCATGAACATTAGAATCATTACCAAGAAACGAAAGTACCTGGTAATTTAATTGGCGTGCGCGAGCTCTAGTAATTGGTCCAGTATATGTAACAGTAGGGGCTGTGGGTGTAACAATGGTATTGATGTCCTCATCATCCTCCCCTTCTTGAAATGAAGTCGTCCTCGACGGAAGCTCATCTTCCTCACCCAGATAAGGCTTCAAATCTGCAATATTAAAAGTGGGACTAACCCCAAAATCTGCAGGTAGCTCAAGTTTATATGCATTATCATTTATTTTCTCTAAAACCTTAAAAGGACCATCAGCACGTGGCATTAGCTTTGATTTGCGCAGATTAGGAAATCTATCTTTACGCAAATGTAACCAAACAAGATCTCCAGGTGCAAACACAACATGTTTTCTACCCTTATCTCCAGCAAGTTTATATTTAGCATTCATACGCTCAATGTTTTCCTTAGTTAACTCATGCATTTTTAAAATCAATTCAGAACGTTCTTTAGCATCAAAATTAACCTTCTCCGAAGATGGAAGAGGCAACAAATCAATAGGTGCACGAGGTAGGAAACCATACACAATTTCAAAAGGGCACATCTTCATAGTAGAATGCAATGAACGATTATAAGCAAATTCAATATGAGGCAAGCATTCTTCCCACATTTTCTTGTTATTCTTCAAAACAGCCCTAAGCATAGTAGACAATGTTCTATTGACTACTTCAGTTTGTCCATCAGTTTGGGGGTGACAAGTAGTACTAAAAAGCAGCTTAGTCCCCAACTTAGCCCATAAACATCTCCAAAAGTGTCTAAGAAATTTAGTATCACGATCTGAAACAATAGTATTTGGCACACCATGTAAGCGAATAATTTCACGAAAGAACAAATCAGCAACATTAACAGCATCATCGCTTTTATGACATGGTATAAAGTGTGCCATTTTCGAGAACCTATCCACGACAACAAATATGCTATCCCTCCCCTTCTTTGTTCGAGGTAAACCTAAAACAAAGTCCATAGATATATCCTCCCAAGGAACACTAGGTACAGGCAAAGGCATATATAAACCATGAGGATTGAGTCGTGACTTAGCTCTTTGACATGTAGTGCAGCGAGCAACAAAACGCTCAACATCCCGTCTCATCTTTGGCCAAAAGAAATGTGTAGCAAGTATATCCTCCGTCTTCTTGACGCCAAAGTGTCCCATTAATCCTCCTCCATGCGCCTCCTGCAACAACAAAAGACGAACGGAGCTAGCTGGAATGCATAGCTTGTTAGCACGAAACACAAATCCATCGTTAAGAACGAACTTGTTCCAAGTTCTCCCTTCCTTACAATTCTGCAATACATCTTTAAATTCAGCATCATTAACATAATGATCCTTGATGGTCTCCAAACCAAATATTTTAAAGTCAAGTTGTGAAAGCATAGTATAACGACGAGACAAGGCATCAGCAATAACATTTTCTTTACCCTTCTTGTGTTTAATCACATAAGGGAAAGTCTCAATGAATTCAACCTATTTAGCATGTCGACGGTTCAGTTTTGCTTGACTTTTAATGTGTTTCAAAGATTCATGATCAGAATGTATAACAAATTCCTTGGGCCATAAATAATGTTGCCATGTTTCTAAGGTCCGAACAAGAGCATATAATTCTTTATCATAAGTAGAATAGTTCAGACTAGGCCCACTCAATTTTTCAGAAAAGTATGCAACAGGTTTCCCATCTTGTAATAACACACCTCCTAATCCAATTCCACTAGCATCACATTCAAGCTCAAAAGTCTTATTGAAATTAGGAAGTTGGAGTAAAGGAGCATGTGTCAACTTACCTTTCAATACCGTGAAGGCTTCTTCCTGTGCGGTACCCCAAACAAAAGGTACATCCTTCTTTGTAAGCTCGTTGAGAGGTGCAGCAATGGTGCTGAAATCTCTCACAAAACGCCTATAGAAACCAGCGAGGCCAAGGAAACTCCTCACTTGTGTGACCGTTTTGGGCTGCGGCCAACTCTCAATAGCTTCAATCTTGGCTTTATCAACTTCAATTCCCTGTGGAGTAACAACATAGCCAAGAAAAGATACTCGGTCGGTGCAAAAGGTGCACTTTCCAAGGTTACCAAACAAACGTGCATCACGTAGAGCAATAAAAACAACACGTAAATGTTCCAAATGTTCCTCCAAAGATTTGCTATAAATCAATATGTCATCAAAGTAAACTACCACAAATCGTCCAATGAAAGCACGTAAAACTTCGTTCATTAACCTCATGAAAGTACTAGGTGCATTAGTTAACCCAAAAGGCATGACTAACCACTCATATAATCCAAACTTAGTTTTAAATGCTGTTTTCCATTCATCTCCCAATTTCATACGAATTTGATGGTAACCACTACGCAAATCAACTTTGGAGAATATTGTAGAGCCACTCAATTCATCAAGCATATCATCTAGCCTAGGAATAGGATGACGATAACGAATAGTAATATTATTAATGCCTCTACAATCAACGCACATACGCGACGTACCATCCTTTTTCGGCACTAAAATGATAGGAACAGCACAAGGACTAAGGGATTCGCGTATATAACCTTTGTCGAGCAGTTCTTGTACTTGACGCATAATCTCCTTCGTCTCCTCTGGATTGGTACGGTATGGTGCCCGGTTGGGTAATGATGCACCGGGGATTAAGTCAATTTGATGCTCAATCCCGCGAATAGGTGGTAATCCCGGTGGCACGTCTTGTGGAAAGACGTCGGCGAACTCCTGCAAAATGTTAGTGACAGCAGGAGGCAAAGAGGAAGGCATGTCCTCGAATGAAAATAATGCCTCTTTGCACACAAAAGCATAGCAAACAGATTTGCTAAAATCTAGATCATCAATATCAGATTTGGTGGCAAGTAAACATGCACTTTTTAATTTAATTTCAGAAGCAACACTAGATTGTTTATTATTATTAGGCTGCATTTGTTGCTCAAATTCTTTTGCCACAATCTGATTTTCACTCTTAGTTTTCTCCTGTTTTGCTTTATTAGCTCTATTAATATCATCTTTCAAAATGGAATCAGGAGTCATAGGAAGCAAAGTAATATTTTTATCCTTATGAACAAGAGTATACTGATTGTTTCTACCATGGTGAATATAATTTTTATCAAATTGCCATGGTCTACCAAGTAATAAGGAACATGCTTGCATCGGTACCACATCACAATCAACATAATCAGCATATGTAGAGATACTAAAATGCACACGAACAGTACGTGTTACCTTAACCTTGCCGCTGTTGTTGAACCATTGGATGTAGTAAGGATGTGGATGTGGTCTGGTGGTGAGAGATAGCTTCTCCACCATCTCGATGCTAGCCAAGTTGTTGCAACTCCCTCCATCTATGATCACGCGAACAGAACGTTCCTTCACAACTCCCTTTGTATGGAACAAATTATGCCTCTGATTTTGCTCAGCTTGTGTAACCTGCACACTCAAAACACGTTGAGCAACTAAACATTCATACCTGTCAGCATCTTCAGGAGCCATGTATTGCGTCTCATGATCAGAATCGTCTCCACCGTGTTCGTCACGTGTAATAAGAGCCAAAGTCTCCTCATCATAGTCACTAGCGGACTCATACCCACCATCCTCAGTAACAATCATCACACGCTTAGATGGGCATTCTCTCGCATAATGACCTCCACCCTTGCAACGTCGACAAATAATATCATGTGTTTGCCCTGTTGATGCCATGGATGAAGAAGAGCTCTTTGCAGGCCCAGAAGGTGTGCTCTTGGCAGATAGTGGTGATTGTGCCTGCTTTATTGTATCACGGTTGGAGGTGGCAGCCGACGGAGGCGCCGGTGTAGCAGAACGTGTGGAAGTAGATGATGCACGTGGTGTCCATGAAGAAGGTCGACCTGCAGAAAAGTTAGTCCGCGCCAATGCCTGTCGATCCTGCACTTCACGTTCAGCTTTACAAGCAAGATGGAATAAACGAGTGATATTAGTATACTCCTTATACTCTAGAATCGTCTGAATCTCTCTATTTAATCCACCCATAAAACGTGCAAGCATAGCTTCATTCTCCTCAACAATACCACATCTAATCATGCCAGTTTGTAATTCCTGATAATATTCTTCTACAGAATTTTTTCCCTGTCTTAAGCGCTGCAATTTTTGAAGTAATTCACGTTGATAATATGGTGGAACCCAACGAGTACGCATAGCAGTTTTCAAAGCAGCCCAAGTAGCAGGAATGGGATATAATCTACAATGCTCAGACCACCAAACACATGCAAAACTAGTGAATGCACAAACAGCAGCAGGAACACGTCTCTCCTCGGGATATTGTAAACATGTAAATCGTTGTTCAGTTTCTAACTCCCAAGTAAGGTATATATCAGGAACATATCTACCCTCAAATGGTGGAATATTCAATTTTAGTTTAGGGAGATGGTCATGATCTCGTACCTGAGGGTGAGCCCTACCATTGCCATTATTTGCATGGGGACGACCTGATGGTTGCTGTGCTGGTGGTGGCACGTAGTTCTGATTTTGATCAACCTCATCCTCGTAATCGCTAGCAAAATCATCCTCCTCCGCATCAGCAGCAGGAGCCACAGAAGTAGCAACAGGAGCACCAACAGTTTGGCCAGGTGCAAGAGGGAGACGGCTCGCTCGGCGGAGGGCTGTTTCACGATGTGTAGGTAGTCGTTGTTGTTGTTGTTGTAGAGGTGCGTTAGGTGCAGCCGGTGGTGGTGGTGGAAGACGCGCGAGCAATTCATTAAACCTGTTATCGAGCTTTGTTTCGAACGTCTTCTCCATGTCATCTATCTTCTCCATGGCCTCTTCAAATCTGTTTAGCACATCCTGCACCTGTCCATTCATCATTTGCTGAAATTTATCATGCAACTCCTGATTCGTCATGTTCTCCCAGTCAGTCTCGTCGGCTTGTGATCCTGCCATGGTTAGCAACAATAGAAAACACACAAGAATATGATCCTACAGAATACTAACAAGAGGTGGTGGTGGCGGGTGTCACAAATCCGTCAAGCAAATCTCAAATTCTTACCAGTTCTTACCCAGCAGCAGGCGGTGATCGGCAACCGTTGTAGTCAAAACTCTCAAGAGCTTGGATAGAGCGATTGCCAAGGAGAGTCAAACGCACGACGTAGAGGTATGTGGAGCTGGGAAGGCTTATAGTATGGTAGCAAAAAGGGTCAGCAATAATCAATTCAGAGATGCAAAGTTGAATAAACGCTCAACGACGGTACTGTGCTGGTCCTAGGCTAGACCGTGCTAGAGACGCGAGCCTAGAACACTAACAAAATCACGGCGCTGCACGTAAATCAGGGAAAAGCACACTCAGGAACTTTTTTTTTTTGCGCTCCTCTTTTTTTTTTTGCGTCCTCTTTTTTTTTTTTTTTTGCGAAAAATTACTATAATGGCGAGTGTCTCAAAACTCTTCCCTCGTCAAACTAATAGGATGGGCACGAAATTTTTTTTTTCACTTTTTTTTTTCGGAAATCAGGGCAGCGACAACGAAAAAGTGCGACAAAAAATCACTATGATGGCACGTGGCTCAAAAGACTCAGAAAAGCCTAAAAATAGGATAGGGAAAAAAATATTTTTGCCCGTGAAAATTTTGGCCTAAAAACTGCCCGGGGGTCTCCAGACTTTTTTTTTTCCGAGACCTACGCAGGCAAGGAAACACGAATCGGAATTGAGATTGATCTCAAGAACAAACCTAATATGAGAAGAACTCGGATTGGTGGTGGATATATGGTGGATTCAGAGCGGTGGCGGATAAGCAAAAGTGGTAGATGGGCGATGATGATGGTGCGGCGGTGGCGTGACAACTTGTGACCAGAACTCGAAACTCTAAAAGACTAGACTCTAAGACCAGCAACTTGACACGACGATGCAACCGCAAATTCAACAAAGCAAAAACCCTAAAAAGATTATGCAAAGGCTCAGATTGGTTCGGATATGATGAACTAACCCTAATTTTTTTTTGTGTGGCTTTTTCGTGGACTGTAGGTATGAAGAACAGACTCGATCTAATCTACGAAAAACTGTAAAATCTCACCGAGCAACCTGGAAATCTGATACCACTTGATAGAGGCGAGGGTCCCGATCTTTCGATGAGATGATAACTATCGATTTGGTGGAAACGACTTTGACGATCCGACTACAAACATGCACGACGTTGCGCCTTAGCAATCGCTAAACCAATCTCCTGAGGTTACTGACGATGCCGGAAGCACGGTCAGCCTGACCACGAAGGTCTATTCCTGCAAGCAATCGAAGAACGAGCAAGAATATCATAAAGCAATCTGAATATTGCAAATATATATGAGGTATTGATAATGGTGGGGATCCGTAAGCGGTCTTGGTCTGGTCGTTGGACACAAACGAAGTACACGAAGTTGCAATGGCTAACTTTTAACTAAACAAATCCCAAAGTCTAAACGATGCCCTAAGGGCTGTATATATGGAGGAAGAGAGGGGAATTTCGTGGCCCTTGAGGGTGGGGTCCGAAACCAACCCTAACTCTTGTTTCCCCACACATACGGACTCTAAAAATAGCCTATACTTAAGTATTTCGAAATTACATGGGCCTGGCCCATTAATAAGGTGACGCAGCACCTAAAATAGCCTATGGACGAATATTATGAAGTGGCATCTTGTATATTTCGTCCATGGCTTCATGCACTCCTTATGGCGGCTTCAAAGTCCTGAAATCATCACTTGTAACTCCGTTCTTGATCCCCTTGCGCATGCCATCAACTTCATGCGTGTTCTTGCTCCAATGTTCATCCTTCTCCAAGCTAGGCCCTTCATTTGAAAACAAAACAAATGTATCCAATTTAGGCAGCATCATAATCTCATGAACATTAGAATCATTACCAAGAAACGAAAGTACCTGGTAATTTAATTGGCGTGCGCGAGCTCTAGTAATTGGTCCAGTATATGTAACAGTAGGGGCTGTGGGTGTAACAATGGTATTGATGTCCTCATCAATCCCAGAATAAGGGGACACGATCTCTACTTTGACAAGACGTGCCAAGGAAACCGCCTCGCTAAACGCGCTGAGGTGGGACAGTAAAACGATTCGAATAAAGACTTGGCCATGGTGTGATGTCACGCTACGGAATACGTCAGCAGATTAGATTTGTGTAAATATTATTCTCTCTATGGCAATATGTGGAAACTTATTTTGCAGAGCCAGACACTACCTTTGTGTTCAAAATATTCTATGAAGTACTGGGAGGAGGAAACCGCCTTGCAATGTCGAAGACAATCTGCGCACGGGACTCGTCGTCATTGAAGCCTGGTTCAGGGTCTACTGAGGGAGTCCTGGATTAGGGGGTGTCCGGATAGCCGGACTATACCTTCGGCCGGACTCCTGGACTATGAAGATACAAGATTGAAGACTTCGTCCCGTGTCCGGAAGGGACTTTCCTTGGCGTGGAAGGCAAGCTTGGCGATACGGATATGTAGCTCTCCTACCATTGTAACCGACTCTGTGTAACCCTAGCCCTCTCCGGTGTCTATATAAACCGGAGGGTTTTAGTCCGTAGGATGAAGAACAATCATACCATAGGCTAGCTTCAAGGGTTTAGCCTCCTTGATCTCGTGGTAGATCTACTCTTGTACTACCCATATCATCAATATTAATCAAGCAGGACGTAGGGTTTTACCTCCATCAAGAGGGCTCGAACCTGGGTAAAACATCGTGTCCCCTGCCTCCTGTTACCATCCGCCTAGATGCACAGTTCGGGTGATAGAGGCTAAGGTGTCTCGATGTTTCGATGAGATGGTGGCTATCGTTTTCTGTGGGAGTCGACCTTGACGATCCGACTACGAACGTGCGAGACGTCGCGCCTTAGCAATCGCTAAACCAACTTCCGAGGGTTATTGACCACGCCGGAGCACGATCAACCTGACCACGAGGGTCTGTTTCCTGCGAGCAAACGAAGAACAAGCAAGAAACTGAGATTGCAATCTGGATATTGCGAATATAAGATGAAAGCTTTATTGATCAAGGTGGGGTTCTGTGACGTCTTGGTCTGCTCGTAGGACACAAACGAAGTACGCGAAGTTGCAGCTATGGCGAACTTTTAATCTAAACAAAACCCAAAGTCTGAACGACGCCCTAAGGGCTATATATATGGAGGAAGAGGGGGGAATTTCGTGGCCCTTGAGGGTGGGGTCCGAAACCAACCCTAACTCTTGTTTCCCCACACATACGGACTCTAAAAATAGCCTATACTTAAGTATTTCGAAATTACATGGGCCTGGCTCATTAATAAGGTGATGCAGCACCTAGAATAGCCTATGGACGAATATTATGAAGTGGCATCTTGTATATTTCGTCCAAGGCTTCATGCACTCCTTATGGCGGCTTCAAAGTCCTGAAATCATCACTTATAACTCCGTTCTTGATACCCTTGCGCATGCCATCAACTCCATGCGTGTTCTTGCTCCAATGTTCATCCTTCTCCAAGCTAGGCCCTTCATTTGTAAGCAAAACAAATGTATCCAATTTAGGCAGCATCATAATCTCATGAACATTAAAATCATTACCAAGAAACGAAAGTACCTGGTAATTTAATTGGCGTGCGCGAGCTCTAGTAATTGGTCCAGTATATGTAACAGTAGGGGCTGTGGGTGTAACAATGGTATTGATGTCCTCATCATCCTCCCCTTCTTGAAATGAACTCGTCCTCGACGGAAGCGCATCTTCCTCACCCAAATAAGGCTTCAAATCTGCAATGTTAAAAGTGGGACTAACCCCAAAATCTACAGGTAGCTCAAGTTTATATGCATTATCATTTATTTTCTCTAACACCTTAAAAGGACCATCAGCACGTGGCATTAGCTTTGATTTGCGCAGATTAGGAAATCTATCTTTACGCAAATGTAACCAAACAAGATCTCCAGGCGCAAACACAACATGTTTTCTACCCTTATCTCCAGCAAGTTTATATTTAGCATTCATACGCTCAATGTTTTCCTTAGTTAACTCATGCATTTTTACAATCAATTCAGAACGTTCTTTAGCATCAAAATTAACCTTCTCTGAAGATGGAAGAGGCAACAAATCAATAGGTGCACGAGGTAGGAAACCATACACAATTTCAAAAGGGCACATCTTAGTAGTAGAATGCAATGAACGATTATAAGCAAATTCAATATGAGGCAAGCATTCTTCGCACATTTTCTTGTTATTCTTCAAAACATCCCTAAGCATAGTAGACAACGTTCTATTGACTACTTCAGTTTGTCCATCAGTTTGGGGGTGACAAGTAGTACTAAAAAACAGCTTAGTCCCCAACTTAGCCCATAAACATCTCCAAAAGTGGCTAAGAAATTTAGTATCACGATCTGAAACAATAGTATTTGGCACACCATGTAAGCGAATAATTTCACGAAAGAACAAATCAGCAACATTAACAGCATCATCGCTTTTATGACATGGTATAAAGTGTGCCATTTTCGAGAACCTATCCACGACAACAAATATGCTATCCCTCCCCTTCTTTGTTCGAGGTAAACCTAAAACAAAGTCCATAGATATATCGTCCCAAGGAACAGTAGGTACAGGCAAAGGCATATATAAACCATGAGGATTGAGTCGTGACTTAGCTCTTTGACATGTAGTGCAGCGAGCAACAAAACGCTCAACATCCCGTCTCATCTGTGTCCAAAAGAAATGTGTAGCAAGTATATCCTCCGTCTTCTTGACGCCAAAGTGTCCCATTAATCCTCCTCCATGCGCCTCCTGCAACAACAAAAGACGAACGGAGCTAGCTGGAATGCATAGCTTGTTAGCACGAAACATAAATCCATCGTTAAGAACGAACTTGTTCCAAGTTCTCCCTTCCTTACAATTCTGCAATACATCTTTATATTCAGCATCATGAACATATTGATCTTTGATGGTCTCCAAACCAAATATTTTAAAGTCAAGTTGTGAAAGCATAGTATAACGACGAGACAAGGCATCAGCAATAACATTTTCTTTACCCTTCTTGTGTTTAATCACATAAGGGAAAGTCTCAATGAATTCAACCCATTTAGCATGTCTACGGTTCAGTTTTGCTTGACTTTTAATGTGTTTCAAAGATTCATGATCAGAATGTATAACAAATTCCTTGGGCCATAAATAATGTTGCCATGTTTCTAAGGTCCGAACAAGAGCATATAATTCTTTATCATAAGTAGAATAGTTCAGACTAGGCCCACTCAATTTTTCAGAAAAGTATGCAACAGGTTTTCCATCTTGTAATAACACACCTCCTAATCCAATTCCACTAGCATCACATTCAAGCTCAAAAGTCTTATTGAAATTAGGAATTTGGAGTAAAGGAGCATGTGTCAACTTATCTTTCAATACCGTGAAGGCTTCTTCCTGTGCGATACCCCAAACAAAAGGCACATCCTTCTTTGTAAGCTCGTTGAGAGGTGCAGCAATGGTGCTGAAATCTCTCACAAAACGCCTATAGAAACCAGCGAGGCCAAGGAAACTCCTCACTTGTGTGACCGTTTTGGGCTGCGGCCAACTCTCAATAGCTTCAATCTTGGCTTTATCAACTTCAATTCCCTGTGGAGTAACAACATAGCCAAGAAAAGATACTCGGTCGGTGCAAAAGGTGCACTTTCCAAGGTTACCAAACAAACGTGCATCACATAGAGCAATAAAAACAGCACGTAAATGTTCCAAATGTTCCTCCAAAGATTTGCTATAAATCAATATGTCATCAAAGTAAACTACCACAAATCGTCCAATGAAAACACGTAAAACTTCGTTTATTAACCTCATGAAAGTACTAGGTGCATTAGTTAACCCAAAAGGCATGACTAACCACTCATATAATCCAAACTTAGTTTTAAATGTTGTTTTCCATTCATCTCCACATCAGCAGTAGGAGCCACAGAAGTATCAACAGCAGCACCAGCAGTTTGGCCCGACTGAAGAGGGACACGGCTCGCTCGGCGGAGGGCTGTTTCCCGACGTGGAGGTAATCGGTGTTGTTGCTGTTGTTGCAGAGGTGCGGCAGGAGCAGCCGGTGGTGGTGGTGGAAAACGCGAAAGCAATTCAGCAAACTTGTTATTGAGCTTTGTTTCAAACGTCTTCTCCATGCCATCTATCTTCTCCAAGGCCTCTTCAAATGTGTTTATCACATCTTGCACCTGTCCATTCATCATTTGCTGAAACGTATCATGAAGCTCCTTGTTCGTCAAGTTCTCCCAGTCAGTCTCGTCGGCTTGTGATCCTGCCATGGTTAGCAGCAATAGAAACACACAAGAATATGATCCTACAGACTACTAACAAGTGGTGGTGGTGGCGGGTGTCACAAATCCGTCAAGCAAATCTCAAATTCTTACCAGTTCTTACCCAGCAGCAGGCGGTGATCGGCAACCGTTGTAGTCAAAACTCTCAAAAGCTTGGATAGAGCGATTGCCAGGGAGAGTCAAACGCACGACGTAGAGGTATGTGGAGCTGGGAAGGCTTATAGTATGGTAGCAAAAAGGGTCAGCAATAATCAATTCAGAGATGCAAAGTTGAATAAACGCTCAACGACGGTACTGTGCTGGTCCTAGGCTAGACCGTGCTAGAGACGCGAGCCTAGAACACTAACAAAATCACGGCGCTGCACGTAAATAAGGGAAAAGCACACTCTGGAACTTTTTTTTTCGCTCTTTTTTTCTTTGCGCTCCTTTTTTTTGCGCTCCTCTTTTTTTTTGCGAAAAATCACTATAATGGCGAGTGTCTCAAAACTCTTCCCTCGTCAAACTGATAGGATGGGCACGAAATTTTTTTTTTCACTTTTTTTCGGAAATCAGGGCAGCGACGACGAAAAAGTGCGACAAAAAATCACTATGATTGCACGTGGCTCAAAAGACTCAGAAAAGCCTAAAAATAGGATAGGGAAAAAAATTTGCCCGTGAAAATTTTGGCCTAAAAACTGCCCGGGGGTCTCCAGACTCTTTTTTTTTCCGAGACCTACGCAGGCAAGGAAACACGACTCGGAATTTAGATTGATCTCAAGAACAAACCTAATATGAGAAGAACTCGGATTGGTGGTGGATATATGGTTGTGGTATATGGCAGCGGTGGTGGTATATGGTAGCGGTGGTGGTGGTGGTATATGGATAGAGATTGGTGGTGTTATATGGATACGGATTGGTAGTGGTATATGGATATGGATTCAGAGCGGTGGCGGATAAGCAAAAGTGGTAGATGGGCGATGATGATGGTGCGGCGGCGGCGTGACAACTTATGACCAGAACTCGAAACTCTAAAAGACTAGACTCTAAGACCAGCAACTTGACACGACGATGCAACCGCAAATTCAACAAAGCAAAAACCCTAAAAGGATTATGCAAAGGCTCAGATTGGTTCGGATATAATGAACTAACCCTAATTTTTTTTTGTGGATTTTTTTTCATGGACTGTAGGTATGAAGAACAGACTCGATCTAATCTACGAAAAACTATAAAAATCTCACCGAGCAACCTGGAAATCTGATACCACTTGATAGAGGCTAAGGTGTCCCCATGTTTCAATGAGATGGTGGCTATCGTTTTCTGTGGGAGTCGACCTTGACGATCCGACTACGAACGTGCGAGACGTCGCGCCTTAGCAATCGCTAAACCAACTTCCGAGGGTTATTGACCACGCCGGAGCATGATCAACCTGACCACGAGGGTCTGTTTCCTGCGAGCAAACGAAGAACAAGCAAGAAACTGAGATTGCAATCTGGATATTGCGAATATAAGATGAAAGCTTTATTGATCAAGGTGGGGTTCTGTGACGTCTTGGTCTGGTCGTTGGACACAAACGAAGTACGCGAAGTTGCAGCTATGGCGAACTTTTAATCTAAACAAAACCCAAAGTCTAAACGACGCCCTAAGGGCTATATATATGGAGGAAGAGAGGGGAATTTCGTGGCCCTTGAGGGTGGGCTCCGAAACCAACCCTAACCTTTGTTTCCCCACACATACAGACTCTAAAATAGCCTATACTTAAGTATTTCGAAATTACATGGGCCTGGCCCATTAATACGGTGACGCAGCACCTAGAATAGCCTATGGACGAATATTATGAAGTGGCATCTTGTATATTTCGTCCATGGCTTCATGCACTCCTTATGGCGGCTTCAAAGTCCTGAAATCATCACTTGTAACTCCGTTCTTGATCCCCTTGCGCATGCCATCAACTCCATGCGTGTTCTTGCTCCAATGTTCATCCTTCTCCAAGCTAGGCCCTTCATTTGTAAGCAAAACAAATGTATCCAATTTAGGCAGCATCATAATCTCATGAACATTAGAATCATTACCAAGAAACGAAAGTACCTGGTAATTTAATTGGCGTGCGCGAGCTCTAGTAATTGGTCCAATATATGTAACAGTAGGGGCTGTGGGTGTAACGATGGTATTGATGTCCTCATCATCGGGACCCCCTACCCGAGATCCGCCCGTTTTGACTACGTGTAGGAGCCACAGAAGTATCAACAGCAGCACCAGCAGTTTGGCCCGACTAAAGAGGGACACGGCACGCTCGGCGGAGGGCTGTTTCCCGACGTGGAGGTAGTCGATGTTGTTGCTGTTGTTGCAGAGGTGCGGCAGGAGCAGCCGGTGGTGGTGGTGCAAAACGCGAAAGCAATTCAGCAAACTTGTTATCGAGCTTTGTTTCAAACGTCTTCTCCATGCCATCTATCTTCTCCATGGCCTCTTCAAATCTGTTTATCACATCTTGCACCTGTCCACTCATCATTTGCTGAAACGTATCATGAAGCTCCTTGTTTGTCAAGTTCTCCCAGTCAGTCTCGTCGACTTGTGATCCTGGCATGGTTAGCAGCAATAGAAACACACAAGAAGATGATCCTACAGACTACTAACAAGTGGTGGTGGTGGCGGGTGTCACAAATCCATCAAGCAAATCTCAAATTCTTACCAGTTCTTACCCAGCAGCAGGCGGTGATCGGCAACCGTTGTAGTCAAAACTCTCAAAAGCTTGGATAGAGCGATTGCCAGGGAGAGTCAAACGCACGACGTAGATGTATGTGGAGCTGGGAAGGCTTATAGTATGGTAGCAAAAAGGGTCAGCAATAATCAATTCAGAGATGCAAAGTTGAATAAACGCTCAACGACGGTACTGTGCTGGTCCTAGGCTAGACCGTGCTAGAGACGCGAGCCTAGAACACTAACAAAATCACGGCGCTGGACGTAAATAAGGGAAAAGCACACTCTGGAACTCTTTTTTTTCGCTCTTTTTTTTTGCTCCTTTTTTTTGCGCTCCTCTTTTTTTTCGCTCTTTTTTTTTCGCTCCTTTTTTTTGCGCTCCTCTTTTTTTTGCGAAAAATCACTATAATGGCGAGTGTCTCAAAACTCTTCCCTCGTCAAACTGATAGGATGGGCATGGAATTTTTTTTTTCACTTTTTTTTCGGAAATCGGGGCAGCGACGACGAAAAAGTGCGACAAAAAATCACTATGATGGCACGTGGCTCAAAAGACTCAGAAAAGCCTAAAAATAGGATAGGGAAAAAAAATTTGCCCTAAGGGCTGTATATATGGAGGAAGAGGGGGGAATTTCGTGGCCCTTGAGGGTGGGGTCCGAAACCAACCCTAAGTCTTGTTTCCCCACACATATGGACTCTAAAAATAGCCTATACTTAAGTATTTCGAAATTACATGGGCCTGGCCCATTAATAAGGTGACGCAACACCTAGAATAGCCTATGGACGAATATTATGAAGTGGCATCTTGTATATTTCGTCCAAGGCTTCATGCACTCCTTATGGCGGCTTCAAAGTCCTGAAATCATCACTTATAACTCCGTTCTTGATCCCCTTGCGCATGCCATCAACTCCATGCGTGTTCTTGCTCCAATGTTCATCCTTCTCCAAGCTAGGCCCTTCATTTGTAAGCAAAACAAATGTATCCAATTTAGGCAGCATCATAATCTCATGAACATTAAAATCATTACCAAGAAACGAAAGTACCTGGTAATTTAATTGGCGTGCGCGAGCTCTAGTAATTGGTCCAGTATATGTAACAGTAGGGGCTGTGGGTGTAACAATGGTATTGATGTCCTCATTAATTCTTGTGGAATCTTCCTTGTATGCGGTAGCCGTCCGAACTGGCCCATGAGTATACGGCCATGGGGGTCCTCGGCCCAATCTAATAGATCGGGAGATGACGTGGTGAGTACCCCTAGTCCAGGACACCGTCAGTAGCCCCCTGAACCGGTCTTCAAGTTAGGGACGCTCCTCGATTCTTCCGAACTGTTCTTCGTCTTCGGTTGCCGGTCTTGAAAACTGGTTCAACAAATCTTCTTTATCTTCGATCTTGAGGATCGCCGAAATGTATTCGACGAGTTTACACGTCGGGTATCCGAGGAGCCCCTTTAAGTTTCCGACCTTTATCAATGCCTTGTTTATTTTTATGCCACACCTCGGGTTTGAAGTTGTTCCCGGGAGGCAGGGTCCTCTTGCGTCCGAGCTCCAACACCGGACTGCATTCGAGGTATCTTTTGCAGCCGAGCACCAACGCCGGACCGCTTCCCAGCTCTAGCGCCGGAATGTATCCGAGCTCCAACGTTGGACTGTATATCCGAGCTCCAATGCAGAAATATATCCGAGCTCCAACGCCGGACTGTGTCCAGGCTCCAATGCCGGACTATATCCGAGGTGTCATATCACCTTGGTTCAAAAAAGTTGAAGGAGTTTAGCCGAGCTTAATGCCGGAAATGCCCTCTATGGAGCCAGCCACTAGCGCCCGAGCTTTATGCCGGACTGCTTCCGAGGTGGTGCACCACCCCGACTATGGGCCGATTTTTTGTCAATATTTTTTATTGGTGCAATTTATTCTCTGCCGAGATATATAGCCAGTAGCCCTCAAGGTGTGTATCGGTCTAAAACCCGAGATGCACATGAAGTTGAGTGCCCATAACTGTCCCCGCGAAGTTGGTTAGTGCGTATAGGCCAGTAGCCAGACTCAGATCAAATACCTAGATCTTGTTAAGTGTGTTATTTTGAAGTAACCGCGAACGCCGACCAGGGCCAGGCCCACCTCTCTCCTAGGTGGTCTCAACCTCCCCTGTCGCTCCACCACAAAGTAACAGTCAGGGACCGTCGGGAACCCAGGCCCACCACTACCTGGATGGAACCACCTGCCCCTTCAGCCCCCACATCGGAATCAACTGCGGGTACTCTACGAGCCCACCCGACTTTAGTCACCACATGTATCACATATAATATATATAAGTATATACCCATGATCACCTCCCAAGTGATCACGGTCCGATAGTATAGCATGGCAGACAGATAAGTATGTAGGGCCATTGATGATAAACTAGCATCCTATACTAAGCATTAAGGATTGTAGGTAAGGTATCAACAACAGTAGCAACAATGACAGGCTATGCATCAGAATAGGAATAACGGAAAGCGGTAACATGCTACACTACTCTAATGCAAACAGTAGAGAGAAGAGTAAGCGATATCTGGTGATCAAGGGGGGGGGCTTGCCTGGTTGCTCTGGCAAGAAGGGTTCGTCGTCGATGTAGTCGATCACAGGGGTACTGACAGCGGTCTCGGGGTCTACCGGGAAGAAGTAACGGAGGGGAACACAATAAATAACAGAGCAATCAAAGCATCACAGAGCATAACATGGCAATACGCGGTGCTAGAGGTGTCCTAATGCAGTACTAGGTGATACCGGCAAAGGGGGGAAAACATCCGGGAAAGTATTCCCAATGTTTTGCATTTTTGGACAGACGGACCAGAGGGAGAAAGTTGCGTGTTTGCTATGCTAGGGATGCGTGGCGGACGAACGGGCTGCGTATCCGGATTTGTCTCGTCGTTTTGAGCAACTTTCATATACAAAGTTTTTCCATCCGAGTTACGGTTTATTTTCTATGAATTTCTAAAGTTTAAAGGATTTTTTAATTTATTTAATTCGAATTATAAATAGTGAAATGTTTTTTAGAACTCAGCAGGGGCTAGTCACACTCAATGACATGTGGGGTCAAGGAGCTGGGTTGACTCAGTCAACACCTTTACTAGTCAACCAATGAACAGTGCATTGGGCCCTACTTGTCATTGGCACAAACTATTAATAAGGCTTTTAAATAAAAGGGGCCACATGTCATATGTACATAGACTATTCTAGCCATTAATTAATACCCAATAGTACTAATCTAAGCAAGGGTCGGCCACTACTCCGGCCACGTGCACGACACACACATAACACACACAAGTTAGTAGGCTAGGAGTTATTAACTGATGAGGACATCAATACCATTGTTACACCCACAGCCCCTACTGTTACATATACTGGACCAATTACTAGAGCTCGCGCACGCCAATTAAATTACCAGGTACTTTCGTTTCTTGGTAATGATTCTAATGTTCATGAGATTATGATGCTGCCTAAATTGGATACATTTGTTTTGCTTTCAAATGAAGGGCCTAGCTTGGAGAAGGATGAACATTGGAGCAAGAACACGCATGAAGTTGATGGCATGCGCAAGGGGATCAAGAACGGAGTTACAAGTGATGATTTCAGGACTTTGAAGCCGCCATAAGGAGTGCATGAAGCCATGGACGAAATATACAAGATGCCACTTCATAATATTCGTCCATAGGCTATTCTAGGTGCTGCGTCACCTTATTAATGGGCCAGGCCCATGTAATTTCGAAATACTTAAGTATAGGCTATTTTTAGAGTCCGTATGTGTGGGGAAACAAGAGTTAGGGTTGGTTTCGGACCCCACCCTCAAGGGCCACGAAATTCCCCTCTCTTCCTCCATATATACAGCCCTTAGGGCGTCGTTTAGACTTTGGGTTTTGTTTAGATTAAAAGTTCGCCATAGCTGCAACTTCGCGTACTTCGTTTGTGTTCAACGACCAGACCAAGACGTCACAGAACCCCACCTTGATCAATAAAGCTTTCATCTTATATTCGCAATATCCAGATTGCAATCTCAGTTTCTTGCTTGTTCTTCGTTTGCTCGCAGGAAACAGGCCCTTGTGGTCAGGTTGATCGTGCTCCGGCGTGGTCAATAACCCCTCGGAAGTTGGTTTAGCGATTGCTAAGGCGCGACGTCTCGCACGTTCGTAGTCGGATCGTCAAGGTCGACTCCCACAGAAAACGATAGCCACCATCTCATCGAAACATCGGGACACCTTTGCCTCTATCAAGTGGTATCAGATTTCCAGGTTGCTCGGTGAGATTTTACAGTTTTTCGTAGATTAGATCGAGTCTGTTCTTCATACCTACAGTCCACGAAAAAGCCACACAAAAAAAATTAGGGTTAGTTCATCATATCCGAACCAATCTGAGCCTTTGCATAATCTTTTTAGGGTTTTTGCTTTGTTGAATTTGCGGTTGCATCGTCGTGTCAAGTTGCTGGTCTTAGAGTCTAGTCTTTTAGAGTTTCGGGTTCTGGTCATAAGTTGTCACGCCGCCGCTGCACCATCATCATCGCCCATCTACCACTTTTGCTTATCCGCCACCGCTCTGAATCCTTATCCATATACCACTACCAATCCGTATCCACATACCACCATCAATCTCTATCCATATACCACCATCGCTACCATATACCACAACCATATATCCACCACCAATCCGAGTTCTTCTCATATTAGGTCTGTTCTTGAGATCAATCTCAATTCCGATTCATGTTTCCTTGCCTGCGTAGGTCTCGGAAAAAAAAAAGAGTCTGGAGACCCCCGGGCAGTTTTTAGGCCAAAATTTTCACGGGCAAAAATATTTTTTCCCTATCCTATTTGTAGGCTTTTCTGAGTCTTTTGAGCCACGTGCCATCATAGTGATTTTTTGTCGCACTTTTTCGTCGTCGCTGCCCTGATTTCCGAAAAAAAAGTGAAAAAAAAAATTTCGTGCCCATCCTATCAGTTTGACGAGGGAAGAGTTTTGAGACACTCGCCATTATAGTAATTTTTCGCAAAAAAAAAGAGGAGCGCAAAAAAAAAGCGAAAAAAAAAGTTCCAGAGTGTGTTTTTCCCTTATTTACGTGCAGCGCCGTGATTTTGTTAGTGTTCTAGGCTCGCGTCTCTAGCATGGTCTAGCCTAGGACCAGCGCAGTACCGTCGTTGAGCGTTTATTCAACTTTGCATCTCTGAATTGATTATTGCTGACCCTTTTTGCTACCATACTATAAGCCTTCCCAGCTCCACATACCTCTACGTCCTGCGTTTGACTCTCCCTGGCAATCGCTCTATCCAAGCTTTTGAGAGTTTTGACTACAACGGTTGCCGATCACCGCCTGCTGCTGGGTAAGAACTGGTAAGAATTTGAGATTTGCTTAACGGATTTGTGACACCCGCCACCACCACCTCTTGTTAGTATTCTGTAGGATCATATTCTTGTGTGTTTTCTATTGTTGCTAACCATGGCAGGATCACAAGCCGACGAGACTGACTGGGAGAACATGACGAATCAGGAGTTGCATGATAAATTTCAGCAAATGATGAATGGACAGGTGCAGGATGTGCTAAACAGATTTGAAGAGGCCATGGAGAAGATAGATGACATGGAGAAGACGTTCGAAACAAAGCTCGATGACAGGTTTAATGAATTGCTCGCGCGTCTTCCACCACCACCACCGGCTGCACCTAACGCACCTCTACAACAACAACAACGACGACTACCTACACATCGTGAAACAACCCTCCGCCGAGCGAGCCGTCTCCCTCTTGCACCTGGCCAAACTGTTGGTGCTGCTGTTGCTACTTCTATGGCTCCTGCTGCTGATGCGGAGGAGGATGATTTTGCTGGCGATTACGAGGATGAGGTTGATCAAAATCAGAACTACGTGCCACCACCAGCACAGCAACCATCAGGTCGTCCACATGCAAATAATGGCAATGGTAGGGCTCACCCTCAGGTACGAGATCATGACCATCTCCCTAAACTAAAATTGAATATTCCACCATTTGAGGGTAGATATGTTCCTGATATATATCTTACTTGGGAGTTAGAAACTGAACAACGATTTACATGTTTACAATATCCCGAGGAGAGACGTGTTCCTGCTGCTGTTTGTGCATTCACTAGTTTTGCATGTGTTTGGTGGTCTGAGCATTGTAGATTATATCCCATTCCTGCTACTTGGGCTGCTTTGAAAACTGCTATGCGTACTCGTTGGGTTCCACCATATTATCAACGTGAATTACTTCAAAAATTGCAGCGCTTAAGACAGGGAAAAAATTCTGTAGAAGAATATTATCAGGAATTACAAACTGGCATGATTAGATGTGGTATTGTTGAGGAGAATGAAGCTATGCTTGCACGTTTTATGGGTGGATTAAATAGAGAGATTCAGACGATTCTAGAGTATAAGGAGTATACTAATATCACTCGTTTATTCCATCTTGCTTGTAAAGCTGAACGTGAAGTGCAGGATCGACAGGCATTGGCGCGGACTAACTTTTCTGCAGGTCGACCTTCTTCATGGACACCACGTGCATCATCTACTTCCACACGTTCTGCTTCACCGGCGCCTCCGTCGGCTGCCACCTCCAACCGTGATACAATAAAGCAGGCACAATCACCACTATCTGCCAAGAGCACACCTTCTGGGCCTGCAAAGAGCTCTTCTTCATCCATGGCATCAACAGGGCAAACACATGATATTATTTGTCGACGTTGCAAGGGTGGAGGTCATTATGCGAGAGAATGCCCATCTAAGCGTGTGATGATTGTTACTGAGGATGGTGGGTATGAGTCCGCTAGTGACTATGATGAGGAGACTTTGGCTCTTATTACACGTGACGAACACGGTGGAGACGATTCTGATCATGAGACGCAATACATGGCTCCTGAAGATGCTGACAGGTATGAATGTTTAGTTGCTCAACGTGTTTTGAGTGTGCAGGTTACACAAGCTGAGCAAAATCAGAGGCATAATTTGTTCCATACAAAGGGAGTTGTGAAGGAACGTTCTGTTCGCGTGATCATAGATGGAGGGAGTTGCAACAACTTGGCTAGCATCGAGATGGTGGAGAAGCTATCTCTCACCACAAGACCACATCCACATCCTTACTACATCCAATGGTTCAACAACAGCGGCAAGGTTAAGGTAACACGTACTGTTCGTGTGCATTTTAGTATCTCTACATATGCTGATTATGTTGATTGTGATGTGGTACCGATGCAAGCATGTTCCTTATTACTTGGTAGACCATGGCAATTTGATAAAAATTCTATTCACCATGGTAGAAACAATCAGTATACTCTTGTTCATAAGGATAAAAATATTACTTTGCTTCCTATGACTCCTGATTCCATTTTGAAAGATGATATTAATAGAGCTAATAAAGCAAAACAGGAGAAAACTAAGAGTGAAAATCAGCTTGTGGCAAAAGAATTTGAGCAACAAATGCAGCCTAATAATAATAAACAATCTAGTGTTGCTTCTGAAATTAAATTGAAAAGTGCATGTTTACTTGCCACCAAATCTGATATTGATGATCTAGATTTTAGCAAATCTGTTTGCTATGCTTTTGTGTGCAAAGAGGCATTATTTTCATTCGAGGACGTGCCTTCCTCTTTGCCTCCTGCTGTCACTAACATTTTGCAGGAGTTCGCCGACGTCTTTCAACAAGACGTGCCACCGGGATTACCACCTATTCGCGGGATTGAGCATCAAATTGACTTAATTCCCGGTGCATCATTACCCAACCGGGCACCATACCGTACCAATCCAGAGGAGACGAAGGAGATTATGCGTCAAGTACAAGAACTGCTCGACAAAGGTTATATACGCGAATCCCTTAGTCCTTGTGCTGTTCCTATCATTTTAGTGCCGAAAAAGGATGGTACGTCGCGTATGTGCGTTGATTGTAGAGGCATTAATGATATTACTATTCGTTATCGTCATCCTATTCCTAGGCTAGATGATATGCTTGATGAATTGAGTGGCTCTACAATATTCTCCAAAGTTGATTTGCGTAGTGGTTACCATCAAATTCGTATGAAATTGGGAGATGAATGGAAAACAGCATTTAAAACTAAGTTTGGATTATATGAGTGGTTAGTCATGCCTTTTGGGTTAACTAATGCACCTAGTACTTTCATGAGGTTAATGAACGAAGTTTTACGTGCTTACATTGGACGATTTGTGGTAGTTTACTTTGATGACATATTGATTTATAGCAAATCTTTGGAGGAACATTTGGAACATTTACGTGTTGTTTTTATTGCTCTACGTGATGCACGTTTGTTTGGTAACCTTGGAAAGTGCACCTTTTGCACCGACCGAGTATCTTTTCTTGGCTATGTTGTTACTCCTGATGAGGACATCAATACCATTGTTACACCCACAGCCCCTACTGTTACATATACTGGACCAATTACTAGAGCTCGCGCACGCCAATTAAATTACCAGGTACTTTCGTTTCTTGGTAATGATTCTAATGTTCATGAGATTATGATGCTGCCTAAATTGGATACATTTGTTTTGCTTTCAAATGAAGGGCCTAGCTTGGAGAAGGATGAACATTGGAGCAAGAACACGCATGAAGTTGATGGCATGCGCAAGGGGATCAAGAACGGAGTTACAAGTGATGATTTCAGGACTTTGAAGCCGCCATAAGGAGTGCATGAAGCCATGGACGAAATATACAAGATGCCACTTCATAATATTCGTCCATAGGCTATTCTAGGTGCTGCGTCACCTTATTAATGGGCCAGGCCCATGTAATTTCGAAATACTTAAGTATAGGCTATTTTTAGAGTCCGTATGTGTGGGGGAAACAAGAGTTAGGGTTGGTTTCGGACCCCACCCTCAAGGGCCACGAAATTCCCCTCTCTTCCTCCATATATACAGCCCTTAGGGCGTCGTTTAGACTTTGGGTTTTGTTTAGATTAAAAGTTCGCCATAGCTGCAACTTCGCGTACTTCGTTTGTGTCCAACGACCAGACCAAGACGTCACAGAACCCCACCTTGATCAATAAAGCTTTCATCTTATATTCGCAATATCCAGATTGCAATCTCAGTTTCTTGCTTGTTCTTCGTTTGCTCGCAGGAAACAGGCCCTTGTGGTCAGGTTGATCGTGCTCCGGCGTGGTCAATAACCCCTCGGAAGTTGGTTTAGCGATTGCTAAGGCGCGACGTCTCGCACGTTCGTAGTCGGATCGTCAAGGTCGACTCCCACAGAAAACGATAGCCACCATCTCATCGAAACATCGGGACACCTTTGCCTCTATCAAGTGGTATCAGATTTCCAGGTTGCTCGGTGAGATTTTACAGTTTTTCGTAGATTAGATCGAGTCTGTTCTTCATACCTACAGTCCACGAAAAAGCCACACAAAAAAAAATTAGGGTTAGTTCATCATATCCGAACCAATCTGAGCCTTTGCATAATCTTTTTAGGGTTTTTGCTTTGTTGAATTTGCGGTTGCATCGTCGTGTCAAGTTGCTGGTCTTAGAGTCTAGTCTTTTAGAGTTTCGAGTTCTGGTCACAAGTTGTCACGCCGCCGCCGCACCATCATCATCGCCCATCTACCACTTTTGCTTATCCGCCACCGCTCTGAATCCATATCCATATACCACCACCAATCCGTATCCATATACCACCATCAATCTCTATCCATATACCACCACCGCTACCATATACCACCACCGCTGCCATATACCACCACCATATATCCACCACCAATCCGAGTTCTTCTCATATTAGGTTTGTTTTTGAGATCAATCTCAATTCCGATTCGTGTTTCCTTGCCTGCGTAGGTCTCGGAAAAAAAAAAAAGAGTCTGGAGACCCCCGGGCAGTTTTTAGGCCAAAATTTTCACGGGCAAAAATATTGTTTCCCTATCCTATTTTTAGGCTTTTCTGAGTCTTTTGAGCCACGTGCCATCATAGTGATTTTTTGTCGCACTTTTTCGTCGTCGCTGCCCTGATTTCCGAAAAAAAAAGTGAAAAAAAAAATTTCGTGCCCATCCTATCAGTTTGACGAGGGAAGAGTTTTGAGACACTCGCCATTATAGTAATTTTTCGCAAAAAAAAAAAAGCGGAGCGCAAAAAAAAAAAGTGGAGCGCAAAAAAAAAAGAGGAGCGCAAAAAAAAAAAGAGGAGCGCAAAAAAAAAGCGAAAAAAAAAGTTTCAGAGTGTGCTTTTCCCTTATTTACGTGCAGCGCCGTGATTTTGTTAGTGTTCTAGGCTCGCGTCTCTAGCACGGTCTAGCCTAGGACCAGCACAGTACCGTCGTTGAGCGTTTATTCAACTTTGCATCTCTGAATTGATTATTGCTGACCCTTTTTGCTACCATACTATAAGCCTTCCCAGCTCCACATACCTCTACGTCGTGCGTTTGACTCTCCCTGGCAATCGCTCTATCCAAGCTTTTGAGAGTTTTGACTACAACGGTTGCCGATCACCGCCTGCTGTTGGGTAAGAACTGGTAAGAATTTGAGATTTGCTTGACGGATTTGTGACACCCGCCACCACCACCTCTTGTTAGTATTCTATAGGATCATATTCTTGTGTGTTTTCTATTGTTGCTAACCATGGCAGGATCACAAGCCGACGAGACTGACTGGGAGAACATGACGAATCAGGAGTTGCATGATAAATTTCAGCAAATGATGAATGGACAGGTGCAGGATGTGCTAAACAGATTTGAAGAGGCCATGGAGAAGATAGATGACATGGAGAAGACGTTCGAAACAAAGCTCGATGACAGGTTTAATGAATTGCTCGCGCGTCTTCCACCACCACCACCGGCTGCACCTAACGCACCTCTACAACAACAACAACGACGACTACCTACACATCGTGAAACAGCCCTCCGCCGAGCGAGCCGTATCCCTCTTGCACCTGGCCAAACTGTTGGTGCTGCTGTTGCTACTTCTGTGGCTCCTGCTGCTGATGCGGAGGAGGATGATTTTGCTGGCGATTACGAGGATGAGGTTGATCAAAATCAGAACTACGTGCCACCACCAGCACAGCAACCATCAGGTCGTCCACATGCAAATAATGGCAATGGTAGGGCTCACCCTCAGGTACGAGATCATGACCATCTCCCTAAACTAA
Source organism: Triticum urartu (assembly GCF_056163025.1). Lineage (NCBI taxonomy): Eukaryota > Viridiplantae > Streptophyta > Magnoliopsida > Poales > Poaceae > Triticum > Triticum urartu. Next base: position 373,436,201 of record NC_141879.1, read on the forward strand.
AATTGAATATTCCACCATTTGAGGGTAGATATGTTCCTGATATATATCTTACTTGGGAGTTAGAAACTGAACAACGATTTACATGTTTACAATATCCCGAGGAGAGACGTGTTCCTGCTGCTGTTTGTGCATTCACTAGTTTTGCATGTGTTTGGTGGTCTGAGCATTGTAGATTATATCCCATTCCTGCTACTTGGGCTGCTTTGAAAACTGCTATGCGTACTCGTTGGGTTCCACCATATTATCAACGTGAATTACTTCAAAAATTGCAGCGCTTAAGACAGGGAAAAAATTCTGTAGAAGAATATTATCAGGAATTACAAACTGGCATGATTAGATGTGGTATTGTTGAGGAGAATGAAGCTATGCTTGCACGTTTTATGGGTGGATTAAATAGAGAGATTCAGACGATTCTAGAGTATAAGGAGTATACTAATATCACTCGTTTATTCCATCTTGCTTGTAAAGCTGAACGTGAAGTGCAGGATCGACAGGCATTGGCGCGGACTAACTTTTCTGCAGGTCGACCTTCTTCATGGACACCACGTGCATCATCTACTTCCACACGTTCTGCTTCACCGGCGCCTCCGTCGGCTGCCACCTCCAACCGTGATACAATAAAGCAGGCACAATCACCACTATCTGCCAAGAGCACACCTTCTGGGCCTGCAAAGAGCTCTTCTTCATCCATGGCATCAACAGGGCAAACACATGATATTATTTGTCGACGTTGCAAGGGTGGAGGTCATTATGCGAGAGAATGCCCATCTAAGCGTGTGATGATTGTTACTGAGGATGGTGGGTATGAGTCCGCTAGTGACTATGATGAGGAGACTTTGGCTCTTATTACACGTGACGAACACGGTGGAGACGATTCTGATCATGAGACGCAATACATGGCTCCTGAAGATGCTGACAGGTATGAATGTTTAGTTGCTCAACGTGTTTTGAGTGTGCAGGTTACACAAGCTGAGCAAAATCAGAGGCATAATTTGTTCCATACAAAGGGAGTTGTGAAGGAACGTTCTGTTCGCGTGATCATAGATGGAGGGAGTTGCAACAACTTGGCTAGCATCGAGATGGTGGAGAAGCTATCTCTCACCACAAGACCACATCCACATCCTTACTACATCCAATGGTTCAACAACAGCGGCAAGATTAAGGTAACACGTACTGTTCGTGTGCATTTTAGTATCTCTACATATGCTGATTATGTTGATTGTGATGTGGTACCGATGCAAGCATGTTCCTTATTACTTGGTAGACCATGGCAATTTGATAAAAATTCTATTCACCATGGTAGAAACAATCAGTATACTCTTGTTCATAAGGATAAAAATATTACTTTGCTTCCTATGACTCCTGATTCCATTTTGAAAGATGATATTAATAGAGCTAATAAAGCAAAATAGGAGAAAACTAAGAGTGAAAATCAGATTGTGGCAAAAGAATTTGAGCAACAAATGCAGCCTAATAATAATAAACAATCTAGTGTTGCTTCTGAAATTAAATTGAAAAGTGCATGTTTACTTGCCACCAAATCTGATATTGATGATCTAGATTTTAGCAAATCTGTTTGCTATGCTTTTGTGTGCAAAGAGGCATTATTTTCATTCGAGGACGTGCCTTCCTCTTTGCCTCCTGCTGTCACTAACATTTTGCAGGAGTTCGCCGACGTCTTTCCACAAGACGTGCCACTGGGATTACCACCTATTCGCGGGATTGAGCATCAAATTGACTTAATTCCTGGTGCATCATTACCCAACCGGGCACCATACCGTACCAATCCAGAGGAGACGAAGGAGATTATGCGTCAAGTACAAGAACTGCTCGACAAAGGTTATATACGCGAATCCCTTAGTCCTTGTGCTGTTCCTATCATTTTAGTGCCGAAAAAGGATGGTACGTCGCGTATGTGCGTTGATTGTAGAGGCATTAATGATATTACTATTCGTTATCGTCATCCTATTCCTAGGCTAGATGATATGCTTGATGAATTGAGTGGCTCTACAATATTCTCCAAAGTTGATTTGCGTAGTGGTTACCATCAAATTCGTATGAAATTGGGGGATGAATGGAAAACAGCATTTAAAACTAAGTTTGGATTATATGAGTGGTTAGTCATGCCTTTTGGGTTAACTAATGCACCTAGTACTTTCATGAGGTTAATGAACGAAGTTTTACGTGCTTTCATTGGACGATTTGTGGTAGTTTACTTTGATGACATATTGATTTATAGCAAATCTTTGGAGGAACATTTGGAACATTTACGTGCTGTTTTTATTGCTCTACGTGATGCACGTTTGTTTGGTAACCTTGGAAAGTGCACCTTTTGCACCGACCGAGTATCTTTTCTTGGCTATGTTGTTACTCCACAGGGAATTGAAGTTGATAAAGCCAAGATTGAAGCTATTGAGAGTTGGCCGCAGCCCAAAACAGTCACACAAGTGAGGAGTTTCCTTGGCCTCGCTGGTTTCTATAGGCGTTTTGTGAGAGATTTCAGCACCATTGCTGCACCTCTCAACGAGCTTACAAAGAAGGATGTACCTTTTGTTTGGGGTACCGCACAGGAAGAAGCCTTCACGGTATTGAAAGATAAGTTGACACATGCTCCTTTACTCCAACTTCCTAATTTCAATAAGACTTTTGAGCTTGAATGTGATGCTAGTGGAATTGGATTAGGAGGTGTGTTATTACAAGATGGAAAACCCGTTGCATACTTTTCTGAAAAATTGAGTGGGCCTAGTCTGAACTATTCTACTTATGATAAAGAATTATATGCTCTTGTTCGGACCTTAGAAACATGGCAACATTATTTATGGCCCAAGGAATTTGTTATACATTCTGATCATGAATCTTTGAAACACATTAAAAGTCAAGCAAAACTGAACCGTCGACATGCTAAATGGGTTGAATTCATTGAGACTTTCCCTTATGTGATTAAACACAAGAAGGGTAAAGAAAATGTTATTGCTGATGCCTTGTCTCGTCGTTATACTATGCTTTCACAACTTGACTTTAAAATATTTGGTTTGGAGACCATAAAGGATCAATATGTTAATGATGCTGAATTTACAGATGTATTGCAGAATTGTAAGGAAGGGAGAACTTGGAACAAGTTCGTTCTTAACAATGGATTTGTGTTTCGTGCTAACAAGCTATGCATTCCAGCTAGCTCCGTTCGTCTTTTGTTGTTGCAGGAGGCGCATGGAGGAGGATTAATGGGACACTTTGGCGTCAAGAAGACGGAGGATATACTTGCTACACATTTCTTTTGGCCAAAGATGAGACGGGATGTTGAGCGTTTTGTTGCTCGCTGCACTACATGTCAAAGAGCTAAGTCACGACTCAATCCTCATGGTTTATATATGCCTTTGCCTGTACCTAGTGTTCCTTGGGAGGATATATCTATGGACTTTGTTTTAGGTTTACCTAGAACAAAGAAGGGGAGGGATAGCATATTTGTTGTCGTGGATAGGTTCTCGAAAATGGCACACTTTATACCATGTCATAAAAGCGATGATGCTGTTAATGTTGCTGATTTGTTCTTTCGTGAAATTATTCGCTTACATGGTGTGCCAAATACTATTGTTTCAGATCGTGATACTAAATTTCTTAGCCACTTTTGGAGATGTTTATTGGCTAAGTTGGGGACTAAGCTGCTTTTTAGTACTACTTGTCACCCCCAGACTGATGGACAAACTGAAGTAGTCAATAGAACATTGTCTACTATGCTTAGGGCTGTTTTGAAGAATAACAAGAAAATGTGGGAAGAATGCTTGCCTCATATTGAATTTGCTTATAATCGTTCATTGCATTCTACTACTAAGATGTGCCCTTTTGAAATTGTGTATGGTTTCCTACCTCGTGCACCTATTGATTTGTTGCCTCTTCCATCTTCGGAGAAGGTTAATTTTGATGCTAAAGAACGTTCTGAATTGATTTTGAAAATGCATGAGTTAACTAAGGAAAACATTGAGCGTATGAATGCTAAATATAAACTTGCTGGAGATAAGGGTAGAAAACATGTTGTGTTTGCACCTGGAGATCTTGTTTGGTTACATTTGCGTAAAGATAGATTTCCTAATCTGCGCAAATCAAAGCTAATGCCACGTGCTGATGGTCCTTTTAAGGTTTTAGAGAAAATAAATGATAATGCATATAAACTTGAGCTACCTGCAGATTTTGGGGTTAGTCCCACTTTTAATATTGCAGATTTGAAGTCTTATTTGGGTGAGGAAGATGAGCTTCCGTCGAGGACGACTTCATTTCAAGAAGGGGAGGATGATGAGGACATCAATACCATTGTTACACCCACAGCCCCTACTGTTACATATACTGGACCAATTACTAGAGCTCGCGCACGCCAATTAAATTACCAGGTACTTTCGTTTCTTGGTAATGATTCTAATGTTCATGAGATTATGATGCTGCCTAAATTGGATACATTTGTTTTGCTTTCAAATGAAGGGCCTAGCTTGGAGAAGGATGAACATTGGAGCAAGAACACGCATGAAGTTGATGGCATGCGCAAGGGGATCAAGAACGGAGTTACAAGTGATGATTTTAGGACTTTGAAGCCGCCATAAGGAGTGCATGAAGCCATGGACGAAATATACAAGATGCCACTTCATAATATTCGTCCATAGGCTATTCTAGGTGCTGCGTCACCTTATTAATGGGCCAGGCCCATGTAATTTCGAAATACTTAAGTATAGGCTATTTTTAGAGTCCGTATGTGTGGGGGAAACAAGAGTTAGGGTTGGTTTCGGACCCCACCCTCAAGGGCCACGAAATTCCCCTCTCTTCCTCCATATATACAGCCCTTAGGGCGTCGTTTAGACTTTGGGTTTTGTTTAGATTAAAAGTTCGTCATAGCTGCAACTTCGCGTACTTCGTTTGTGTCCAACGACCAGACCAAGACGTCACAGAACCCCACCTTGATCAATAAAGCTTTCATCTTATATTCGCAATATCCAGATTGCAATCTCAGTTTCTTGCTTGTTCTTCATTTGCTCGCAGGAAACAGGCCCTTGTGGTCAGGTTGATCGTGCTCCGGCATGGTCAATAACCCCTCGGAAGTTGGTTTAGCGATTGCTAAGGCGCGACGTCTCGCACGTTCGTAGTCGGATCGTCAAGGTCGACTCCCACAGAAAACGATAGCCACCATCTCATCGAAACATCGGGACACCTTTGCCTCTATCAACTCCACAGGATATTGAAGTTGATAAAGCCAAGATTGAAGCTATTGAGAGTTGGCCGCAGCCCAAAACGGTCACACAAGTGAGGAGTTTCCTTGGCCTCGCTGGTTTTTATAGGCGTTTTGTGAGAGATTTCAGCACCATTGCTGCACCTCTCAACGAGCTTACAAAGAAGGATGTACCTTTTGTTTGGGGTACCGCACAGGAAGAAGCCTTCACGGTATTGAAAGATAAGTTGACACATGCTCCTTTACTCCAACTTCCTAATTTCAATAAGACTTTTGAGCTTGAATGTGATGCTAGTGGAATTGGATTAGGAGGTGTGTTATTACAAGATGGAAAACCTGTTGCATACTTTTCTGAAAAATTGAGTGGGCCTAGTCTGAACTATTCTACTTATGATAAAGAATTATATGCTCTTGTTCGGACCTTAGAAACATGGCAACATTATTTATGGCCCAAGGAATTTGTTATACATTCTGATCATGAATCTTTGAAACACATTAAAAGTCAAGCAAAACTGAACTGTCGACATGCTAAATGGGTTGAATTCATTGAGACTTTCCCTTATGTGATTAAACACAAGAAGGGTAAAGAAAATGTTATTGCTGATGCCTTGTCTCGTCGTTATACTATGCTTTCACAACTTGACTTTAAGATATTTGTTTTGGAGACCATCAAGGATCAATATGTTAATGATGCTGAATTTAAAGATGTATTGCAGAATTGTAAGGAAGGGAGAACTTGGAACAAGTTTGTTCTTAACGATGGATTTGTGTTTCGTGCTAACAAGCTATGCATTCCAGCTAGCTCCGTTCGTCTTTTGTTGTTGCAGGAGGCGCATGGAGGAGGATTAATGGGACACTTTGGCGTCAAGAAGACGGAGGATATACTTGCTACACATTTCTTTTGGCCAAAGATGAGACGGGATGTTGAGCGTTTTGTTGCTCGCTGCACTACATGTCAAAGAGCTAAGTCACGACTCAATCCTCATGGTTTATATATGCCTTTGCCTGTACCTAGTGTTCCTTGGGAGGATATATCTATGGACTTTGTTTTAGGTTTACCTAGAACAAAGAAGGGGAGGGATAGCATATTTGTTGTCGTGGATAGGTTCTCGAAAATGGCACACTTCATACCATGTCATAAAAGCGATGATGCTGTTAATGTTGCTGATTTGTTCTTTCGTGAAATTATTCGCTTACATGGTGTGCCAAATACTATTGTTTCAGATCGTGATACTAAATTTCTTAGCCACTTTTTGATGAGGACATCAATACCATTGTTACACCCACAGCCCCTACTGTTACATATACTGGACCAATTACTAGAGCTCGCGCACGCCAATTAAATTACCAGGTACTTTCGTTTCTTGGTAATGATTCTAATGTTCATGAGATTATGATGCTGCCTAAATTGGATACATTTGTTTTGCTTACAAATGAAGGTCCTAGCTTGGAGAAGGATGAACATTGGAGCAAGAACACGAATGGAGTTGATGGCATGCGCAAGGGGATCAAGAACGGAGTTACAAGTGATGATTTCAGGACTTTGAAGCCGCCATAAGGAGTGCATGAAGCCTTGGACGAAATATTCAAGATGCCACTTCATAATATTCGTCCATAGGCTATTCTAGGTGCTGCGTCACCTTATTAATGGGCCAGGCCCATGTAATTTCGAAATACTTAAGTATAGGCTATTTTTAGAGTCCGTATGTGTGGGGAAACAAGAGTTAGGGTTGGTTTCGGACCCCACCCTCAAGGGCCACGAAATTCCCCTCTCTTCCTCCATATATACAGCCCTTAGGGCGTCGTTTAGACTTGGGTTTTGTTTAGATTAAAAGTTCGCCATAGCTGCAACTTCGCGTACTTCGTTTGTGTCCAACGACCAGACCAAGACGTCACAGAACCCCACCTTGATCAATAAAGCTTTCATCTTATATTCGCAATATCCAGATTGCAATCTCAGCTTCTTGCTTGTTCTTCGTTTGCTCGCAGGAAACAGGCCCTCGTGGTCAGGTTGATCGTGCTCCGGCGTGGTCAATAACCCCTCGGAAGTTGGTTTAGCGATTGCTAAGGCGCGACGTCTCGCACGTTCGTAGTCGGATCGTCAAGGTCGACTCCCACAGAAAACGATAGCCACCATCTCATCGAAACATCGGGACACCTTTGCCTCTATCAAGTGGTATCAGATTTCCAGGTTGCTCGGTGAGATTTTACAGTTTTTCGTAGATTAGATTGAGTCTGTTCTTCATACCTACAGTCCACGAAAAAGCCACAAAAAAAAAATTAGGGTTAGTTCATCATATCCGAACCAATCTGAGCCTTTGCATAATCTTTTTAGGGTTTTTGCTTTGTTGAATTTGCGGTTGCATCGTCGTGTCAAGTTGCTGGTCTTAGAGTCTAGTCTTTTAGAGTTTCGAGTTCTGGTCATAAGTTGTCACGCCGCCGCCGCACCATCATCATCGCCCATCTACCACTTTTGCTTATCCGCCACCGCTTTGAATCCATATCCATATACTACCACCAATCCGTATCCATATACCACCACCAATCTGTATTCATATAGCACCACCGCTACCATATACCACCACCGCTGCCATATACCACAACCATATATCCACCACCAATCCGAGTTCTTCTCATATTCGGTTTGTTCTTGAGATCAATCTCAATTCCGATTCGTGTTTCCTTGCCTGCGTAGGTCTCGGAAAAAAAAAAGTCTGGAGACCCCCGGGCAGTTTTTAGGCCAAAATTTTCTCGGGCAATTTTTTTTCCCTATCCTATTTTTAGGCTTTTCTGACTCTTTTGAGCCACGTGCCATCATAGTGATTTTTTGTCGCACTTTTTCGTCGTCGCTGCCCTGATTTCCGAAAAAAAAAAAGTGGAAAAAAAATTTTCGTGCCCATACTATCAGTTTGACGAGGGAAGAGTTTTGAGACACTCGCCGTTATAGTAATTTTTCGCAAAAAAAAAAAGAGGAGCGCAAAAAAAAAAGAGGAGCGCAAAAAAAAAGGAGCGCAAAAAAAAAGCGAAAAAAAAAAGTTCCAGAGTGTGCTTTTCCCTTATTTACGTGCAGCGCCGTGATTTTGTTAGTGTTCTAGGCTCGCGTCTCTAGCACGGTCTAGCCTAGGACCAGCACAGTACCGTCGTTGAGCGTTTATTCAACTTTGCATCTCTGAATTGATTATTGCTGACCCTTTTTGCTACCATACTATAAGCCTTCCCAGCTCCACATACCTCTACGTCGTGCGTTTGACTCTCCCTGGCAATCGCTCTATCCAAGCTTTTGAGAGTTTTGACTACAACGGTTGCCGATCACCGCCTGCTGCTGGGTAAGAACTGGTAAGAATTTGAGATTTGCTTGACGGATTTGTGACACCCGCCACCACCACCTCTTGTTAGTATTCTGTAGGATCATATTCTTGTGTGTTTTCTATTGTTGCTAACCATGGCAGGATCACAAGCCGACGAGACTGACTGGGAGAACATGACGAATCAGGAGTTGCATGATAAATTTCAGCAAATGATGAATGGACAGGTGCAGGATGTGCTAAACAGATTTGAAGAGGCCATGGAGAAGATAGATGACATGGAGAAGACGTTCGAAACAAAGCTCGATGACAGGTTTAATGAATTGCTCGCGCGTCTTCCACCACCACCACCGGCTGCACCTAACGCACCTCTACAACAACAACAACGACGACTACCTACACATCGTGAAACAGCCCTCCGCCGAGCGAGCCGTATCCCTCTTGCACCTGGCCAAACTGTTGGTGCTGCTGTTGCTACTTCTGTGGCTCCTGCTGCTGATGCGGAGGAGGATGATTTTGCTGGCGATTACGAGGATGAGGTTGATCAAAATCAGAACTACGTGCCACCACCAGCACAGCAACCATCAGGTCGTCCACATGCAAATAATGGCAATGGTAGGGCTCACCCTCAGGTACGAGATCATGACCATCTCCCTAAACTAAAATTGAATATTCCACCATTTGAGGGTAGATATGTTCCTGATATATATCTTACTTGGGAGTTAGAAACTGAACAACGATTTACATGTTTACAATATCCCGAGGAGAGACGTGTTCCTGCTGCTGTTTGTGCATTCACTAGTTTTGCATGTGTTTGGTGGTCTGAGCATTGTAGATTATATCCCATTCCTGCTACTTGGGCTGCTTTGAAAACTGCTATGCGTACTCGTTGGGTTCCACCATATTATCAACGTGAATTACTTCAAAAATTGCAGCGCTTAAGACAGGGAAAAAATTCTGTAGAAGAATATTATCAGGAATTACAAACTGGCATGATTAGATGTGGTATTGTTGAGGAGAATGAAGCTATGCTTGCACGTTTTATGGGTGGATTAAATAGAGAGATTCAGACGATTCTAGAGTATAAGGAGTATACTAATATCACTCGTTTATTCCATCTTGCTTGTAAAGCTGAACGTGAAGTGCAGGATCGACAGGCATTGGCGCGGACTAACTTTTCTGCAGGTCGACCTTCTTCATGGACACCACGTGCATCATCTACTTCCACACGTTCTGCTTCACCGGCGCCTCCGTCGGCTGCCACCTCCAACCGTGATACAATAAAGCAGGCACAATCACCACTATCTGCCAAGAGCACACCTTCTGGGCCTGCAAAGAGCTCTTCTTCATCCATGGCATCAACAGGGCAAACACATGATATTATTTGTCGACGTTGCAAGGGTGGAGGTCATTATGCGCGAGAATGCCCATCTAAGCGTGTGATGATTGTTACTGAGGATGGTGGGTATGAGTCCGCTAGTGACTATGATGAGGAGACTTTGGCTCTTATTACACGTGACGAACACGGTGGAGACGATTCTGATCATGAGACGCAATACATGGCTCCTGAAGATGCTGACAGGTATGAATGTTTAGTTGCTCAACGTGTTTTGAGTGTGCAGGTTACACAAGCTGAGCAAAATCAGAGGCATAATTTGTTCCATACAAAGGGAGTTGTGAAGGAACGTTCTGTTCGCGTGATCATAGATGGAGGGAGTTGCAACAACTTGGCTAGCATCGAGATGGTGGAGAAGCTATCTCTCACCACAAGACCACATCCACATCCTTACTACATCCAATGGTTCAACAACAGCGGCAAGGTTAAGGTAACACGTACTGTTCGTGTGCATTTTAGTATCTCTACATATGCTGATTATGTTGATTGTGATGTGGTACCTATGCAAGCATGTTCCTTATTACTTGGTAGACCATGGCAATTTGATAAAAATTCTATTCACCATGGTAGAAACAATCAGTATACTCTTGTTCATAAGGATAAAAATATTACTTTGCTTCCTATGACTCCTGATTCCATTTTGAAAGATGATATTGATAGAGCTAATAAAGCAAAACAGGAGAAAACTAAGAGTGAAAATCAGATTGTGGCAAAAGAATTTGAGCAACAAATGCAGCCTAATAATAATAAACAATCTAGTGTTGCTTCTGAAATTAAATTGAAAAGTGCATGTTTACTTGCCACCAAATCTGATATTGATGATCTAGATTTTAGCAAATCTGTTTGCTATGCTTTTGTGTGCAAAGAGGCATTATTTTCATTCGAGGACGCGCCTTCCTCTTTGCCTCCTGCTGTCACTAACATTTTGCAGGAGTTCGCCGACGTCTTTCCACAAGACGTGCCACCGGGATTACCACCTATTCGCGGGATTGAGCATCAAATTGACTTAATTCCCGGTGCATCATTACCCAACCGTGCACCATACCGTACCAATCCAGAGGAGACGAAGGAGATTATGCGTCAAGTACAAGAACTGCTCGACAAAGGTTATATACGCGAATCCCTTAGTCCTTGTGCTGTTCCTATCATTTTAGTGCCGAAAAAGGATGGTACGTCGCGTATGTGCGTTGATTGTAGAGGCATTAATAATATTACTATTCGTTATCGTCATCCTATTCCTAGGCTAGATGATATGCTTGATGAATTGAGTGGCTCTACAATATTCTCCAAAGTTGATTTGCGTAGTGGTTACCATCAAATTCGTATGAAATTGGGAGATGAATGGAAAACAGCATTTAAAACTAAGTTTGGATTATATGAGTGGTTAGTCATGCCTTTTGGGTTAACTAATGCACCTAGTACTTTCATGAGGTTAATGAATGAAGTTTTACGTGCCTTCATTGGACGATTTGTGGTAGTTTACTTTGATGACATATTGATTTATAGCAAATCTTTGGAGGACCATTTGGAACATTTACGTGCTGTTTTTATTGCTCTATGTGATGCACGTTTGTTTGGTAACCTTGGAAAGTGCACCTTTTGCACCGACCGAGTATCTTTTCTTGGCTATGTTGTTACTCCACAGGGAATTGAAGTTGATAAAGCCAAGATTGAAGCTATTGAGAGTTGGCCGCAGCCCAAAACGGTCACACAAGTGAGGAGTTTCCTTGGCCTCGCTGGTTTCTATAGGCGTTTTGTGAGAGATTTCAGCACCATTGCTGCACCTCTCAACGAGCTTACAAAGAAGGATGTACCTTTTGTTTGGGGTACCGCACAGGAAGAAGCCTTCACGGTATTGAAAGATAAGTTAACACATGCTCCTTTACTCCAACTTCCTAATTTCAATAAGACTTTTGAGCTTGAATGTGATGCTAGTGGAATTGGATTAGGAGGTGTGTTATTACAAGATGGAAAACCTGTTGCATACTTTTCTGAAAAATTGAGTGGGCCTAGTCTGAACTATTCTACTTATGATAAAGAATTATATGCTCTTGTTCGGACCTTAGAAACATGGCAACATTATTTATGGCCCAAGGAATTTGTTATACATTCTGATCATGAATCTTTGAAACACATTAAAAGTCAAGCAAAACTGAATCGTAGACATGCTAAATGGGTTGAATTCATTGAGACTTTCCCTTATGTCATTAAACACAAGAAGGGTAAAGAAAATGTTATTGCTGATGCCTTGTCTCGTCGTTATACTATGCTTTCACAACTTGACTTTAAAATATTTGGTTTGGAGACCATCAAGGATCAATATGTTAATGATGCTGAATTTAAAGATGTATTGCAGAATTGTAAGGAAGGGAGAACTTGGAACAAGTTCGTTCTTAACGATGGATTTGTGTTTCGTGCTAACAAGCTATGCATTCCAGCTAGCTCCGTTCGTCTTTTGTTATTGCAGGAGGCGCATGGAGGAGGATTAATGGGACACTTTGGCGTCAAGAAGACGGAGGATATACTTGCTACACATTTCTTTTGGCCAAAGATGAGACGGGATGTTGAGCGTTTTGTTGCTCGCTGCACTACCTGTCAAAGAGCTAAGTCACGACTCAATCCTCATGGTTTATATATGCCTTTGCCTGTACCTAGTGTTCCTTGGGAGGATATATCTATGGACTTTGTTTTAGGTTTACCTCGAACAAAGAAGGGGAGGGATAGCATATTTGTTGTCGTGGATAGGTTCTCGAAAATGGCACACTTTATACCATGTCATAAAAGTGATGATGCTGTTAATGTTGCTGATTTGTTCTTTCGTGAAATTATTCGCTTACATGGTGTGCCAAATACTATTGTTTCAGATCGTGATACTAAATTTCTTAGCCACTTTTGGAGATGTTTATGGGCTAAGTTGGGGACTAAGCTGCTTTTTAGTACTACTTGTCACCCCCAAACTGATGGACAAACTGAAGTAGTCAATAGAACATTGTCTACTATGCTTAGGGCTGTTTTGAAGAATAACAAGAAAATGTGGGAAGAATGCTTGCCTCATATTGAATTTGCTTATAATCGTTCATTGCATTCTACTACTAAGATGTGCCCTTTTGAAATTGTGTATGGTTTCCTACCTCGTGCACCTATTGATTTGTTGCCTCTTCCATCTTCGGAGAAGGTTAATTTTGATGCTAAAGAACGTTCTGAATTGATTTTAAAAATGCATGAGTTAACTAAGGAAAACATTGAGCATATGAATGCTAAATATAAACTTGCTGGAGATAAGGGTAGAAAACATGTTGTGTTTGCACCTGGAGATCTTGTTTGGTTACATTTGCGTAAAGATAGATTTCCTAATCTGCGCAAATCAAAGCTAATGCCACGTGCTGATGGTCCTTTTAAGGTTTTAGAGAAAATAAATGATAATGCATATAAACTTGAGCTACCTGCAGATTTTGGGGTTAGTCCCACTTTTAACATTGCAGATTTGAAGCCTTATTTGGGTGAGGAAGATGAGCTTCCGTCGAGGACGACTTCATTTCAAGAAGGGGAGGATGATGAGGACATCAATACCATTGTTACACCCACAGCCCCTACTGTTACATATACTGGACCAATTACTAGAGCTCGCGCACGCCAATTAAATTACCAGGTACTTTCGTTTCTTGGTAATGATTCTAATGTTCATGAGATTATGATGCTGCCTAAATTGGATACATTTGTTTTGCTTTCAAATGAAGGTCCTAGCTTGGAGAAGGATGAACATTGGAGCAAGAACACGCATGGAGTTGATGGCATGCGCAAGGGGATCAAGAACGGAGTTACAAGTGATGATTTCAGGACTTTGAAGCCGCCATAAGGAGTGCATGAAGCCATGGACGAAATATACAAGATGCCACTTCATAATATTCGTCCATAGGCTATTCTAGGTGCTGCGTCACCTTATTAATGGGCCAGGCCCATGTAATTTCGAAATACTTAAGTATAGGCTATTTTTAGAGTCCGTATGTGTGGGGAAACAAGAGTTAGGGTTGGTTTCGGACCCCACCCTCAAGGGCCACGAAATTCCCCTCTCTTCCTCCATATATACAGCCCTTAGGGCGTCGTTTAGACTTTGGGTTTTTGTTTAGATTAAAAGTTCGCCATAGCTGCAACTTCGCGTACTTCGTTTGTGTCCAACGACCAGACCAAGACGTCACAGAACCCCACCTTGATCAATAAAGCTTTCATCTTATATTCGCAATATCCAGATTGCAATCTCAGTTTCTTGCTTGTTCTTCGTTTGCTCGCAGGAAACAGGCCCTCGTGGTCAGGTTGATCGTGCTCCGGCGTGGTCAATAACCCCTCGGAAGTTGGTTTAGCGATTGCTAAGGCGCGACGTCTCGCACGTTCGTAGTCGGATCGTCAAGGTCGACTCCCACAGAAAACGATAGCCACCATCTCATCGAAACATCGGGACACCTTTGCCTCTATCACTTTTGGAGATGTTTATGGGCTAAGTTGGGGACTAAGCTGCTTTTTAGTACTACTTGTCACCCCCAAACTGATGGACAAACTGAAGTAGTCAATAGAACATTGTCTACTATGCTTAGGGCTGTTTTGAAGAATAACAAGAAAATGTGGGAAGAATGCTTGCCTCATATTGAATTTGCTTATAATCGTTCATTGCATTCTACTACTAAGATGTGCCCTTTTGAAATTGTGTATGGTTTCCTACCTCGTGCACCTATTGATTTGTTGCCTCTTCCATCTTCGGAGAAGGTTAATTTTGATGCTAAAGAACGTTCTGAATTGATTTTAAAAATGCACGAGTTAACTAAGGAAAACATTGAGCGTATGAATGCTAAATATAAACTTGCTGGAGATAAGGGTAGAAAACATGTTGTGTTTGCACCTGGAGATCTTGTTTGGTTACATTTGCGTAAAGATAGATTTCCTAATCTGCGCAGATCAAAGCTAATGCCACGTGCTGATGGTCCTTTTAAGGTTTTAGAGAAAATAAATGATAATGCATATAAACTTGAGCTACCTGCAGATTTTGGGGTTAGTCCCACTTTTAACATTGCAGATTTGAAGCCTTATTTGGGTGAGGAAGATGAGCTTCCGTCGAGGACGACTTCATTTCAAGAAGGGGAGGATGATGAGGACATCAATACCATTGTTACACCCACAGCCCCTACTGTTACATATACTGGACCAATTACTAGAGCTCACGCACGCCAATTAAATTACCAGGTACTTTCGTTTCTTGGTAATGATTCTAATGTTCATGAGATTATGATGCTGCCTAAATTGGATACATTTGTTTTGCTTTCAAATGAAGGGCCTAGCTTGGAGAAGGATGAACATTGGAGCAAGAACACGCATGAAGTTGATGGCATGCGCAAGGGGATCAAGAACGGAGTTACAAGTGATGATTTCAGGACTTTGAAGCCGCCATAAGGAGTGCATGAAGCCATGGACGAAATATACAAGATGCCACTTCATAATATTCATCCATAGGCTATTCTAGGTGCTGCGTCACCTTATTAATGGGCCAGGCCCATGTAATTTCGAAATACTTAAGTATAGGCTATTTTTAGAGTCCGTATGTGTGGGGAAACAAGAGTTAGGGTTGGTTTCGGACCCCACCCTCAAGGGCCACGAAATTCCCCTCTCTTCCTCCATATATACAGCCCTTAGGGCGTCATTTAGACTTTGGGTTTTGTTTAGATTAAAAGTTCGCCATAGCTGCAACTTCGCGTACTTCGTTTGTGTCCAACGAGCAGACCAAGACGTCACAGAACCCCACCTTGATCAATAAAGCTTTCATCTTATATTCGCAATATCCAGATTGCAATCTCAGTTTCTTGCTTGTTCTTCGTTTGCTCGCAGGAAACAGGCCCTCGTGGTCAGGTTGATCGTGCTCCGGCGTGGTCAATAACCCCTCGGAAGTTGGTTTAGCGATTGCTAAGGCGCGACGTCTCGCACGTTCGTAGTCGGATCGTCAAGGTCGACTCCCACAGAAAACGATAGCCACCATCTCATCGAAACATCGGGACACCTTTGCCTCTATCATTAACATAAGATGTCATTTTGTGATTTTTGTAGGATTTAATTTAGTCATCAAAAGGATTTGGTCCAATTGGATAAAATGGAGTTTGTCATGTATACTTTCTGTCCATATAATTTTTATCCATGCTAACATTTGTTTAGTTGTCGTTTAGGGGCTGTACAGAGGGCCAGTCAGCATAATAGCAGTAAAGCTAGCTAGCGCTACAGTAACTGAGAGTTACTGTAGCTTAGCAATACAGGCAGAGCAGCAGTGGTGCAGCAAGCAGCAGCCAACGGAGCAGCAGAGTAGCGGAAGTCGGAGGCGGGCGCGGCCAGGCACGACGGGCAGCAGCAGCGGCGGTAGCAGTGGAGCGCGGCAGCGGGTGGAGGTAGCTGCGGCGGTTGCAGCGAATGGCTTCGGCGGCAGCGGCAGCCGTTGCGGTGGCGTACAGAGGCGACGGGGCTCGCCGGACTCGCGGCTCCGGGGACCATTTGGTCAGCCGAGAGCGGCTACGGGGAGAGGACGACGGCGCGCGTCGGGGTCAGGTGCCAGTGGGTGTGGGGGTGGCCAGTGTTGGGCGTAGCGACAACGGCGGCGACGCCGGCATTCGGGACTAAGCGGAAGCGGAGAAGCGCGGCGCGAGCGCACAAGATGAGCAGCGGGGTAGCAGCTACGGGGCTCCATGAGCGCGCTAGGGCGGATGGGCGATGCCGTAGTGGCTCGGGAGCTTGGTGCTCACAGCCATGGCGGTGGCCGGAGCACGGCCACGCGGCGGAGTTAGCTACGGGGCGCCGGCGAGCTCGACAAGAGGAAGAGGAGGAGCGTGAGCTCACCAACATTGCTGAGACGGCCCGGGGAAGACACACGGCTGCTGGAGTCGTTGGCGAGGCGGCGGTGATCCATGGAGGAAGAAGAAGGTCGTCCCGGTGATGGAGGGGCTTCCGACTCCTGCTCGCGGGCGTGGATGGAGAAGAAGATGATGGCGCGCAACACAGTGCCCCGGCTTGATGCGATGCCCGGGATCGATGAAGTCGAGTGCGGTGGAGCTCCTGGACGTCCTCCCATACGCCGGAGACGCCAGTGGCCGTGACAACGACGACGGGGCAGCGGTTACCGCAGGATCTCATGAGCTCGATTCGGTCCAGAGGGGAAGGGGATCGATGGGGATCGAGGGGGCAATGTTTGAGAGACGGGCTAGGGTTTAGGTGGACGCCTTTATAGGCCGGGGGAGGCGACGTGGTGGCCATCTGGCCATGGCGCCGTCGGATGTACAGGAGAAGGGGAAAGGCCCATGGTGGGCTGGGCCAACCACTGTAGCAGTAGGCTACAATTGCACATAAGTGTCCTTTTGTTTTATTCCTTTCTATCTTATTATTTATTCTACCACTATTTTTCCTTTAGTTTATGCAGCAAATTATTTTTGCTATAGTTGAACTTGGCACATAAGTCAAGCACATTATTCTAGAATGGCACATAAATCTTGAGGCCATTTTTTAATGTTTAAAAAACACGTTGGTATTTAAATGGTCCATTATGATGTTGTTGGCCCACTCCATAATTTACTAGGGATTATTTATTAACTCAAATGATGTGGTTTCAATCATGAAAACTGAACAAGCGAATTTATAGAATAGTGCGAGCATTTTAGTTTTATCATTTCAAGAAATAATAAGTTGACTTGCAATTCAAATTTGAATTATTGTTTGATTTTTATTAGATGGCAAATTGGCTTAATAAAACATGCTGACAAGGCATATTAGGGTGAGGTTACTGTAGCATGATTCCCGGGGTGTTACAGCTATCTGGTGACAGGAGGAAACATGGCTCGGTAGCCAATGGGGATGGACTAATACGTTGTCCTAGAACTCTAGCTCTCTTCCTGAGATAGGGCCTCGACCACAGCCAATTGATAGAGGCAAAGGTGTCCCGATGTTTCGATGAGATGGTGGCTATCGTTTTCTGTGGGAGTCGACCTTGACGATCCGACTACGAACGTGCGAGACGTCGCGCCTTAGCAATCGCTAAACCAACTTCCGAGGGGTTATTGACCACGCCGGAGCACGATCAACCTGACCACGAGGGCCTGTTTCCTGCGAGCAAACGAAGAACAAGCAAGAAACTGAGATTGCAATCTGGATATTGCGAATATAAGATGAAAGCTTTATTGATCAAGGTGGGGTTCTGTGACGTCTTGGCCTGGTCGTTGGACACAAACGAAGTACGCGAAGTTGCAGCTATGGCGAACTTTTAATCTAAACAAAACCCAAAGTCTAAACGACGCCCTAAGGGCTATATATATGGAGGAAGAGAGGGGAATTTCGTGGCCCTTGAGGGTGGGCTCCGAAACCAACCCTAACTCTTGTTTCCCCACACATACAGACTCTAAAATAGCCTATACTTAAGTATTTCGAAATTACATGGGCCTGGCCCATTAATACGGTGACGCAGCACCTAGAATAGCCTATGGACGAATATTATGAAGTGGCATCTTGTATATTTCGTCCATGGCTTCATGCACTCCTTATGGCGGCTTCAAAGTCCTGAAATCATCACTTGTAACTCCGTTCTTGATCCCCTTGCGCATGCCATCAACTCCATGCGTGTTCTTGCTTCAATGTTCATCCTTCTCCAAGCTAGGCCCTTCATTTGAAAGCAAAACAAATGTATCTAATTTAGGCAGCATCATAATCTCATGAACATTAGAATCATTACCAAGAAACGAAAGTACCTGGTAATTTAATTGGCGTGCGCGAGCTCTAGTAATTGGTCCAGTATATGTAAGAGTAGGGGCTGTGGGTGTAACAATGGTATTGATGTCCTCATCATCCTCCCCTTCTTGAAATGAAGTCGTCCTCGATGGAAGCTCATCTTCCTCACCCAAATAAGGCTTCAAATCTGCAATGTTAAAAGTGGGACTAACCCCAAAATCTGCAGGTAGCTCAAGTTTATATGCATTATCATTTATTTTCTCTAAAACCTTAAAAGGACCATCAGCACGTGGCATTAGCTTTGATCTGCGCAGATTAGGAAATCTATCTTTACGCAAATGTAACCAAACAAGATCTCCAGGTGCAAACACAACATGTTTTCTACCCTTATCTCCAGCAAGTTTATATTTAGCATTCATACGCTCAATGTTTTCCTTAGTTAACTCATGCATTTTTAAAATCAATTCAGAACGTTCTTTAGCATCAAAATTAACCTTCTCCGAAGATGGAAGAGGCAACAAATCAATAGGTGCACGAGGTAGGAAACCATACACAATTTCAAAAGGGCACATCTTAGTAGTAGAATGCAATGAACGATTATAAGCAAATTCAATATGAGGCAAGCATTCTTCCCACATTTTCTTGTTATTCTTCAAAACAGCCCTAAGCATAGTAGACAATGTTCTATTGACTACTTCAGTTTGTCCATCAGTTTGGGGGTGACAAGTAGTACTAAAAAGCAGCTTAGTCCCCAACTTAGCCCATAAACATCTCCAGAAGTGGCTAAGAAATTTAGTATCACGATCTGAAACAATAGTATTTGGCACACCATGTAAGCGAATAATTTCACGAAAGAACAAATCAGCAACATTAACAGCATCATCGCTTTTATGACATGGTATAAAGTGTGCCATTTTTGAGAACCTATCCACGACAACAAATATGCTATCCCTCCCCTTCTTTGTTCTAGGTAAACCTAAAACAAAGTCCATAGATATATCCTCCCAAGGAACACTAGGTACAGGCAAAGGCATATATAAACCATGAGGATTGAGTCGTGACTTAGCTCTTTCAATACCGTGAAGGCTTCTTCCTGTGCGGTACCCCAAACAAAAGGTACATCCTTCTTTGTAAGCTCGTTGAGAGGTGCAGCAATGGTGCTGAAATCTCTCACAAAACGCCTATAGAAACCAGCGAGGCCAAGGAAACTCCTCACTTGTGTGACCGTTTTGGGCTGCGGCCAACTCTCAATAGCTTCAATCTTGGCTTTATCGACTTCAATTCCCTGTGGAGTAACAACATAGCCAAGAAAAGATACTCGGTCGGTGCAAAAGGTGCACTTTCCAAGGTTACCAAACAAACGTGCATCACGTAGAGCAATAAAAACAGCACGTAAATGTTCCAAATGTTCCTCCAAAGATTTGCTATAAATCAATATGTCATCAAAGTAAACTACCACAAATCGTCCAATGAAAGCACGTAAAACTTCGTTCATTAACCTCATGAAAGTACTAGGTGCATTAGTTAACCCAAAAGGCATGACTAACCACTCATATAATCCAAACTTAGTTTTAAATGCTGTTTTCCATTCATCTCCCAATTTCATACGAATTTGATGGCAACCACTACGCAAATCAACTTTGGAGAATATTGTAGAGCCACTCAATTCATCAAGCATATCATCTAGCCTAGGAATAGGATGACGATAACGAATAGTAATATTATTAATGCCTCTACAATCAACGCACATACGCGACGTACCATCCTTTTTCGGCACTAAAATGATAGGAACAGCACAAGGACTAAGGGATTCGCGTATATAACCTTTGTCGAGCAGTTCTTGTACTTGACGCATAATCTCCTTCGTCTCCTCTGGATTGGTACGGTATGGTGCACGGTTGGGTAATGATGCACCGGGAATTAAGTCAATTTGATGCTCAATCCCGCGAATAGGTGGTAATCCCGGTGGCACGTCTTGTGGAAAGACGTCGGCGAACTCCTGCAAAATGTTAGTGACAGCAGGAGGCAAAGAGGAAGGCACGTCCTCGAATGAAAATAATGCCTCTTTGCACACAAAAGCATAGCAAACAGATTTGCTAAAATCTAGATCATCAATATCAGATTTGGTGGCAAGTAAACATGCACTTTTCAATTTAATTTCAGAAGCAACACTAGATTGTTTATTATTATTAGGCTGCATTTGTTGCTCAAATTCTTTTGCCACAATCTGATTTTCACTCTTAGTTTTCTCCTTTTTTGCTTTATTAGCTCTATTAATATCATCGTTCAAAATGGAATCAGGAGTCATAGGAAGCAAAGTAATATTTTTATCCTTATGAACAAGAGTATACTGTTTGTTTCTACCATGGTGAATAGAATTTTTATCAAATTGCCATGGTCTACCAAGTAATAAGGAACATGCTTGCATAGGTACCACATCACAATCAACATAATCAGCATATGTAGAGATACTAAAATGCACACGAACAGTACGTGTTACCTTAACCTTGCCGCTGTTGTTGAACCATTGGATGTAGTAAGGATGTGGATGTGGTCTTGTGGTGAGAGATAGCTTCTCCACCATCTCGATGCTAGCCAAGTTGTTGCAACTCCCTCCATCTATGATCACGCGAACAGAACGTTCCTTCACAACTCCCTTTGTATGGAACAAATTATGCCTCTGATTTTGCTCAGCTTGTGTAACCTGCACACTCAAAACACGTTGAGCAACTAAACATTCATACCTGTCAGCATCTTCAGGAGCCATGTATTGCGTCTCATGATCAGAATCGTCTCCACCGTGTTCGTCACGTGTAATAAGAGCCAAAGTCTCCTCATCATAGTCACTAGCGGACTCATACCCACCATCCTCAGTAACAATCATCACACGCTTAGATGGGCATTCTCTCGCATAGTGACCTCCACCCTTGCAACGTCGACAAATAATATCATGTGTTTGCCCTGTTGATGCCATGGATGAAGAAGAGCTCTTTGCAGGCCCAGAAGGTGTGCTCTTGGCAGATAGTGGTGATCGTGCCTGCTTTATTGTATCACGGTTGGAGGTGGCAGCCGATGGAGGCGCCGGTGTAGCAGAACGTGTGGAAGTAGATGATGCACGTGGTGTCCATGAAGAAGGTCGACCTGCAGAAAAGTTAGTCCGCGCCAATGCCTGTCGATCCTGCACTTCACGTTCAGCTTTACAAGCAAGATGGAATAAACGAGTGATATTAGTATACTCCTTATACTCTAGAATCGTCTGAATCTCTCTATTTAATCCACCCATAAAACGTGCAAGCATAGCTTCATTCTCCTCAACAATACCACATCTAATCATGCCAGTTTGTAATTCCTGATAATATTCTTCTACAGAATTTTTTCCCTGTCTTAAGCGCTGCAATTTTTGAAGTAATTCACGTTGATAATATGGTGGAACCCAACGAGTACGCATAGCAGTTTTCAAAGCAGCCCAAGTAGCAGGAATGGGATATAATCTACAATGCTCAGACCACCAAACACATGCAAAACTAGTGAATGCACAAACAGCAGCAGGAACACGTCTCTCCTCGGGATATTGTAAACATGTAAATCGTTGTTCAGTTTCTAACTCCCAAGTAAGATATATATCAGGAACATATCTACCCTCAAATGGTGGAATATTCAATTTTAGTTTAGGGAGATGGTCATGATCTCGTACCTGAGGGTGAGCCCTACCATTGCCATTATTTGCATGTGGACGACCTGATGGTTGCTGTGCTGGTGGTGGCACGTAGTTCTGATTTTGATCAACCTCATCCTCGTAATTGCCAGCAAAATCATCCTCCTCCGCATCAGCAGCAGGAGCCACAGAAGTAGCAACAGCAGCACCAACAGTTTGGCCAGGTGCAAGAGGGAGACGGCTCGCTCGGTGGAGGGCTGTTTCACGATGTGTAGGTAGTCGTCGTCGTTGTTGTTGTAGAGGTGCGTTAGGTGCAGCCGGTGGTGGTGGTGGAAGACGCGCGAGCAATTCATTAAACCTGTTATCAAGCTTTGTTTCGAACGTCTTCTCCATGTCATCAATCTTCTCCATGGCCTCTTCAAATCTGTTTAGCACATCCTGCACGTGTCCATTCATCATTTGCTGAAATTTATCATGCAACTCCTGATTCGTCATGTTCTCCCAGTCAGTCTCGTCGGCTTGTGATCCTGCCATGGTTAGCAACAATAGAAAACACACAAGAATATGATCCTACAGAATACTAACAAGAGGTGGTGGTGGCGGGTGTCACAAATCCGTCAAGCAAATCTCAAATTCTTACCAGTTCTTACCCAGCAGCAGGGGGTGATCGGCAACCGTTGTAGTCAAAACTCTCAAAAGCTTGGATAGAGCGATTGCCAGGGAGAGTCAAACGCACGACGTAGAGGTATGTGGAGCTGGGAAGGCTTATAGTATGGTAGCAAAAAGGGTCAGCAATAATCAATTCAGAGATGCAAAGTTGAATAAACGCTCAACGACGGTACTGTGCTGGTCCTAGGCTAGACCGTGCTAGAGACGCGAGCCTAGAACACTAACAAAATCACGGCGCTGCACGTAAATAAGGGAAAAGCACACTCTGGAACTTTTTTTTTCGCGTATTTTTTTTGCGCTCCTCTTTTTTTTTTTGCGCTCCTCTTTTTTTTTTTTGCGAAAAAATACTATAATGGCGAGTGTCTCAAAACTCTTCCCTCGTCAAACTGATAGGATGGGCACGAAATTTTTTTTTTCACTTTTTTTCGGAAATCAGGGCAGCGACGACGAAAAAGTGCGACAAAAAATCATTATGATGGCACATGGCTCAAAAGACTCAGAAAAGCCTAAAAATAGGATAGGGAAAAAATATTTTTGCCCGTGAAAATATTTTTTTTTTCCGAGACCTACGCAGGCAAGGAAACACGAATCGGAATTGAGATTGAACTCAAGAACAAACCTAATATGAGAAGAACTCGGATTGGTGGTGGATATATGGTTGTGGTATATGGCAGCGGTGGTGGTATATGGTAGCGGTGGTGGTATATGGATACAGATTGGTGGTGGTATATGGATACGGATTGGTGGTGGTATATGGATATGGATTCAGAGCGGTGGCGGATAAGCAAAAGTGGTAGATGGGCGATGATGATGGTGCGGCGGCGGCGTGACAACTTATGACCAGAACTCGAAACTCTAAAAGACTAGACTCTAAGACCAGCAACTTGACACGACGATGCAACCGCAAATTCAACAAAGCAAAAACCCTAAAAAGATTATGCAAAGGCTCAGATTGGTTCGGATATGATGAACTAACCCTAATTTTTTTTTGTGGCTTTTTCGTGGACTGTAGGTATGAAGAACAGACTCGATCTAATCTACGAAAAACTGTAAAAATCTCACCGAGCAACCTGGAAATCTGATACCACTTGATAGAGGCAAAGGTGTCCCGATGTTTCGATGAGATGGTGGCTATCGTTTTCTGTGGGAGTCGACCTTGACGATCCGACTACGAACGTGCGAGACGTCGCGCCTTAGCAATCGCTAAACCAACTTCCGAGGGGTTATTGACCACGCTGGAGCACGATCAACCTGACCACGAGGGCCTGTTTCCTGCGAGCAAACGAAGAACAAGCAAGAAACTGAGATTGCAATCTGGATATTGCGAATATAAGATGAAAGCTTTATTGATCAAGGTGGGGTTCTGTGACGTCTTGGTCTGGTCGTTGGACACAAACGAAGTACGCGAAGTTGCAGCTATGGCGAACTTTTAATCTAAACAAAAACCCAAAGTCTAAACGACGCCCTAAGGGCTGTATATATGGAGGAAGAGAGGGGAATTTCGTGGCCCTTGAGGGTGGGGTCCGAAACCAACCCTAACTCTTGTTTCCCCACACATACGGACTCTAAAAATAGCCTATACTTAAGTATTTCGAAATTACATGGGCCTGGCCCATTAATAAGGTGACGCAGCACCTAGAATAGCCTATGGACGAATATTATGAAGTGGCATCTTGTATATTTCGTCCATGGCTTCATGCACTCCTTATGGCGGCTTCAAAGTCCTGAAATCATCACTTGTAACTCCGTTCTTGATCCCCTTGCGCATGCCATCAACTCCATGCGTGTTCTTGCTCCAATGTTCATCCTTCTCCAAGCTAGGCCCTTCATTTGAAAGCAAAACAAATGTATCCAATTTAGGCAGCATCATAATCTCATGAACATTAGAATCATTACCAAGAAACGAAAGTACCTGGTAATTTAATTGGCGTGCGCGAGCTCTAGTAATTGGTCCAGTATATGTAACAGTAGGGGCTGTGGGTGTAACAATGGTATTGATGTCCTCATCAGTACCATACCCTTGAGATGATGCCGCGCTCATAATCCGAGGTGCAATGATGGAGGAACCCACCGGCGGTGGCAAGCATGAACTGGAATAGTAGTTGTTGTAGTCACCTAATGCATCCTCCTTTATCTGTCTCTCAAAGGTACAAGCACGGACATACATACCAGTAATGCAACGAGGAATATACTGAAATCTTGCCTGAATATCATGGTTCAAACCACCAAATAATCTATTCATTGTATCATTCTCAGATTCTTCTATGTCACAATGATGCATATAAGATTTGAACTCTTGGTAGTAAGCATGAACAGTGTTGTTGCCTTGTTTAAATTGTTCAAATTTGCGAAGCAATTCACGACGATAATAAGGAGGGAAAAATTGTTGTCTCATTACAGCTTTCAAAACTTTCCAAGTTGTGGGTTGGTTATCAATGTTTTTCTTACAATGTACACTCCACCAAACAGAAGCAAAATCAGTAAATGCTCTAGTGGCTGCTCGCACTCGCTCAAGTTCCGAAAAGTCATGGTGACTAAAAACTTGTTCTACTTCAAGCTCCCAAGCTAGATATGTAGTAGGATTAAATCTACCCTCAAATGACGGTAAAAAGATAACCTGACCATGTGCTTGTGTGTGTTGTCCCAACTCTCGTGATGGTGAAGATGTGTCCCTCGTCCAAGAACTTCTATCTCTGGAACCTGTCATAATTAGTAGAAACAAGAAACAAAATTCAAGAATAATGTTCCTATGAACTACTAGGGTGTGGTGGTAAAGCGCTCACAGTAAAGCAAATATCAATATCTTACAAGTTCTTACCAAGCAACAGGTGGTGACCGGCAACCAACGGTGTCAAATAACTCTGAAGATTGTGTAAAGCGATTGCCAGGGGAACGTACGTATACACGGTGTAGAAATATGTGGAGCTGGGTTGGCTATATATGGTAGCAAAAGATTAGCAATAATCAATTCAGAGATGCAATGTTGAATAAACGCTCAACGACGGTACTGTGCTGGTCCTAGGCTAGACCGAACTAGAGACGCGAGCCTAGAACACTAATGAGGTCACGTCGTAGCACAACTAGCATCAATGAAGGATACTAAGTAGCTCTGGACAGCAAGATATAAGTAAAGATCACAACGGCAGTAAAGATAATGATGTGAAACAACAGCCAAGCAGGATATATCAACAACTTTGTCTCCAACTTTCCTCTGAAAAAGTTTGTGCCGATTTTTTTGATTTTTTTTAATTTTTTTTCTGACTTTTTTTCTCTTTTTTTTCTCTTTTTTTTCTCTCTTTTTTTTCTCCCTCTTTCCAAAACAAACTAGATAAGACGCAGATTGGATCAAGCGAAGATGTGAACGATCTCAACTATTATTATGACAATGAATGGTGGGTAACACGTGGTGGAAATTGATGGATGGGTGGTGGACAGCGGAAGAGATAATGATGCAGTGGTGGCGTGACTAATGTGAACAGAACTCGAAACTCTAAACAAACTAGACACTAAGACCAGCAACTCGACACGACGATGTAACCGATAATTCAATTATGCAAGCAATGAAAAGAAAATTGCAAAGGCTCAGACTGGCTTGGACCAAGGATGAATAGATCTAACTCTTTTTTGTGGCTTTTTCTTGGACAATAGGTAAGAAAATAAATCTAATTTAGGAAAATTGGAAATTCTCACCGAGCAACCTGAAAACTGATACCACTTGATAGAGGCGAGGGTGTCCCGATCTTTCGATGAGATGATAACTATCGATTTGGTGGAGACGACTTTGACGATCCGACTACAAACCTGCACGACGTTGCGCCTTAGCAATCGCTAAACCAATCTCCTGAGGTTACTGACGATGCCGGAAGCACGGTCAGCCTGACCACGAAGGTCTATTCCTGCAAGCAATCGAAGAACGAGCAAGAATATGATAAAGCAATCTGAATATTGCAAATATATATGAGATATTGATAATGGTGGGGATCCGTAAGCGGTCTTGGTCTGGTCGTTGGACACAAACGAAGTACACGAAGTTGCAATGGCTAACTTTTAACTAAACAAATCCCAAGCAAAAAGCTACTAGATGGATCTACTTATATAGGAGCAAGGGGTGGCGGCCAAGGAGGTGGGAGGACGTCCCAAGGCAGCCTAAAACTAACCCTAGGTCGTATAAGGCTCATGGGCCCAAGTGGAGGTGATGCAACACCTTTGGGCTTGTAGTTTGACTCGGATTCTGCTGTAACGTCAGATTGTTTCGTCCGTAACTCAACGCTCCGGACGAATTTGAAGGTGATTCCAATTGGGTTGTAAAAAGCACGAAATCTAGTTTCCAACAAAAAAAGAATCACCCAATTCGGAGTCCGTATGAAAAAGTTGTTGGCGTTTTGAGTCAGGTATGTCTGTGCAGTCCGAATCTGAATCCAGAACGTGAAAGACTTGGACTCTATCTTCTCTTGGCCCAAAAGTGACGTGAGAGGACTTTTTGAACACAACATAAACTTCTCCTTTTCCCTTATCTTCATATGTGGATTGTACAAATGTCCCATACACCTACAATTAGACAAAACACAAAAGTGTGTGAAGTATTTTTGTTCTGGATAACATAAATAGATTATTGAATAGTTTGCATTAGAAATCACCTGACAAATATGCATGTATGCAATATTTTTGGTCGTATCCAAGGTAGTAATGTTCTCATCAAACCTACACTTTCCAAAAGCAGTGACCAATTCACATTGACATCTCCAGAACCGAACAAAAAAATAAGTTCAGTCTGATACAACCTGAATGCAATATGTAGTGGTATTATATGTAGAGAATCAACTAATGTGGTCTTTATTTTACATGCCTATGCTTAGTCCTATTTAGAGTGAAGCCACCCTTGATATGGCCTAGTTATTTCTTATTTGTCCTCCTTATCTAACTTGCATGATGTGGTACATCTAGATTGAAAAGTATCACCACGACTGAAAGTGCATGTTACAAAGGGAACTACCGCAGTGTGGATCTTCGCAATGTGATAAGCCAGACCAATTTTGGAGAAGTATATATGATTTTGTCTTGACATGGTAAAACTAAACCAACCTCTAAATAGTAGAAGGAATGTAAACATAATTGTTTGGGGAATTTCTTTACTATGTTCTAATCTTTTTTATTGTAGTAAGTGCATTCTATATGGCCAGTTAAATTTAATTTAGAAGTGAGAAACTTTTAAGATATAAGAATATTCATCAGAAAGTCATGGTGCCTGGTATCTTCCATACATGGTGATAATATTGCTACGTAACTTTGAAGTGGCATGGTGTGACTCGAGTACCTGGGGCCATTAATACGAAGAATAGAAAAGAAGTAGCTCTTATTAAATAATTTCAGCAGTGAATCAAGATTGTTTCCGATTGAAATAAAAATATAAACATTTCAAATAATGTTTGTTCCTTGACTCCAGAAATAAAAGGGTGAAATTAGCATCAGCACTGATTGTTTTAATGCATATAGTCTATATAATGTTAATGCTTAAGTAGTTAGTTCCTGGTTCTCAACTCTAATGCTAATGCTTATATCATCACCTTATTTCCTCACTCAAGAGTAACCAATTTTCTAAATCTGAGCAACTTCCGTTAGACTATAAGGAGCATGAGATTCAACATAGCAACGAAGACCTACGGCAAACCAGACTAAGGCACCCTTGCATGAGTAGCAAATCGAGTAAATAAGATAGTCTTATACCCGCAGTCAGATCTAGTCTGGAATATAAGAATAATGAAAAGCTTACATCCATACAAAAATCATGGAAACCACATGGAAAAAATTAACCAATCAGCCACATGTAATTCAGATTAGCAGAAAAGGCAATCAGCACACTCTGAGCTCATATATGATGCGGAGCATCCTATGGACATCACCATGTCAAGAGTTCATTCGGCAAGTGACACGTACGACATCTACTTCACATACATAAAGGTGAATCCTCTCCTTTACACGTGCTCACTTGACCCCTTCGAGGATGGTATACTACTTGGCCCTCCATCGTGCATGCATAGGTATTGTCGGAGCTTCACGAATGTCGAGGAGGAGTGCAAGCGCCAAGGAACAACTACACCATCCACGAGGGAAGCATGGAAGAGAAGGAAGAAGAAGCCTGGACAAGTTTCTGGAAAGCCCGGAACTTCCGGGCGCTGCCCGGAACTTCCGGCCCCGACGCATCGAAGCCGTCTGATAGTGTGCCAACTCTCTGGATAGCCCGGACCTTCGCCCGGAACCTCCGGCGCCCGGACCTTCCGGCCGTCCCCGGAACTTCCGACCCTGCCTGCGCGTAGACCCTCAGGCCGAAGCCCATGTATTCGCCCCTCACTTACCCCTTTGTGGACCTAGACTATAGACACTCCTCCACCTCCTCCTTTCTAGGGTTAGCGTTGTGATAGCTCATTTGAGAGATAGAGCTACGCTCATCCATATCAGATCTCCTCCGTGTGAGAGACTGTGGCCTCTTCGGAGAAGATCCCTTTGGATTCAAGCCCCCTTTCTAAGGGAAGATTCCCCCGTGGATTCAAGACCTCCTCACGGAGAAGACCGGCTACCCTTGTATCATCCTTAGTTGTCCGTGGATCGTGTATCTTCTCTTATGTATTCGAGGATCTAGCACATGTGTGATCATTCTTGTTGGTTTGAGTGTTCTCTTGTGTTCCCCTCGTTTCCCTCCTCGTGTTCTTTGTGTTCATCGCAGGATTCACTCCTTTCGTGAAAGATCGGGCTATAGGGTTCCTACCCTACATCATCTTTGTATCATGAGCCACGTTGATCACGATTTTGGAGCATCCCCTCTTTGTTTTCTAGCCTTCTTTTGCTTGTGTTCTTCCCCAATTTTGAAAATCCCCACCAAAAATAGCCTCAATTGTTTTTTGATTTGTTGGTTTTGATGATGTTTTGTTGATTTTGATCCATGGATTCGTTGTGTCTCAAGTGGATCTAGCATTCCCCATCTTTTCCCTCATTTCTATCCATGAAATCTTCCCAATTTCGACCCTTAAAATCGAGTTTTTCCGCCCCCATTCTCAGATCTGGAATTTAGGCTTCGTCCCAGAAGAAATTCCAAGACCCCCGGAACTTCCGGACTCCCCCGGAACTTTCGTCCCCCGGTGGTAGAGGCGAGGGTGTCCCGATCTTTCGATGAGATGATAACTATCGATTTGGTGGAGACGACTTTGACGATCCGACTACAAACGTGCGAGACGTCGCGCCTTAGCAATCGCTAAACCAATCTCCTGAGGTTACTGACGATGCTGGAAGTACGGTCAGCCTGACCACGAAGGTCTATTCCTGCAAACAATCGAAGAACGAGCAAGAATATGATAAAGCAATCTGAATATTGCAAATATATATGAGGTATTGATAATGGTGGGGATCCGGAAGCGGTCTTGGTCTGGTCGTTGGACACAAACGAAGTACACGAAGTTGCAATGGCTAACTTTTAACTAAACAAATCCCAAGGAAAAAGCTACTAGATGGATCTACTTATATAGGAGCAAGGGGTGGCGGCCAAGGAGGTGGGAGGACGTCCCAAGGCAGCCTAAAACTAACCCTAGGTCGTACAAGGCTCATGGGCCCAAGTGGAGGTGATGCAACACCTTTGGGCTTGTAGTTTGACTCGGATTCTGCTGCAATGTCAGATTGTTTCGTCCGTAACTCAATGCTCTGGATGAATTTGAAGGTGAATCCAATTGGGTTGGAAAGAGCACGAAATCTAGTTTCCAACAAAAAAAGAATCACCCAATTCGGAGTCCGTATGAAAAATTTGTTGGCGTTTTGAGTCAGGTATGTCTGTGCAGTCCGAATCTGAATCCAGAACGTGAGAGACTTGGACTCTATCTTCTCTTGGCCCAAAAGTGACGTGAGAGGACTTTTTGAACACAACCTAAACTTCTCCTTTTCCCTTGTCTTCATATGTGGATTGTACAAATGTCCCATACACCTGCAATTAGACAAAACACAAAAGTGTGTGAAGTATTTTTGTTCTGGATAACATAAATAGATTATTGAATAGTTTGCATTAGAAATCACCTGACAAATATGCATGTATGCAATATTTTTGGTCGTATCCAAGATAGTCATGTCCTCATCATCCTCCCCTTTTTGAAAATAAAGCCGTCCTCGGCATTGCTTAATCTGAAATGTGGCTAACAAAAGAGACAAGGTGTACATGTTGTATATGTATATGTCATCCATTTTAACTTCCCTTGATTTTTGCACATATGTCACATGTATACATGAGTAACTTTCATTGTTCATAAAATCTAAAGCCAAAAAATTATCATAGGAAGTAGAAGGCATGAAAATATTGGAACTCAGTTTGCACATATAAGTGAAGCTCTTATTCTCTTCAAAAGATTGGCAATGTTCATCATTAAACCATCCTAACTTCGATGAATAAACCTTACTTGCATCAAATTTACATGCTACAACATGCTTAAATAAGCAAACATGCAATAAGTCATTGGACACAGAATCATCATCAAGATTAGAGGTCATATCAAAATGATTAAACATTGGTTCTTTTGCATCAACAGTTAATTCAATGGGTGCACTCAAAATTGTTGATATTTCAGTTGTTTGATCACATGACGCATTCATGACAGTAACAAGAGTCTCTAAAATAGGTGGTGTGCTCAAATCAACAGGTAACTCAACACATGATGCATTCAAGTTAACTAGGCATGCTTCATTCTCATGTGAAGTTATATCATCAATACCTTTACTGTTACCTCGCAAAGATGTAGCTGATGTAGGTACGGACGTTGACAATGTACCATACTCTTGAGATGATATTGCGCTCACAGTCCGAGGTGGGGCTGCTCTAGTAGGTGCAATAGTGGAGTAACCAACCGGCGATGGTGAGAATGAACTGGAATAGTAGTTTTTGTAGTCACCCAATGCATCCTCCTGTATCTGTCTCTCAAAGGTACAAGCACGGACATACATACCAGTAATGCAACGAGGAATATACCGAAATCTTGCCTGAATATCATGGTTCAAACCACCAAAAAATCTATTCATTGTATCATCCTCAGATTCTTCTATGTCACAATGATGCATATAAGATTTGAACTCTTGGTAGTAAGCATGAACATTGTTACTACCTTGTTTTAATTGCTCCAATTTGCAACGCAATTCACGACGATAGTAAGGAGGAAAAAATTGTTGTCTCATTACAGCTTTCAAAACTTTCCAAGTTGTGGGTTGGTTATCAACGTTTTTCTTACAATGTACACTCCACCAAACAGAAGCAAAACCAGTAAATGCTCTAATGGTAGCTCGTACTCTCTCAAGTTCAGAAAAATCATGGTGACTAAAAACTTGTTCTACTTCAAGCTCCCAAGCTAGATAAATAGCAGGATTAAATCTACCCTCAAATGATGGTAAAGAGATAACCTGACCATATGCTTGTGTGTGTTGTCCCAACTCTCGTGATGGTGAAGATGTGTCCGTCGTCCAAGAACTTCTATCTCTGGAACCTGTCATGATTAGTAGAAACAAGAACCAAAATTCGAGAATAATGTTCCTATGAACTACTAGGATGTGGTTGTAAAGTGCTCACAGTAAAGCAAATATCAATATCTTACAAGTTCTTACCATGCGGCAGGTGGTGACAGGCAACCAGCGGTGTCAAATAACTCCGAAGATTGTGTAAAGCGATTGCCAGGGGAACGTGCGTATACACGGTGTAGAAATATGTGGAGCTGGGTTGGCTATATATGGTAGCAAAAGATTAGCAATAATCAATTCAGAGATGCAATGTTGAATAAACGCTCAACGACGGTACTGTGCTGGTCCTAGGCTAGACCGAACTAGAGACGCGAGCCTAGAACACTAATGAGGTCACGTCGTAGCACAACCAGCATCAATGAAGGATACTAAGTAGCTCTGGACAGCAAGATATAAGTGAAGATCACAACGGCAGTAAAGATAATGATGTGAAACAACAGCCAAGCTGTTTTACTGAACAGTGCACAAAACAGATTCCAATCCGAATTCAACTACGAGATTGAGTCTAAAAAGATCCGAATTTTGTTTTTTTTTCTCTTTTTTTTCCTCACACTTTTTTTTTCTTATATAGGAGCAAGGGTGTCCCGATCTTTCGATGAGATGATAACTATCGATTTGGTGGAGACGACTTTGACGATCCGACTACAAACGTGCGAGACGTCGCGCCTTAGCAATCGCTAAACCAATCTCCTGAGGTTACTGACGATGCCGGAAGCACGGTCAGCCTGACCACGAAGGTCTATTCCTGCAACCAATCGAAGAACGAGCAAGAATATGATAAAACAATCTGAATATTGCAAATATATATGAGGTATTGATAATGGTGGGGATCCGGAAGCGGTCTTGGTCTGGTCGTTGGACACAAACGAAGTACACGAAGTTGCAATGGCTAACTTTTAACTAAACAAATCCCAAGGAAAAAGCTACTAGATGGATCTACTTATATAGGAGCAAGGGGTGGCGGCCAAGGAGGTGGGAGGACGTCCCAAGGCAGCCTAAAACTAACCCTAGGTCGTACAAGGCTCATGGGCCCAAGTGGAGGTGATGCAACACCTTTGGGCTTGTAGTTTGACTCGGATTCTGCTGCAATGTCAGATTGTTTCGTCCGTAACTCAACGCTCTGGATGAATTTGAAGGTGAATCCAATTGGGTTGGAAAGAGCACGAAATCTAGTTTCCAACAAAAAAAGAATCACCCAATTCGGAGTCCGTATGAAAACGTTGTTGGCATTTTGAGTCAGGTATGTCTGTGCAGTCCGAATCTGAATCCAGAACGTGAGATACTTGGACTCTATCTTCTCTTGGCCCAAAAGTGACGTGAGAGGACTTTTTGAACACAACCTAAACTTCTCCTTTTCCCTTGTCTTCATATGTGGATTGTACAAATGTCCCATACACCTGCAATTAGACAAAACACAAAAGTGTGTGAAGTATTTTTGTTCTGGATAACATAAATAGATTATTGAATAGTTTGCATTAGAAATCACCTGACAAATATTCATGTATGCAATATTTTTGGTCGTATCCAAGGTAGTCATGTCCTCATCACCCGGAACTTCCGTCCCAGCCCCGGAACTTCCGGGCTAAGCAGAAAGTTTACCCCAAAAATCCCCAGACTCCCCGTAGTTTTTCCGTGACCCCCGGAACTTCCGGCCACCCCCCGGAACTTCCGGAGCCCGGAACTTCCGGCCTAACCCGAAACATTGCACAGAATTTCAGCATCAGCCTTATTCACCGTTTTCATCACAACTTTTCGCTCCGAACTCCAATTTGAGTGTTCTTTGGCTCGTTTTGAAGCTACCGACGTGCCCGAGGAGCTCACCTTGGTTTCACCACCTTTTGACACCATCAATTTTTTGGAATTTTGGCATCTTTGCCTAGGCCTTCCACCATATCATCCGCTACACCATCACCGACTTCCGCAACCTAACCAATTTCTTTCCCCATCGCATATGTGGTTGCTTGAGTGGTGATTTGAGTCTCCTAAGGTGTCTAGGCTACTTAGGGACGATTGCTTCTTCATCAACCACCACCACCACTTCCGCATAGGCTTACCAACCATACACTTCTTCCACACCAACTAAACCCAATTTTGTTTGTGTTGTGAGTTGTGTCTCCTAAGGTGTTTCGGCTACTTAGGGACCGTGCTTCCAACTCTGAAACCGCATATAGTCCACCACCCTACCCTCCATTTCTGCATTGCGTACTCCACAACCCATCATTGAATTTCCGCAATCCCATTGAGCTTCCGCCACCACCACCGCATTCCCACTACCACCATTTGACATTTGAGATTCTGAGTTCGCGGTTTTTCCGTTTCCTAAGGTGTTTCGGCTACTTAGGGACGAGTCTCCATCATCTTGGTATCTCCATCAAGATCACCGCCACTCATCATCGACACGGACGGTAACCTCCATATCATCTTGGTATCGTGGTATCTCTCCATTATATATTCCCTTGCCATTGCATTGATAACCCCTAGCCCATTTTGCGTTACTTTCCTATCGAGACTAGACATTTGAGTATTGCCGGCAACGTTACTTGTGCATATTAGTGAGCTACACCTCCCATTGCATACATACCATATCATATTGGTATCATACCATCTCGTGTGCTTCAATATTGTTCCCGTATATACCCAATTGCTATCTTGGTTTGTGCATTTCGCAAAGTGGCCATATACAAAAAAAGAATAAAGCTTTTAAGCAAAAGAGAAAGAGCAAAGAAGCTTGTAAGCAAGTGCCATAGCATCATACCACATTGCATATAAGATCATCTTGGATCACCTTGTGAGAATCACCGGGAACCTTACATACATAGCATACTTGGGATAGAAAGTTATCCATTTTGCATCTTATAGGTTGTGCACAAGTGTCGTATCCGCCTATTGAGCAATCGTGCTAGCATCTCTCTTGAGTTGTGCAACACGAGCGTTTTCCATGGATTTCACATTTTGTGCTCATCCTTGGTTGCACGACCCCATTTATCTATCCGTGTGTGTGTTTCCGTGTGCCACGTATTACTATTGGTCTACTTGTTTCACTTGCAAATTTGTGAATCTTTTTCAACATTATTGACTCTTGCTAAAATTTTACATCAATTTATTGTGCCACTATCCTCACCAATCTCCACCATAAGCCTTATTTGTGTAGGTGTGAGAAACCGACAAGAATTGGTACCAATTGTGCTATTTCCTTGTCCACATTGGAGTGATCATTGATCCACTTTCAACTTCGGTCAAGGTACATTTGGTATTCGTTCTTCTCTTTCTACCACTCACATTTTTCTCTTGGAGTGATGGATAGGCAAGGCATTTCATCTTCGGTCTACAACAACAACGACGAGTTCGATGCCACAAACAACTCCACCGACGCCAAGATGCAAGCTCAAATGGAGGAGATCAAGGACCTCATCAAGTCCTACAAGCAGTCTTCCTCGTCTTCGAGAAGATGCTCAAGAGCACATGTCTTCAAGCTACCATCTCCGGCAAAATCAAATCGGCATCGACACCATCACCAACAAGGACGTGAAGGTCAAGGACTCAACACCAACAACCACTCAATGACTTCACCATCTCTGTTTGCATCTTCGCATACGGACATACGGCATCTTCGCCCACAAGTACCTCAAGAGAAGCTCCCCAAGCTCAAGTCCGTGACTTCCACGAGCTACTATGACCTCGACATCGACCACGCGATTCCTTTCTATGGGACTCAAGAACCCGAGGAGTATCTCGAGTGGGAGCGTTTGATGGACGACTACCTCAAGCTACATCAAGTTCCTCCCGAAGATCAAGTGAAGTGCGCCACAAGGAACTTCCACGACTACGCGTCCACATGGTGGCTTCACGCACCTTCGGAGACCTACAACATGAGTTGGCCCAAGACGAAAAGAGCTTTGTGGCGAGAGTTTGTGCCTCCAACCTACACGGAACAACTTCTACGCCAATTGGAGAACACCACCCAAGGATCCAAGTCCATCAACGCGTACTTCAAGGAGATGAAGATTGCCTTGCGACGAGCCGGCGTGGATGACCCCATTTCGATGAAGTTCCACTTCATGATGGGATTGCACAACGACATCTCCAAGACGATCTTCCTCGAGAACTACAAGTCCCTCGACAACAACTACATTGGTGCTCTCAAGGCGGAACAAGAACTCATGAAGGCCAAAGCTTCTCCACCCCAAGCTCACTTCACGACGACCAAGCTCCATGAGAACGAGCATGAGGGTAGTACCACCATGATGTCCAAGCCCGACAAGCTCCAAGACGATGCTCCCAAGTTTGACTTCACCGCCATCCCTCTTTGTGGCATTGACGATGCCGAGTCTACTTCAACTCTTTTTCAAGATGGTGCGGCAACAACTACAACTACGGACACCATCAAGGACCAACCTTTGGAGGCGAGCGACATGGTGACGAGCAAGGATGATGCTTCCATCTTAGGAGGCGAGAATGATGATGTGCCATCTTCGGCTTTCATCCACGACGACAGCGATGAGATGGTTGAGCATGGGATTCTCCCTTCGACCACGGCGATGTATGATGAATTGAGTGACTTTTGCCACCATATTGAGAGTGAGAGTGACTTCACCACTAGCCCCATATATGATGTGTTTCCACAATTCCCATGTGAGGAGAGCCACAACCCCCACCTCTTGAGTGAGATGAGTGACTCCACCATATGTGAGTTTGTGTGCACCTATTTTGAGGGAGTGAGTGAACCACCACATAGAGAGAGAGAGTGATAGTTGATAGGTCATGTGAGGCCTCTTCGATTTCTAACGACTTAACCTCTACCTTTATTGTGTCTTCTCATTTGGTGCTAGGTCCCATATATGATGACGCGCCGATTCGCGACGACTTCATCCTACCTTTGGACAAGACGATGGCCATGGTGGAATATGATGCACCCCCACATGGTTCCATCAAGATGCAGATGACCACCATTTGGTCTTTCCCACCACACCTACACCACATGAGTGGAATGACAAAGGTAACATAGGTGAAGGTGATGCTCTAGTCCCACTAGTGGGCATTCTTGACATTGATTGCTTGCATGCTGTTGATCAACCTATTTCCATGCTTCATGCTAGTGTGACTTCCCCATGCGATGATTTACCCATTTATGATGAGTATGATGATTGCCATGTGGAGTCTATTAGTTGTGATGCCATGTTACATAGGATTTCTTGTGCTAATTCTCTTGGTCACATCATGTTTGCCAATCCGCTTGACTTGTCATATGCTATGCATGAGATCGACCACATGTCATATTTGCAATCTCTTCATAGTGACTATGCATATGCCATTAAGATTAACCCAATTTGCACTTATGGCATAGATGACAAGCCTGTGGTTATTGGCATTTGTTTCTCTTGTGATATTGGCATGCTACCTTTGCATCATTTATCTCATATGCCATGCCATGACCACCTAGCTTCGGATATGCATTGTTTTGGGTGTTGCCCATTTTCTCCATATGATGTTTCAAATATTGCACATGAGGAGACCCCCATAGTTTCCTCATACATTTTAGGAGATTGTGATCACTCCCACCCATTGCATGATCCTTATACTTGTATGCTCAATTTGCATCCCCATCGTGTCATACACAATAACTATTCTTTCATGATGAATCACATGTTCTTATACCATGCATCAAATTTCTTTGAGCGATGCTTATCTTGTGGTAACTCTCACATGCACATACACATCATGATGGATGATGTGTACATTTACCACACACACAATTTCTTTCGTTTGTGTCTCTTTTGTGTAGGTACCCATGAATTCTTGTCAACCTCGCAATCCCACGAGTTGACAAAACGAGCTCTAGAGAGCTGATGAGGACATCAATACCATTGTTACACCCACAGCCCCTACTGTTACATATACTGGACCAATTACTAGAGCTCGCGCACGCCAATTAAATTACCAGGTACTTTCGTTTCTTGGTAATGATTCTAATGTTCATGAGATTATGATGCTGCCTAAATTGGATACATTTGTTTTGCTTACAAATGAAGGGCCTAGCTTGGAGAAGGATAAACATTGGAGCAAGAACACGCATGGAGTTGATGGCATGCGCAAGGGGATCAAGAACGGAGTTACAAGTGATGATTTCAGGACTTTGAAGCCGCCATAAGGAGTGCATGAAGCCTTGGCCGAAATATACAAGATGCCACTTCATAATATTCGTCCATAGGCTATTCTAGGTGCTGCGTCACCTTATTAATGGGCCAGGCCCATGTAATTTCGAAATACTTAAGTATAGGCTATTTTTAGAGTCCGTATGTGTGGGGAAACAAGAGTTAGGGTTGGTTTCGGACCCCACCCTCAAGGGCCACGAAATTCCCCCCTCTTCCTCCATATATACAGCCCTTAGGGCGTCGTTTAGACTTTGGGTTTTGTTTAGATTAAAAGTTCGCCATAGCTGCAACTTCGCGTACTTCATTTGTGTCCAACGACCAGACCAAGACGTCACAGAACCCCACCTTGATCAATAAAGCTTTCATCTTATATTCGCAATATCCTGATTGCAATCTCAGTTTCTTGCTTGTTCTTTGTTTGCTCACAGGAAACAGACCCTCGTGGTCAGGTTGATCGTGCTCCGGCGTGGTCAATAACCCTCGGAAGTTGGTTTAGCGATTGCTAAGGCGCGACGTCTCACACGTTCGTAGTCGGATCGTCAAGGTCGACTCCCACAGAAAACGATAGCCACCATCTCATCGAAACATCGGGACACCTTAGCCTCTATCAAGAGCAATGATGACTTTTGATCCCATGGATTGTCTTTCCCACCGCTCTCTTCGCGCAAAGACTTCGCACATTTCTTCTACATGACCCTCACTTGGCTATGGGTTATTGTCCATTACATATTATATGCCCATCTTGCCATGTTCACTTTGAATGATATGCTCATTCCTATGCCTTTGCCATGCATTTGTGACCCATGCTTTGCATTACACACGATGATTGATTCTACTACTTGTATGTGTATTTGCAAGCTTGGTGGAGATATCACTTGTTATTGCCATATTTACTTTGTGCCCCATGCCTATGATGATACTATGATCTTGCTTTGTGTTCGTGCTTGCGATGTGTCATGTGCATTGTCTATGCCTATTATTTGCTCACATGACATGATTGCCATGATTTCCTCTAGTATGTTGCATCTTCGCACTACTAGCTTGCACGACTTGATTACTATGCTTGCTTATGTTGCATCACCAATGATTCATACTTGCTCCCTTCATGCGGTTGATGACAACCATCTACATGCTTTGCACATGATTTTTATTGCTTCTTGTCATATATCTCCGTATGTTGCCTCTCTCATGCTAGATGATTTTCCATGTATTGAGTGCAACAATGATTTTAGTCTTGCTAATGAGATTGCCCCCATAGCATTCTCACATATGATTGGAGATTTTGACATATTCCTTATGAAGCATGCTTGTCTTACCTCTTTGCACCATATACGTAGTGCCATGAATATTTCCGTTGTTGCATCATATTATTCACGCACTTGTGCTTCTAATGGTTATGTGCAAGAAAAGAGAACCATCATGATGGATGATGTGTTTATCTACCATGCGCATATGTTCTTTCTTTTGTTGTGTGCATGTGTAGGATACTTGGACTTCATGTCAACTTCCACGTCACGTGAGTTGACAATCTGAGCTCTTGAGAGCCAACCACCTTCTACCACGATGATTCTACATCGCACTTGCTTGTACTTCGGCATTGTGAAGGACACACAAGGACATGCTTTCATGGTGATATCCTTCTCTTTTGAGAACCCCCAAACCTTGAGCATAGATATTATGGATCGTACTACTTGTGTTGCTTTCCCCATGAGACTTATTATTCATCTTGGACCACTTGATTGCACACTTGTTAGAGATCTGGCTTTGACTTGTCATTTTCACCATTCCATGCATCATGGTATATATGCCTTGTGTGTTGCATCCATGATTACTTGCTCCTCTCATATGTTTGGTTGCAAGAATGTCATCACTTCACATATGCCATGTCCCATTGATTGCTACATGCTTGCCTCGATTGCCTCACACATGATGAACAATTGCTCTTTCCATTGTGTTGAGTGCCACACGATGTTCACTACACCCCATGCACATTATGCTTGGATTGTCTTACACTTGACCCATGTGTTTAGACATCTCATTTTCTTTGGTGTTGTGAACGATTCCTATGCCTACCATAGACCTTTCATTGAGCAATTTGTGAATGATTGCTATGAACTTGAGGTAGATGCTTATTATCTTGTCACACATATTTGCATCACTACCTCACATTTACATGCTTGTCTCCATGATTTCTTTGCTTATGCTCAATTTATGTGCTTACATGCCATGTCACAATCCTTTGTCAAACCATATGCTTTGCATGATGACGACACTTGTTGGGTGAATCACCACTTGAATGCTTGGTTTTGCACTATCGCTACCCACATTTGTTTTTCCAACTGTTTGTTGTCTTTGCTCCTTTTGAAGGAATCCCAAGATGGTGCGACATTGGAGAGTGCCCATTTCGAGCTACAAGATGACGAGAACTTGGTGATCGGCCACTCCTACACGGTGATGCCATCTCTTTCCCATGGTGATTTGGATTTCGATCCGAGGTCGGATCTTTCCCAAGGGGGAGGAGATGATGCGGATCATCCTATGGACATCACCATGTCAAGAGTTCATTCGGCAAGTGACACGTGTGACATCTACATCACATACATAAAGGTGAATCCTCTCCTTTACACGTGCTCACTTGACCCCTTCGAGGATGGTATACTACTTGACTCTCCATCGTGCATGCATAGGTATTGTCGGAGCTTCATGAATGTCAAGGAGGAGTGCAAGCACCAAGGAACAACTACACCATCCGCGAGAGAAGCATGGAAGAGAAGGAAGAAGAAGCCTGGACAAGTTTCTGGAAAGCCCGGAACTTCCGGCCGCTGCCCGGAACTTCCGGCCCCCGGAACCTACGGCCGTCCCGTATCTTCCGGCCCCGACGCATCGAAGTCCTCCAAGAGTGTGACAACTCTCTGGATAGCCCGGACCTTGGCCGGACCTTCACCCGGAACCTCCGGTGCCCGGACCTTCCGGCCATCCCCGGAACTTCCGGCCCTGCCTGCGCGCAGACACTCGGGCCGGAGCCCATGTACCCTTTCGCCCCTCACTTACCCCTTCGTGGACCTAGACTATATATACTCCTCCACCTCCTCCTTTCTAGGGTTAGCGTTGTGATAGCTCATTTGAGAGATAGAGCTACGCTCATCCATATTGGATCTCCTCCGTGCGAGAGACTGCGGCCTCTTCGGAGAATATCCCTTTGGATTCAAGCCCCCTTTCTAAGGGAAGATCCCCCCATGGATTCAAGACCTCCTCACGGAGAAGACCGGCTACCCTTGTATCATCGTTAGTTGTCCATGGATCGTGTATCTTCTCTTATGTATTCGAGGATCTAGCGCATGTTTGATCATTCTTGTTGGTTTGAGTGTTCTCTTGTGTTCCCCTCGTGTTTTCCCCTTGTTTCCCTCCTCGTGTTCTTCGTGTTCATCGCGGGATTCGCTCCTTTCGTGAAAGATCGGGCTATAGGGTTTCTACCCTACATCAACATACCAATCCACTGAAAAACATCTCATTTCAAAAATAATCAAGAGGTGAAGTGCACTATGATCTTTACCTTGTACAGATTGAGCCTTGTTAGTACTGCAGATCTTTGTAGACTTGCAGTCATACTGGCTCCTAGTAGTCAGCCTGCCTTGTACTCAGCCTAGCCACCGTAATTTTACTTGCACTTTCATAGCTGGATTTGTACGCACTAGTTGGAGTCGTTCAAATTATGTTCGGCTGGGTAGACACACACCACTTGTTCACCTTTCCTTGAGCCTGGCTTGATTGAGAGCACATCACTTTGCAGAAGAATCACTTCTGAGTCACTACACCAGAAAGAACTCATGAATAGAATGAATGAAAGCACTCAAATAGCTGTGAAACAATTTCAAAAAAAATCCACCACACAATATGCTAGCAATCCTGGTTGTTCAGAAATTCAGTCAAGATAGATTGAACAGAGAGATAAAATTGGAAGCAATTAGTACTATGTGGAATGAAGAATTGAATAATTTTATCTCCTATTTGCACAAAGGCATTTTCCAGCTGAAAAGAATTTGATACGTCGGATAATTTATGAAGTATTCATGCCATGTTTATAACAGTTTCATATGGTTTTGGTATGATTTGATTAGAACTAACCGAACTGACGCTGTTTTCAGCAAAACTACCATGGTGTCATTTTTGTGCAGAAATAAAAGTTCTTGGAATGGGCTGAAAATTTACGAAGAATATTTTTGAAAATATAAAAAGTATTGGAGCGAAAAGATACCAGAGAAGAGCCCAAGGGTAACCAAAAGGGTGGGGGCGGCCCCCACCCCCCTAGGGCGCGCCTCCCTATCTTGTTGTCGCCTCGTGGGCCCCCTTGACTTGTCCCCGATGCCTAACACTCCTATAAATTGAGGAAACTCCAGAACGAAACCTAGATCGGGAGTTCTGCCACCACAAGCCTCTGTAGCCACGAAAAATCAATATAGGCCCTCTCTGGCACCCTGCCGGAGGGGGCCGTCATCACGCGAGGCCATGGAGGAGGATCCCGGAGGGGGCCAACATCGCCATGGAGGCCAAGGACCATAGGGAGAACCTCTCACCATCTAGGGGCAGGCCATGGAGGAGGAAGCACAAGGGTGAAAACCTCCCCCCTCTCTCTTGGTGGCGCCAGAGTGCCATCGGGGGAACCATCGCCGCGGTGATCGTCTTCATCACCATCCTCATCTATTTTATGTGGTCCACTCTCCTGCACCCCGCTGTAATCCCCTACTTGAACATTGTGCTTTATGCCACATATTATGATCCAATGATGTGTTGCCATCCTATGATGTTTTGAGTAGATTTCCTTTGTATTTTGGGTTGATTGATGATATAGATTGGTTTGAGTTGTATGTTTTATTTTGGTGTTGTCCTATGGTGCCTTCCGTGCCGTGCACACGTTAGGGATTCCCGATGTAGGGTGTTGCAATACGTTCATGATTCGCTTATAGTGGGTTGCTTGAGTGACAGAAGCATAAACCCGAGTAAGGGGATTGTTGCGTATGGCATAAAGGGGACTTGATGCTTTAATGCTATGGTTGGGTTTGACCTTAATGATCTTTAGTAGTTTCGGATGCTTGCTAGAGTTCCAATCATCAA
The DNA here is from genome assembly GCF_056163025.1 of Triticum urartu. Lineage (NCBI taxonomy): Eukaryota > Viridiplantae > Streptophyta > Magnoliopsida > Poales > Poaceae > Triticum > Triticum urartu. Next base: position 373,479,975 of record NC_141879.1, read on the forward strand.
TGCATATGATCCAAGGAGAGAAAGTATGTTAGCTTATGCCTCTCACACATATAAAATTGCAATGACAACTACCGATCTTGTTAACAATTGCCTAGGACAATTTCGCACACCGACCCACCATTATTCCACACTCGCTATTTATAATATATGGTAATATATTCCAGCTTTATGTTAACAACACCTACTTTTATATTTTAGCTCTCCGATATCATTCAAAGTTATCCTCTTCATACCCACAACGTAGTTTTATTTCTCGTTTCTAGATGGAAGCAAACGTTCGGTGTACGTAGAGTCGTCTCAGTGGCAGATGGGACTTGAGAGAATATTGATCTTACCATTAGCTCCTTGTGGGTTCGACACTCCATACTTATCACTTCCACCTTTGGAAATTGCTACGATGATTCCTTGCACTTGGGGATTGTCAAGCTCTTTCCTGGTGATAGAGGCAAAGGTGTCCCGATGTTTCGATGAGATGGTGGCTATCGTTTTCTGTGGGAGTCGACCTTGACGATCCGACTACGAACGTGCGAGACATCGCGCCTTAGCAATCGCTAAACCAACTTCCGAGGGGTTATTGACCACGCCGGAGCACGATCAAACTGACCACGAGGGCCTGTTTCCTGCGAGCAAACGAAGAACAAGCAAGAAACTGAGATTGCAACCTGGATATTGCGAATATAAGATGAAAGCTTTATTGATCAAGGTGGGGTTCTGTGACGTCTTGGTCTGGTCGTTGGACACAAACGAAGTACGCGAAGTTGCAGCTATGGCGAACTTTTAATCTAAACAAAACCCAAAGTCTAAACGACGCCCTAAGGGCTGTATATATGGAGGAAGAGAGGGGAATTTCGTGGCCCTTGAGGGTGGGGTCCGAAACCAACCCTAACTCTTGTTTCCCCACACATACGAACTCTAAAAATAGCCTATACTTAAGTATTTCGAAATTACATGGGCCTGGCCCATTAATAAGGTGACGCAGCACCTAGAATAGCCTATGGACGAATATTATGAAGTGGCATCTTGTATATTTCGTCCATGGCTTCATGCACTCCTTATGGCGGCTTCAAAGTCCTGAAATCATCACTTGTAACTCCGTTCTTGATCCCCTTGCGCATGCCATCAACTTCATGCGTGCTCTTGCTCCAATGTTCATCCTTCTCCAAGCTAGGCCCTTCATTTGAAAGCAAAACAAATGTATCCAATTTAGGCAGCATCATAATCTCATGAACATTAGAATCATTACCAAGAAACGAAAGTACCTGGTAATTTAATTGGCGTGCGCGAGCTCTAGTAATTGGTCCAGTATATGTAACAGTAGGGGCTGTGGGTGTAACAATGGTATTGATGTCCTCATCATCCTCCCCTTCTTGAAATGAAGTCGTCCTCGACGGAAGCTCATCTTCCTCACCCAAATAAGGCTTCAAATCTGCAATGTTAAAAGTGGGACTAACCCCAAAATCTGCAGGTAGCTCAAGTTTATATGCATTATCATTTATTTTCTCTAAAACCTTAAAAGGACCATCAGCACGTGGCATTAGCTTTGATTTGCGCAGATTAGGAAATCTATCTTTACGCAAATGTAACCAAACAAGATCTCCAGGTGCAAACACAACATGTTTTCTACCCTTATCTCCAGCAAGTTTATATTTAGCATTCATACGCTCAATGTTTTCCTTAGTTAACTCATGCATTTTTAAAATCAATTCAGAACGTTCTTTAGCATCAAAATTAACCTTCTCCGAAGATGGAAGAGGCAACAAATCAATAGGTGCAGGAGGTAGGAAACCATACACAATTTCAAAAGGGCACATCTTAGTAGTAGAATGCAATGAACGATTATAAGCAAATTCAATATGAGGCAAGCATTCTTCCCACATTTTCTTGTTATTCTTCAAAACAGCCCTAAGCATAGTAGACAATGTTCTATTGACTACTTCAGTTTGTCCATCAGTTTGGGGGTGACAAGTAGTACTAAAAAGCAGCTTAGTCCCCAACTTAGCCCATAAACATCTCCAAAAGTGGCTAAGAAATTTAGTATCACGATCTGAAACAATAGTATTTGGCACACCATGTAAGCGAATAATTTCACGAAAGAACAAATCAGCAACATTAACAGCATCATCGCTTTTATGACATGGTATAAAGTGTGCCAGTTTCGAGAACCTATCCACGACAACAAATATGCTATCCCTCCCCTTCTTTGTTCTAGGTAAACCTAAAACAAAGTCCATAGATATATCCTCCCAAGGAACACTAGGTACAGGCAAAGGCATATATAAACCATGAGGATTGAGTCGTGACTTAGCTCTTTGACATGTAGTGCAGCGAGCAACAAAACGCTCAACATCCCGTCTCATCTTTGGCCAAAAGAAATGTGTAGCAAGTATATCCTCCGTCTTCTTGACGCCAAAGTGTCCCATTAATCCTCCTCCATGCGCCTCCTGCAACAACAAAAGACGAACGGAGCTAGCTGGAATGCATAGCTTGTTAGCACGAAACACAAATCCATCGTTAAGAACGAACTTGTTCCAAGTTCTCCCTTCCTTACAATTCTGCAATACATCTTTAAATTCAGCATCATTAACATATTGATCCTTGATGGTCTCCAAACCAAATATTTTAAAGTCAAGTTGTGAAAGCATAGTATAACGACGAGACAAGGCATCAGCAATAACATTTTCTTTACCCTTCTTGTGTTTAATCACATAAGGGAAAGTCTCAATGAATTCAACCCATTTAGCATGTCGACGGTTCAGTTTTGCTTGACTTTTAATGTGTTTCAAAGATTCATGATCAGAATGTATAACAAATTCCTTGGGCCATAAATAATGTTGCCATGTTTCTAAGGTCCGAACAAGAGCATATAATTCTTTATCATAAGTAGAATAGTTCAGACTAGGCCCACTCAATTTTTCAGAAAAGTATGCAACAGGTTTTCCATCTTGTAATAACACACCTCCTAATCCAATTCCACTAGCATCACATTCAAGCTCAAAAGTCTTATTGAAATTAGGAAGTTGGAGTAAAGGAGCATGTGTCAACTTATCTTTCAATACCGTGAAGGCTTCTTCCTGTGCGGTACCCCAAACAAAAGGTACATCCTTCTTTGTAAGCTCGTTGAGAGGTGTAGCAATGGTGCTGAAATCTCTCACAAAACGCCTATAAAAACCAGCAAGGCCAAGGAAACTCCTCACTTGTGTGACCGTTTTGGGCTGCGGCCAACTCTCAATAGCTTCAATCTTGGCTTTATCAACTTCAATTCCCTGTGGAGTAACAACATAGCCAAGAAAAGATACTCGGTCGGTTCAAAAGGTGCACTTTCCAAGGTTACCAAACAAACGTGCATCACGTAGAGCAATAAAAACAGCACATAAATGTTCCAAATGTTGCTCCAAAGATTTGCTATAAATCAATATGTCATCAAAGTAAACTACCACAAATCGTCCAATGAAAGCACGTAAAACTTTGTTCATTAACCTCATGAAAGTACTAGGTGCATTAGTTAACCCAAAAGGCATGACTAACCACTCATATAATCCAAACTTAGTTTTAAATGCTATTTTCCATTCATCTCCTAATTTCATACGAATTTGATGGTAACCACTACGCAAATCAACTTTGGAGAATATTGTAGAGCCACTCAATTCATCAAGCATATCATCTAGCCTAGGAATAGGATGACGATAACGAATAGTAATATTATTAATGCCTCTACAATCAACGCACATACGCGACGTACCATCCTTTTTCGGCACTAAAATGATAGGAACAGCACAAGGACTAAGGGATTCGCGTATATAACCTTTGTCGAGCAGTTCTTGTACTTGACGCATAATCTCCTTCGTCTCCTCTGGATTGGTACGGTATGGTGCCCGGTTGGGTAATGATGCACCGGGAATTAAGTCAGTTTGATGCTCAATCCCGCGAATAGGTGGTAATCCCGGTGGCACGTCTTGTGGAAAGACGTCAGCGAACTCCTGCAAAATGTTAGTGACAGCAGGAGGCAAAGAGGAAGGCACGTCCTCGAATGAAAATAATGCCTCTTTGCACACAAAAGCATAGCAAACAGATTTGCTAAAATCTAGATCATCAATATCAGATTTGGTGGCAAGTAAACATGCACTTTTCAATTTAATTTCAGAAGCAACATTAGATTGTTTATTATTATTAGGCTGCATTTGTTGCTCAAATTCTTTTGCCACAATCTGATTTTCACTCTTAGTTTTCTCCTGTTTTGCTTTATTAGTTCTATTAATATCATCTTTCAAAATGGAATCAGGAGTCATAGGAAGCAAAGTAATATTTTTATCCTTATGAACAAGAGTATACTGATTGTTTCTACCATGGTGAATAGAATTTTTATCAAATTGCCATGGTCTACCAAGTAATAAGGAACATGCTTGCATCGGTACCACATCACAATCAACATAATCAGCATATGTAGAGATACTAAAATGCACACGAACAGTACGTGTTACCTTAACCTTGCCGCTGTTGTTGAACCATTGGATGTAGTAAGGATGTGGATGTGGTCTTGTGGTGAGAGATAGCTTCTCCACCATCTCGATGCTAGCCAAGTTGTTGCAACTCCCTCCATCTATGATCACGCGAACAGAACGTTCCTTCACAACTCCCTTTGTATGGAACAAATTATGCCTCTGATTTTGCTCAGCTTGTGTAACCTGCACACTCAAAACACGTTGAGCAACTAAACATTCATACCTGTCAGCATCTTCAGGAGCCATGTATTGCGTCTCATGATCAGAATCGTCTCCACCGTGTTCGTCACGTGTAATAAGAGCCAAAGTCTCCTCATCATAGTCACTAGCGGACTCATACCCACCATCCTCAGTAACAATCATCACACGCTTAGATGGGCATTCTCTCGCATAATGACCTCCACCCTTGCAACGTCGACAAATAATATCATGTGTTTGCCCTGTTGATGCCATGGATGAAGAAGAGCTCTTTGTAGGCCCAGAAGGTGTGCTCTTGGCAGATAGTGGTGATTGTGCCTGCTTTATTGTATCACGGTTGGAGGTGGCAGCCGACGGAGGTGCCGGTGTAGCAGAACGTGTGGAAGTAGATGATGCACGTGGTGTCCATGAAGAAGGTCGACCTGCAGAAAAGTTAGTCTGCGCCAATGCCTGTCGATCCTGCACTTCACGTTCAGCTTTACAAGCAAGATGGAATAAACGAGTGATATTAGTATACTCCTTATACTCTAGAATCGTCTGAATCTCTCTATTTAATCCACCCATAAAACGTGCAAGCATAGCTTCATTCTCCTCAACAATACCACATCTAATCATGCCAGTTTGTAATTCCTGATAATATTCTTCTACAGAATTTTTTCCCTGTCTTAAGCGCTGCAATTTTTGAAGTAATTCACGTTGATAATATGGTGGAACCCAACGAGTACGCATAGCAGTTTTCAAAGCAGCCCAAGTAGCCGGAATGGGATATAATCTACAATGCTCAGACCACCAAACACATGCAAAACTAGTGAATGCACAAACAGCAGCAGGAACACGTCTCTCCTCGGGATATTGTAAACATGTAAATCATTGTTCAGTTTCTAACTCCCAAGTAAGATATATATCAGGAACATATCTACCCTCAAATGGTGGAATATTCAATTTTAGTTTAGGGAGATGGTCATGATCTCGTACCTGAGGGTGAGCCCTACCATTGCCATTATTTGCATGTGGACGACCTGATGGTTGCTGTGCTGGTGGTGGCACGTAGTTCTGATTTTGATCAACCTCATCCTCGTAATCGCCAGCAAAATCATCCTCCTCCGCATCAGCAGCAGGAGCCACAGAAGTAGCAACAGCAGCACCAACAGTTTGGCCAGGTGCAAGAGGAAGACGGCTCGCTCGGCGGAGGGCTGTTTCACGATGTGTAGGTAGTCGTCGTTGTTGTTGTTGTAGAGGTGCGTTAGGTGCAGCCGGTGGTGGTGGTGGAAGACGTGCGAGCAATTCATTAAACCTGTTATCGAGCTTTGTTTCGAACGTCTTCTCCATGTCATCTATCTTCTCCATGGCCTCTTCAAATCTGTTGAGCACATCCTGCACCTGTCCATTCATCATTTGCTGAAATTTATCATGCAACTCCTGATTCGTCATGTTCTCCCAGTCAGTCTCGTCGGCTTGTGATCCTGCCATGGTTAGCAACAATAGAAAACACACAAGAATATGATCCTACAGAATACTAACAAGAGGTGGTGGTGGCGGGTGACACAAATCCGTCAAGCAAATCTCAAATTCTTACCAGTTCTTACCCAGCAGCAGGCGGTGATCGGCAACCGTTGTAGTCAAAACTCTCAAAAGCTTGGATAGAGCGATTGCCAGGGAGAGTCAAACGCACGACGTAGAGGTATGTGGAGCTGGGAAGGCTTATAGTATGGTAGCAAAAAGGGTCAGCAATAATCAATTCAGAGATGCAAAGTTGAATAAACGCTCAACGACGGTACTGTGCTGGTCCTAGGATAGACTGTGCTAGAGACGCGAGCCTAGAACACTAACAAAATCACGGCGCTGCACGTAAATAAGGGAAAAGCACACTCTGGAACTTTTTTTTTCTCTTTTTTTTTGCGCTCCTCTTTTTTTTTGCGCTCTTTTTTTTGCGAAAAATTACTATAATGGCGAGTGTCTCAAAACTCTTCCCTCGTCAAACTGATAGGATGGGCACGAAATTTTTTTTTCACTTTTTTTTCGGAAATCAGGGCAGCGACGACGAAAAAGTGCGACAAAAAATCACTATGATGGCACGTGGCTCAAAAGACTCAGAAAAGCCTAAAAATAGGATAGGGAAAAAATATTTTTGCCCGTGAAAATTTTGGCCTAAAAACTGCCCGGGGGTCTCCAGACTCTTTTTTTTTTCGAGACCTACGCAGGCAAGGAAACACGAATCGGAATTGAGATTGATCTCAAGAACAAACCTAATATGAGAAGAACTCGGATTGGTGGTGGATATATGGTTGTGGTATATGGCAGCGGTGGTGGTATATGGTAGCGGTCGTGGTATATGGATAGAGATTGATGGTGGTATATGGATACGGATTGGCAGTGGTATATGGATAAGGATTCAGAGCGCTGGCGGATAAGCAAAAGTGGTAGATGGGCGATGATGATGGTGCGGCGGCGGCGTGACAACTTATGACCAGAACTCGAAACTCTAAAAGACTAGACTCTAAGACCAGCAACTTGACACGACGATGCAACCGCAAATTCAACAAAGCAAAAACCCTAAAAAGATTATGCAAAGGCTCAGATTGGTTCGGATATGATGAACTAACCCTAATTTTTTTTGTGTGGCTTTTTCGTGGACTGTAGGTATGAAGAACAGACTCGATCTAATCTATGAAAAACTGTAAAATCTCACCGAGCAACCTGGAAATCTGATACCACTTGATAGAGGCAAAGGTGTCCCGATGTTTCGATGAGATGGTGGCTATCGTTTTCTGTGGGAGTCGACCTTGACGATCCGACTACGAACGTGCGAGACGTCGCGCCTTAGCAATCGCTAAACCAACTTCCGAGGGGTTATTGACCACGCCGGAGCACGATCAACCTGACCACGAGGGCCTGTTTCCTGCGAGCAAACGAAGAACAAGCAAGAAACTGAGATTGCAACCTGGATATTGCGAATATAAGATGAAAGCTTTATTGATCAAGGTGGGGTTCTGTGACGTCTTGGTCTAGTCGTTGACACAAACGAAGTACGCGAAGTTGCAGCTATGGCGAACTTTTAATCTAAACAAAACCCAAAGTCTAAACGACGCCCTAAGGGCTGTATATATGGAGGAAGAGAGGGGAATTTCGTGGCCCTTGAGGGTGGGGTCCGAAACCAACCCTAACTCTTGTTTCCCCACACATACGGACTCTAAAAATAGCCTATACTTAAGTATTTCGAAATTACATGGGCCTGGCCCATTAATAAGGTGACGCAGCACCTAGAATAGCCTATGGACGAATATTATGAAGTGGCATCTTGTATATTTCGTCCATGGCTTCATGCACTCCTTATGGCGGCTTCAAAGTCCTGAAATCATCACTTGTAACTCCGTTCTTGATCCCCTTGCGCATGCCATCAACTTCATGCGTGTTCTTGCTCCAATGTTCATCCTTCTCCAAGCTAGGCCCTTCATTTGAAAGCAAAACAAATGTATCCAATTTAGGCAGCATCATAATCTCATGAACATTAGAATCATTACCAAGAAACGAAAGTACCTGGTAATTTAATTGGCGTGCGCGAGCTCTAGTAATTGGTCCAGTATATGTAACAGTAGGGGCTGTGGGTGTAACAATGGTATTGATGTCCTCATCACCTGGTGCCGTTGCCGGGGAGCAATAGCATGGGGTTGATATTTTCGTGTATGCTTGTTTGCTTTCTTCACTAAGTAGTTTTTTCCCATTTTGTTTTTGTTTAGTTTTGGGTGAAACAAACAAAAAAATTAAAAAATGCAAAATACAAAAAGAACTACTTCCTCTTATGCCTAAAAACTTTTTCAAAAAGAGAAGTGATTGGAAGGTTATGCATTGTATAAGTGAGGGTCGACCTTGAACACTTGTGTTCATGCTCATGGAAACAATGTGGAATTTTTCATGGAAGTTTCTTAAAGATAAGTATCCCCTTGTATATATCCATTGTATTATAAAAATAATGTGCCAAGGTTTACGTTTATATTGTTTAAATTGCTTTTTTGGTGTGTACAGCAAAAAAATAGAAACTTTTGCTGTAGTATTTGAATTTTCATTTTTTACTGGAGCATGATAAAATATTAAAATTTTCACATAGTAAAGCTCTGCAAATTGTTTAGATTTTCCTAATTTTTTAGAATGTTTGAAGTTACAAAAGTATACGAAAGTTCCACATTGCTACAGACTGTCCTGTTTTTGACAAATTATGCTTTCTATGTGTTGTTTGCTTATTTGGATGAACCTATGGGTAGTATAGGGGGGTATGAATCATGGTGAAGTTGGAATATAGTAGATATAATGCTAATATGAAATTGGAATGAGTTTACAACTGTACCTAAAGGTAGTGATTTGCTTTCATTATACTAACGGACCTCACAAAGTTTTTTGTTAAGTTTTGTGTGGATGAAGTGTTCGAAGAACGAGCAGTTACCGACATGAGAAGAATAAGGAGAGGCAAGAGTTCAAGCTTGGGAATGCCCAAGGCACCCCAAGTAAATATTTCAAGGATACTCAAGCATCTAAGCTTGGGGATGTGATGAGGACATGACTACCTTGGATACGACCAAAAATATTGCATACATGCATATTTGTCAGGTGATTTCTAATGCAAACTATTCAATAATCTATTTATGTTATCCAGAACAAAAATACTTCACACACTTTTGTGTTTTGTCTAATTGCAGGTGTATGGGACATTTGTACAATCCACATATGAAGACAAGGGGAAAGGAGAAGTTTAGGTTGTGTTCAAAAAGTCCTCTCACGTCACTTTTGGGCCAAGAGAAGATAGAGTCCAAGTCTCTCACGTTCTGGATTCAGATTCGGACTGCACAGACATACCTGACTCAAAACGCCAACAACTTTTTCATACGGACTCCGAATTGGGTGATTCTTTTTTTGTTGGAAACTAGATTTCGTGCTCTTTCTAACCCAATTGGATTCACCTTCAAATTCGTCCGGAGCGTTGAGTTACGGACGAAACAATCTGACGTTGCAGCAGAATCCGAGTCAAACTACAAGCCCAAAGGTGTTGCATCACCTCCACTTGGGCCCATGAGCCTTGTACGACTTAGGGTTAGTTTTAGGCTGCCTTGGGACGTCCTCCCACCTCCTTGGCCGCCACCCCTTGCTCCTATATAAGTAGATCCATCTAGTAGCTTTTTCCTTGGGGTTTTGTTTAGATTAAAAGTTCGCCATAGCTGCAACTTCTCGTACTTCGTTTGTGTCCAACGACCAGACCAAGACGTCACAGAACCCCACCTTGATCAATAAAGCTTTCATATTATATTCGCAATATCCCGATTGCAATCTCAGCTTCTTGCTTGTTCTTCGTTTGCTCGCAGGAAACAGACCCTCGTGGTCAGGTTGATCGTGCTCCGGCGTGGTCAATAACCCTCGGAAGTTGGTTTAGCGATTGCTAAGGCGCGACGTCTCGCACGTTCGTAATCGGATCGTCAAGGTCGACTCCCACAGAAAACGATAGCCACCATCTCATCGAAACATCGGGACAACTTAGCCTCTATCAAGTGGTATCAGAGATAGAAGTTCTTGGACGACGGACACATCTTGACCATCACGAGAGTTGGGACAACACACACAAGCATATGGTCAGGTTATCTCTTTACCATCATTTGAGGGTAGATTTAATCCTGTTATTTATCTAGCTTGGGAGCTTAAAGTAGAACAAGTTTTTAGTCACCATCATTTTTCTGAACTTGAGAGAGTACGAGCTACCATTAGAGCATTTACTGGTTTTGCTTCTATTTGGTGGAGTGTACATTGTAAGAAAAACATTGATAACCAACCCACAACTTGGAAAGTTTTGAAAGCTGTAATGAGACAACAATTTTTCTTCCTTACTATCGTCGTGAATTGCGTCGCAAATTGGAGCAATTAAAACAAGGCAGTAACACTGTTCATGCTTACTACCAAGAGTTCAAATCTTATATGCATCATTGTGACATAGAAGAATCTGAGGATGATAATAGATTTTTTGGTGGTTTGAACCATGATATTCAGGCAAGATTTCAGTATATTTCTCGTTGCATTACTGGTATGTATGTCCGTGCTTGTACCTTTGAGAGACAGATACAGGAGGATGCATTGGGTGACTACAACAACTACTATTCCAGTTCATGCTCACCATCGCCGGTTGGTTACTCCACTATTGCACCTACTAGAGCAGCCCCACCTCGGATTGTGAGCGCAATATCATCTCAAGAGTATGGTACATTGTCAACGTCTGTACCTACATCAGCTACATCTCTGCGAGGTAACAGTAAAGGTATTGATGATATAACTTCACATGAGAATGAAGCATGCCTAGTTAACTTGAATGCATCATGTGTTGAGTTACCTGTTGATTTGAGCACACCACCTATTTTAGAGACTCTTGTTACTGTCATGAATGCGTCGTGTGATCAAACAACTGAAATATCAACAATTTTGAGTGCACCCATTGAATTAACTGTTGATGCAAAAGAACCAATGTTTAATCATTTTGATATGACCTCTAATCTTGATGATGATTCTGTGTCCAATGACTTATTGCATGTTTGCTTATTTAAGCATGTTGTAGCATGTAAATTTGATGCAAGTAAGGTTTATTCATCGAAGTTAGGATGGTTTAATGATGAACATTGCCAATCTTTTGAAGAGAATAAGAGCTTCACTTATATGTGCAAACTGAGTTCCAATATTTTCATGCCTTCTACTTCTTGTGATAATTTTTTGGCTTTAGATTTTATGAACAATGAAAGTTACTCATGTATACATGTGACATATGTGCAAAAATCAAGGGAAGTTAAAATGGATGACATATACATATACAACATGTACACCTTGTCTCTTTTCTTAGCCACATTTCAGATTAAGCAATGCCGAGGACGGCTTTGTTTTTAAAAAGGGGAGGATGATGAGGACATGACTACCTTGGATACGACCAAAAATATTGCATACATGCATATTTGTCAGGTGATTTCTAATGCAAACTATTCAATAATCTATTTATGTTATCTAGAACAAAAATACTTCACAAACTTTTGTGTTTTGTCTAATTGCAGGTGTATGGGACATTTGTACAATCCACATATGAAGACAAGGGAAAAGGAGAAGTTTAGGTTGTGTTCAAAAAGTCCTCTCACGTCACTTTTGGGCCAAGAGAAGATAGAGTCCAAGTCTCTCACGTTCTGGATTCAGATTCGGACTGCACAGACATACCTGACTCAAAACGCCAACAAATTTTTCATACGGACTCCGAATTGGGTGATTCTTTTTTTGTTGGAAACTAGATTTCGTGCTCTTTCCACCCCAATTGGATTCACCTTCAAATTCGTCCGGAGCGTTGAGTTACGAACGAAACAATCTGACGTTGCAGCAGAATCCGAGTCAAACTACAAGCCCAAAGGTGTTGCATCACCTCCACTTGGGCCCATGAGCCTTGTACGACTTAGGGTTAGTTTTAGGCTGCCTTGGGGCGTCCTCCCACCTCCTTGGCCGCCACCCCTTGCTTCTATATAAGTAGATCCATCTAGTAGCTTTTTTCTTGGGTTTTGTTTAGATTAAAAGTTCGCCATAGCTGCAACTTCGCGTACTTCGTTTGTGTCCAACGACCAGACCAAGACGTCACAGAACCCCACCTTGATCAATAAAGCTTTCATCTTATATTCGCAATATCCCGATTGCAATCTCAGTTTCTTGCTTGTTCTTCGTTTGCTCGCAGGAAACAGACCCTCGTGGTCAGGTTGATCGTGCTCCGGCGTGGTCAATAACCCTCGGATATTGGTTTAGCGATTGCTAAGGCGCGACGTCTCGCACGTTCGTAGTCGGATCGTCAAGGTCGACTCCCACAGAAAACGATAGCCACCATCTCATCGAAACATCGGGACACCTTAGCCTCTATCAGGATGCGCCGGTTGGCATCCCATATTTCTTCTTCAACAATTATCGGTATACCTCGTTTTTGTTTTGTTCACATGATATGCGTCTTTTGTGTTTATTTATGTTTTCTTTTCCTATATGCTCCATGCTAGTGTGATATATACCTTCATTGATTTGTAGAATGCTCTTTTTGCTTCACTTAAATCTTCTGAGTATGCCTTTATAGAACGCTCTTTGTGCTTCACTTAAATCTTTTGAGTATGGCTTTATAGAATGCTTAATGTGCTACACTTATATATTTTGAGCTTGGATATTGATAAATCTAGATTATTTGTAGAATTCTCTATGAACTTCACTTATAACTTTTATAGTATGAATAAAATTACCATCGGAATTGGGCTTGGAAGAGTATCATTAGAATAACTTGCCTAGCTAAAAAGGCATTAAAGAAAAGCGCTTGTTGGGAGACAACCCAATATTTACCCCTAATGTTTTTGTGTGTTCTCATGATTATGATACTTTAGTTATCATGTTTTATAGCTTTTGTTTCAATAATGTGCCAAGTAAGACCTTTGGGCTGGCTTACGGTGATAGTTGATTTGATCTTGCTGAAAAAAACAGAACGTTTGCGCTCATTGCCGGAATTTTAAAAAATCACAGAAGCATGCTTTGGATCTGAAGTTTTTACACAAGATTGATATACAAATTGCCTAGGTTTTCCTAATTGTTCAGAATTGTTGGAGTAGCAGAAGTATGGTAGTTGTTCAGATCATTACAGACTATTTTGTTTCTGGCAGATTCTATTTTCAATGCATAGTTTGCTTGTTTTTTATTTTCTATGGCTTAAATTGATCAATATAAATTGTAGAAATGATATGGTACAGTAGGCATTGTGTGAGAACAATTATGAATCTTGTCTTTGACAATACCAAAGTGAATGATTTACTCTTTATCGTACTAACCCATCTCACGAAGTTCCGATAAAGTTTTGTGTGATTGAAGTTTTCAAGTTTTGGGTGAGATGTCGATACGAGGAGAATAAGGAGTGGAAAGACCCTAAGCTTGGGGATGAACAAGGCACCCCAAGGTATTATTCAAGGATGACTCAGGCGCCTAAGCTTGGGGATGCCCCGGAAGGCATCCCCTCTTTCGTCTTCAAAACCATCGGTATACCTTACTCGGAGCTATATTTTTATTCGTCACATGATATGTGTTTTGCTTGGAGCATATTTTCATTTTACTTGTTGTTTGAATAAAATCATTGGATATGAAATCTTGAATGAGAGAGAGTCCTCCCATGGCTAGTTAATTATTTGACTACTCATTGTTCTTCACTTATATCTTTTTGGAGTAGTTTGTCATTTACTCACATGCTTCACTTATATCCTATGAGTAAATGGTTGAATGAATTGAATATCATAGATCTGAAATTTTATATGCTTCATATGCTTATCCCATGGGGAGTAATGACTTCACTTATAAGGAGTATAGGTGGTAAAATTTATTGAACGTTAGCAAACTCAACATTGTTCACTTGGACAACTCATGAAAGAATATTGAAGGAAGAGAGATTTCACATATAAATATACTATCTTGGACATCTTCTATGATTGTGAGCCCCATTAATTATTTTGAAACTAAAGCAAATTAGTTGAAGTTGGACAAGGAAGACAACGTAATGAGTTATGTTTGGGTATATTTGCATAGAAGTTATGTTGTTATGGATCCTCTAACATGTGGTGCTTGCTTAGGATCCTTTGCTAGCCAAAATTTTGTATTAAGTAGAGATACTACTTGTGCATCCCAAACCCTTAAACCCTGTTTCATGCCATGAGTGTCCACCATCTCTACCGCAACTCAAATTGTCAAACCTCGAAGTAGCAATTGTGTCGGAGAGCGAAACAGTCCAAAAATGGTTGGTTTATGCGGAAGTGGTGGAGGTATGTGGAAATGTATATGGTATATGGTGGGCACCGAAACAAAATTTGATGGAAATTGGGCGGAAAACGGGGCGGTGGATGGAGATGTTGCTGCCAGGGGTCGGATGTCCGGGTGGAATGTCGGATGTCTGGGTGGGGCCGGATGTCCGGGCTTGACGAATGGGATGAACACCGCGTGGAGAGGTTAAATACGGGCGAAATTCAGAGGAATTTGTGGATGGAAATTGGAGGAAAAAGGATGGGAAGCTGGATCCACTCAAAACAAAGCAAATCCACGGATCCAAACCAACAAAATCTCAACACACCAACAAATAAAAAAAATTGGGGCTATTTTTGGTGGGGAATTTTCAAATTAGGACGAAAAACAACAAAACAAGGCTAGAAACACAACGGAGAGGCTCCGAAATCGTGATCAACGTGGCTCTTGATACCAAGATGATGTAGGGTAGAACCCTAATCGCCCGATCTTTCACGACAGGAGCGGATCCCGCGAAGAACACGAGGAACACTGATGTAGGGTAGAACCCTAGTGGCCCGATCTTTCATGAAAGGAGTGGATCCCGCGAAGAACACGAAGAACACGAGGGGAAATTCACGAGGGGAACACAAGAGAACACTCAAACCAACAAGTATGATCACACATGCGCTAGATCCATGAACACAAAGGAAGATACAAGATACACATTCAACTAGGGACGATACATAGGTAGCCGGTTTTCTCCATGAGGAGGTCTTGAGTTCTTCTCCAAAAGGAGGTCCTGAATCCAAAGGGATCTTCTCTGTAGAGGCCGTGGTCTCTCTCGTGGAGTAGATCCGATATGGATGGGCGTAGCTCTATCTCTCAAATGAGCTAAACCAATGCTAACCCTAACTAGGAGGAGGTGGGGGAGTATATATAGTGCTAGCCCACGAAGGGGTAAGTGAGAGGGGGATACATGGGCCCTTGGCCCGAGTCTTTGCACGCAGGCAGGCCAGAAGTTCCGGGTGGGGCCGGAAGTTCCGGGCAGGTTCCGGCCGGGTTCCGGGCTATCTAGATAGTTGGCACGCTCGGTGCTGGTCTGGACTCCGGGGGCCGGAGGTTCCGGGCAGGCCTGAAGGTCCGGGGAGCCGGAAGTTCTGGGCTTTCCAGAAGCTTGTCCCTGCTTCTTCTTCCTTCTCCTCTTCCATGCTTGGCCTTGGTCCTTGGATCCTCCATGGTCGTCTCGGTTGTGACTGAGTATATGCAAGTTCCATGCATGAGGTAGTAGCCATGTCTCATATGTGGAAAGTGATGGTTCTAAGAGGAGTGAGTTCACCTTGTGTCTAATGGCGTATGGTCGAGGTCTCATCGTATG
This sequence comes from Triticum urartu, assembly GCF_056163025.1. Taxonomy (NCBI): domain Eukaryota; kingdom Viridiplantae; phylum Streptophyta; class Magnoliopsida; order Poales; family Poaceae; genus Triticum; species Triticum urartu. The sequence continues at coordinate 373,495,833 of NC_141879.1, forward strand.
TCCTCTTGGGGCTCGGGAGTAGTCGAAGTGTACATGGGGATGATTGTAGGATGCTCCGCATCATCTCCCCTCCCTTGGGAAAGATCCGACCTCGGATTGTGATCCTCATCACCATGGAAATGGTTGTTGTGGATGGACTTGTAGTTGGACGGAGTTGAAGACATTGCGCAATCCAAGGACTCCAAGGTGTCGCCGGAGTAGTATACATGCAAAAATAGCAAACACAAACAACACTCGGAAATACAATGGTTAGCGCACACAAAGTGTCCATCATGTAAGAAAGAGTCCGTGCGGCAAGATTGTTTGTGACAAAGTGCATGAAGCTTATCAAGATTATCTATAAAGATATGCAAAGCATTCATGGGCGGAAATTCAATCATTGTGCACACATATGTGTTGCGAATATGATCAATGCAACCACGGTGCAAAATGATGTCATAGTGAGACGGTTTATCAATAGCATGAATATGGCAATGGATGCTCAATATGAATGAGTTATCATGCAATTGATGGCAGGCAATATGACCATGATGTATGAATATGCCATCAAGAAGATCACAACAAATTTTCTAAGGAAATGCACAAGCTCATATATCGTGGATGACATGGAAATAGATGCAACAAGGCAATCATAATGTGAGTCAATCCATGCATAAGATGCAAATTTGTTATGGGTGGTGTTGTACCATAGCTCAATGTTGTGGTAGAAGTGGTGGTCCGATGGTGAATCCACTAAGTCCGAGCACTCCTCAACTTGAAGGTCCATAGAGCCAATATCCCATGTCGCTCCTCCGTTCATGAGATGTATCATGTAGACAACAAGAAGGAAACAACAATGAAAGAGTGACCCAACCAATATGCATATTTGAGGATGGCTCAAAGGGAAGGAGTTCAGCTTTAGGAGATTCTCGCAAATGTTGGTGTTGCACATCGTGTATGCCTTCACATGACCAAATTGTCTCATGACGGTATCGCCTTGTGAATCCTTCAAAATGAAAGAACATGACAAACACCCGAAAAAACAAATGAGGTTATCGGAGATGCAAAACCTATCATTCGTGTGGTAAAATACCCAACAAGTGGATGCATCATGCTCATCACAAGAAAGGACAAGGGAGCATTTCATAGTATGGAGGCATATGATGCGAGAACAACCAAATAGAATAGGCGCAATCAAGCAAGCATGCATCACAAGTAAAGTGTCCAAGTCTCCAAGATCAATAATCATAGATTTAACAATTGGAGGCAAGCGACAATGAACAAAATATATCATGTGAGAGGCACGAGCATATATGTCATCAACCCAAGAAAGCGAGTAAGAGTTGAACATGGGTGATGCAACAAAGCAAGCAATCATGGTGATCAAGTCAAGCAAGATAGTAGTGTGAAGATGCAACATACTAGAAGGAATCATGGCAAGCATGTCATGGGTGCAAATAGTGTCCATGAATAATTCACATGACATAGCACAAGCATGAAAGGAGGATATGAGCAAAATAGCATCAATAGCATGAGGCACATGATAAACATGGTAATAGTAACAAGGATCTCCACCAAGCATGCAAATACACATAGGAGTAGCATAATGGTGAATCATGGGTAGAAGCAAGCAAGGGTTACAATTGCATGGCAAAGGCATAGAAGCAAGCATAGCATGCAAAGCGAACACGGTAAAATGAGGAAGAAGCGAGAAGCGGTATATAGCCCATAGCCGTGTGAGATCCAAGTGAGAGAGATGCGCATAGTCGTTGCGCGAAGAGAGCGGTGGGAAGGGTAGTTCACGGGATCCCAGGTCATCTATGCTCTCAAGAGCTCGTTTCGTCAACACATGGGATTGAGAGGTTGACGAGTATACGTGAGTACCTACACAAAACAAAGACAAAGGGAAAATTGTGTGTGCATGGTAGATGTACACATCATCCATCATGATGCGCACGTGCTTGTGTTGGTTAGCACAAAATAGCCAATGCTCAAATAAATGAGATGCGTGATATAGAAACATGTCATCCATCATAATAGGTTTGTTGTTATGTATAGCATAATGGAGACTCAAATTGTGTAATGCATCACAAGAAATATGTAGAGCATTGTTATTCATGGAATGCATATGGTGCAAGAAATTATGAGAATCATGCAATGTATGGAATGCATCAAAATGTCCTAATATGTATGAGGAAACTATGGGAGTCTCCTCATGATCATTAATGGAAACATCGCATGGAGAATATTGACAACATACAAAACAATGCATATTTGGAACAATGTGATCATGGCATGGCATAGTAGATGAATTGCACAAATCATGTAAAGGAAGCATGGCAATATCATCACATGAAAAACAAAAGCCAATGACCATCATCTCGTCATCTATGCCATAAGTGCAAATGGGATTTATTTTAATGGGGCATGCATAGTTACTATGTTGAGATTGAAATGATGCAATATGGGATATCTCACTCATAGCATATGACAAGGTTAATGGATTGTCAAACATGATGTGACCAAAAGAATTTTCACATGATATCCTATGGAGCATAGCATCACAACTAGGCAAATCAACATGCTCATCGTCATATTTATCATAAATAGGTAAGTCATGACATGAAGAAGTCGCACTAGCATGAAGCATGGGTATAGGTGTGTCAACATCATGATAGAGGCAAAGGTGTCCCGATGTTTCGATGAGATGGTGGCTATCGTTTTCTGTGGGAGTCGACCTTGACGATCCGACTACGAACGTGCGAGACGTCGCGCCTTAGCAATCGCTAAACCAACTTCCGAGGGGTTATTGACCACGCCGGAGCACGATCAACCTGACCACGAGGGCCTGTTTCCTGCGAGCAAACGAAGAACAAGCAAGAAACTGAGATTGCAATCTGGATATTGCGAATATAAGATGAAAGCTTTATTGATCAAGGTGGGGTTCTGTGACGTCTTGGTCTGGTCGTTGGACACAAACGAAGTACGCGAAGTTGCAGCTATGGCCAACTTTTAATCTAAACAAAACCCAAAGTCTAAACGACGCCCTAAGGGCTGTATATATGGAGGAAGAGAGGGGAATTTCGTGGCCCTTGAGGGTGGGGTCCGAAACCAACCCTAACTCTTGTTTCCCCACACATACGGACTCTAAAAATAGCCTATACTTAAGTATTTCGAAATTACATGGGCCTGGCCCATTAATAAGGTGACGCAGCACCTAGAATAGCCTATGGACGAATATTATGAAGTGGCATCTTGTATATTTCGTCCATGGCTTCATGCACTCCTTATGGCGGCTTCAAAGCCCTGAAATCATCACTTGTAACTCCGTTCTTGATCCCCTTGCGCATGCCATCAACTTCATGCGTGTTCTTGCTCCAATGTTCATCCTTCTCCAAGCTAGGCCCTTCATTTGAAAGCAAAACAAATGTATCCAATTTAGGCAGCATCATAATCTCATGAACATTAGAATCATTACCAAGAAACGAAAGTACCTGGTAATTTAATTGGCGTGCGCGAGCTCTAGTAATTGGTCCAGTATATGTAACAGTAGGGGCTGTGGGTGTAACAATGGTATTGATGTCCTCATCATCCTCCCCTTCTTGAAATGAAGTCGTCCTCGACGGAAGCTCATCTTCCTCACCCAAATAAGGCTTCAAATCTGCAATATTAAAAGTGGGACTAACCCCAAAATCTGCAGGTAGCTCAAGTTTATATGCATTATCATTTATTTTCTCTAAAACCTTAAAAGGACCATCAGCACGTGGCATTAGCTTTGATTTGCGCAGATTAGGAAATCTATCTTTACGCAAATGTAACCAAACAAGATCTCCAGGTGCAAACACAACATGTTTTCTACCCTTATCTCCAGCAAGTTTATATTTAGCATTCATACGCTCAATGTTTTCCTTAGTTAACTCATGCATTTTTAAAATCAATTCAGAACGTTCTTTAGCATCAAAATTAACCTTCTCCGAAGATGGAAGAGGCAACAAATCAATAGGTGCAGGAGGTAGGAAACCATACACAATTTCAAAAGGGCACATCTTAGTAGTAGAATGCAATGAACGATTATAAGCAAATTCAATATGAGGCAAGCATTCTTCCCACATTTTCTTGTTATTCTTCAAAACAGCCCTAAGCATAGTAGACAATGTTCTATTGACTACTTCAGTTTGTCCATCAGTTTGGGGGTGACAAGTAGTACTAAAAAGCAGCTTAGTCCCCAACTTAGCCCATAAACATCTCCAAAAGTGGCTAAGAAATTTAGTATCACGATCTGAAACAATAGTATTTGGCACACCATGTAAGCGAATAATTTCACGAAAGAACAAATCAGCAACATTAACAGCATCATCGCTTTTATGACATGGTATAAAGTGTGCCATTTTCGAGAACCTATCCACGACAACAAATATGCTATCCCTCCCCTTCTTTGTTCTAGGTAAACCTAAAACAAAGTCCATAGATATATCCTCCCAAGGAACACTAGGTACAGGCAAAGGCATATATAAACCATGAGGATTGAGTCGTGACTTAGCTCTTTGACATGTAGTGCAGCGAGCAACAAAACGCTCAACATCCCGTCTCATCTTTGGCCAAAAGAAATGTGTAGCAAGTATATCCTCCGTCTTCTTGACGCCAAAGTGTCCCATTAATCCTCCTCCATGCGCCTCCTGCAACAACAAAAGACGAACGGAGCTAGCTGGAATGCATAGCTTGTTAGCACGAAACACAAATCCATCGTTAAGAACGAACTTGTTCCAAGTTCTCCCTTCCTTACAATTCTGCAATACATCTTTAAATTCAGCATCATTAACATATTGATCCTTGATGGTCTCCAAACCAAATATTTTAAAGTCAAGTTGTGAAAGCATAGTATAACGACGAGACAAGGCATCAGCAATAACATTTTCTTTACCCTTCTTGTGTTTAATCACATAAGGGAAAGTCTCAATGAATTCAACCCATTTAGCATGTCGACGGTTCAGTTTTGCTTGACTTTTAATGTGTTTCAAAGATTCATGATCAGAATGTATAACAAATTCCTTGGGCCATAAATAATGTTGCCATGTTTCTAAGGTCCGAACAAGAGCATATAATTCTTTATCATAAGTAGAATAGTTCAGACTAGGCCCACTCAATTTTTCAGAAAAGTATGCAACAGGTTTTCCCTCCTAATCCAATTCCACTAGCATCACATTCAAGCTCAAAAGTCTTATTGAAATTAGGAAGTTGGAGTAAAGGAGCATGTGTCAACTTATCTTTCAATACCGTGAAGGCTTCTTCTTGTGCGGTACCCCAAACAAAAGGTACATCCTTCTTTGTAAGCTCGTTGAGAGGTGCAGCAATGGTGCTGAAATCTCTCACAAAACGCCTATAGAAACCAGCGAGGCCAAGGAAACTCCTCACTTGTGTGACCGTTTTGGGCTGCGGCCAACTCTCAATAGCTTCAATCTTGGCTTTATCAACTTCAATTCCCTGTGGAGTAACAACATAGCCAAGAAAAGATACTCGGTCGGTGCAAAAGGTGCACTTTCCAAGGTTACCAAACAAACGTGCATCACGTAGAGCAATAAAAACAGCACGTAAATGTTCCAAATGTTCCTCCAAAGATTTGCTATAAATCAATATGTCATCAAAGTAAACTACCACAAATCGTCCAATGAAAGCACGTAAAACTTCGTTCATTAACCTCATGAAAGTACTAGGTGCATTAGTTAACCCAAAAGGCATGACTAACCACTCATATAATCCAAACTTAGTTTTAAATGCTGTTTTCCATTCATCTCCCAATTTCATACGAATTTGATGGTAACCACTACGCAAATCAACTTTGGAGAATATTGTAGAGCCACTCAATTCATCAAGCATATCATCTAGCCTAGGAATAGGATGACGATAACGAATAGTAATATTATTAATGCCTCTACAATCAACGCACATACGCGACGTACCATCCTTTTTCGGCACTAAAATGATAGGAACAGCACAAGGACTAAGGGATTCGCGTATATAACCTTTGTCGAGCAGTTCTTGTACTTGACGCATAATCTCCTTCGTCTCCTCTGGATTGGTACGGTATGGTGCCCGGTTGGGTAATGATGCACCGGGAATTAAGTCAATTTGATGCTCAATCCCGCGAATAGGTGGTAATCCCGGTGGCACGTCTTGTGGAAAGACGTCGGCGAACTCCTGCAAAATGTTAGTGACAGCAGGAGGCAAAGAGGAAGGCACGTCCTCGAATGAAAATAATGCCTCTTTGCACACAACAGCATAGCAAACAGATTTGCTAAAATCTAGATCATCAATATCAGATTTGGTGGCAAGTAAACATGCACTTTTCAATTTAATTTCAGAAGCAACACTAGATTGTTTATTATTATTAGGCTGCATTTGTTGCTCAAATTCTTTTGCCACAATCTGATTTTCACTCTTAGTTTTCTCCTGTTTTGCTTTATTGGCTCTATTAATATCATCTTTCAAAATAGAATCAGGAGTCATAGGAAGCAAAGTAATATTTTTATCCTTATGAACAAGAGTATACTGATTGTTTCTACCATGGTGAATAGAATTTTTATCAAATTGCCATGGTCTACCAAGTAATAAGGAACATGCTTGCATCGGTACCACATCACAATCAACATAATCAGCATATGTAGAGATACTAAAATGCACACGAACAGTACGTGTTACCTTAACCTTGCCGCTGTTGTTGAACCATTGGATGTAGTAAGGATGTGGATGTGGTCTTGTGGTGAGAGATAGCTTCTCCACCATCTCGATGCTAGCCAAGTTGTTGCAACTCCCTCCATCTATGATCACGCGAACAGAACGTTCCTTCACAACTCCCTTTGTATGGAACAAATTATGCCTCTGATTTTGCTCAGCTTGTGTAACCTGCACACTCAAAACACGTTGAGCAACTAAACATTCATACCTGTCAGCATCTTCAGGAGCCATGTATTGCGTCTCATGATCAGAATCGTCTCCACCGTGTTCGTCACGTGTAATAAGAGCCAAAGTCTCCTCATCATAGTCACTAGCGGACTCATACCCACCATCCTCAGTAACAATCATCACACGCTTAGATGGGCATTCTCGCGCATAATGACCTCCACCCTTGCAACGTCGACAAATAATATCATGTGTTTGCCCTGTTGATGCCATGGATGAAGAAGAGCTCTTTGCAGGCCCAGAAGGTGTGCTCTTGGCAGATAGTGGTGATTGTGCCTGCTTTATTGTATCAAGGTTGGAGGTGGCAGCCGACGGAGGCGCCGGTGAAGCAGAACGTGTGGAAGTAGATGATGCACGTGGTGTCCATGAAGAAGGTCGACCTGCAGAAAAGTTAGTCCGCGCCAATGCCTGTCGATCCTGCACTTCACGTTCAGCTTTACAAGCAAGATGGAATAAACGAGTGATATTAGTATACTCCTTATACTCTAGAATCGTCTGAATCTCTCTGTTTAATCCACCCATAAAATGTGCAAGCATAGCTTCATTCTCCTCAACAATACCACATCTAATCATGCCAGTTTGTAATTCCTGATAATATTCTTCTACAGAATTTTTTCCCTGTCTTAAGCGCTGCAATTTTTGAAGTAATTCACGTTGATAATATGGTGGAACCCAACGAGTACGCATAGCAGTTTTCAAAGCAGCCCAAGTAGCAGGAATGGGATATAATCTACAATGCTCAGACCACCAAACACATGCAAAACTAGTGAATGCACAAACAGCAGCAGGAACACGTCTCTCCTCGGGATATTGTAAACATGTAAATCGTTGTTCAGTTTCTAACTCCCAAGTAAGATATATATCAGGAACATATCTACCCTCAAATGGTGGAATATTCAATTTTAGTTTAGGGAGATGGTCATGATCTCGTACCTGAGGGTGAGCCCTACCATTGCCATTATTTGCATGTGGACGACCTGATGGTTGCTGTGCTGGTGGTGGCACGTAGTTCTGATTTTGATCAACCTCATCCTCGTAATCACCAGCAAAATCATCCTCCTCCGCATCAGCAGCAGGAGCCACAGAAGTAGCAACAGCAGCACCAACAGTTTGGCCAGGTGCAAGAGGGAGACGGCTCGCTCGGCGGAGGGCTGTTTCACGATGTGTAGGTAGTCGTCGTTGTTGTTGTTGTAGAGGTGCGTTAGGTGCAGCCGGTGGTGGTGGTGGAAGACGCGCGAGCAATTCATTAAACCTGTCATCGAGCTTTGTTTCGAACGTCTTCTCCATGTCATCTATCTTCTCCATGGCCTCTTCAAATCTGTTTAGCACATCCTGCACCTGTCCATTCATCATTTGCTGAAATTTATCATGCAACTCCTGATTCGTCATGTTCTCCCAGTCAGTCTCGTCGGCTTGTGATCCTGCCATGGTTAGCAACAATAGAAAACACACAAGAATATGATCCTACAGAATACTAACAAGAGGTGGTGGTGGCGGGTGTCACAAATCCGTCAAGCAAATCTCAAATTCTTACCAGTTCTTACCCAGCAGCAGGCGGTGATCGGCAACCGTTGTAGTCAAAACTCTCAAAAGCTTGGATAGAGCGATTGCCAAGGAGAGTCAAACGCACGACGTAGAGGTATGTGGAGCTGGGAAGGCTTATAGTATGGTAGCAAAAAGGGTCAGCAATAATCAATTCAGAGATGCAAAGTTGAATAAACGCTCAACGACGGTACTGTGCTGGTCCTAGGCTAGACCGTGCTAGAGATGCGAGCCTAGAACACTAACAAAATCACGGCGCTGCACGTAAATAAGGGAAAAGCACACTCTGGAACTTTTTTTTTTCGCTTTTTTTTTTGCGCTCCTCTTTTTTTTTGCGAAAAATTACTATAATGGCGAGTGTCTCAAAACTCTTCCCTCGTCAAACTGATAGGATGGGCACGAAATTTTTTTTTTCACTTTTTTTTTCGGAAATCAGGGCAGCGACGACGAAAAAGTGCGACAAAAAATCACTATGATGGCACGTGGCTCAAAAGACTCAGAAAAGCCTAAAAATAGGATAGGGAAAAAATATTTTTGCCCGTGAAAATTTTGGCCTAAAAACTGCCCGGGGGTCTCCAGACTCTTTTTTTTTCCGAGACCTACGCAGGCAAGGAAACACGAATCGGAATTGAGATTGATCTCAAAAACAAACCTAATAGGAGAAGAACTCGGATTGGTGGTGGATATATGGTGGTGGTATATGGCAGCGGTGGTGGTATATGGTAGCGGTGGTGGTATATGGATAGAGATTGATGGTGGTATATGGATACGGATTGGTGGTGGTATATGGATATGGCTTCAGAGCGGTGGCGGATAAGCAAAAGTGGTAGATGGGCGATGATGATGGTGCGGCGGCGGCGTGACAACTTGTGACCAGAACTCGAAACTCTAAAAGACTAGACTCTAAGACCAGCAACTTGACACGACGATGCAACCGCAAATTCAACAAAGCAAAAACCCTAAAAAGATTATGCAAAGGCTCAGATTGGTTCGGATATGATGAACTAACCCTAATTTTTTTTTGTGTGGCTTTTTCGTGGACTGTAGGTATGAAGAACAGACTCGATCGAATCTACGAAAAACTGTAAAATCTCACCGAGCAACCTGGAAATCTGATACCACTTGATAGAGGCAAAGGTGTCCCGATGTTTCGATGAGATGGTGGCTATCGTTTTCTGTGGGAGTCGACCTTGACGATCCGACTACGAACGTGCGAGACGTCGCGCCTTAGCAATCGCTAAACCAACTTCCGAGGGGTTATTGACCACGCCGGAGCACGATCAACCTGACCACGAGGGCCTGTTTCCTGCGAGCAAACGAAGAACAAGCAAGAAACTGAGATTGCAATCTGGATATTGCGAATATAAGATGAAAGCTTTATTGATCAAGGTGGGGTTCTATGACGTCTTGGTCTGGTCGTTGGACACAAACGAAGTACGCGAAGTTGCAGCTATGGCCAACTTTTAATCTAAACAAAACCCAAAGTCTAAACGACGCCCTAAGGGCTGTATATATGGAGGAAGAGAGGGGAATTTCGTGGCCCTTGAGGGTGGGGTCCGAAACCAACCCTAACTCTTGTTTCCCCACACATACGGACTCTAAAAATAGCCTATACTTAAGTATTTCGAAATTACATGGGCCTGGCCCATTAATAAGGTGACGCAGCACCTAGAATAGCCTATGGACGAATATTATGAAGTGGCATCTTGTATATTTCGTCCATGGCTTCATGCACTCCTTATGGCGGCTTCAAAGTCCTGAAATCATCACTTGTAACTCCGTTCTTGATCCCCTTGCGCATGCCATCAACTTCATGCGTGTTCTTGGTCCAATGTTCATCCTTCTCCAAGCTAGGCCCTTCATTTGAAAGCAAAACAAATGTATCCAATTTAGGCAGCATCATAATCTCATGAACATTAGAATCATTACCAAGAAACGAAAGTACCTGGTAATTTAATTGGCGTGCGCGAGCTCTAGTAATTGGTCCAGTATATGTAACAGTAGGGGCTGTGGGTGTAACAATGGTATTGATGTCCTCATCACATCATGCAAGCAATCATTCATAAAATAGTCCACTAGTGGGACAAGAGAAGCACCATCACCTATGTTGCCTTTGGAGCATCGCTCATGTGTTGTAGGTGAGGTGTCGAAGACCAAGTCATGGTCATCTTCATCGTGATGGAACCATGTGGGGGGTGTATGTGACGCCCCGAGACCGATGTGCCAGGTGTCCTCCAGTTTTTCGCTGTTGTTGCGTTGTCATGTCATTTGCTTGCGTGTTGTGTTTCATCATGTCATCATGTGCATTGCATTATCATGTTTTAAATCTTGCATTCGTCCGGGTTCTCCGAGTTCTCTCCGTTGTCCGTTCTGAACCCAGACACACTTGCACGCGCCCGCGGCATGTCCGAAATAGTATTTTATAAGTGGCCGGAAAATGTTCTCGGAATGGGTTGAAAGTTGGCGTGCGGTCTTATTTTAGTGTAGGTAGACCGCCTGTCAAGTTTCATCGCATTTGGAGTCCGTTTGATAGCCCAACCGTTAAACTATAGCGGCAATATAGCCGGTCTAACGTCGGACGTTTTCGGTCTCCGAAAACAGTCACCGAGCCTCTCTCTCTCTTCTTTTCTCTCAGCTCTAGCCCTTCTGCACAGCCCACGAGTTCCAACCGACCCCTCACGCGCGCGTCTGAAATTGTCCCGGACCCGACCCGGGCAGTCGTCACCATTGTGTTCGGATCATCCCCAAACATCTACAAAACATCTCCGTTTTGTTAATTGGACTCCCTAGCTATTTATCGCGATTGTCTGATTGCAATCGGAAGGACGAGGTAGCCCCTATCCTAATCTAGTCTAACCCTAAAATCTAGCCACTTGTCCCATCCACCAAATCCCTCCGCCGCCGCCGCCAGTTTGTCCCTCCTCGATTTGTTCCCTGCCCAACCGATGCCCTCCACCTCTCAGCCAACCACCGAGACCACAACCACCTCCTCCCACCTTGGGATCCTCCCAGATCCCCTTTGGCCAACCACCACCGATCCATCACTCCACCTCTCCAGCAGCGTCCTCAAGCCCCATGGAGCCAGGCTTCTTCCTGTCGTCTTTGACCACAGGCGCCGCCTCCTCCTCGTCACGTTCGAGGAGACGAACACCTCGCTAGCCTCCAAGCTTGCACTAGCACCACTCCTCCCTCCTGCTCATGCCCGAGGGGCTTGCCTCAGGTGCCCCCGCAAGCAGCAGCAACCATCGGAGATCCCAGCGCCCGTTCCTCTTTCTTCGCTCGTTGTACCAAGCCGCAGCTCCTCTGCCTCCTTCCTTTCTCTCTTTCTTCTTCATTGTCGTTTCTCTCTCCCTCCCTCACGCTTCGCTCTTTGTCTCTCAACACAGGAGAGCACCCTAAGCCATGGCCGCGTCCTTCGAAGCTTGGAGCTCCAAGTCCGCCAGCCCGCCGCCGCGTTGATCCAGCAGGGAACGGGCACACCGGCGACCTCCTGCGACGGGATCCTGGTCCGCCTCCCTCGCCCGTCCCTCTCCTTCTCGTTTTTCCTTCCTCCCTCACCGCTGCTTCTCTGAACTTGTTCCCCTGCCATGTCCTTGCAGCTCCTCCGCCGCCCTGCTCCGTTCGTGCCATCTCCGCAAGCCCTGCGCCCCTTCCGCCCGAGCACGCCGCCCCGTTTGCATGGACCCGCGCCCGGACCCCTCCATCCCCGGCGAGCTCCGCCTCCCGTTCCCGTCGCTCCGGCCGCTCAAGTCCCGCCTCGTCGTGCCTCTGCATCGTGCGGGCTGAGACAAGTCGACCGCTGCCGTACGCGGGTCGTGGGCGCGTTGACCACGCCTTGCCTCCTGGTTCGATCGCGCCAAGGCCCAGTGCCAAGCCAGTCGGCTTCCAGATCCACCAAACTGGGCCGCCTCCATCGACAGGCGCCAAGGCCCAACTCCTCTGCTTCGCTCGCAGCCCAGATGCCCAGCGCCTCCTCAAGCCCAATGTGAGCAGCCCAGTCCGCCCAGATTCAGCTCGTGGATGTTTTTTTTCAGGATATGTGAATTTGTCTATTTATCCAGAGTTTTCCTGTTTTACAGAAAACCCCTTGTGCTTCATGCAAATAATAACTTAACAACCATGCATCGGTTTAAAATGATTTATATACGAAACTTGCTTAGAATTTTGTCTAGTTTAATAATATGCAACTTTCATCTATGTTTAAAATGTTTAAAATGCGGTTTGATTAAATTTGCCCCTATGCCATGTTAAAATGCTTTAATTCATAACTAAATAATCGTAGCTCCAAACCTAACAAACTTTATATGTAAATGGGGTAGAATTTTTCCTAGTTTAACATGGTGGCACCAATTTGCATGTTTAACAACTATAAAATTTGGTTTAGGGCAGAACAGTACCATAACCTAAATATGCTCATGAGGAGTTTCCGGATTTGTTGTTTGTTGTTCCCGGCCTCATTTAAACTTGACTAGATAGGTAGTTTTGTTATGCTTCACCTCTTGCCATGCTAACAACATTTAATCTTGTTGGGTACATAAACGAGATCGAACTAAATACTTGAATGTGGTGTTTCGTCAATATGCAACGGAGTTGTATGTTGAGCTCCACTTAATTTGTAGGATTGTTTGTGCATTTTGCCATGCCATGCTTCATTAAACCGGACATGCATCATACTTGATTGTGCATCATGCCATGTTTATGTGGTGGTTGTTTACTATGTTGTTTGCTTTCTTTCCGGTGTACTTCTTCTCGGTAGTCCGGTAACGTCGCGTTTGTGAGGATCCGTTCGACTACGTCCATTTGTCTTCTTCATGGACTCGTTCTTCTTCCTTGCGGGATCTTAGGCAAGATGACCATACCCTCGAAATCACTTCTATCTTTGCTTGCTAGTTGCTCGCTCTTTTGCTATGCCTATGCTGCGATACCTACCACTTGCTTATCATGCCTCCCATATTGTTAAGCCAAGCCTCTAACCCACCTTGTCCTAGCAAACCGTTGTTTGGCTATGTTACCGCTTTGCTCAGCCCCTCTTATAGCGTTGTTAGTTGCAGGTGAAGATTGGAGCTTGTTCCATGTTGGAACATGGATATTTTGTTGGGATATCACAATATCTCTTATTTAATTAATGCATCTATATAATTGGTAAAGGGTGGAAGGCTCGGCCTTATGCCTAGTGTTTTGTTCCACTCTTGCCGCCCTAGTTTCTGTCATATCGGTGTTATGTTCCCGGGTTTTGCGTTCCTTACGCGGTTGGGTTATAATGGGAACCCCTTGACAGTTCGCCTTGAATAAAACTCCTCCAGCAATGTCCAACATTGGTTTTACCATTTGCCACCTAGCCTTTTCTTTCCCTTGGGTTCTGCAGACTCAATGGTCATCTTTATTTTAACCCCCTGGGCCAGTGCTCCTCTAAGTGTTGGTCCAAACTGAGCTGCCTGCGGGGCCACCTCGGGGAAACTTGAGGGTTGGTTTTACTCGTAGCTAGTCTCATCTGAGTGTGCCCTGAGAACGAGATATGTGCAGCTCCTATCGGGATTTGTCGGCACATTCGGGCGGTGTTGCTGGACTTGTTTTACCATTGTCGAAATGTCTTGTAACCTGGATGCCGAGTCTGATCGGAATGTCTTGGGAGAAGGAATATCCTTCGTTGACCGTGAGAGCTTGTGATGGGCTAAGTTGGGACACCCCTGCAGGGATTTGAACTTTTGAAAGCCGTGCCCGCGGTTATGGGCAGATGGGAATTTGTTAATGTCCGGTTGTAGAAAACCTGAAGTTGACCTTAATTAAAATACATCAACCGCGTGTGTAACTGTGATGGTCTCTTTTCGGCGGAGTCCGGGAAGCGAACACGGTGTTGGAGTTATGCTTGACATAGGTTGTTCTAGGATCACTTCTTGATCATAGTTGTTCGATCGTGCTTTGCCTTCTCTTCTCGCTCTCTTTTGCGTATGTTAGCCACCATATATACTAGTCGCTTGCTGCAGCTCCACCTCATACTTTTACCTTACCCTTAAGCTTAAATAGTCTTGATCACGAGGGTGTGAGATTGCTGAGTCCCCGTGACTCACAGATACTTCCAAAACCAGTTTGCAGGTGCCGATGATACCGTGCAGGTGACTCAACCAAGCTCAAGGAGGAGCTCGAGGGAGATCTTGTCCTTTATGTTGTTTCGTTCTAGTCGATCAGTAGTGGAGCCCACTTGGGGTCGATCGGGGATCTGTGTAGCATTTGGGGTAGTCTTCTTTTATTTTGGCTCCGTAGTCGGGCCTTGATTGTAACTAGTTGATGTAATGCTTTATTCATGTAATTGTGTGAAGTGGCAATTGTAAGCCAACTATGTATCTCTGTCCCTTATGTATTACATGGGTTGTGTGAAGATTACCTCACTTGCGGCATTGCTTTCAATGCGGTTATGCCTCTAAGTCATGCTTCGACACGTGGGAGATATAGCCGCATTGAGGGCGTTACAAGTTGGTAATCAGAGCCTTCACCGACCTTAGGAGCCCCCCTGCTTGATCGAATTAGCTGACGTTGTTGAGTCTAGAAAAAAAATGTTTTGAGTCATTTAGGAATTATATATATCGGAGAGTTAGGACTTCTTTTTACTCCTTAGTCCCTTCGTCGCTCTGGTGAGGCATCCTGACGTAGAGTTTTGACTCTGCTCTTCTCAAATTTCACTAAAAAAAATTTAGGATCACGCGGGTATCTTGGAATCGTTCCGATGGTTTTGTGACGAGAACATTGTTCTTGGTGCCTCCTGTCATTTAGGGGTTGTGGCAGTGTCCCGGGGAGTTGAGCTCCGAGGTGTTGTCGTCACAATTTTATCGTTGTAGTTCTGGAATACCTGAGTTTAGTTTCGCCAACATCGAAAATCTCTTTTATGTAGTTGTCGGTGAGATAACCTCGACGCCACCCAGTACTTGGGCGGGAGTTCGGGAGTATCGCCATAACTTGTATAACGGATGCTTTTTCGAAGGTTGAGGTAGACGATTTCCGAAGGTTTCTTGGTTATGTGTTGAAGGATGGATACAGCTGGATGTAGGATTTGCTAGTTTTGGGTGAGATATTATGCTTCCCCTGTATCCCCAACACCTGATTGCATAACTGGAAAATTTCGGGAGTTTATAAGTGGGAATTCAAG
Organism: Triticum urartu; assembly: GCF_056163025.1. Lineage (NCBI taxonomy): Eukaryota > Viridiplantae > Streptophyta > Magnoliopsida > Poales > Poaceae > Triticum > Triticum urartu. Next base: position 373,511,452 of record NC_141879.1, read on the forward strand.
TAGCTCTTAGGATATCTTTCCGACAGATGTATGATACGAAATTGGGGTTCGACGTCTAGTGGTCCGCCTATTCACGGTTGGTTTTACAGCGGTCTCGTTGTGTCTTAAAGAGTCCTTGGCTATGCCGACTCGGGGACGCTTCATATGTCATGTGCACTGCCTTGTACATGATGGTGATGTACGATCGAGCCCGTGTAGGCCCCACCACGAAAACTTGACAAAATCTCTATCATATGTTTGTTCCGCCTTATTCTGCAAGCCAATCCTTTCTTTTGTTTTGGGTTGTGGTATTCGAGTTGCTTCGAAGTCAAATGTTGATTCCATCCCTTGTCTAAGTGGTGTTCTCATATTCCTATGTGAATACTAATCCTTCTCGATCATCGAGTTTGTCATGTCAATCCTTTTCACCGGTTTGCTTCTCTTCAAGTGGATCCGATCATTTCAACATCCGCAAGATCAAGTATCAGTTTCTTCTGAACGGTGTTTGTTTCATCCGTCTCCAAGTTGCCTTTGTTTTTCCCACCCTCCCACCCTTGTTTCTTCAAGGACTCAAATCTCTTAATCAAGTATCTTTTTATTCATGTGAAGTCTCTCCATTCTTTTCCTTCATGTTCTTACCCGGTGATTCTCATGAAGATTCTAACGGAGCTTCAAGTTCGTCACTCTTCACTCGTTTTCTTCGCCGGTGGATTCAAATAAAGCTTTCGGTGTTGATCTCATATCCCTTTTTCCTCATTTCAAATACCTTCTCATGCCGGTGCACCTCTTTATCATTCACTTCTTGTTATTCAATTGTTCCGGAGTGCTGAAGATATCTTAGAAGACTCACGGTTACATTCTCGATCCATTCAAGTTATTTCGAGGTTGTTATCTCATTCAAGTCATTTTATTTAACCGATACAAATCTCTCTTCCAAGCAATCGTCCTACGGTGTTTCTTTTGAGTGGGCCCTAACCCACAGGTCTTTTTCTAGGATCTTACCTGACTCTTCTTATTTTCCTGGAGGTATCCAAATTTCTTTTCGAAGTGTGACGTAAGAATGAATTTTCATCAGTCAGAGGGTTTCTCCAAGATCTTTCAAATTCTTTTCATCGTTGGCTCAACCTCTTCGTTTTGATTCTTCCGGAGTGCCTAAATAAGTCATGATGGTATTTCTCGTCGTCATTCTCAGTTTGGAAGACCGAAGAAGATTCTTCTTTCAACCTTGCTCCATTCTCTTCAAGATTCGTCATTCGAGATTGTTGCCATCCTCTCATAATTGTTTTCGGTTGTCAGAATTATTTCTCACCCATCCGGAGTAATTCAGGAGTCTTTTCAGTTTGATTCTCCGAAGGCCATCATTTCGGGATTATTCATTCTCAGCTTTCAGCTATCATTCTCCAATTTTACCGGTGCTTCGTTCAAGTGATCTTTAATCGGCTCGTGATCTCTTCGTTCTCATGTATCTAAATCCTCTCAAGCATCTTCGTTCATTTTATAATTCTTCCCGGTGTTTCTTTATCTTCTCTTCATTCATTTTCAATGCTTACGGTGGTTCGTTCAAGATTTTTTTCCTTCTTTCTTATCATATCAATTCATTCGTTGTTTCCTAATTCTACCGGTGGTTCGTCGAAGACCTTCTTAAGTTTGTGCTATATCTATCTTAATCCTTTCTATGAGAATAAGTAATATGTCAAATCCGTTGATGGTCATCAATTTAATTGATGAAGGATAAGCATCATGTAATTCTTATTCTTGTTTCATCGACTAAATTCAATTCCTTATTCCGGAGCCTCATCAAAATTCTCGGTTTCAATTGTTTCTTCTTCTCTTCCCGCAATTCCAAGCTTTCTCAATTATATCATCACGAAGATCCATCTAAGTCATTACAAGGATTCACCTTGTGCTTTCAACTTCTCTTTCTTTTTGTTTGATCATCCTTTTGTTACCGGAGTTCTTCATGGAGGCTCTACATGATGGTTCATCAAGGATTTAATTCCTTCTCCAAGTTTTTCATCGATATTCTCTTCTAAGAAGCTCAAGCTTTCTTCTTCTTGCAATCTGGAGTGCGTTTGTTCTCTCTTATCTTCTTGAGATGGTATTATGTCATTCTTGATAAGTTGAGTTCATGCTTCATGATTCACATGTTCTTAAGAATGAGGTATTTTAAATCCATCAATCCCTTCGTTGGAGTTATCTTGGGTTATATTTCACCTAAAGCTTTCCTTAAGGATTGTTGCTATTTATGGTGCTTATAAATGACCCAAGTTCTTCATTTATCCTCCCGGTGAAATAGTTTCTCGTCCCCTTGTCTTATAAATCCAATCAAATCTTTTCTGTGAGTGTCAAGTTGTCACCTCATAATGTTGAGATGCCTTCTATAAGCCCACCTCAAGCTTGTCCTTCCATTGTTGGTGTTCCAACAACTCCGTTCGACCATTCTCCTAAGGATGCCTTTTCAAGCTCAATTGTGGCACAACTTGGTAGTTTCTTCCCCATTCTTTTATTTCAATTATCTATCTTCTATTTCTTCCTTCCGGAGGCATAGTGATGTTGCCCTCTTCAACCCATCTTCTTGTTTTGTCAGGATCGTGTTCTTTTCTTAGTTTATCCATTTAACCGGAGTGTCATGCCCTCTTTTCAAGTTCTTCCCATTCTGTCAAGTTTTGGCTCCCTTCTCAACCGGAGTGCCGTATGAAATCGTTCTTACCCCTTGTTACATTCATTCAATAGTTTCGGGGGCAGTGTGTTGTGATTTCATCAAGTATGTTCTCATCTGGCCAAGTTCTTATTCAATTCCTTTTCTTTTCAATCTGAGTGCTGCCCGAATTTGTTCTTCCTTGTTACTCTTCTCAAATGGAATGTTTTCAACTTTGTTCCTCTTTGTTGTTTTATTTCTTTCAATTTGTTCAACCTCTCAAGGTTCTTTGGTTTCACTCGTTTGTCAAAGAAGCAACTTAGTTTTACCACACAAAGGAAGATACAAGATACACATCAACTAGGGACGATACATAGGTAGCCGATCTTCTCCATGAGGAGGTCTTGAGTTCTTCTCCAAAAGGAGGTCTTGAATCCAAAGGGATCTTCTCCGTAGAGGCCGCGGTCTCTCTCGTGGAGTAGATCCGATATGGATGAGCGTAGCTCTATCTCTCAAATGAGCTAAACCAACGCTAACCCTAACTAGGAGGAGGTGGGGGAGTATATATAGTGCTGGCCCACGAAGGGGTAAGTGAGAGGGGGGATACATGGGCCCTTGGCCCGAGTCTTTGCACGCAGGCAGGCCGGAAGTTCCGGTTGGGGCCGGAAGTTCCGTGCTCCGGAAGTTCCGGGCAGGTTCCGGCCGGGTTCCGGGCTATCCAGATAGTTGGCACGCTCGGTGCTGGTCTGGACTCCGGGGGGCGGAGGTTCCGGGCAGGCCGGAAGGTCTGGGGGGGCGGAAGTTCCGGGCAAAGGCCGGAAGTTCCGGGCTTTCCAGAAGCTTGTCCCTGCTTCTTCTTCCTTCTCCTCTTCCATGCTTGGCCTTGGTCCTTGGATCCTCCATGGTCGTCTCGGTTGTGACTGAGTATATGCAAGGTCCATGCATGAGGTAGTAGCCATGTCTCATATGTGGAAGGTGACAGTTCTAAGAGGAGTGCGTTCACCTTGTGTCTAATGGTGTATGGTCGAGGTCTCATCGTATGTCCTCTTGGGGCTTGGGGAGTAGTCGAAGTGTACATGGGGATGATCGTAGGATGCTCCGCATCAAACACAAAGAGGGGAACGAGGGAAAATCACAAGGGAAAACACGAGAGGAACACTCAAACTAACAAGAACAAGTCACACATGGGCTAGATCCTCGAGTACATAAAGTAAGATACACGATCCATGATCAACTAGGGACGATACAAAAGGGTAACCGGTTCTTCTCCGTGAGGAGGTCTTGATGTTCTTCCCTAAAGAGGGGTCTTGAATCCGCTTGGGGGATCTTCTCCGGTGGAGGCTCGAATCTCCGAGGAGAAGGTAACCAAGTGGATGAGCAAAGCTCTCACACAAAATATGAGCTAATCCTTTGCTAACCCTAGAAAGTTGTACGGGATGGAGTATATATAGTCTAGGGGGAGAAGGGATACACGGGCCTCGGCCCTTCACTGTGCGTAGACAGGGGAGGCCGGATGTCCAGGCTTTCAGGCGACGCCGGATGTCCGGGCTGGGGGGCCGGATGTCCGGGCTGGAGCGGTGGCATTTGTTGCTCTCGGGTTCGGAGGGGCCGGATTTCTGGGCCGGTGGCCAGATGTCCGGGGGCTCGGAAGGGGCCAGATGTCCAGGCTGCTGGGGCTGGATGTCCGGGGCCTGTAGCCTTCTGCGGCTGGGTTGCTGTAGAGGAAGGCGCTCCAGGGGCCGGATGTCCGGGGCCTTGGCCGGATGTCCGGGGCCTAGGAGATGCTCTTGGCTCCATCCGTTGGTTCTCCTCATCCGTGGACTTGGGGACTTGTACATCTTCATGCGCATCTTCAGGAGGGCCCTCTTGGTGCCTAATCATGCACAAGACCTCAGACTTAGGTAGTAGCCATGTCTCATGCATAGAAAGTGGAAGTTCGGAGAGGAGTGGGTTCACCTTATCTTCGATAGCTTTGGCTTGGGCTCGTGTCATTGGTCCAAGTGGTGTTGTTGGAGGTGTCGGTGCGTCCATGGGGATGATCATGGGATGCTCCGCATCATCTCCCCTCCCTTGGGGAAGATCCGTCCTCGGATCGAAATCCTCATCACCATGGTAGGGTGAGAGATCTTTGATGTTGAAGATGTCGCTCACGGAGTACTTGTCACGAGGGATGTCGATCTTGTATAAGTTGTTGTTGTAACGTGCAAGCACCTTGAATGGTCCATCCGCGCGTGGTCGAAGTTTGGACTTGCGTTCTTGGGGAAATCTGTCCTTCTGAAGGTGTAGCCACACGAGGTCTCCAATGTTGAATATCATGGGGTGCTTGTTGACGTTGAGCTTAGTCGCAAGGCGTTGTACTTGGCGCTCGATTGTGTTTCTTGTATCTTCATGCACCTTCTTGAGATGGGTCGCTCATGCACTTGCGTCCAAATTGATTCGCTCTTGGAGTGGTAGAGGTAGAATATCCAATGGTGACAAAGGGTTGAATCCGTAGACGACCTCGAAAGGGGACTTGCCGGTTGCTGAGTGTCGTGCTCGGTTGTAGGCGAACTCGGCGATGGGTAGACACTCCTCCCACTCCTTGATGTTCTTCTTGATGAGTACTCGAAGTAGAGTGGAGAGTGTGCGGTTTGTCACCTCCGTTTGGCCGTCGGTTTGAGGATGGTATGCCGTGGAGAATAGTAGCATGATTCCAAGCTTGGCACATAGGGTCTTCCAAAAGTAGCTAAGGAACTTGACGTCGCGGTCTGAGACGATGGTCTTTGTCACACCATGGAGACGCAATATTTCCCTACAAAAGAGATTAGCAACATGTGAAGCATCGTCTATCTTGTTGCAAGGAACAAAATGTGCCATTTTTGAGAAACGGTCCACAATGACAAATATGGAATCTTTCCCATTTCGAGTCCTAGGCAAACCAAGTACAAAGTCCATTGTAATGTCTTCCCATGGTTGGTATGGAATTGGTAAAGGCATATAGAGGCCATGAGATTGAGCTTTGGACTTAGCTTTGCGACATGTAGAACATCGGTTGGTGAAACGATTGATGTCTCGAAACATCTTTGGCCAAAAGTAGCTCTTGGAGAGCGTGGCGAACGTCTTGTCGCGTCCGAAGTGTCCCATTAAGCCTCCTCCATGAGATTCCTGCAAAAGCAACAAACGAGTAGAGGACTCGGGATGCAAAGTTCGTTAGCTCTCATAAGGTAGCCGTCTCTGATGTTATAGCGTTCCCAAGATGTATTCGACAAACACTTGGCATGAGGAGTAGCAAAAGTTGCATCATGATCATACAAGTCTTTGATATGCTCGAAGCCAATGACATCTAACTCAAGTTGCGTGACAAACATGCATATGCGGGAAAGAGCATCCGCTACGATGTTTTCTTTACCGACAAGAACTAGTACCAATTGTGCTATTTCCTTGTCCTACATTGGAGTGATCCTCGATCCACTTTCAACTTCGGTCAAGGTACATTTGGTACTCGTTCTTCTCTTTGTACCACTCACATTTGTCTTGGAATGATGGATAGGCCAAGTACTTCTACCAACCCACTATTCATGGAGCAAGACGACGACATGAACTCCTTCGTCACCAAGAGTCACCTCTTTGGTGCACAACGTGCTTTGCATCAAGAGCAACAAGCTATGAGTGAACGCATCGACAACCTTGCCGCCGACTTGTGACTTTCCGAGCAACGTACAAGGGACTACTTCGACCACAAGCTCGACGATCACAAGCAAGAGAATGACGCAAGGATGGACGAAATTCTTGCTTTGTTGCTCCACCGCTCGTCTTCAATTTCAAGGAGCCGTTCAAGCCGCCACTCCGACTTCACCCTCTCCGGCTCAAGTACACCGACATTGAACACTCTTCGCCGAGCTGCGCACATCGACCGTCAAGCAAGCCTCAATCCCCTACGATACACCGACTCTCAAGAGCGCCGACAACGTCAAACTCAAGAGGCCTCTGCGCTAGCACGAGAATGGCAACGACAACGCCAACATGAAGAGGAAGAGCGAGCGCGTCTACACCAAAATGCTCAAGATCCCGAGGCACAACATCAAGAACAACAACTCCGTGACGCTCAAGCACTTGCGGCGCAACAAGCTCTATGCGATTCGAGTCGAGCCGTTGCTGACCGAAGCCGACAAGCCCATGAACAAGAGGAAGCACTTCGTGAAGAACCTCAAGAACGAAGATTTCAAGCTCGCGTGCATCGTCAAGTTCCTCCTCGAGCTCGACAAGCTCCTCCACAAGCTCGCCAAGAACAACAAGTCAATCAAGAGCATGAAGAAAATGGAGATCCTCCACGACAAGAACAACATGATGATAACAACCCTCCGCGCCAAGAGCACCACGAGTTGATCAATCATCAACAACATGGGCGTCATCACCCCCGACCCCAACACAATGAAGAGCAACGTTATGGCAAAGTCAAGTTCACCATGCCCAAGTTCAACGGAAGCAACGATCCCGAAGCGTACCTTTCATGGGCATTGAAGGTTGACAAGATCTTCCGTTAGCACAATTATGAAGAAGAGAAGAAGATCGCGATGGCATCCCTTGAGTTCCAAGACTATGTCCTCATTTGGTGGGAACAAATCATAGAGCGCCGAGAGGCAAGAGGTGAACCACCCATCACTACTTGGGCGCAAATGAAGGATTTCATGAGAGCACGCTTCGTACCTACCTACTACAACCGCGACCTCTTCAAGAAACTCCAACAACTCAAGCAAGGAACAAAGAGCGTTGAAGAATACTACAAGGAGATGGAGATTGCAATGATAAGAGCCAATGTCACGGAAGATGATGAGCAAACAATGGCACGTTTCTTGAATGGACTCAATCATCCTATCAAGAAGATCACTGACTTCCAACCATACTCAAATCTCATCGAGCTAGTGCACCAAGCTACCAAAGCGGAACGCCAAGTGCAAGATGATTTCAAGTATGCCAAGTTCTCATCCAAGTCCTACGGCTTCTCCCACAATCAAGCTTCAACGACTCCATCACCAACTACAAAGCCTTCTTCTACCAACATCGACAAGTCGACTTCCAAGAAAGCTTCGTCAACTACAAGCCATCCTCCTACGAGCAACTTCAAGCCGAGAGCTTCATCATCAACCCCAACCGATGAGACCGTCAAGACAAGTTCCTTCAAGTGTTTCACGTGTGGAGGCCGAGGCCACAAGTCCTACGAGTGCACCAACAAGCGAACCATGGTCTTCAACAACAATGGCACATATGACTCCATGAGCGAAGGCGAAATGGAAGCCCTCGAGCAAGTCGCCATGCACCGCCAAGTGAACAATGAAGAAGAACAAGTCTTTTGTGATGAAGACTCAAGCCCGCACTTGTTGTCTCCAAAGTCTTGACTCGACAACATCACCAAGAAGAAGACCAATGATGCCACATATTCCACACCAAGGCCAGCATCAATGGACGATCCGTCAAGGTCATCATCGATGGAGGAAGTTGTCATAATCTCGCAAGTGAAGAACTTTGCTCCAAGCTCCAATTGCCCAAGACGAAGCATCCACATCCATACAAAGTGCAATGGCTTAGTGACTCCGGCACCATCCAAGTCGAGCACCGAGTACAAGTCTCCTTCAAAATCGGCGCCTATGAAGACACCTTGGAGTGCGATGTCGTTCCAATGACCGTTTGTCATCTTCTCCTTTGACGGACATGGCAATTCGATAGAGGAGTCGTCCACAACGGCCGAACAAACCACTACAGCTTCAAGATGAAGGGCAAGGAGTACGCCCTCCGTCCAATGTCGCCAAGTCAAGTGATCGCCGACAAGCAAGCCACCCATCATGGAGATCATAGTGAGAGAGCGAGCCACCAAAAAGAGAGTGAGCGCCACAAGCCAAAATTGAGTGCCTCCACGATGAGAGAAAACAAGAACCTAGTTCTATTTGCCACCAAACGTGAGATGAGAGAAGCGTGTGAGAACCCATCTAGTGTCCTACACTACGTCCTCGTGTACAAGGACAATGCACCACAAACTAACACTTCTCACACTCTTCCTCTAGTGTTGTCTTCTCTTTTGCAGGAATTTCAAGATGTTTTCCCCGATGAGCTACCTCCGGGTCTACCTCCTCTACGAGGCATTGAGCACCGAATCGACCTCATCCCCGGAGCACCTCTTCCGAACAAAGCTCCATACCGTGTCAACCCCAACGAAACAAAAGAAATACAAAGGCAAGTAAAGCATCTCATAGACCATGGACATGTGTGTGACATTTTGAGCCCTTGTGCCGTTCCGGTCATTCTTGTGCCAAAACGTGATGGTAGTTTTTGCATGTGCTCCGATTGTAGACCTATCAATGCTATCACCGTTCGCTATAGGTATCCCATTCCACGCCTAGATGATATGCTTGATGAGCTTAGCGGTGCCACTATATTTTCCAAAATTGATCTTAAGAGTGGTTACTATCAAATCCGCATACAAGAGGGTGATGAATGGAAAACCGCCTTCAAAACCAAGTTTGGTTTGTATGAGTGGTTAGTCATGCCTATGGGTCTTTCGGAAGCACCGGGCACTTTTATGCGCCTCATGAATCATGTCTTTCGCCCTTACATTGGTATATTTGTTGTGGTCTACTTTGATGACATTCTTGTGTTTAGCAAATCTATCAAAGAGCATGTCACCCATGTCCGCACCGTTTTGCAAACTCTTAGAAAAGAATGCCTCTATGCTAATATGGAGAAATGCCTTTTTGGTGTTGATAAGCTCGTTTTCTTGGGTTTTGTTGTTTCTTCTAAGGGTGTTCATGTTGATGAGTCCAAGATCAATGCTATTAAGACTTGGCCGCAACCAACCAACTTGCATCAAGTGCGTAGTTTTCTTGGCCTTGCGGGTTTCTATCGTCACTTTGTGAAGGATTTTAGCACCATTGCTTCTCCTTTGCATGCTTTGAGCAAGAAGTATGCGCCTTTTATTTGGGGACCATCCCAAGTAAACCGCATTCAATGAGCTTAAGAATTTGCTTACTCATGCTCCCGTGCTTGCATTACCCAACTTCGACAAGCCTTTTGAAATTCATTGCGATGCTAGTGGTAATGGCATAGGAGGTGTGTTAATGCAAGAGAAGCGCCCCATAGCTTACTTTAGTGAGAAACTTTCCGGAGCGCAACTCAATTATCCCATCTATGACAAAGAGCTATATGCTTTAGTCCGCATTTTGCATGAATGGGAACATTACCTTCGTCCCCATGAGTTCATCATTCATACCGATCATGAGACCCTCAAGTATCTTAAGGGTCAAACAAAGTTGAACAAGCATCATGCTAAATGGAGTGAATTTATTGAGTCTTTTCCCTATGTCATCAAGTACATCAAGGGTAAAGAAAACACATAGCGGATGCTCTTTCCCGCATATGCATGTTTGTCACGCAACTTGAGTTAGATGTCATTGGCTTCGAGCATATCAAAGACTTGTATGAGCATGATGCAACTTTTGCTACTCCTTATGCCAAGTGTTTGTCAAATACATCTTGGGAACGCTATAACATCAAAGACGGCTATCTTATGAGAGCTAACAAACGACTAGTTCTTGTCGGTTTCTCACACCTACACAAGTAAAAGCTTTTGGTGGAGCTTGGTTAGGATGGTGGCACAAAAATTTGATGCAATTGTAAGTGAGCTTCAATAATGTTGGAAAAGATTCGCAAGATGCAATGTAACAAGTAGACCAAGCATATAAGGTACACGGAAACACACACGCAAAAAGATAAGTGGGGTTGTGCAACCAAGGGTGAGCCAAAATGTGGAATCCACAAAAATGCTCTTGTTGCACAACACTAGAGAGACGCTAGCACGATTGCACAATAGGCGGATACAAGAACTTGTGCACCTCCTACTTAGCAAAAATGCAACGACTTTTATCCCAAATATTTTTTATGCAAGGTGTTGCTATGATATGATCCAAGATGATCGAGTATGACAATCTTAACGTTGTAAGATGCTATGGTTGTTGCTTAAAAGCTCTTTGCTTATCTTTCCTCTTTGCTTAAAAGCTTGTTTGGCTCTTTGATGTTTGAGCTCTTTTCTCATGCAATGCTTGACGAACCAAGATAGCAAATGAGTTTAGCTAGCATGAGGGGGAAAGGCAAGCTCAACCATGTTGGATGATCCATGGCAATATGATTTATCTTAGGTGTAAGAAAACATAACCCATTACGTTGTCTTCCTTGTCCAACGTCAACTCTTTAGCATATCATATTTTAATGAGTGCTCACAATCATAAAAGATGTCCAAGATAGTATATTTATATGTGAAGACCTCTCTTTCTTTATTACTTCCTGTTAATTGCAACGATGACCAAAACTATGTTTGTCAACTCTTAACAACTTTTATTCATCATACTCTTTATATGTGAGCTCATTACTCTCCATAAGATCCATATGATCTTTTTTATTCTTTTTATTTCTTCTCTTTTATTTTATTCCCTCAAGATCATAGCAAAATCATCAAGCCCTTGACTCGACACTAATCTTTATTATATAGCTCACGGACTCGATTACATAGAGGGATCATAAAGCAAAACTCAAAACTAGATTATACTAAAAACTTTTATTCTACTAGATCAAAATATTATCAAAAGGATCGAACTAAGAAAAACAGTAAAGATGAAGGTGATGGTGATACGATAACGGGGCACCTCCCTCAAGCTTGGCAGTTGCCAAGGGGAGTGCCCATACCCATGTGATTATATCTCTTTTATTGGTGAAGAAGATGGTGGTGATGATGGGTAGTCGCACATCGAGCGTAAGAGATCCTCCAACTTGAGGATAATGCCCTTGAGTGCAACTATATGCTCCTTCAACAAAATATTTTCACGTGTGAGATACTTGTTTTGTATACGAGCTAACTCAATCATCTTGAAAGCTTCGATCTCAGTAGGGGTAAGAAGATTGTGATCAAGTTGAAGGATGTCTTCTGTTGCCGGAACTTGGTCCTCCGTGGCCTTCTTGATCCCTTCATCCTTGTTGATCTCCACGGGTTCTTCACTCTTCAGCTCTATCTTCATTAACCAAGCATCATTGTCACCATTGTTGGAGGAGGGGGATGGCATGATGCCTGGCCTTGATGACCCTGACAGAAAACAGCTCGAAACAAGAACAGATGACAATTGCGTGATACAGGAGTCAAAACCTCCGGGATACTATATAATGGATTTTTACCGACCAAAATATGTAACGTGTAAGAAAACGGAGTCCGAAGAGCGCACGAGGTGCCCACGAGGTAGGGGGCGCCCCCAGGGGGGTAGGGTGCGCCCTCCACACTCATGGAGCCCTCGTGTCCTTCCCAGACTGCTTCTTATTTTTTCTATTTTTCTAAATATTCCAAAACGGAGAAAAATTGCCATTAGAACTATTTTGGAGTCGGTTTACTTACCGTACCACGTACTTATTCCTTTTCGGAGTCTGAAACATTCCGGAAAGTGTCCCTTAAGTATTCCTCCAGGGTTGCGGTTTCAATAACATTGGTTTCAACATTTATAGGATTACCTGATATATAATGTTTGATTCTTTGACCGTTCACCACCTTCGGATTTGTGCCTTCGGAGTTTTTTATTTTTATGGCACCGGAATAATAGACCTCCTCGATAACGTAAGGACCTTCCCATTTAGAGAGAAGCTTTCCTGCAAAAAATCTTAAACGAGAGTTGTATAGCAATATGATGAGGACATCAATACCATTGTTACACCCACAGCCCCTACTGTTACATATACTGGACCAATTACTAGAGCTCGCGCACGCCAATTAAATTACCAGGTACTTTCGTTTCTTGGTAATGATTCTAATGTTCATGAGATTATGATGCTGCCTAAATTGGATACATTTGTTTTGCTTACAAATTAAGGGCCTAGCTTGGAGAAGGATGAACATTGGAGCAAGAACACGAATGGAGTTGATGGCATGCGCAAGGGGATCAAGAACGGAGTTACAAGTGATGATTTCAGGACTTTGAAGCCGCCATAAGGAGTGCATGAAGCCTTGGACGAAATATACAAGATGCCACTTCATAATATTCGTCCATAGGCTATTCTAGGTGCTGCGTCACCTTATTAATGGGCCAGGCCCATGTAATTTCGAAATACTTAAGTATAGGCTATTTTTAGAGTCCGTATGTGTGGGGAAACAAGAGTTAGGGTTGGTTTCGGACCCCACCCTCAAGGGCCACGAAATTCCCCTCTCTTCCTCCATATATACAGCCCTTAGGGCGTCGTTTAGACTTGGGTTTTGTTTAGATTAAAAGTTCGCCATAGCTGCAACTTCGCATACTTCGTTTGTGTCCAACGACCAGACCAAGACGTCACAGAACCCCACCTTGATCAATAAAGCTTTCATCTTATATTCGCAATATCCAGGTTGCAATCTCAGTTTCTTGCTTGTTCTTCGTTTGCTCGCAGGAAACAGGCCCTCGTGGTCAGGTTGATCGTGCTTCGGCGTGGTCAATAACCCCTCGGAAGTTGGTTTAGCGATTGCTAAGGCGCGACGTCTCGCACGTTCGTAGTCGGATCGTCAAGGTCGACTCCCACAGAAAACGATAGCCACCATCTCATCGAAACATCGGGACACCTTTGCCTCTATCACAATACATAATCACCTACATTAAACTCACGCTTTTGTATTATTTTGTCATGCCATCTTTTAACTTTTTCTTTAAACAATTTGGCATTCTCATAGGCTTGGGTTCTCCATTCATCAAGTGAGCTAATGTCAAATAACCTCTTCTCACCGGCAAGTTTGAAATCATAATTGAGCTATTTAATAGCCCAATAAGCCTTATGTTCTAGTTTGAGAGGTAAGTGACATACTTTTCCATAAACCATTTTATACGGAGACCTACCCATAGGATTTTTATATGCAGTTCTATAGGCCCATAATGCATCATCAAGTTTCTTGGACCAATTCTTTCTAGATCTACTAACAGTCTTTTGCAAAATTAATTTGAGTTCTCTATTACTCAATTCTACTTGACCACTAGACTGTGGGTGATAAGGAGATGCAATTCTATGATTAACATCATACTTAGCAAGCATTTTACGGAAAGCACCATGAATAAAGTGTGAACCACCATCAGTCATTAAATATCTAGGGACTCCAAACCTCGGAAAAATAACTTCTTTAAGCATCTTAATAGAGGTGTTATGATCAGCACTACTAGTTGGAATAGCTTCTACCCGCTTAGTCACGTAATCAACAGCAACTAAAATATGTGTATATCCATTAGAGGCAGGAAATGGCCCCATATAATCAAAGCCCCAAACATCAAATGGTTCAATAACAAGTGAATAATTCATAGGCATTTCTTGACGTCTACTAATATTACCAATTCTTTGACATTCATCACAAGATACAACAAACTTACGGGTATCCTTGAAGAGAGTAGGCCAATAAAAACCGGATTGCAATACCTTATGTGCAGTTCTATCTCCAGCGTGGTGTCCTCCATAAGCTTCGGAGTGACACATGCGTAGGATTTGATCTTGTTCATGCTCAGGTACACAATGTCTAATAACTGATGAGGACATCAATACCATTGTGACACCCATAGCCCATGTTGTTATACATAATGGACCAATTACTAGAGCTCGCGCACGCCAATTGAATTATTAGGTACTTTCGTTTCTTGGTAACGATTCTAATGTTCATGAGAATATGATGTTGCCTAAATTGGATACATTTGTTTTGCTTACAAATGAAGGGCCTAGCTTGGACAAGAAAGATGAACCTTGGAGCAAGTTCAAGCATGGAGATGAAGGCATGCGCAAGGGGAACAAGAACGGAGTTACAAGTGATGATTTCAGGACTCTGAAGCCACCATAATGAGTGCATGAAGCCTTGGACGAAATATACAAGATGCCACTTCATAAATTTCGTCCAGAGGCTATTGTAGGTGCTGCGTCACCTTATTATTGGGCCAGGCCATGTATTTTCGAAGTACTTAAGTATAGGCTGTTTTTAGAGTCCGTGTGTGTGGGGAAACAAGAGTTAGGGTTGGTTTCGGACCCCTCCACCAAGGGCCACGAAATTCCCCCTTTCTCCTCCATATATACACCTCTTAGAGCATCATATAGACTTTGGGTTTTGTTTAGATTAAAGTTTGCCATAGCTGCAACTTCGCGTACTTCGTTTGTGTTCAACGACCAGACAAAGGCATCACAGAACCCCACCTTGATCAATAAAGCTTTCATCTTATATTCGCAATATCCAGATTGCAATCTCAGTTTCTTGCTTGTTCTTTGTTTGCCTGCAGGAGACAGACCTTCGTGGTCAGGTTGATCGTGCTCCGGCGTGGTCAATAACCTCTCGGAGTTGGTTTAGCGATTGCTAAGGCGCGACATCCTCGCACGTTCGTAGTCGGATCGTGAAAGTCGACTTCCTCCAAAACGATAGCCACCATCTCAACGAAAGACGGGACACCTTGGCCTCTATCAAGTAGTATCATATTTCCAGGTTGCTCGGTGAGATTTTATAGTTTTTCGTAGTTTAGATCGAGTATGTTCTTCATACCTACAGTCCACAAAAAAGCCAAAAAAAATTAGGGTTAGTTCATCATATCCGAACCAATCTGAGCCTTTGCATAGTCTTTTCAGTATTTTGCCTTGTTGAATTTGCGGTTGCATCATCGTGTCTAGTTGCTGGTCTTAGAGTCTAGTCTTTTAGAGTTTCGAGTTCTGGTCATAAGTTGTCACGCCGCCGCCGCACCATCATCATCGCCCCTGCCATCTACCACCACCGCTTATCCCCATCGATCCGTCTCCATATACCATCACCAATCCGTATCCATATTCCACCACCAATCCGTCTCCATATACCATCACCAATCCGTATCCATATACCACCACCAATCCGTATCCATATACCACCACCAATCCGTATCCATATACCACCACCAATCCATATCCATATACCACCACCGCTGCCATATCCTACCATCATATATCCACCACCAATCCGAGTTCCTTCCATATTAGGTTTGTTTTCGAGGTCCGTCTAATTTCCGATTCGTGTTTCCTTAACTGAGTAGGTTTCAAAAAAAAATAGTCTGGAGACTCTCGGGCAGTTTTTAGGCCAAAATTTTCACACGCAAAAATATTTTTCCCCTATCCTATTTTTAGGCTTTTCTGAGTCTTTTGAGCCACGTGCCGTCATAGTGATTTTTTGTCGCACTTTTTCGTTATCGCTGCCCTGATTTCTGAAAAGAGTCAAAAAAATGCGTGCCCATCCTGTCAGTTTGACGAGGGAAGAGTTTTGAGACACTTGCCATTATAGTGATTTTTCGCAAAAAAAAGAGGAGCGCCAAAAAAAGAGGAGCGCCAAAAAAAAGAGCGAAAAAAAAGTTCCAGAGTGTGCTTTTCCCTTGTTTACGTGCAGCGCCGTGATTTTTGTTAGTGTTCAAGGCTCGCGTCTCTTGCACGGTCTAGCCTAGGACCAGCACAATACCGTCATTGAGCGTTTATTCAACTTTGCATCTCTGAATTGATTATTGCTGACCCTTTTTGCTACCATATTATAAGCCTTCCCAGCTCCACATACATCTATGTCATGTGTTTGACTCTCCCTGGCAATCGCTCTATCCAAGCTTTGAGAGTGTTGACTACGACGGTTGCCGATCACCGCCTGCTGCTGGGTAAGAACTGGTAAGAATTTGAGATTTGCTTGACGGATTTGTGACATCCACCACCACCTCTTGTTAGTAGTCTGTAGGATCATATTCTTGTGTGTTTCTATTGCTGCTAACCATGGCAGGATCACAAGCCGACGAGACTGACTGGGAGAACATGACGAATAAGGAGTTGCATGATAATGATGAGGACATCAATACCATTGTTACACCCACAGCCCCTACTGTTACATATACTGGACCAATTACTAGAGCTCGCGCACGCCAATTAAATTACCAGGTACTTTCGTTTCTTGGTAATGATTCTAATGTTCATGAGATTATGATGCTGCCTAAATTGGATACATTTGTTTTGCTTTCAAATGAAGGGCCTAGCTTGGAGAAGGATGAACATTGGAGCAAGAACATGCATGAAGTTGATGGCATGCGCAAGGGGATCAAGAACGGAGTTACAAGTGATGATTTCAGGACTTTGAAGCCGCCATAAGGAGTGCATGAAGCCATGGACGAAATATACAAGATGCCACTTCATAATATTCGTCCATAGGCTATTCTAGGTGCTGCGTCACCTTATTAATGGGCCAGGCCCATGTAATTTCGAAATACTTAAGTATAGGCTATTTTTAGAGTCCGTATGTGTGGGGAAACAAGAGTTAGGGTTGGTTTCGGACCCCACCCTCAAGGGCCACGAAATTTCCCTCTCTTCCTCCATATATACAGCCCTTAGGGCGTCGTTTAGACTTTGGGTTTTGTTTAGATTAAAAGTTCGCCATAGCTGCAACTTCGCGTACTTCGTTGGTGTCCAACGACCAGACCAAGACGTCACAGAACCCCACCTTGATCAATAAAGCTTTCATCTTATATTCGCAATATCCAGATTGCAATCTCAGTTTCTTGCTTGTTTTTCGTTTGCTCGCAGAAAACAGGCCCTCGTGGTCAGGTTGATCGTGCTCCGGCGTGGTCAATAACCCCTCGGAAGTTGGTTTAGCGATTGCTAAGGTGCGACGTCTCGCACGTTCGTAGTCGGATCGTCAAGGTCAACTCCCACAGAAAACGATAGCCACCATCTCATCGAAACATCGGGACACCTTTGCCTCTATCAAGTGGTATCAGATTTCCAGGTTGCTCGGTGAGATTTTACAGTTTTTCGTAGATTAGATCGAGTCTGTTCTTCATACCTACAGTCCACGAAAAAGCCACAAAAAAAATTAGGGTTAGTTCATCATATCCGAACCAATCTGAGCCTTTGCATAATCTTTTTAGGGTTTTTGCTTTGTTGAATTTGCGGTTGCATCGTCGTGTCAAGTTGCTGGTCTTAGAGTCTAGTCTTTTAGAGTTTCGAGTTCTGGTCATAAGTTGTCACGCCGCCGCCGCACCATCATCATCGCCCATCTACCACTTTTGCTTATCCGCCACCGCTCTGAATCCTTGTCCATATACCACTACCAATCCGTATCCATATACCACCATCAATCTCTATCCATATACCACCACCGCTACCATATACCACCACCGCTGCCATATACCACAACCATATATCCACCACCAATCCGAGTTCTTCTCATATTAGGTTTGTTCTTGAGATCAATCTCAATTCTGATTCGTGTTTCCTTGCCTGCGTAGGTCTCGGAAAAAAAAAGTCTGGAGACCCCCGGGCAGTTTTTAGGCCAAAATTTTCACGGGCAAAAATATTTTTTCCCTATCCTATTTTTAGGCTTTTCTGAGTCTTTTGAGCCACGTGCCATCATAGTGATTTTTTGTCGCACTTTTTCGTCGTCGCTGCCCTGATTTCCGAAAAAAAAAGTGAAAAAAAAAATTTCGTGCCCATCCTATCAGTTTGACGAGGGAAGAGTTTTGAGACACTCGCCATTATAGTAATTTTTCGCAAAAAAAAAGAGGTGCAAAAAAAAAGAGGAGCGCAAAAAAAAGCGAAAAAAAAAAGTTCCAGAGTGTGCTTTTCCCTTATTTACGTGCAGCGCCGTGATTTTGTTAGTGTTCTAGGCTCGCGTCTCTAGCACGGTCTAGCCTAGGACCAGCACAGTACCGTCGTTGAGCGTTTATTCAACTTTGCATCTCTGAATTGATTATTGCTGACCCTTTTTGCTACCATATTATAAGCCTTCCCAGCTCCACATACCTCTACATCGTGCGTTTGACTCTCCCTGGCAATCGCTCTATCCAAGCTTTTGAGAGTTTTGACTACAACGGTTGCCGATCACCGCCTGCTGCTGGGTAAGAACTGGTAAGAATTTGAGATTTGCTTGACGGATTTGTGACACCCGCCACCACCACCTCTTGTTAGTATTCTGTAGGATCATATTCTTGTGTCTTTTCTATTGTTGCTAACCATGGCAGGATCACAAGCCGACGAGACTGACTGGGAGAACATGACGAATCAGGAGTTGCATGATAAATTTGAGCAAATGATGAATGGACAGGTGCAGGATGTGCTAAACAGATTTGAAGAGGCCATGGAGAAGATAGATGACATGGAGAAGACGTTCGAAACAAAGCTCGATAACAGGTTTAATGAATTGCTCGCGCGTCTTCCACCACCACCACCGGCTGCACCTAACGCACCTCTACAACAACAACAACGACGACTACCTACACATCGTGAAACAGCCCTCCGCCGAGTGAGCCGTCTCCCTCTTGCACCTGGCCAAACTGTTGGTGCTGCTTTTGCTACTTCTGTGGCTCCTGCTGCTGATGCCGAGGAGGATGATTTTGCTGGCGATTACGAGGATGAGGTTGATCAAAATCAGAACTACCTGCCACCACCAGCACAGCAACCATCAGGTCGTCCACATGCAAATAATGGCAATGGTAGGGCTCACCCTCAGGTACGAGATCATGACCATCTCCCTAAACTAAAATTGAATATTCCACCATTTGAGGGTAGATATGTTCCTGATATATATCTTACTTGGGAGTTAGAAACTGAACAACGATTTACATGTTTACAATATCCCGAGGAGAGACGTGTTCCTGCTGCTGTTTGTGCATTCACTAGTTTTGCATGTGTTTGGTGGTCTGAGCATTGTAGATTATATCCCATTCCTGCTACTTGGGCTGCTTTGAAAACTGCTATGCGTACTCGTTGGGTTCCACCATATTATCAACGTGAATTACTTCAAAAATTGCAGCGCTTAAGACAGGGAAAAAATTCTGTAGAAGAATATTATCAGGAATTACAAACTGGCATGATTAGATGTGGTATTGTTGAGGAGAATGAAGCTATGCTTGCACATTTTATGGGTGGATTAAATAGAGAGATTCAGACGATTCTAGAGTATAAGGAGTATACTAATATCACTCGTTTATTCCATCTTGCTTGTAAAGCTGAACGTGAAGTGCAGGATCGACAGGCATTGGCGCGGACTAACTTTTCTGCAGGTCGACCTTCTTCATGGACACCACGTGCATCATCTACTTCCACACGTTCTGCTTCACCGGCGCCTCCGTCGGCTGCCACCTCCAACCGTGATACAATAAAGCAGGCACAATCACCACTATCTGCCAAGAGCACACCTTCTGGGCCTGCAAAGAGCTCTTCTTCATCCATGGCATCAACAGGGCAAACACATGATATAATTTGTCGACGTTGCAAGGGTGGAGGTCATTATGCGAGAGAATGCCCATCTAAGCGTGTGATGATTGTTACTGAGGATGGTGGGTATGAGTCTGCTAGTGACTATGATGAGGAGACTTTGGCTCTTCTTACACGTGACGAACACGGTGGAGACGATTCTGATCATGAGACGCAATACATGGCTCCTGAAGATGCTGACAGGTATGAATGTTTAGTTGCTCAACGTGTTTTGAGTGTGCAGGTTACACAAGCTGAGCAAAATCAGAGGCATAATTTCTTCCATACAAAGGGAGTTGTGAAGGAACGTTCTGTTCGCGTGATCATAGATGGAGGGAGTTGCAACAACTTGGCTAGCATCGAGATGGTGGAGAAGCTATCTCTCACCACAAGACCACATCCACATCCTTACTACATCCAATGGTTCAACAACAGCGGCAAGGTTAAGGTAACACGTACTGTTCGTGTGCATTTTAGTATCTCTACATATGCTGATTATGTTGATTGTGATGTGGTACCGATGCAAGCATGTTCCTTATTACTTGGTAGACCATGGCAATTTGATAAAAATTCTATTCACCATGGTAGAAACAATCAGTATACTCTTGTTCATAAGGATAAAAATATTACTTTGCTTCCTATGACTCCTGATTCCATTTTGAAAGATGATACTAATAGAGCTAATAAAGCAAAACAGGAGAAAACTAAGAGTGAAAATCAGATTGTGGCAAAAGAATTTGAGCAACAAATGCAGCCTAATAATAATAAACAATCTAGTGTTGCTTCTGAAATTAAATTGAAAAGTGCATGTTTACTTGCCACCAAATCTGATATTGATAATCTAGATTTTAGCAAATCTGTTTGCTATGCTTTTGTGTGCAAAGAGGCATTATTTTCATTCGAGGACGTGCCTTCCTCTTTGCCTCCTGCTGTCACTAACATTTTGCAGCAGTTCGCCGACGTCTTTCCACAAGACGTGCCACCGGGATTACCACCTATTCGCAGGATTGAGCATCAAATTGACTTAATTCCCGGTGCATCATTACCCAACCGGGCACCATACCGTACCAATCCAGAGGAGACGAAGGAGATTATGCGTCAAGTACAAGAACTGCTCGACAAAGGTTATATACGCGAATCCCTTAGTCCTTGTGATGTTCCTATCATTTTAGTGCCGAAAAAGGATGGTACATCGCGTATGTGCGTTGATTGTAGAGGCATTAATAATATTACTATTCGTTATCGTCATCCTATTCCTAGGCTAGATGATATGCTTGATGAATTGAGTGCCTCTACAATATTCTCCAAAGTTGATTTGCGTAGTGGTTACCATCAAATTCGTATGAAATTGGGAGATGAATGGAAAACAGCATTTAAAACTAAGTTTGGATTATATGAGTGGTTAGTCATGCCTTTTGGGTTAACTAATGCACCTAGTACTTTCATGAGGTTAATGAACGAAGTTTTACGTGCTTTCATTGGACGATTTGTGGTAGTTTACTTTGATGACATATTGATTTATAGCAAATCTTTGGAGGAACATTTGGAACATTTACGTGCTGTTTTTATTGCTCTACGTGATGCACGTTTGTTTGGTAACCTTGGAAAGTGCACCTTTTGCACCGACCGAGTATCTTTTCTTGGCTATGTTGTTACTCCACAGGGAATTGAAGTTGATAAAGCCAAGATTGAAGCTATTGAGAGTTGGCCACAGCCCAAAACGGTCACACAAGTGAGGAGTTTCCTTGGCCTCGCTGGTTTCTATAGGCGTTTTGTGAGAGATTTCAGCACCATTGCTGCACCTCTCAACGAGCTTACAAAGAAGGATGTACCTTTTGTTTGGGGTACCGCACAGGAAGAAGCCTTCACGGTATTGAAAGATAAGTTGACACATGCTCCTTTACTCCAACTTCCTAATTTCAATAAGACTTTTGAGCTTGAATGTGATGCTAGTGGAATTGGATTAGGAGGTGTGTTATTACAAGATGGAAAACCTGTTGCATACTTTTCTGAAAAATTGAGTGGGCCTAGTCTGAACTATTCTACTTATGATAAAGAATTATATGCTCTTGTTCGGACCTTAGAAACATGGCAACATTATTTATGGCCCAAGGAATTTGTTATACATTCTGATCATGAATCTTTGAAACACATTAAAAGTCAAGCAAAACTGAACCGTCGACATGCTAAATGGGTTGAATTCATTGAGACTTTCCCTTATGTGATTAAACACAAGAAGGGTAAAGAAAATGTTATTGCTGATGCCTTGTCTCGTCGTTATACTATGCTTTCACAACTTGACTTTAAAATATTTGGTTTGGAGACCATCAAGGATCAATATGTTAATGATGCTGAATTTAAAGATGTATTGCAGAATTGTAAGGAAGGGAGAACTTGGAACAAGTTCGTTCTTAACGATGGATTTGTGTTTCGTGCTAACAAGCTATGCATTCCAGCTAGCTCCGTTCGTCTTTTGTTGTTGCAGGAGGCGCATGGAGGAGGATTAATGGGACACTTTGGCGTCAAGAAGACGGAGGATATACTTGCTACACATTTCTTTTGGCCAAAGATGAGACGGGATGTTGAGCGTTTTGTTGCTCGCTGCACTACATGTCAAAGAGCTAAGTCACGACTCAATCCTCATGGTTTATATATGCCTTTGCCTGTACCTAGGGTCCCTTGGGAGGATATATCTATGGACTTTGTTTTAGGTTTACCTAGAACAAAGAAGGGGAGGGATAGCATATTTGTTGTCGTGGATAGGTTCTCGAAAATGGCACACTTTATACCATGTCATAAAAGCGATGATGCTGTTAATGTTGCTGATTTGTTCTTTCGTGAAATTATTCGCTTACATGGTGTGCCAAATACTATTGTTTCAGATCGTGATACTAAATTTCTTAGCCACTTTTGGAGATGTTTATGGGCTAAGTTGGGGACTAAGCTGCTTTTTAGTACTACTTGTCACCCCCAAACTGATGGACAAACTGAAGTAGTCAATAGAACATTGTCTACTATGCTTAGGGCTGTTTTGAAGAATAACAAGAAAATGTGGGAAGAATGCTTGCCTCATACTGAATTTGCTTATAATCGTTCATTGCATTCTACTACTAAGATGTGCCCTTTTGAAATTGTGTATGGTTTCCTACCTCGTGCACCTATTGATTTGTTGCCTCTTCCATCTTCGGAGAAGGTTAATTTTGATGCTAAAGAACGTTCTGAATTGATTTTAAAAATGCATGAGTTAACTAAGGAAAACATTGAGCGTATGAATGCTAAATATAAACTTGCTGGAGATAAGGGTAGAAAACATGTTGTGTTTGCACCTGGAGATCTTGTTTGGTTACATTTGCGTAAAGATAGATTTCCTAATCTGCGCAAATCAAAGCTAATGCCACGTGCTGATGGTCCTTTTAAGGTTTTAGAGAAAATCAATGATAATGCATATAAACTTGAGCTACCTGCAGATTTTGGGGTTAGTCCCACTTTTAATATTGCAGATTTGAAGCCTTATTTGGGTGAGGAAGATGAGCTTCCGTCGAGGACGACTTCATTTCAGGAAGGGGAGGATGATGAGGACATCAATACCATTGTTACACCCACAGCCCCTACTGTTACATATACTGGACCAATTACTAGAGCTCGCGCACGCCAATTAAATTACCAGGTACTTCCGTTTCTTGGTAATGATTCTAATGTTCATGAGATTATGATGCTGCCTAAATTGGATACATTTGTTTTGCTTTCAAATGAAGGGCCTAGCTTGGAGAAGGATGAACATTGGAGCAAGAACATGCATGAAGTTGATGGCATGCGCAAGGGGATCAAGAACGGAGTTACAAGTGATGATTTCAGGACTTTGAAGCCGCCATAAGGAGTGCATGAAGCCATGGACGAAATATACAAGATGCCACTTCATAATATTCGTCCATAGGCTATTCTAGGTGCTGCGTCACCTTATTAATGGGCCAGGCCCATGTAATTTCAAAATACTTAAGTATAGGCTATTTTTAGAGTCCGTATGTGTGGGGAAACAAGAGTTAGGGTTGGTTCCGGACCCCACCCTCAAGGGCCACGAAATTTCCCTCTCTTCCTCCATATAT
This sequence comes from Triticum urartu, assembly GCF_056163025.1. Classification (NCBI taxonomy): domain Eukaryota; kingdom Viridiplantae; phylum Streptophyta; class Magnoliopsida; order Poales; family Poaceae; genus Triticum; species Triticum urartu. Next base: position 373,535,407 of record NC_141879.1, read on the forward strand.
ACAGCCCTTAGGGCGTCGTTTAGACTTTGGGTTTTGTTTAGATTAAAAGTTCGCCATAGCTGCAACTTCGCGTACTTCGTTTGTGTCCAACGACCAGACCAAGACGTCACAGAACCCCACCTTGATCAATAAAGCTTTCATCTTATATTCGCAATATCCAGATTGCAATCTCAGTTTCTTGCTTGTTTTTCATTTGCTCGCAGGAAACATGCCCTCGTGGTCAGGTTGATCGTGCTCCGGCGTGGTCAATAACCCCTCGGAAGTTGGTTTAGCGATTGCTAAGGCGCGACGTCTCGCACGTTCGTAGTCGGATCGTCAAGGTCAACTCCCACAGAAAACGATAGCCACCATCTCATCGAAACATCGGGACACCTTTGCCTCTATCAGATAAATTTCAGCAAATGATGAGTTAACAGGTGCAAGATGTGCTAAACAGATTTGAAGAGGCCATGGAGAAGATAGATAGCATGGAGAAGACTTTCGAAACAAAGCTCGATAACAAGTTTAATGAATTGCTCACGCGTCTTCCACCACCACCACCGGCTACACCTAACGCACCTCTACAACAACAACAACAACAACGTCGCTTTCCAAATCAAGTGGGACGAGCACAGCGCATTCCCATTGACCCTGGGCAAAATCCTAGTGCCGCTATTGATGCTTCTTCCACTTCTGCTGCTACTGCAGAGGTGGAGGACCATTACGAGGATGAGGTTGACCAAAATCAGAACTACGTGCAACCACCAGCACCACCACCACTAGGTCGTCCTCATGCATATCATCGCAACGGTAGGGCTGCACCACCACTTGAGGTACATGACCATCTTCCTAAACTAAAATTGAATATTTCACCATTTGAGGGTAGATATGTTCCTGATATATATCTTACTTGGGAGTTAGAAACTGAACAACGATTTACATGTTTACAATATCCTGAGGAGAGACGTGTTCCTACTGCTGTTTGTGCTTTCACTAGCTTTGCATGTGTTTGGTGGTCTGAACATTGTAGATTATATCCTACTCCAGCTACTTGGGCTGCTTTGAAAACTGCTATGCGTACTCGTTGGGTTCCACCGTATATATCAACGTGAATTACTTCAAAAATTGCAGCGTTTAAGACAAGGAAAAAATTCTGTAGAAGAATATTATCAGGAATTACAAACTGGCATGATTAGATGTGGTATTGTTGAGGAGAATGAAGCTATGCTTGCACATTTTATGGGTGGATTAAATAGAGAGATTCAGACCATTCTAGAGTATAAGGAGTATACTAATATCACTCGTTTATTCCATCTTGCTTGTAAAGCTGAACGTGAAGTGCAGGATCGACAAGCATTGGTGCGAACTAACTTTTCTGCAGGTCGATCTTCATCATGGACACCATGTGCATCCTCTACTTCCACTCTACCAGCACCTCCATCAGGTGCCACCTCCAGCCGTGATACAAGAAAGCAGGCACAACCACCACTATCTGCCAAGAGCACACCTATCGGACCTACGCAGAGCTCTTCTTATTCCATGGCATCAACAAGGCACACAAGTGATATTATTTGTCGTCGTTGTAAGGGAAGAGGAAATTTTGCGAGAGAATGCAAATCTCAGCGTGTGATGATTGTTACTAAGGATGGTGGGTATGAGTCCGCTAGTGACTATGATGAGGAGACTTTGGCTCTTATTACACATGAAGAACACGGTGGAGATGATTCTGATCATGAGACGCAATACATGACTGCTGAAGATGCTGACAAGTATGAATGTTTAGTTGCTCAACGTGTTTTGAGTGTGCAGGTTACACAAGCTGAGCAAAATCAGAGGCATAATTTGTTCCATATAAAGGGAGTTGTGAAGGAACGTTCTGTTCGTGTCATCATAGATGGAGGGAGCTGCAATAACTTGGCTAGCATGGAGATGGTGGAGAAGCTATCTCTCACCACAAGACCACATCCACATCCTTACTACATCCAATGGTTCAACAACGGCGGCAAGGGTAAGGTAACATGTACTGTTCGTGTTCATTTTAGTATCTCTACATATGCTGATTATGTTGATTGTGATGTGGTACCTATGCAAGCATGTTCCTTATTACTTGGTAGACCATGGCAATTTGATAAAAAAATCTATACACCATGGTAGAAACAATCAGTATACTCTTGTTCATAAGGATAAAAATATTACTTTGCTTCCTATGACTCCTGATTCCATTTTGAAAGATGATATTAATAGAGCTAATAAAGCAAAAAGGAGAAAAATAAGAGTGACAATCAGATTGTGGCAAAAGAATTTGAGCAACAAATGAAGCCTAATAATAAACCATCTAGTGTTGCTTCAGAAATTAAATTGAAAAGTGCATGTTTACTTGCCACCAAATCTGATATTGATGATCTAGATTTTAGCAAATCTGTTTGCTATGCTTTTTTGTGCAAAGAGGCATTATTTTCATTTGAGGACGTGCCTTCCTCTTTGCCTCCTGCTGTCACTAACATTTTGCAGGAGTTCGCTGACATCTTTCCACGAGACGTGCCACCGGGATTACCACCTATTCGAGGGATTGAGCATCAAATTGACTTAATTCCCGATGCATCATTACCCAACCGTGCACCATACCGTACCAATCCAGAGGAGACGAAGGAGATTATGCGTCAAGTACAAGAACTGCTCGACAAAGGTTATATACACGAATCCCTTAGTCCTTGTGTTGTTCCTATCATTTTAGTGCCGAAAAGGATGGTATGTCGCGTATGTGCGTTGATTGTAGAGGCACTAATAATATTACTATTCGTTATCGTCATCCTATTCCTAGGCTAGATGATATGCTTGATGAATTGAGTGGCTCTACAATATTCTCCAAAGTTGATTTGCGTAGTGGATACCATCAAATTCGTTTGAAATTGGGAGATGAATGGAAAACAACATTTAAAACTAAGTTTGGATTATATGAGTGGTTAGTCATGCCTTTTGGGTTAACTAATGCACCTAGTACTTTCATGAGATTAATGAACGAAGTTTTACGTGTTTTCATTGGACGATTTGTGGCCGTTTACTTTGATGACATATTGATTTATAGCAAATATTTAGAGGAACATTTGGAACATTTACGTGCTGTTTTTATTGCTCTACGTGATGCACCTTTGTTTGGTAACCTTGGAAAGTGCACCTTTTGCACCGACCGAGTATATTTTCTTGGCTATGTTGTTGGTCCACAGGGAATTGAAGTTGATAAAGCCAAGATTGAAGCTATTGAGAGTTGGCCGCAGCCCAAAACGGTCACACAAGTGAGGAGTTTCCTTGGCCTCGCTGGTTTCTATAGGCGTTTTGTGAGAGATTTCAGCACCATTGCTGCACCTCTCAACGAGCTTACAAAGAAGGATGTGCCTTTTGTTTGGGGTACCGCACAGGAAGAAGCCTTCACGGTATTGAAAGATAAGTTGACACATGCTCCTTTACTCCAACTTCCTGATTTTAATAAGACTTTTGAGCTTGCATGTGATGCTAGAGGAATTGGATTAGGAGGTGTGTTATTACAAGATGGCAAACCTGTTGCATACTTTTCTGAAAAATTGAGTGGGCCTAGTCTGAACTATTCTACTTATGATAAAGAATTATATGCTCTTGTTTGGACCTTAGAAAATGGCAACATTATTTATGGCCCAAGGAATTTGTTATACATTCTGATCATGAATCTTTGAAACACATTAAAAGTCAAGCAAAACTGAACCGTAGACATGGTAAATGGGTTGAATTCATTGAGACTTTCCCTTATGTCATTAAACACAAGAAGGGTAAAGAAAATATTATTGCTGATGCATTGTCTCATCATTATACTATGCTTTCACAACTTGAGTTTAAAATATTTGGTTTGGAGACCATCAAAGATCAATATGTGCATGATGCTGAATTTAAAGATGTATTGCAGAATTGTAAGGAAGGGAGAACTTGGAACAAGTTCGTTCTTAACGATGGATTTTTGTTTCGTGCTAACAAGCTGTGCATTCCAGATAGCTCCGTTCTTCTTTTGTTGTTGCAGGAGGTGCATGGAGGAGGATTAATGGGACAGTTTGGCGTCAAGAAGACGGAGGATATACTTGCTACACATTTCTTTTGGCCAAAGATGAGACGGGATGTTGAGCGTTTTGTTGCTCGCTGCACTACATGTCAAAAAGCTAAGTCACGACTCAATCCTCATGGTTTATATATGCCTTTGCCTGTACCTAGTGTTCCTTGGAAGGATATATCTATGGACTTTGTTTTAGGTTTACCTTGAACAAAGAACGGGAGGGATATCATATTTGTTGTCGTGGATAGGTTCTCCAAAATGGCACACTTTATACCATGTCATAAAAGCGATGATGCTGTTAATGTTGCTGATTTGTTCTTTCGTGAAATTATTCGCTTGTATGGTGTGCCAAATACTATTGTTTCATATCGTGATACTAAACTTCTTAGCCACTTTTGGAGTTGTTTATGGGCTAAGTTGGGGACTAAACTGCTTTTTAGTACTACTTGTCACCCCCAAACTGATGGACAAACTGAAGTAGTCAATAGAACATTGTCTACTATGCCTAGGGTTGTTTTGAAGAATAATAAGAAAATGTGGGAAGAATGCTTGCCTCATATTGAATTTGCTTATAATCATTCATTGCATTCTACTACTAAGATGTGCCCTTTTGAAATTGTGTATGGTTTCCTACCTCGTGCACCTATAGATTTGTTGCCTCTTCCATCTTCGGAGAAGGTTAATTTTGATGCTAAAGAACGTGCTGAATTGATTTTAAAAATGCATGAGTTAACTAAGGAAAACATTGAGCGTATGAATGCTAAATATAAACTTGCTGGAGATAAGGGTAGAAAACATGTTGTGTTTGCACCTGGAGATCTTGTTTGGTTACATTTGCGTAAGGATAGATTTCCTAATTTGCGCAAAACAAAGCTAATGCCATGTGCTGATGGTCCTTTTAAGGTGTTAGAGAAAATAAATGATAATGCATATAAACTTGAGTTGCCTGCAGATTTTGGGGTTAGTCCCACTTTTAACATTCCAGATTTAAAGCCTTATTTGGGTGAGGAAGATGAGCTTTCGTCGAAGACGACTTCATTTCAAGAAGGGGATGATGACGGGGACATCAATACCATTGTCACACCCACAGCCCAGGCTGTTATACATAATGGACCAAATACTAGAGCTCGCGCACACCAATTGAATTATCATGTACTTTCGTTTCTTGGTAACGATTCTAATGTTCATGAGAATATGATGCTGCCTAAATTGGATACATTTGTTTTGCTTACAAATGAAGGGCCTAGCTTGGAAGAAAGATGAACCTTGGAGCAAGTTCAAGCATGGAGATGAAGGCATGCGCAAGGGGAACAATAACGGAGTTACAAGTGATGATTCCACGACTCTGAAGCCACCATAATGAGTGCATGAAGCCTTGGACGAAATATACAAGATGCCACTTCATAAATTTCGTCCAGAGGCTATTCTAGGTGTTGTGTCACCTTATTATTGGGCCAAACCCATGTATTTTCGAAGTACTTAATTATATGCTGTTTTTAGAGTCTGTATGTGTGGGGAAACAAGAGTTAGGGTTGGTTTCGGACCCCTCCACCAAGGGCCACGAAATTCCCCCTCTCTCCTCCATATATACAGCCCTTAGGGCATCGTTTAGACTTTGGGTTTTGTTTAGATTAAAGTTTGCCATAGCTGCAACTTCGCGTACTTCGTTTGTGTTCAACGACCAGACAAAGGCGTCACAGAACCCCACCTTGATCAATAAAGCTTTCATCTTATATTCACAATATCCAGATTGCAATCTCAGTTTCTTGCTTGTTCTTCATTTGCCTGCAGGAAACAGACCTTCGTGGTCAGGTTGATCGTGCTCCGGCATGGTCAATAACCTCTCGGAGTTGGTTTAGCGATTGCTAAGGCGCGACGTCCTCGCACGTTCGTAGTCGGATCGTCAAAGTCGACTTCCTCCAAAACGATAGCCACCATCTCATCAAAAGACGGGACACCTTGTCCTCTATCAATAACACCATCTACTCCTTCTTTATAAAGGTGTGGGTCATCCCAGAAGTAATGCCGCCAATCATAGGAAAACTTTTTCTTTTGCTGGTATGTGAAACTAGGTGGTATAAACTTAGCAACAATGTAATTAGCATAATCAGCATACCATGGAGCAGTGTGAGAAGGATTTATGACATTTAATTGTTCATCAGGAAAGCTATCATCAATAGGTAGTGGGTCATCAAGAACATTTTCCAACCTAGACAAGTTATCTGCAACGGGGTTCTCGGCTCCCTTTCTATCAATAATATGCAAATTAAATTCTTGTAGCAAGAGAACCCATCTAATAAGTCTAGGTTTAGCATCTTTATTTTCCATAAGATATTTAATAGCAGCATGATCCGTGTGAATAGTTACTTTAGAATCAACAATATAAGGTCTAAACTTATCACAAGCAAATACAACTGCTAAGAACTGTTTTTCGGTTGTAGCATAATTTCTCTGGGCATTGTCTAGAGTTTTACTAGCATATTGGATAACATTTAATTTCTTATCAACTCTTTGCCCTAGAAGAACACCCACAACATAATCACTAGCATCACACATAATTTCAAAAGGTAAATTCCAATCAGGTGGCTGAACAATAGGTGCAAAGATCAATGCTTTCTTAAGTATTTCAAATGCTTCTACACAATCGTTATCAAAGACGAACGGTATATCTTTTTGTAATAAATTAGTCAGAGGCCGAGAAATTTTTGAGGAGTCCTTAATGAACCTCCTATAAAAGCCGGCATGACCAAGGAAACTTCTTGTACCTTTGATGTCCTTGGGACACGACATCTTTTCAATAGCATCAACTTTAGCTTTATCAACTTCAATGCCTCTTTCAGAAATTTTGTGCCCCAAGACAATACCTTCATTAACCATAAAGTGTCACTTCTCCCAATTCAAGTCAAGGTTAGTTTCTTCACATCTCTGCAAAGCTCGATCAAGGTTGCTTAAGCAATCATCAAAAGAGGATCCATAAATAGAGAAATCATCCATGAATACCTCACAAATATTTTCACAAAAATCAGAAAATATAGCCATCATGCATCTTTGAAAGGTAGCAGGTGCATTACATAAACCAAAAGGCATACATCTATAAGCAAAAGTACCGAAAGGGCAAGTAAAAGTGGTCTTAGATTGATCATTGATGTCTACTACACAACCTTCTTCTTGTAGACGTTGTTGGGCCTCCAAGTGCAGAGGTTTGTAGGACAGTAGCAAATTTCCCTCAAGTGGATGACCTAAGGTTTATCAATCCGTAGGAGGCGTAGGATGAAGATGGTCTCTCTCAAGCAACCCTGCAACCAAATAGCAAAGAGTCTCTTGTGTCCCCAACACACCCAATACAATGGTAAATTGTATAGGTGCACTAGTTTGGCGAAGAGATGGTGATACAAGTGGTATATGGATGGTAGATAAAGGTTTTTGTAATCTGAAAATATAAAAACAGCAAGGTAACTAATGATAAAAGTGAGCACAAACGGTATTGCAATGCTAGGAAACAAGGCCTAGGGTTCATACTTTCGCTAGTGCAAGTTCCCTCAACAATAATAACATAATTGGATCATATAACTATCCCTCAACATGCAACAAAGAGTCACTCCAAAGTCACTAATAGCGGAGAACAAACGAAGAGATTATGGTAGGGTACGAAACCACCTCAAAGTTATTCTTTCCAATCAATCCGTTGGGCTATTCCTATAAGTGTCACAAACAGCCTTAGAGTTCGTACTAGAATAACACCTTAAGACACAAATCAACCAAAACCCTAATGTCACCTAGATACTCCAATGTCACCTCAAGTATCCGTGGGTATGATTATACGATATGCATCACACAATCTCAGATTCATCTATTCAACCAACACATAGAACCTCAAAGAGTGCCCCAACATTTCTACCGGAGAATCAAGACGAAAACGTGTGCCAACCCCTATGCATAAGTTCATGGGCAGAACCCGCAAGTTGGTCACCAAAACATACATCAAGTGAATCACATGATATCCCATTGTCACCACAGATACGCACGGCAAGACATACATCAAGTGTTCTCAGATCATTAAAGACTCAATCCGATAAGATAACTTCAAAGGGAAAACTCAATCCATTACAAGAGAGTAGAGGGGGGGAAGAAACATCATAGGATCCAAATATAATAGCAAAGCTCGCGATACATCAAGATCGTACCACCTCAAGAACACGAGAGAGAGAGAGAGATCAAACACATAGCTACTGGTACATACCCTCAGCCCCGAGGGAGAACTACTCCCTCCTCGTCATGGAGAGTGCCAGGATGATGGAGATGGCCACCGAAGAGGGATTCCCCCTCTGGCAGGGTGCCGGAACGGGTCTAGATTGGTTTTCGGTGGCTACGGAGGCTTCTGGCGGTGGAACTCCCGATCTCTTGTGCCCCCCGATCGTTTTAGGGTATATGGGTATATATAGGAGGAAGAAGTACGTCAGGGGAGCCACGAGGGGCCCACGAGGGTGGAGGGCGCGCCCAGGGGGGTGGGCGCGCCCCCTGCCTTGTGGCTTCCTCGTTGATCCCCTGACGTGCACTCCAAGTCTTCTGGGTTGCTTCCGTTCCAAAAATAAGTTCCGTGAAGTTTCAGGTCAATTGGACTCCGTTTGATTTTCCTTTTCTGTGATACTCTAAAACAAGGAAAAAACAGAAACTGGCACTGGGCTCTGGGTTAATAGGTTAGTTCCAAAATCATACAAAATAGCATATAAATGCATATAAAACATCCAAGGTTGATAATATAATAGCATGGAACAATCAAAAATTATAGATACGTTGGAGACGTATCAATCATCAGCTGATACAGGTATTTGAGAGAAACGAGAATAACCATCTAGAAAGCAAAAATGTGTATGTTTGGATAATCTTTCTAGCATTTGATCAATAAAAGGTAAGGGGTAATGATCTTTTTAGTAGCCTTATTTAATTTGCGGAAATTAATTACCATCATATAACCAGTAATAATTCTTTGCGGAATCAATTCATCTTTATCATTAGGAACGACAGTAATGCCTCCCTTCTTATGAACACAATGGATAGGACTTACCCACTGACTATCATCAACGGGATAAATTATACCTGCCTCGAGGAGCTTTAGTATTTCTTTTCTTACCACTTCTTTCATCTTAGGATTCAGCCGTCGTTGGTGATCCATAACTGGTTTGGCATCTTTTTCCAAATTTATTTTGTGTTGACATAGAGTGGGACTAATGCCCTTAAGATCATCAAGAGTATATCCAATAGCAGCACGATGCTTCTTCAGAGTTTTCAATATTTTTTCTTCCTCCTTCTCTGAAAGGTTAGCACTAATAATAATAGGATATATCTTCTTTTCATCAAGATAAGCATATTTAAGAGTATCAGGCAATGGTTTAAGCTCAAACACGGGATCACCCTTGGGTGGAGGAGGATCCCCTAAGATTTCAACAGGTAAGTTGTGTTTTAGAATAGGTCCCTGTTTAAAGAACACCTCATCCATTTCCCTTCTTTCATTCATAAACATATCATTTTCATGGTCTAGCAAATAGTGTTCTAAAGGATCACTAGGAGGTACGGCAGTAGAAGCAAGACCAATAATTGCATCTTTACTAGGCAATTCCTCTTCACGGTGTTGTCTACAAAATTTAGAAAAGTTGAACTCATGAGACATATCACCCAAACCAATAGTAACAACATCCTTTTTGCAGTCTATCCTAGCATTAATAGTGTTTAAGAAGGGTCTACCAAATATAATGGGACAAAAGCTATCTTGTGGGGAACCAAGAACAAGAAAATCAGCAGGATATTTAGTTTTCCCACACAAGACTTCAACATCTCTAACAATCCCAATTGGTGAAATAGTATCTCTATTGGCAAGTTTAATTGTGACATCAATATCTTCTGACTCAGCAGGTGCAATATCATGCATAATTTCTTTGTATAAGTCAATAGGTATTGCACTAGCACTAGCACCCATATCACACAAGCCATGATAACAATGATCTCCTATTTTAACAGAAATAACAGGCATGCCTACCACAGGTCTATGTTTATCTTTAGCACAAGGTTTAGCAATTCTAGCAATTTCATCATAGAAATAAATAACATGCCCATCAATATTATCAGCCAAGAGATCCTTAACAATAGCAATATTAGGTTCAACTTTAACTTCCTCAGGAGGTGTATAGGTTCTAATATTGCTTTTACGAACCACAGTTGAAGCTTTAGCATGATCTTTTATCCTAACAGGAAAAGGTGGTTTCTCAACATAAGCAGTAGGAACAATAGAATCATTATAAGTGATAGTCTTTTCTTCAACTTTAATAGGTGAAACTACTTTTACTTCTATGGGAGGATGATATTTAAACCACTTCTCCTTAGGGAGATTAACATGAGTAGCAAAAGATTCACAGAAAGAAGCTACTATCTCAGAGTCAAGTCCAGATTTAGTGCTAAACTTACAGAAAACATCGGTATACATAAAAGATTTAACACAATCAAATTTAGGCGTCATACCTGACTCCTTACCTTCATCGAGATCCCAATCTTCAGAGTTGCGTTTAATTCTTTCCAATAAATCGCATTTGAATTCAATAGTCTTCATCATAAAAGAGCCAGCACAAGAAGTATCGAGCATGGTGCGATTGTTATCAGAAAGCCGAGCATAAATTTTTTGGATAATCATTTCTCTTGAGAGCTCATGATTGGGGCATGAATATAACATTGATTTAAGCCTCCCCAAGCTTGAGCGATGCTTTCTCCTTTGTGAGGCCAAAAATTATATATATAATTGCGATCACGATGAACAAGATGCATAGGATAAAACTTCTGATGAAATTCCAATTTCAACTGTTTGTAGTTCCATGATCCCATATCATCACATAGCCTATACCATGTCAATGCATCTCCCTCCAAAGATAAAGGGAAGACCTTATTCTTGATAACATCATCGGGCACACCTGCAAGCTTAAATAATCCACAAACTTCATCCACATATATTAGGTGCTCATCAGGATGTAATGTTCCATCTCCTGCAAAAGGATTAGCTAGCAGTTTTTCTATCATACCCGAAGGAATTTCAAAGTAGACATTTTCATTTTCAGTCGGTTCAGTAGGTTGAGCAGGTTGAGGAGCAACTCTTTGCTCCACTGGTCGAGGTGAAGATACCCTGAACAAGCCCCTCAAAGGATTACTTTCCATAGTAACAAGTGACAGTAAATTTCAACACACTATATAAATTTTTCTTTACCAAATTCCACCTACCAAAGGCGCTTCACTCCCCGGCAACAGCGCCAGAAAAGAGTCTTGATGACCCACAAGTATAGGGGATCTATTGTAGTCCTTTCTATAAGTAAGAGTGTCGAACCCAATGAGGAGCAACAGGAAATGATAAGCGGTTTTCAGCAAGGTATTCTCTGCAAGCACTGAAATTATAGGCAATAGATAGTTTTGTGATAAGATAATTTGTAACGAGCAACAAGTAACAAAAGTAAGTAAAGTCCAGCAAGGTGGCCCAATCCTTTTTGTAGCAAAGGACAAGCCTGGACAAACTCTTATATAGAGAAAAACGCTCCCGTGGACACATGGGAATTATCGTCAAGCTAGTTTTCATCACTTTCATATGATTCGCGTTCGGTACTTTGATAATTTGATATGTGGGTGGACCGGTGCTTGGGTACTGTCCTTTCTTGGACAAGCATCCCACTTATGATTAACCTCTATTGCAAGTATCTGCAACTACAACAAAAGTATTAAGGTAAACCTAACCACAACATGAAACATATGGATCCAAATCAGCCCCTTACGAAGCAACGCATAAACTAGGGTTTAAGCTTCTGTCACTCTAGCAACCCATCATCTACTTATTACTTCCCAATGCCTTCCTCTAGGCCCAAATAATGGTGAAGTGTCATGTAGTCGACGTTCATATAACACCACTAGAGGAGAGACAACATACATCTCATCAAAATATCGAACGAATACCAAATTCACATGACTACTAATGGCAAGACTTCTCCCATGTCCTCAGGAACAAACGTAACTACTCACAAAGCATATTCATGTTCGTAATCAGAGGGGTATTAATGTGCATATAGGATCTGAGCATATGATCTTCCACCAAGTAAACCAACTAGCATCAACTACGAGTAATCAACACTACTAACAACCTACAAGTACCAATCCCAGACTTAGAGACAAGAATTGGATACAAGAGATGAACTAGGGTTTGAGAGGTGATGGTGCTGGTGAAGATGTTGATGGAGATTGGCCCCTTCTTGATGAGAGGAGCGTTGGTGGTGACGATGGCGATGATTTCCCCCTCCCGGAGGGAAGTGTCCCGGGCATAACAGCTCTGCCGGAGCCCTAGATTGGTTCCGCCAAGGTTTCGCCTCGTGGCGGCGGAGTCTCGTCCCAAAAGCTTGCTTATGATTTTTTTCCTCAACGAAAGACTCCATATAGCAGAAGATGGGCATCGGAGGGCCACCAGGGGGCCCACGAGGCAGGGGGCGCGCCCAGGGGGGTAGGGCGCGTCCCCCACCCTCGTGGTGGTGATTGGACCCCCTCTGGTACTTCTTGCGCTTAGTATTTTTTATATATTCTGAAATTAACTTCTGTGAAGTTTCAGGACTTTTGGAGCTGTGCAGAATAGGTCTCTAATATGTGTTGCTTTTCCAGCCCAGAATCCCAGCTGCCGGCATTCTCCCTCTTTATGTAAACCTTGTAAAATAAGAGAGAATAGGCATAAGTATTGTGACATAATGTGTAATAATAGCCCATAATGCAATAAATATCGATATAAAAGCATGATGCAAAATGAACGTATTATGGTTTTTTTAATTATGTTTCTAAATATGTAAGACAATTATTATCCACTGTCATCGTCCTTATATTCATCATGCTTGCTATAAGTCGCAGTCGATGCTATATAGGTCTGTCGGATCTTACATCAAGATCCGTGCAAAACTTTCTTTTCAGATTTTCATTTTTCTCTCTTAAATCTCAGTCCAGTGAGACATATAGCCACGCCGTAGAACAGGTGCTCGGGCTCCATTAATGGAGACGTTGGGAGAGGGGTGCATGGCGGGTAGCGGTCAAAGGGCTCTCCTCCCGATGAGCACGCGCAGGGGTCTGATCGCACGCCTCCGGTACTCAAATAGCTACCCCGCACGGCACCTCCTAGCCATTAAAAAAAGGGGACGCGTGGCCGCACGTAATTGGTAAGTAGAACGCCCACGGTTTCAATAATACTTGTGTTTCTGATTTGTAATGTGACAGCACTTGTTTCAAAATGACTTTGTTGATTGTTAATGTGTGCGCCTTCGCAAATCGGACAGAAAAATTAGCACATCATGTTGGTGCCATGTCCTGACACCATGCCAAGTTTCATGATTTTAAGGCGCGTTTTGGAATTACAGGAATTTAAAAACCAAGTTTCTCAATCTTTCTGGCCGAGCCACGACGTCCAGATGTTTGAATTTCACTCCCATCTCTTGCATGGGACCTAGAAAATCACCCAAGGACACACATGTGATTTTTCAAATAACTTTGGTGCACTGGAGCCTATGCTTGCAGTTCAAATTTGAATTATGCACATTAAATGCGCAAAAACTCAATTAATGCGTAAAAGGCCAAACGAACCCGAAATAATTCCAAAATTAAACACGACACTCATGTACTAGTTGCATGTTCACTGTACGTAAATGTTCTAGCAATTCAAACACCATCCTTTCCCTCCGTAACACCATTTTATCTTTCAAAATATAATGAAAAAAATCAGGTATACCACATATAGTTTACTAGAAAGAATCGTGTGGGATGTGATATAAAATATCTTCGCGCACCGTCTTGTCTGGCTTACGCAGGAAGCTTCGTCGTCTGCAGTCCATGCCCCTGCTTGAACCACACTTGCGCACCAGTTTCTCGTGGCACCGAGCGAAATTTTTTGGCCACCACGGAAATATCTATCTCCCCGCCCCCTCCCTCCTACCAAAAGCCACATTTGCACTGTTGCTCCTTGCTTTCCAAGTTCAAACCTTCACTGCTGCTTACTGGCAGCTCAGCCTCCTCGCCGGCGACCCTTCTTCTTGCAGTGCCGCCTCCTCGCCGGCTACCCTTCTTCTTGCAGCGTCGCCTCCTCGCCGGCGACCCTTCTTCCTGCAGCGCCGCCTCCTCGCCGACGACCCTTCTTCTTGCTGTGCGGCCTCCTCACCACCGACCCTTCTTCTTGATGCGTGACCTCGTCGATATGGTCAGGTAATCCACACCCCACCCACACCATCCTCCTCCTTTCCCGTCCCACATGCCCTGACCGACGGAGCGACACCTTCGACCAAAATCACTGCCCCCTCCTCCAATTAAGCGCCACCCACAGCCATTTACACGTGGTATAATGTGGAGCTGAGTAGCATGTGACCGCACGCGCGAACGATGTCGCTATGGCTGCCATGCGTGTCGACCGCAAGATCTTGGAGGATCACCTCGTCTTCGAGGCCACCGTCGACACTGGCACGTGGTTGTGTACTTTAAAATAGAGTTTGTGATGTTTTCTCGAGGCCACCACCAGTGCCTTCTAGTGATTTGTCCTCTGTAATGTTAATATGCAATCTGATGTTCAATTAACAGTTTGGTCCTCTAAAATGTAATGTTCAGTTAACACTTTGGTCCAACAATTGCTACATTTCGTAGTACTGTTGTCAAGCATTCTTTGTTTTGTTAACTGGCTTATCTTCTAGTACATGTTTCTATTCTGCAATGTCGTGCTCGGTTAACTATTTTGGTTTATTTGGTCGGTTGTCCATTTAACTGTTTGGTTCAGTTCTGCAATTTGATTTCATCTGCTGTGGGTACAATTTTGTATTGCAATGCATGTGACACCAATCAAATTTGGTTGTACTCAATACATATTCTACCGGTAGTATGGCAACTCTCAGTTAACCTGATCAAGATCTTCCTTATGTGTGTTGTAGGGAAACAATGGGAGACACTGCGGTTTACCATCGAGGTTTGTTCAAGCAGGGTCCTTTGGCTAATAGCACATTATTGTGCAGTTGCAGGAATCATTCTAATATTTAGGTTTCTTACAATTTGGTCTTGCACATGTAGGTCCTGCTGTGAGAGGCTTAGACCCACTATTCGACCCATTTTGCATATGGGGAAATGATAGAGGCTAAGGTGTCCCGATGTTTCGATGAGATGGTGGCTATCGTTTTTTGTGGGAGTTGACCTTGACGATCCGACTACGAACGTGCGAGACGTCGCGCCTTAGCAATCGCTAAACCAACTTCCGAGGGTTATTGACCACGCCGGAGCACGATCAACCTGACCACGAGGGTCTGTTTCCTGCGAGCAAACGAAGAACAAGCAAGAAACTGAGATTGCAATCTGGATATTGCGAATATAAGATGAAAGCTTTATTGATCAAGGTGGGGTTCTGTGACGTCTTGGTCTGGTCGTTGGACACAAACGAAGTACGCGAAGTTGCAGCTATGGTGAACTTTTAATCTAAACAAAACCCAAAGTCTAAACGACGCCCTAAGGGCTGTATATATGGAGGAAGAGGGGGGGAATTTCGTGGCCCTTGAGGGTGGGGTCCGAAACCAACCCTAACTCTTGTTTCCCCACACATACGGACTCTAAAAATAGCCTATACTTAAGTATTTCGAAATTACATGGGCCTGGCCCATTAATAAGGTGACGCAGCACCTAGAATAGCCTATGGACGAATATTATGAAGTGGCATCTTGTATATTTCGTCCAAGGCTTCATGCACTCCTTATGGAGGCATCAAAGTCCTGAAATCATCACTTGTAACTCCGTTCTTGATCCCCTTGCGCATGCCATCAACTCCATGCGTGTTCTTGCTCCAATGTTCATCCTTCTCCAAGCTAGGCCCTTCATTTGTAAGCAAAACAAATGTATCCAATTTAGGCAGCATCATAATCTCATGAACATTAGAATCATTACCAAGAAACGAAAGTACCTGGTAATTTAATTGGCGTGCGCGAGCTCTAGTAATTGGTCCAGTATATGTAACAGTAGGGGCTGTGGGTGTAACAATGGTATTGATGTCCTCATCATCCTCCCCTTCTTGAAATGAAGTCGTCCTCGACGGAAGCGCATCTTCCTCACCCAAATAAGGCTTCAAATCTGCAATGTTAAAAGTGGGACTAACCCCAAAATCTACAGGTAGCTCAAGTTTATATGCATTATCATTTATTTTCTCTAACACCTTAAAAGGACCATCAACACATGGCATTAGCTTTGATTTGCGCAGATTAGGAAATCTATCTTTACGCAAATGTAACCAAACAAGATCTCCAGGCGCAAACACAACATGTTTTCTAGCCTTATCTCCAGCAAGTTTATATTTAGCATTCATACGCTCAATGTTTTCCTTAGTTAACTCATGCATTTTTAAAATCAATTTAGAACGTTCTTTAGCATCAAAATTAACCTTCTCTGAAGATGGAAGAGGCAACAAATCAATAGGTGCACGAGGTAGGAAACCATAGACAATTTCAAAAGGGCACATCTTAGTAGTAGAATGCAATGAGCGATTATAAGCAAATTCAATATGAGGCAAGCATTCTTCCCACATTTTCTTGTTATTCTTCAAAACAGCCCTAAGCATAGTAGACAATGTTCTATTGACTACTTCAGTTTGTCCATCAGTTTGGGGGTGACAAGTAGTATTAAAAAGCAGCTTAGTCCCCAACTTAGCCCATAAACATCTCCAAAAGTGGCTAAGAAATTTAGTATCACGATCTGAAACAATAGTATTTGGCACACCATGTAAGCGAATAATTTCACGAAAGAACAAATCAGCAACATTAACAGCATCATCGCTTTTATGACATGGTATAAAGTGTGCCATTTTCGAGAACCTATCCACGACAACAAATATGCTATCCCTCCCCTTCTTTGTTCGAGGTAAACCTAAAACAAAGTCGATAGATATATCCTCCCAAGGAACACTAGGTACTGGCAAAGGCATATATAAACCATGAGGATTGAGTCGTGACTTAGCTCTTTGACATGTAGTGCAGCGAGCAACAAAACGCTCAACATCCCGTCTCATCTTTGGCCAAAAGAAATGTGTAGCAAGTATATCCTCCGTCTTCTTGACGCCAAAGTGTCCCATTAATCCTCCTCCATGCGCCTCCTGCAACAACAAAAGACGAACGGAGCTAGCTGGAATGCATAGCTTATTAGCACGAAACACAAATCCATCGTTAAGAACGAACTTGTTCCAAGTTCTCCCTTCCTTACAATTCTGCAATACATCTTTAAATTCAGCATCATGAACATATTGATCTTTGATGGTCTCCAAACCAAATATTTTAAAGTCAAGTTGTGAAAGCATAGTATAACGACGAGACAAGGCATCAGCAATAACATTTTCTTTACCCTTCTTGTGTTTAATGACATAAGGGAAAGTCTCAATGAATTCAACCCATTTAGCATGTCTACGGTTCAGTTTTGCTTGACTTTTAATGTGTTTCAAAGATTCATGATCAGAATGTATAACAAATTCCTTGGGCCATAAATAATGTTGCCATGTTTCTAAGGTCCGAACAAGAGCATATAATTCTTTATCATAAGTAGAATAGTTCAGACTAGGTCCACTCAATTTTTCAGAAAAGTATGCAACAGGTTTTCCATCTTGTAATAAAACACCTCCTAATCCAATTCCACTAGCATCACATTCAAGTTCAAAAGTCTTATTGAAATTAGGAAGTTGGAGTAAAGGAGCATGTGTCAACTTATCTTTCAATACCGTGAAGGCTTCTTCCCGTGCGGTACCCCAAACAAAAGGCACATCCTTCTTTGTAAGCTCGTTGAGAGGTGCAGCAATGGTGCTGAAATCTCTCACAAAACGCCTATAGAAACCAGCGAGGACAAGGAAACTCCTCACTTGTGTGACCGTTTTGGGTTGCGGCCAGCTCTCAATAGCTTCAATCTTGGCTTTATCAACTTCAATTCCCTGTGGAGTAACAACATAGCTAAGAAAAGATACTCGGTCGGTGCAAAAGGTGCACTTTCCATGGTTTCCAAACAAACGTGCATCACGTAGAGCAATAAAAACAACACGTAAATGTTCCAAATGTTCCTCCAAAGATTTGCTATAAATCAATATGTCATCAAAGTAAACTACCACAAATCGTCCAATGAAAGCACGTAAAACTTCCTTCATTAACCTCATGAAAGTACTAGGTGCATTAGTTAACCCAAAAGGCATGACTAACCACTCATATAATCCAAACTTAGTTTTAAATGCTGTTTTCCATTCATCTCCCAATTTCATACGAATTTGATGGTATCCACTACGCAAATCAACTTTGGAGAATATTGTAGAGGCACTCAATTCATCAAGCATATCATCTAACCTAGGAATAGGATGACGATAACGAATAGTAATATTATTAATGCCTCTACAATCAACGCACATACGCGACGTACCATCCTTTTTCGGCACTAAAATGATAGGAACAGCACAAGGACTAAGGGATTCGCCTATATAACCTTTGTCGAGCAGTTCTTGTACTTCACGCATAATCTCCTTCGTCTCCTCTGGATTGGTACGGTATGGTGCACGGTTGGGTAGCGAAGCACCGGGAATTAAGTCAATTTGATGCTTAATCCCTCGAATAGGTGGTAATCCCGGTGGCACGTCTTGTGGAAAGACGTCAGCGAACTCCTGCAAAATGTTAGTGACAGCAGGGGGCAAAGAGGAAGGCACGTCCTCGAATGAAAAGAATGCCTCTTTGCACACAAAAGCATAGCAAACAGATTTGCTGAAATCTAGCTCATCAATATCAGATTTGGTGGCACGTAAACATGCACTTTTCAATTTAATTTCAGAAACAACAGTAGATGGTTTATTATTAGGCTTCATTTGGTGCTCAAATTCTTTTGCCACAATCTGATTTTCACTCTTATTTGTCTCCTGTTTTGCTTTATTAGCTCTATTAATATCATCTTTCAAAATGGAATCAGGAGTCATAGGAAGCAAAGTAATATTTTTATCGTTATGAACAAGAGTATACTGATTGTTTCTACCATGGTGTACAGAATTTTTATCAAATTTCCATGGTGTACCAAGTAATAAGGAACATGCTTGCATAGGTACCACATCACAATCAACATAATCAGCATATGTAGAGATACTAAAATGCACACGAACAGTACGTGTTACCTTAACCTTGCCGCTGTTGTTGAACCATTGGATGTAGTAAGGATGTGGATGTGGTCTTGTGGTGAGAGATAGCTTCTCCACCATCTCCATGCTAGCCAAGTTATTGCAGCTCCCTCCATCTATGATCACGCGAACAGAATGTTCCTTCACAACTCCCTTTGTATGGAACAAATTATGCCTCTGATTTTGCTCAGTTTGTGTAACCTGCACACTCAAAACACGTTGAGCAACTAAACTTTCATACCTGTCAGCATCTTCAGGAGCCATGTATTGCGTCTCATGATCAGAATCGTCTCCACCGTGTTCGTCACGTGTAATAAGAGCCAAAGTCTCCTCAACATAGTCACTAGCGGACTCATACCCACCATCCTCAGTAACAATCATCACACGCTTAGATGGGCATTCTCTCGCATAATGACCTCCACCCTTGCAACATCGACAAATAATATCATGTGTTTGCCCTGTTGATGCCATGGATGAAGAAGAGCTCTTTGCAGGCCCAGAAGGTGTGCTCTTGGCAGATAGTGGTGATTGTGCCTGCTTTATTGTATCACGGTTGGAGGTGGCAGCCCACGGAGGCGCCGGTGTAGCAGAACGTGTGGAAGTAGATGATGCACGTGGTGTCCATGATGAAGGTCGACCTGCAGAAAAGTTAGTCCGCGCCAATGCCTGTCGATCCTGCACTTCACGTTCAGCTTTACAAGCAAGATGGAATAAACGAGTGATATTAGTATACTCCTTATACTCTAGAATCGTTTGAATCTCTCTATTTAATCCACCCATAAAACGTGCAAGCATAGCTTCATTCTCCTCAACAATACCACATCTAATCATGCCAGTTTGTAATTCCTGATAATATTCTTCTACAGAATTTTTTCCCTGTCTTAAGTGCTGCAATTTTTGAAGTAATTCACGTTGATAATATGGTGGAACCCAACGAGTACGCATAGCAGTTTTCAAAGCAGCCCAAGTAGCCGGAATAGGATATAATCTACAATGCTCAGACCACCAAACACATGCAAAACTAGTAAAAGCACAAACAGCAGCAGGAACACGTCTCTCCTCGGGATATTGTAAACATGTAAATCGTTGTTCAGTTTCTAACTCCCAAGTAAGATATATATCAGGAACATATCTACCCTCAAATGGTGGAATATTCAATTTTAGTTTAGGGAGATGGTCATGATCTCGTACCTGAGGGTGAGCCCTACCATTGCCATTATTTGCATGTGGACGACCTGGTGGTTGCTGTGCTGTTGGTGGCACGTAGTTCTGATTTTGATCAACCTCATCCTCATAATCTCCCACATAAGCATCCTCCTCCACATCAGCAGTAGGAGCCACAGACGTATCAACAGCAGCACCAGCAGTTTGGCCCGACTGAAGAGGGACACGGCTCGCTCGGCGGAGGGCTGTTTCCCGACGTGGAGGTAGTCGGTGTTGTTGCTGTTGTTGCAGAGGTGCGGCAGGAGCAGCCGGTGGTGGTGGTGGAAAACGCGACAGCAATTCAACAAACTTGTTATCGAGCTTTGTTTCAAACGTCTTCTCCATGCCATATATCTTCTCCATGGCCTCTTCAAATATGTTTATCACATCTTGCACCTGTCCATTCATCATTTGCTGAAACATATCATGAAGCTCCTTGTTCGTCAAGTTCTCCCAGTCAGTCTCGTCGGCTTGTGATCCTGGCATGGTTAGCAGCAATAGAAACACACAAGAATATGATCCTACAGACTACTAACAAGTGGTGGTGGTGGCGGGTGTCACAAATCCGTCAAGCAAATCTCAAATTCTTACCAGTTCTTACCCAGCAGCAGGCGGTGATCGGCAACCGTTGTAGTCAAAAACTCTCAAAAGCTTGGATAGAGCGATTGCCAGGGAGAGTCAAACGCACGACGTAGATGTATGTGGAGCTGGGAAGGCTTATAGTATGGTAGCAAAAAGGGTCAGCAATAATCAATTCAGAGATGCAAAGTTGAATAAACGCTCAACGACGGTACTGTGCTGGTCCTAGGCTAGACCGTGCTAGAGACGCGAGCCTAGAACACTAACAAAATCACGGCGCTGCACGTAAATAAGGGAAAAGCACACTCTAGAACTCTCTCTTTTTTTTCGCTCTCTTTTTATTTGCGCTCCTTTTTTTTGCGCTCCTCTTTTTTTTTGCGAAAAATCACTATAATGGCGAGTGTCTCAAAACTCTTCCCTCGTCAAACTCATAGGATGGGCACGAAATTTTTTTTTTCACTTTTTTTTCGGAAATCACGGGAGCGACGACGAAAAAGTGCGACAAAAAATCACTATGATGGCACGTGGCTCAAAAGACTCAGAAAAGTCTAAAAATAGGATAGGGAAAAAAATTTTTGCCCGTGAAAATGTTGGCCTAAAAACTGCCCGGGGGTCTCCAGACTCTTTTTTTTTTCCCGAGACATACGCAGGCAAGGAAACACGAATCGGAATTTAGATTGATCTCAAGAACAAACCTAATATGAGAAGAACTCGGATTGGTGGTGGATATATGGTTGTGGTATATGGCAGCGGTGGTGGTATATGGATAGAGATTGATGGTGGTATATGGATACGGATTGGTGGTGGTATATGGATGTGGATTCAGAGCGGTGGCGGATAAGCAAAAGTGGTAGATGGGTGATGATGATGGTGCGGCGGCGGCGTGACAACTTGTGACCAGAACTCGAAACTCTAAAAGACTAGACTCTAAGACAAGCAACTTGACACGACGATGCAACCGCAAATTCAACAAAGCAAAAACCCTAAAAAGATTATGCAAAGGCTCAGATTGGTTCGGATATGATGAACTAACCCTAAATTTTTTTTTCTGGCTTTTTCGTGGACTGTAGGTATGAAGAACAGACTCGATCTAATCTACGAAAAACTGTAAAATCTCACCGAGCAACCTGGAAATCTAATACCACTTGATAGAGGCTAAGGTGTCCCGATGTTTCGATGAGATGGTGGCTATCATTTTCTGTGGGAGTTGACCTTGACGATCCGACTACGAACGTGCGAGACGTCGCGCCTTAGCAATCGCTAAACCAACTTCCGAGGGTTATTGACCACGCCGGAGCACGATCAACCTGACCACGAGGGTCTGTTTCCTGCGAGCAAACGAAGAACAAGCAAGAAACTGAGATTGCAATCTGGATATTGCGAATATAAGATGAAAGCTTTATTGATCAAGGTGGGGTTCTGTGACGTCTTGGTCTGGTCGTTGGACACAAACGAAGTACGCGAAGTTGCAGCTATGGCGAACTTTTAATCTAAACAAAACCCAAAGTCTAAACGACGCCCTAAGGGCTGTATATATGGAGGAAGAGGGGGGGAATTTCGTGGCCCTTGAGGGTGGGGTCCGAAACCAACCCTAACTCTTGTTTCCCCACACATACGGACTCTAAAAATAGCCTATACTTAAGTATTTCGAAATTACATGGGCCTGGCCCATTAATAAGGTGACGCAGCACCTAGAATAGCCTATGGACGAATATTATGAAGTGGCATCTTGTATATTTCGTCCAAGGCTTCATGCACTCCTTATGGCGGCTTCAAAGTCCTGAAATCATCACTTGTAACTCCGTTCTTGATCCCCTTGCGCATGCCATCAACTCCATGCGTGTTCTTGCTCCAATGTTCATCCTTCTCCAAGCTAGGCCCTTCATTTGTAAGCAAAACAAATGTATCCAATTTAGGCAGCATCATAATCTCATGAACATTAGAATCATTACCAAGAAACGAAAGTACCGGGTAATTTAATTGGCGTGCGCGAGCTCTAGTAATTGGTCCAGTATATGTAACAGTAGGGGCTGTGGGTGTAACAATGGTATTGATGTCCTCATCAGGAAATGAGATGTCCATGAATATCAGTCAAGTCAAGAAACTCAGAAAGATTGCTAGGATGAAGAAACTTGCGACGAATAATAGCAAGATCTTTGTTTGCACAAAGAAGAAGACATGAGTCAACTATAGGATGGTACCAACTCTTTTACCTTGTTTTTACCCCTTGCGCCATTTCAAAATTTACAACAACAATTTGTGCATAGCTTTGTTTTCAGTACTTTTCAAAGTAGTTCACCGATGATTACCTCTCAAACCACCTGCATGGTCAAGAGGCGAGGAAGGTATTCATTCAATACCCATGGTACAATATTGAAGTCTTGCTGAAGAGGACGAAGGTTGGGCGGGCAATTATCCATAGCCATTGGCCTAAAGTTGCAAGGACATTCAACATCACTGAAGGCTCAATATTGGCCTTCCGCTTCTGTAGTTTCCCAGATGAGATTCATCTATCTATTTACCGTGTATGATGCTACTTTCCAAAGGTTTTTGATGCTGCATGTGAAACTTGGTGCTATTGTGTAATGGCGTAACTGAGTGCCGAAGCTATCTGATGTAATTCGATTATGAAATCCTGATTGCTTTTATACGGATATGAAATATCTGGCGTGTTTTATAAGAAATATCAGTTTGATTAGTACATGGATTATCAATAATAGGCTAATTACCCTGCTTATTTGGGTTTTCTATTGCAAACAGTTATTCAGACGGCACCGTGGGCGATGAACTCAAACAACCCGCATGGTTTCTAGAAAGTAGGCGTGTTCGATCAACTAACAATCACACATGGATTCCGGCAGTGAACTATTTGCCTTAGGCCACCTTGCACAAACGTTTCCACACAAAGAACTGTGTGTGATATACATACCTACGAAAATGTTTTTCTAGGATTCACCGTGTAGGATGTACATACCTATGGAAATGATTTTCTGGGATTCACCGTGTGCGATGTACATACCAACGGAAATGATTTTCTCGGATGTTGGATGTACATACCTACGGAAATGATTTTCTCGGATTACCATGTGGGATGTACATACCTACGGAAATGATTGGGTTTCGATGCCTCGCCCGATCGCACACGACCCAGCCTGGGTCCCAGGAGGGCCTATCCCCGACGATTTCTAGGTCATGTGGGAAGGACACCCTATCGCGCACACACACACTTGGCGACGATTCCAAATGCCGTCGCAGAAAGGGGTTAAAAACCGTTTGTTTAGCACATCGTTGTACCAGTGTAGTGCACCTATACAAATTGCCATTGTATTGGGTGTCTTGGGGACACAAGAGATTTCTTGTATTTGATTGCAGGGTTGCTTGAGAGAGACCATCTTCATCCTACGCCTCCCATGAATTGATAAACCTTAGGTCATCCACTTGAGTAAAATTGCTACTGTCCTACAAAAACTCTGCGCTTGGAGGCCAAACACGTGTCTACAAGAATAAAGTTGCATAGTAGACATCAAGCTCTTTTCTGGCGCCGTTGTTGGGGAGGTGAGTGCTTGAAGGTATATCTTTAGATATTGCAACCGAATCTTTTAGTTTCTTTTTATCACTAGTTTGGTTTATAAAAGAAAACTACATAAAAATGGAATTGAGGTTGCATCATATTATTGATCATCTTTATAATATCGTTCTTGAAAATGATAGATCAGAAAATTGTGCTCAATTGTTAGAAGAAGAAGTCAATAAAATGTTTGGCACAAAATATTTGAATGATGAGCATGATTGCAATGTTGTTAGTATGAATTCTTTGAGTATCCAAAATGCTAATGATGATTGCCCAAGTCATGACAAAAATGTTTCTTATAAGCATGTCAATTTTTGTGGAGTGCGTAAAGTTTGTGAAGACATGCCTTATAGGGAAGATAGATTTTGCAAGAAGCATAAACATGAAGGAAATATGCCCTAGAGGCAATAATAAAAGTTGTTATTTTTATTTCCTTATATCATGATAAATGTTTATTATTCATGCTAGAGTTGTATTAACCGGAAACTTGATACATGTGTGGATACATAGACAAAACACAGTGTCCCTAGTAAGCCTACTAGAATCTCGTTAATCAAAGATGGTTAAGTTTCCTAGCCATAGACATGTGTTGTCATTTGATGAAAGGAATCACATCATCAGGAGAATGATGTGATGGACAAGACCCATCCATTAGCTTAGCATAATGATCGTTAAGTTTTATTGTTATTGCTTTCTTCATGACTTGTACATATTCCTTTGACTATGAGATTATGCAACTCCCGAATACCGGAGCAACACCTTGTGTGCTATCAAACGTCACAACGTAACTGGGTGATTATAAAGATGCTCTACAGGTATCTCCGAAGGTGTTTGTTGGGTTGGCATAGATCAAGATTAGGATTTGTCACTCTGAGTATCGGAGAGGTATCTCTGAGCCCTCTCGTGATAAGCCTTGCAAGCAATGTGACTAATGAGTTAGTTGCGGGATGATGCATTACAGAACGAGTAAAGAGATTGAACTAGGTATGAGGATATCGATGATCGAATCTTAGGCAAGTAACATACCGATGACAAAGGGAATGATGTATGTTGTCATTACGGTTTGATCGATAGAGATCTTTGTAGAATATGTAGGAACCAATATGAGCATCCAGATTTCATCGTTGGTTATTCATCGGATATGTGTCTTGGTCATGTCTACATAGTTCTCGAACCTGTAGGGTCCGCACGCTTAACGTTCGATGACGATTTGTATTATGAGTTATGTGTTTTGGTGACCGAAGATTATTCGGAGTCCTGGATGAGATCACGGACATGACGAGGAGTCTCAAAATGGCTGATAGGTAAAGATTGATATATTGGACGATGGTATTCGGACACCAGAATGGTTTCGGAGTGGTTCGGGTATTTTTGGGAGTACCTAGGGGTTACCAGAACCCCCCGGGGAAAGTAATGGGCCTACATGGGCCCTAGGGGAGAGGGTAGGCAGCCCACAAGGGGTGGCCGCGCCCCCCTCCCATAGGGAGTCCGAATTGGACTAGGGGAGGGAGCACACCCCCCTTTCCTTCTCCTCTTCCCTCTCCTTCCCCCTTTCCCCTCCATGAGAAGGAAAAGAGGGGGGCCGAATCCCACTAGGACTAGGAGTCCTAGTAGGACTCCCCCCCTCATGGCGCGCCCCATGGCCGGCCTCCTCCCTCTCCCTCCTTTATATACGTGGGCAGGGCACCCCTTGGAGACACACCAATTGTTCCAAGCCGTGTGCGGCCTCTCCCTCCACGGTTTACACCTCCGGTCATATTCACGTAGTGCTTAGGCGAAGCCCTGCGCGGATCACATCACCATCACCGTCACCACATCGTCGTGCTGATGAAACTCTTCCTCGACAATTTGCTGGATCAAGAGTTCGAGGGACGTCATCGAGCTGAAGGTGTGCTGAACTCGGAGGTGTCGTACGTTCGGTACTTGATCGGTTGGATCGCGAAGACATTCGACTACATCAACCGCGTTAACCTAGCGCTTCCGCTTTCGGTCTACGAGGGTACATGGACACACTCTCCCCCACTCGTTGTTATGCATCTCCTAAATAGATCTTGCATGCTACGTTCCCCAACAGTGGCATCCGAGCCAGGTCTATGCGTAGATGATATGCACGAGTAGAACACGATGAGTTGTGGGTGATCATAGTCATACTGCTTACCACCAATGTCTTATTTTGATTCGGCGGTATTGTTAGATGAAGCGGCCCGGACCAACCTTACATGACCACGTTCATGAGACTGGTTCCACTGACAGACATGCAACTTGTTTTGCATAAAGGTGGCTGGCGGGTGTCTGTTTCTCCAACTTTAGTTGAATCGAATTTGACTACGGTCGGTCCTTGTTGAAGGTTAAAACAACAAACTTGATGAAACATCATTGTGGTTTTGATGCGTAGGTGAGAACGGTTCTAACTAGAAGCCCGTAGTAGCCACGTAAAACTTGCAACAACAAAGTAGAGGATGTCTAACTTGTTTTTGGAGGGCATGTTGTGATGTGATATGGTCAAGACATGATGTGATATACGTTGTTGTATGAGATGAACATGTTTTGTAGAAGTTATCGGCAACTGGCAGGAGCCTTATGGTTGTCGCTTTATTGTATGAAATGCAATCGCCATGTAATTGCTTTACTTTATCACTATGCGTTAGCGATAGTTGTAGAAGCAATAGTTGGCGAGACGACAACGACGCTATGATGGAGATCAAGGTGTCAAGTTGGTGACGATGGAGATCATGACGGTGCTTTGGAGATGGAGATCAAAGGTACAAGATGATGATGGCCATATCATGTCACATATTTTGATTACATGTGATGTTTATCTTTTATGCATCTTATTTTTCTTAGTACGACAGTAACAGTATAAGATGATCCCTCACTAAAATTTCAAGGTATAAGTGTTCTCCCTGAGTATGCACTGTTGCGACGGTTCGTCGTGCCAAGACACCACGTGATGATCGGGTGTGATAAGCTCTACATTCACATACAACGGGTGCAAGACAGTTTCGCACGTGCGGAATACTCGGGTTAAATTGACGAGCCTAGCATGTACAGACATGGCCTCGGAACACTGAGACCGAAAGGTCGAAGGTGAATCATATAGTAGATATGATCAACATACAGATGTTCACCATTGAAAACTACTCCATCTCACATGATGATCGGACATGGTTTCGTTCATTTGGATCACGTGATCATTTAGATGACTCGAGGGATGTCTATCTGATAGAGGCGAGGGTCCCGATCTTTCGATGAGATGATAACTATCGATTTGGTGGAGACGACTTTGACGATCCGACTACAAACGTGCACGACGTTGCGCCTTAGCAATCGCTAAACCAATCTCCTGAGGTTACTGACGATGCCGGAAGCACGGTCAGCCTGACCACGAAGGTCTATTCCTGCAAGCAATCGAAGAACGAGCAAGAATATGATAAAGCAATCTGAATATTGCAAATATATATGAGGTATTGATAATGGTGGGGATCCGTGATAGAGGCAAAGGTGTCCCGATGTTTCGATGAGATGGTGGCTATCGTTTTCTGTGGGAGTCGACCTTGATGATCCGACTACGAACGTGCGAGACGTCGCGCCTTAGCAATCGCTAAACCAACTTCCGAGGGGTTATTGACCACACCGGAGCACGATCAACCTGACCACGAGGGCCTGTTTCCTGCGAGCAAACGAAGAACAAGCAAGAAACTGAGATTGCAATCTGGATATTGCGAATATAAGATGAAAGCTTTATTGATCAAGGTGGGGTTCTGTGACGTCTTGGTCTGGTCGTTGGACACAAACGAAGTACGCGAAGTTGCAGCTATGGCGAACTTTTAATCTAAACAAAACCCAAAGTCTAAACGACGCCCTAAGGGCTGTATATATGGAGGAAGAGGGGGGGAATTTCGTGGCCCTTGAGGGTGGGGTCCGAAACCAACCCTAACTCTTGTTTCCCCACACATACGGACTCTAAAAATAGCCTATACTTAAGTATTTCGAAATTACATGGGCCTGGCCCATTAATAAGGTGACGCAGCACCTGGAATAGCCTATGGACGAATATTATGAAGTGGCATCTTGTATATTTCGTCCAAGGCTTCATGCACTCCTTATGGCGGCTTCAAAGTCCTGAAATCATCACTTGTAACTCCGTTCTTGATCCCCTTGCGCATGCCATCAACTCCATTCGTGTTCTTGCTCCAATGTTCATCCTTCTCCAAGCTAGGACCTTCATTTGTAAGCAAAACAAATGTATCCAATTTAGGCAGCATCATAATCTCATGAACATTAGAATCATTACCAAGAAACGAAAGTACCTGGTAATTTAATTGGCGTGCGCGAGCTCTAGTAATTGGTCCAGTATATGTAACAGTAGGGGCTGTGGGTGTAACAATGGTATTGATGTCCTCATCATCCTCCCCTTCTTGAAATGAAGTCGTCCTCGACGGAAGCTCATCTTCCTCACCCAAATAAGGCTTCAAATCTGCAATGTTAAAAGTGGGACTAACCCCAAAATCTGCAGGTAGCTCAAGTTTATATGCATTATCATTTATTTTCTCTAAAACCTTAAAAGGACCATCAGCACGTGGCATTAGCTTTGATTTGCGCAGATTAGGAAATCTATCTTTACGCAAATGTAACCAAACAAGATCGCCAGGTGCAAACACAACATGTTTTCTACCCTTATCTCCAGCAAGTTTATATTTAGCATTCATACGCTCAATGTTTTCCTTAGTTAACTCATGCATTTTTAAAATCAATTCAGAACAGCCCTAAGCATAGTAGACAATGTTCTATTGACTACTTCAGTTTGTCCATCAGTTTGGGGGTGACAAGTAGTACTAAAAAGCAGCTTAGTCCCCAACTTAGCCCATAAACATCTCCAAAAGTGGCTAAGAAATTTAGTATCACGATCTGAAACAATAGTATTTGGCACACCATGTAAGCGAATAATTTCACGAAAGAACAAATCAGCAACATTAACAGCATCATCGCTTTTATGACATGGTATAAAGTGTGCCATTTTCGAGAACCTATCCACGACAACAAATATGCTATCCCTCCCCTTCTTTGTTCGAGGTAAACCTAAAACAAAGTCCATAGATATATCCTCCCAAGGAACACTAGGTACAGGCAAAGGCATATATAAACCATGAGGATTGAGTCGTGACTTAGCTCTTTGACATGTAGTGCAGCGAGCAACAAAACGCTCAACATCCCGTCTCATCTTTGGCCAAAAGAAATGTGTATCAAGTATATCCTCCGTCTTCTTGACGCCAAAGTGTCCCATTAATCCTCCTCCATGCGCCTCCTGCAACAACAAAAGACGAACGGAGCTAGCTGGAATGCATAGCTTGTTAGCACGAAACACAAATCCATCGTTAAGAACGAACTTGTTGCAAGTTCTCCCTTCCTTACAATTCTGCAATACATCTTTAAATTCAGCATCATGAACATATTGATCTTTGATGGTCTCCAAACCAAATATTTTAAAGTCAAGTTGTGAAAGCATAGTATAACGACGAGACAAGGCATCAGCAATAACATTTTCTTTACCCTTCTTGTGTTTAATGACATAAGGGAAAGTCTCAATGAATTCAACCCATTTAGCATGTCTACGGTTCAGTTTTGCTTGACTTTTAATGTGTTTCAAAGATTCATGATCAGAATGTATAACAAATTCCTTGGGCCATAAATAATGTTGCCATGTTTCTAAGGTCCGAACAAGAGCATATAATTCTTTATCATAAGTAGAATAGTTCAGACTAGGCCCACTCAATTTTTCAGAAAAGTATGCAACAGGTTTTCCATCTTGTAATAACACACCACCTAATCCAATTCCACTAGCATCACATTCAAGCTCAAAAGTCTTATTGAAATTAGGAAGTTGGAGTAAAGGAGCATGTGTTAACTTATCTTTCAATACCGTGAAGGCTTCTTCCTGTGCGGTACCCCAAACAAAAGGTACATCCTTCTTTGTAAGCTCGTTGAGAGGTGCAGCAATGGTGCTGAAATCTCTCACAAAACGCCTATAGAAACCAGCGAGGCCAAGGAAACTCCTCACTTGTGTGACCGTTTTGGGCTGCGGCCAACTCTCAATAGCTTCAATCTTGGCTTTATCAACTTCAATTCCCTGTGGAGTAACAACATAGCCAAGAAAAGATACTCGGTCGGTGCAAAAGGTGCACTTTCCAAGGTTACCAAACAAACGTGCATCACGTAGAGCAATAAAAACAGCACGTAAATGTTCCAAATGGTCCTCCAAAGATTTGCTATAAATCAATATGTCATCAAAGTAAACCACCACAAATCGTCCAATGAAGGCACGTAAAACTTCGTTCATTAACCTCATGAAAGTACTAGGTGCATTAGTTAACCCAAAAGGCATGACTAACCACTCATATAATCCAAACTTAGTTTTAAATGCTGTTTTCCATTCATCTCCCAATTTCATACGAATTTGATGGTAACCACTACGCAAATCAACTTTGGAGAATATTGTAGAGCCACTCAATTCATCAAGCATATCATCTAGCCTAGGAATAGGATGACGATAACGAATAGTAATATTATTAATGCCTCTACAATCAACGCACATACGCGACGTACCATCCTTTTTCGGCACTAAAATGATAGGAACAGCACAAGGACTAAGGGATTCGCGTATATAACCTTTGTCGAGCAGTTCTTGTACTTGACGCATAATCTCCTTCGTCTCCTCTGGATTGGTACGGTATGGTGCACGGTTGGGTAATGATGCACCGGGAATTAAGTCAATTTGATGCTCAATCCCGCGAATAGGTGGTAATCCCGGTGGCACGTCTTGTGGAAAGACGTCGGCGAACTCCTGCAAAATGTTAGTGACAGCAGGAGGCAAAGAGGAAGGCGCGTCCTCGAATGAAAATAATGCCTCTTTGCACACAAAAGCATAGCAAACAGATTTGCTAAAATCTAGATCATCAATATCAGATTTGGTGGCAAGTAAACATGCACTTTTCAATTTAATTTCAGAAGCAACACTAGATTGTTTATTATTATTAGGCTGCATTTGTTGCTCAAATTCTTTTGCCACAATCTGATTTTCACTCTTAGTTTTCTCCTGTTTTGCTTTATTAGCTCTATTAATATCATCTTTCAAAATGGAATCAGGAGTCATAGGAAGCAAAGTAATATTTTTATCCTTATGAACAAGAGTATAGTGATTGTTTCTACCATGGTGAATAGAATTTTTATCAAATTGCCATGGTCTACCAAGTAATAAGGAACATGCTTGCATAGGTACCACATCACAATCAACATAATCAGCATATGTAGAGATACTAAAATGCACACGAACAGTACGTGTTACCTTAACCTTGCCGCTGTTGTTGAACCATTGGATGTAGTAAGGATGCGGATGTGGTCTTGTGGTGAGAGATAGCTTCTCCACCATCTCGATGCTAGCCAAGTTGTTGCAACTCCCTCCATCTATGATCACGCGAACAGAACGTTCCTTCACAACTCCCTTTGTATGGAACAAATTATGCCTCTGATTTTGCTCAGCTGGTGTAACCTGCACACTCAAAACACGTTGAGCAACTAAACATTCATACCTGTCAGCATCTTCAGGAGCCATGTATTGCGTCTCATGATCAGAATCGTCTCCACCGTGTTCGTCACGTGTAATAAGAGCCAAAGTCTCCTCATCATAGTCACTAGCGGACTCATACCCACCATCCTCAGTAACAATCATCACACGCTTAGATGGGCATTCTCTCGCATAATGACCTCCACCCTTGCAACGTCGACAAATAATATCATGTGTCTGCCCTGTTGATGCCATGGATGAAGAAGAGCTCTTTGCAGGCCCAGAAGGTGTGCTCTTGGTAGATAGTGGTGATTGTGCCTGCTTTATTGTATCACGGTTGGAGGTGGCAGCCGACGGAGGCGCCGGTGTAGCAGAACGTGTGGAAGTAGATGATGCACGTGGTGTCCATGAAGAAGGTCGACCTGCAGAAAAGTTAGTCCGCGCCAATGCCTGTCGATCCTGCACTTCACGTTCAGCTTTACAAGCAAGATGGAATAAACGAGTGATATTAGTATACTCCTTATACTCTAGAATCGTCTGAATCTCTCTATTTAATCCACCCATAAAACGTGCAAGCATAGCTTCATTCTCCTCAACAATACCACATCTAATCATGCCAGTTTGTAATTCCTGATAATATTCTTCTACAGAATTTTTTCCCTGTCTTAAGCGCTGCAATTTTTGAAGTAATTCACGTTGATAATATGGTGGAACCCAACGAGTACGCATAGCAGTTTTCAAAGCAGCCCAAGTAGCAGGAATGGGATAGAATCTACAATGCTCAGACCACCAAACACATGCAAAACTAGTGAATGCACAAACAGCAGCAGGAACACGTCTCTCCTCGGGATATTGTAAACATGTAAATCGTTGTTCAGTTTCTAACTCCCAAGTAAGATATATATCAGGAACATATCTACCCTCAAATGGTGGAATATTCAATTTTAGTTTAGGGAGATGGTCATGATCTCGTACCTGAGGGTGAGCCCTACCATTGCCATTATTTGCATGTGGACGACCTGATGGTTGCTGTGCTGGTGGTGGCACGTAGTTCTGATTTTGATCAACCTCATCCTCGTAATCGCCAGCAAAATCATCCTCCTCGGCATCAGCAGCAGGAGCCACAGAAGTAGCAACAGCAGCACCAACAGTTTGGCCAGGTGCAAGAGGGAGACGGCTCGCTCGGCGGAGGGCTGTTTCACGATGTGTAGGTAGTCATCGTTGTTGTTGTTGTAGAGGTGCGTTAGGTGCAGCCGGTGGTGGTGGTGGAAGACGCGCGAGCAATTCATTAAACCTGTCATCGAGCTTTGTTTCGAACGTCTTCTCCATGTCATCTATCTTCTCCATGGCCTCTTCAAATCTGTTTAGCACATCCTGCACCTGTCCATTCATCATTTGCTGAAATTTATCATGCAACTCCTGATTCGTCATGTTCTCCCAGTCAGTCTCGTCGGCTTGTGATCCTGCCATGGTTAGCAACAATAGAAAACACACAAGAATATGATCCTACAGAATACTAACAAGAGGTGGTGGTGGCGGGTGTCACAAATCCGTCAAGCAAATCTCAAATTCTTACCAGTTCTTACCCAGCAGCAGGCGGTGATCGGCAACCGTTGTAGTCAAAACTCTCAAAAGCTTGGATAGAGCGATTGCCAGGGAGAGTCAAACGCACGACGTAGAGGTATGTGGAGCTGGGAAGGCTTATAGTATGGTAGCAAAAAGGGTCAGCAATAATCAATTCAGAGATGCAAAGTTGAATAAACGCTCAACGACGGTACTGTGCTGGTCCTAGGCTAGACCGTGCTAGAGACGCGAGCCTAGAACACTAACAAAATCACGGCGCTGCACGTAAATAAGGGAAAAGCACACTCTGGAACTTCTTTTTTCGCTTTTTTTTTTGCGCTCCTCTTTTTTTTTTTTGCGCTCCTTTTTTTTTTTGCGAAAAATTACTATAATGGCGAGTGTCTCAAAACTCTTCCCTCGTCAAACTGATAGGATGGGCACGAACATTTTTTTTTCCACTTTTTTTTTCGGAAATCAGGGCAGCGACGACGAAAAAGTGCGACAAAAAATCACTATGATGGCACGTGGCTCAAAAGACTCAGAAAAGCCTAAAAATAGGATAGGGAAAAAAAAATTTTGCTCGAGAAAATTTTGGCCTAAAAACTGCCCGGGGGTCTCCAGACTCTTTTTTTTTTCCGAGACCTACGCAGGCAAGGAAACACGAATCAGAATTGAGATTGATCTCAAGAACAAACCTAATATGAGAAGAACTCGGATTGGTGGTGGATATATGGTTGTGGTATATGGCAGCGGTGGTGGTATATGGTAGCGGTGGTGGTATGTGGTATATGGATAAGGATTCAGAGCGGTGGCGGATAAGCAAAAGTGGTAGATGGGCGATGATGATGGTGCGGCGGCGGCGTGACAACTTATGACCAGAACTCGAAACTCTAAAAGACTAGACTCTAAGACCAGCAACTTGACACGACGATGCAACCGCAAATTCAACAAAGCAAAAACCCTAAAAAGATTATGCAAAGGCTCAGATTGGTTCGGATATGATGAACTAACCCTAATTTTTTTTTGTGTGGCTTTTTCGTGGACTGTAGGTATGAAGAACAGACTCGATCTAATCTACGAAAAACTGTAAAATCTCACCGAGCAACCTGGAAATCTGATACCACTTGATAGAGGCAAAGGTGTCCCGATGTTTCGATGAGATGGTGGCTATCGTTTTCTGTGGGAGTCGACCTTGACGATCCGACTACGAACGTGCGAGACATCGCGCCTTAGCAATCGCTAAACCAACTTCCGAGGGGTTATTGACCACACCGGAGCACGATCAACCTGACCACGAGGGCCTGTTTCCTGCGAGCAAACGAAGAACAAGCAAGAAACTGAGATTGCAATCTGGATATTGCGAATATAAGATGAAAGCTTTATTGATCAAGGTGGGGTTCTGTGACGTCTTGGTCTGGTCGTTGGACACAAACGAAGTACGCGAAGTTGCACCTATGGCGAACTTTTATTCTAAACAAAACCCAAGTCTAAACGACGCCCTAAGGGCTGTATATATGGAGGAAGAGAGGGGAATTTCGTGGCCCTTGAGGGTGGGGTCCGAAACCAACCCTAACTCTTGTTTCCCCACACATACGGACTCTAAAAATAGCCTATACTTAAGTATTTCGAAATTACATGGGCCTGGCCCATTAATAAGGTGACGCAGCACCTGGAATAGCCTATGGACGAATATTATGAAGTGGCATCTTGTATATTTCGTCCAAGGCTTCATGCACTCCTTATGGCGGCTTCAAAGTCCTGAAATCATCACTTGTAACTCCGTTCTTGATCCCCTTGCGCATGCCATCAACTCCATTCGTGTTCTTGCTCCAATGTTCATCCTTCTCCAAGCTAGGACCTTCATTTGTAAGCAAAACAAATGTATCCAATTTAGGCAGCATCATAATCTCATGAACATTAGAATCATTACCAAGAAACGAAAGTACCTGGTAATTTAATTGGCGTGCGCGAGCTCTAGTAATTGGTCCAGTATATGTAACAGTAGGGGCTGTGGGTGTAACAATGGTATTGATGTCCTCATCAATCCGTAAGCGGTCTTGGTCTGGTCATTGGACACAAACGAAGTACACGAAGTTGCAATGGCTAACTTTTAACTAAACAAATCCCAAGGAAAAAGCTACTAGATGGATCTACTTATATAGGAGCAAGGGGTGGCGGCCAAGGAGGTGGGAGGACGTCCCAAGGCAGCCTAAAACTAACCCTAGGTCGTACAAGGCTCATGGGCCCAAGTGGAGGTGATGCAACACCTTTGGGCTTGTAGTTTGACTCGGATTCTGCTGCAACGTCAGATTGTTTCGTCCGTAACTCAACGCTCCGGACGAATTTGAAGGTGAATCCAATTGGGTTGGAAAGAGCACGAAATCTAGTTTCCAACAAAAAAAGAATCACCCAATTCGGAGTCCGTATGAAAAAGTTGTTGGCGTTTTGAGTCAGGTATGTCTGTGCAGTCCGAATCTGAATCCAGAACGTGAGAGACTTGGACTCTATCTTCTCTTGGCCCAAAAGTGACGTGAGAGGACTTTCTGAACACAACCTAAACTTCTCCTTTTCCCTTATCTTCATATGTGGATTGTACAAATGTCCCATACACCTACAATTAGACAAAACACAAAAGTGTGTGAAGTATTTTTGTTCTGGATGACATAAATAGATTATTGAATAGTTTGCATTAGAAATCACCTGACAAATATGCATGTATGCAATATTTTTGGTCGTATCCAAGGTAGTCATGTCCTCATCATCCTCCCCTTTTTGAAAACAAAGCCGTCCTCGGCGTTGCTTAATCTGAAATGTGGCTAACAAAAGAGACAAGGTGTACATGTGGTATATGTATATGTCATCCAGTTTAACTTCCCTTGATTTTTGCACATATGTCACATGTATACATGAGTAACTTTCATTGTTCATAAAATCTACAGCCAAAAAATTATCACAAGAAGTAGAAGGCATGAAAATATTGCAACTCAGTTTGCACATATAAGTGAAGCTCTTATTCACTTCAAAAGATTGGCAATGTTCATCATTAAACCATCCTAACTTCGATGAATAAACCTTACTTGCATCAAATTTACATGCTACAACATGCTTAAATAAGCAAACATGCAATATGTCATTGGACACAGAATCATCATCAAGATTAGAGGTCATATCAAAATGATTAAACATTGGTTCTTTTGCATCAATAGTTAATTCAATGGGTGCACTCAAAATTGTTGATATTTCAGTTGTTTGATCACATGACGCATTCATGACAGTAACAAGAGTCTCTAAAATAGGTGGTGTGCTCAAATCAACAGGTAACTCAACACATGATGCATTCAAGTTAACTAGGCATGCTTCATTCTCATGTGAAGTTATATCATCAAGACCTTTACTGTTACCTCGCAGAGATGTAGCTGATGTAGGTACGGACGTTGACAATGTACCATACTCTTGAGATGATATCGCGCTCACAATCCAAGGTGGGGCTGCTCTAGTAGGTGCAATAGTGGAGTAACCAACCGGCGGTGGTGAGCATGAACTGGAATAGTAGTTGTGGTAGTCACCCAATGCATCCTCCTGTATTTGTCTCTCAAAGGTACAAGCACGGACATACATACCAGTAATGCAACGAGGAATATACTGAAATCTTGCCTGAATATCATGGTTCAAACCACCAAAAAATCTATTCATTGTATCATCCTCAGATTCTTCTATGTCACAATGATGCATATAAGATTTGAACTCTTGGTAGTAAGCATGAACAGTGTTACTGCCTTGTTTTAATTGCTCTAATTTGCGACGCAATTCACGACGATAGTAAGGAGGAAAAAATTGTTGTCTCATTACAGCTTTCAAAACTTTCCAAGTTGTGGGTTGGTTATCAATGTGTTTCTTACAATGTACACTCCACCAAACAGAAGCAAAACCAGTAAATGCTCTAATGGTAGCTCGTACTCTCGCAAGTTCAGAAAAATCATGGTGACTAAAAACTTGTTCTACTTCAAGCTCCCAAGCTAGATAAATAGCAGGATTAAATCTACCCTCAAATGATGGTAAAGAGATAACCTGACCATATGCTTGTGTGTGTTGTCCCAACTCTCGTGATGGTGAAGATGTGTCCGTCATCCAAGAACTTCTATCTCTGGAACCTGTCATGATTAGTAGAAACAAGAACCAAAATTTGAGAATAATGTTCCTATGAACTACTAGGATGTGGTTGTAAAGTGCTCACAGTAAAGCAAATATCAATATCTTACAAGTTCTTACCATGTGGCAGGTGGTGACAGGCAACCAGCGGTGTCAAATAACTCCGAAGATTGTGTAAAACGATTGCCAAGGGAACGTACGTATACACGGTGTAGAAATATGTGGAGCTGGGTTGGCTATATATGGTAGCAAAAGATTAGCAATAATCAATTCAGAGATGCAATGTTGAATAAACGCTCAACGACGGTACTGTGCTGGTCCTAGGCTAGACCGAACTAGAGACGCGAGCCTAGAACACTAATGAGGTCACGTCGTAGCACAACTAGCATCAATGAAGGATACTAAGTAGCTCTGGACAGCAAGATATAAGTGAAGATCACAACGGCAGTAAAGATAATG
Organism: Triticum urartu; assembly: GCF_056163025.1. NCBI lineage: Eukaryota > Viridiplantae > Streptophyta > Magnoliopsida > Poales > Poaceae > Triticum > Triticum urartu. Next base: position 373,573,742 of record NC_141879.1, read on the forward strand.
AGGTGAAACAACAGCCAAGTAGGATATATCAACAACTTTGTCTCCAACTTTCCTCTGAAAAAGTTTGTGCCGATTTTTTTGTTTGTTTTTCTTCTCTCTTTTTTTTCCTCACACTTTTTTTTTCTTTCTCTCCTTTTTTTTCTCTGACTTTTTTTTTCTCCTTTTTTTCCTCTCGTTTTTTTTCTCTCTTTTTTTCTCCCTCTTTCCAAAACAAACTAGATAAGATGCAAATTGGATCAAGTGAAGATGTGAACGATCTCAACTATTATTATGACAATGAATGGTGGGTAGCACGTGGTGGAAATTGATGGATGGGTGGTGGATAGCGGAAGAGATAATGATGCAGCGGTGGCGTGACTAATGTGAACAGAACTCGAAACTCTAAACGAACTAGACACTAAGACCAGCAACTCGACACGACGATGCAACCGATAATTCAACTATGCAAGCAATGAAAAGAAAATTGCAAAGGCTCAGACTGGCTTGGACCAAGGATGAATAGATCTAACTCTTTTTTGTGGCTTTTTCTTGGACAATAGGTAAGAAAATAAATCTAATTTAGGAAAACTGGAAATTCTCACCGAGCAACCTGAAAACTGATACCACTTGATAGAGGCGAGGGTCCCGATCTTTCGATGAGATGATAACTATCGATTTGGTGGAGACGACTTTGACGATCCGACTACAAACGTGCACGACGTTGCGCCTTAGCAATCGCTAAACCAATCTCCTGAGGTTACTGACGATGCCGGAAGCACGGTCAGCCTGACCACGAAGGTCTATTCCTGCAAGCAATCAAAGAACGAGCAAGAATATGATAAAGCAATCTGAATATTGCAAATATATATGAGGTATTGATAATGGTGGGGATCCGTAAGCGGTCTTGGTCTGGTCGTTGGACAGAAACGAAGTACACGAAGTTGCAATGGCTAACTTTTAACTAAACAAATCCCAAGGAAAAAGCTACTAGATGGATCTACTTATATAGGAGCAAGGGGTGGCGGCCAAGGAGGTGGGAGGACGTCCCAAGGCAGCCTAAAACTAACCCTAGGTCGTACAAGGCTCATGGGCCCAAGTGGAGGTGATGCAACACCTTTGGGCTTGTAGTTTGACTCGGATTCTGCTGCAACGTCAGATTGTTTCGTCCGTAACTCAACGCTCCGGACGAATTTGAAGGTGAATCCAATTGGGTTGGAAAGAGCACGAAATCTAGTTTCCAACAAAAAAAGAATCACCCAATTCGGAGTCCGTATGAAAAAGTTGTTGGCGTTTTGAGTCAGGTATGTCTGTGCAGTCCGAATCTGAATCCAGAACGTGAGAGACTTGGACTCTATCTTCTCTTGGCCCAAAAGTGACGTGAGAGGACTTTCTGAACACAACCTAAACTTCTCCTTTTCCCTTATCTTCATATGTGGATTGTACAAATGTCCCATACACCTACAATTAGACAAAACACAAAAGTGTGTGAAGTATTTTTGTTCTGGATAACATAAATAGATTATTGAATAGTTTGCATTAGAAATCACCTGACAAATATGCATGTATGCAATATTTTTGGTCGTATCCAAGGTAGTCATGTCCTCATCACTATCTAAGTGGGAGTTCTTAAGTAATATGATTAATTGAACTTAATTTATCATGGACTTAGTCCTGATAGTATTTGCATATCTATGTTGTAGATCAATAGCTTGCGTATAGCTCCCCTGTTTTATTTTTGATATGTTCCTAGAGAAAACTAAGTTGAAAGATGATAGTAGCAATGATGCGGACTGGGTCCGTGATCTAAGGATTATCCTCATTGCTGCTCAGAAGAATTATGTCCTTGATGAACCGCTAGGTGACAGACCTATTGCAGGAGCAGATGCAGACGTTATGAACGTTTGACAAGCTTGGTATGATGACTACTTGATAGTTTAGTGCGCCATGCTTTACGGCTTAGAATCGGGACTTCAAAATGTTTTGAATGCCATGGAGCATATGAGATGTTCCAAGAAGCTGAAAATGATATTTCAGACTCATGCCCATGTTAAGAGGTATGAGACCTCTGACAAGTACTTTGCCTACAAGATGGAGGAGAATAGCTTAGCTAGTGAGCATGTGCTCAGAATGTCTGGGTACTACAATCACTTGAATCAGGTGGGAGTTAATCTTCCAGATATGATAGTGATTGACAGAGTTCTCTAGTCACTATCACCAAGTTACTAGAACTTCCACTACAAAAAAAAGACACATCCGTGACATTTTGGGCCGAACGAAATTTTTTCTGTCATACTTGTGACACTTCTATGACGATAATTGTGAGAAAACCTGGTATCATCATAGATGTGGTGGGGTCCTACTTCTATGACAAAAAATCATGACAGAAAATGGGCTTTTCGTCCTGGGCAGGCTAGAGATGCAGCTGCATGACATTCTTTGGGCTGTCCGTGATGGAAAAAACCATGGTAGAAGCTAGGGCGAGGAAAATATCAGGGAGTTCCCGGTTACGGTGGGTGGTTGGGGGCCGAGCGATGCGCGTTTCTCTCGTACGTACACGCGTGTGTGAGGCACAGCGCTCTAACTGAACCCGAGAGATTGCACTGCAGGCTTCGTGTCACTGAACCCGAGCGATCGATCGATCCCTTGTTGTTAATTGAAGCCGAGTGATTCCTTCGCTACTGCTGCTAACTGAAGCCGATCGAACACTGATGCCTCCTTCCCTTGATGAACAATGAGCGTTGTTGGGGGGTTTGGATGAACAGTTCCCAATGGGGGGTCGGATGAACAGGACCCCATGGTAGTAGAGGTCGTTGCCACTGGATGAACAGTACCCTGATCGATCGAGCCGGTGGATGAACAGGACCCCGTGGAGGGCTGGATGAACAGGACCCCGTGGAGGGCTGGATGAACAAGACCCCGTGGAGGGCTGGATGAACAATTTTTTTTCCCTATCCTATTTTTAGGCTTTTCTGAGTCTTTTGAGCCACGTGCCATCATAGTGATTTTTTGTCGCACTTTTTCGTCGTCGCTGCCCTGATTTCCGAAAAAAAAAAGTGGAAAAAATTTTTTCGTGCCCATACTATCAGTTTGACGAGGGAAGAGTTTTGAGACACTCGCCGTTATAGTAATTTTTCGCAAAAAAAAAAGAGGAGCGCAAAAAAAAAGAGGAGCGCAAAAAAAAAAAGAAGCGCAAAAAAAAAAAAACAAGCGAAAAAAAAAGTTCCAGAGTGTGCTTTTCCCTTATTTACGTGCAGCGCCGTGATTTTGTTAGTGTTCTAGGCTCGCGTCTCTAGCACGGTCTAGCCTAGGACCAGCACAGTACCGTCGTTGAGCGTTTATTCAACTTTGCATCTCTGAATTGATTATTGCTGACCCTTTTTGCTACCATACTATAAGCCTTCCCAGCTCCACATACCTCTACGTCGTGCGTTTGACTCTCCCTGGCAATCGCTCTATCCAAGCTTTTGAGAGTTTTGACTACAACGGTTGCCGATCACCGCCTGCTGCTGGGTAAGAACTGGTAAGAATTTGAGATTTGCTTAACGGATTTGTGACACCCGCCACCACCACCTCTTGTTAGTATTCTGTAGGATCATATTCTTGTGTGTTTTCTATTGTTGCTAACCATGGCAGGATCACAAGCCGACGAGACTGACTGGGAGAACATGACGAATCAGGAGTTGCATGATAAATTTCAGCAAATGATGAATGGACAGGTGCAGGATGTGCTAAACAGATTTGAAGAGGCCATGGAGAAAATAGATGACATGGAGAAGACGTTCGAAACAAAGCTCGATGACAGGTTTAATGAATTGCTCGCGCGTCTTCCACCACCACCACCGACTGCACCTAACGCACCTCTACAACAACAACAACGACGACTACCTACACATCGTGAAACAGCCCTCCGCCGAGCGAGCCGTCTCCCTCTTGCACCTGGCCAAACTGTTGGTGCTGCTGTTGCTACTTTTGTGGCTCCTGCTGCTGATGCGGAGGAGGATGATTTTGCTGGCGATTACGAGGATGAGGTTGATCAAAATCAGAACTACGTGCCACCACCAGCACAGCAACCATCAGGTCGTCCACATGCAAATAATGGCAATGGTAGGGCTCACCCTCAGGTACGAGATCATGACCATCTCCCTAAACTAAAATTGAATATTCCACCATTTGAGGGTAGATATGTTCCTGATATATATCTTACTTGGGAGTTAGAAACTGAACAACGATTTACATGTTTACAATATCCCGAGGAGAGACGTGTTCCTGCTGCTGTTTGTGCTTTCACTAGTTTTGCATGTGTTTGGTGGTCTGTGCATTGTAGATTATATCCTATTCCGGCTACTTGGGCTGCTTTGAAAACTGCTATGCGTACTCGTTGGGTTCCACCATATTATCAACGTGAATTACTTCAAAAATTGCAGCGCTTAAGACAGGGAAAAAATTCTGTAGAAGAATATTATCAGGAATTACAAACTGGCATGATTAGATGTGGTATTGTTGAGGAGAATGAAGCTATGCTTGCACGTTTTATGGGTGGATTAAATAGAGAGATTCAGACGATTCTAGAGTATAAGGAGTATACTAATATCACTCGTTTATTCCATCTTGCTTGTAAAGCTGAACGTGAAGTGCAGGATCGACTGGCATTGGCGCGGACTAACTTTTCTGCAGGTCGACCTTCATCATGGACACCACGTGCATCATCTACTTCCACACGTTCTGCTACACCGGCGCCTCCGTCGGCTACCACCTCCAACCGTGATACAATAAAGCAGGCACAATCACCACCATCTGCCAAGAGCACACCTTCTGGGCCTACAAAGAGCTCTTCTTCATCCATGGCGTCAACAGGGCAAACACATGATATTATTTGTCGACGTTGCAAGGGTGGAGGTCATTATGCGAGAGAATGCCCATCTAAGCGTGTGATGATTGTTACTGAGGATGGTGGGTATGAGTCCGCTAGTGACTATGATGAGGAGACTTTGGCTCTTATTACACGTGACGAACACGGTGGAGACGATTCTGATCATGAGACGCAATACATGGCTCCTGAAGATGCTGACAGGTATGAATGTTTAGTTGCTCAACGTGTTTTGAGTGTGCAGGTTACACAAGCTGAGCAAAATCAGAGGCATAATTTGTTCCATACAAAGGGAGTTGTGAAGGAACGTTCTGTTCGCGTGATCATAGATGGAGGGAGTTGCAACAACTTGGCTAGCATCGAGATGGTGGAGAAGCTATCTCTCACCACAAGACCACATCCACATCCTTACTACATCCAATGGTTCAACAACAGCGGCAAGGTTAAGGTAACACGTACTGTTCGTGTGCATTTTAGTATCTCTACATATGCTGATTATGTTGATTGTGATGTGGTACCGATGCAAGCATGTTCCTTATTACTTGGTAGACCATGGCAATTTGATAAAAATTCTATTCACCATGGTAGAAACAATCAGTATACTCTTGTTCATAACGATAAAAATATTACTTTGTTTCCTATGACTCCTGATTCCATTTTGAAAGATGATATTAATAGAGCTAATAAAGCAAAACAGGAGAAAACTAAGAGTGAAAATCAGATTGTGGCAAAAGAATTTGAGCAACAAATGCAGCCTAATAATAATAAACAATCTAGTGTTGCTTCTGAAATTAAATTGAAAAGTGCATGTTTACTTGCCACCAAATCTGATATTGATGATCTAGATTTTAGCAAATCTGTTTGCTATGCTTTTGTGTGCAAAGAGGCATTATTTTCATTCGAGGACGTGCCTTCCTCTTTGCCTCCTGCTGTCACTAACATTTTGCAGGAGTTCGCCGACGTCTTTCCACAAGACGTGCCACCGGGATTACCACCTATTCGCGGGATTGAGCATCAAATTGACTTAATTCCCGGTGCATCATTACCCAACCAGGCACCATACCGTACCAATCCAGAGGAGACGAAGGAGATTATGCGTCAAGTACAAGAACTGCTCGACAAAGGTTATATACGCGAATCCCTTAGTCCTTGTGCTGTTCCTATCATTTTAGTGCCGAAAAAGGATGGTACGTCGCGTATGTGCGTTGATTGTAGAGGCATTAATAATATTACTATTCGTTATCGTCATCCTATTCCTAGGCTAGATGATATGCTTGATGAATTGAGTGGCTCTACAATATTCTCCAAAGTTGACTTGCGTAGTGGATACCATCAAATTCGTATGAAATTGGGTGATGAATGGAAAACAGCATTTAAAACTAAGTTTGGATTATATGAGTGGTTAGTCATGCCTTTTGGGTTAACTAATGCACCTAGTACTTTCATGAGGTTAATGAACGAAGTTTTACGTGCTTTCATTGGACGATTTGTGGTAGTTTACTTTGATGACATATTGATTTATAGCAAATCTTTGGAGGACCATTTGGAACATTTACGTGCTGTTTTTATTGCTCTACGTGATGCACGTTTGTTTGGTAACCTTGGAAAGTGCACCTTTTGCACCGACCGAGTATCTTTTCTTGGCTATGTTGTTACTCCACAGGGAATTGAAGTTGATAAAGCCAAGATTGAAGCTATTGAGAGTTGGCCGCAGCCCAAAACGGTCACACAAGTGAGGAGTTTCCTTGGCCTCGCTGGTTTTTATAGGCGTTTTGTGAGAGATTTCAGCACCATTGCTGCACCTCTCAACGAGCTTACAAAGAAGGATGTACCTTTTGTTTGGGGTACCGCACAGGAAGAAGCCTTCACGGTATTGAAAGATAAGTTGACACATGCTCCTTTACTCCAACTTCCTAATTTCAATAAGACTTTTGAGCTTGAATGTGATGCTAGTGGAATTGGATTAGGAGGTGTTTTATTACAAGATGGAAAACCTGTTGCATACTTTTCTGAAAAATTGAGTGGGCCTAGTCTGAACTATTCTACTTATGATAAAGAATTATATGCTCTTGTTCGGACCTTAGAAACATGGCAACATTATTTATGGCCCAAGGAATTTGTTATACATTCTGATCATGAATCTTTGAAACACATTAAAAGTCAAGCAAAACTGAACCGTCGACATGCTAAATGGGTTGAATTCATTGAGACTTTCCCTTATGTGATTAAACACAAGAAGGGTAAAGAAAATGTTATTGCTGATGCCTTGTCTCGTCGTTATACTATGCTTTCACAACTTGACTTTAAAATATTTGGTTTGGAGACCATCAAAGATCAATGTGTTCATGATGCTGAATTTAAAGATGTATTGCAGAATTGTAAGGAAGGGAGAACTTGGAACAAGTTCGTTCTTAACGATGGATTTGTGTTTCGTGCTAACAAGCTATGCATTCCAGCTAGCTCCGTTCGTCTTTTGTTGTTGCAGGAGGCGCATGGAGGAGGATTAATGGGACACTTTGGCGTCAAGAAGACGGAGGATATACTTGCTACACATTTCTTTTGGCCAAAGATGAGACGGGATGTTGAGCGTTTTGTTGCTTGCTGCACTACATGTCAAAGAGCTAAGTCACGACTCAATCCTCATGGTTTATATATGCCTTTGCCTGTACCTAGTGTTCCTTGGGAGGATATATCTATGGACTTTGTTTTAGGTTTACCTAGAACAAAGAAGGGGAGGGATAGCATATTTGTTGTCGTGGATAGGTTCTCGAAAATGGCACGCTTTATACCATGTCATAAAAGCGATGATGCTGTTAATGTTGCTGATTTGTTCTTTCGTGAAATTATTCGCTTACATGGTGTGCCAAATACTATTGTTTCAGATCGTACTAAATTTCTTAGCCACTTTTGGAGATGTTTATGGGCTAAGTTGGGGACTAAGCTGCTTTTTAGTACTACTTGTCACCCCCAAACTGATGGACAAACTGAAGTAGTCAATAGAACATTGTCTACTATGCTTAGGGCTGTTTTGAAGAATAACAAGAAAATGTGGGAAGAATGCTTGCCTCATATGGAATTTGCTTATAATCGTTCATTGCATTCTACTACTAAGATGTGCCCTTTTGAAATTGTGTATGGTTTCCTACCTCGTGCACCTATTGATTTGTTGCCTCTCCCATCTTCGGAGAAGGTTAATTTTGATGCTAAAGAACGTTCTGAATTGATTTTAAAAATGCATGAGTTAACTAAGGAAAACATTGAGCGTATGAATGCTAAATATAAACTTGCTGGAGATAAGGGTAGAAAACATGTTGTGTTTGCACCTGGAGATCTTGTTTGGTTACATTTGCGTAAAGATAGATTTCCTAATCTGCGCAAATCAAAGCTAATGCCACGTGCTGATGGTCCTTTTAAGGTTTTAGAGAAAATAAATGATAATGCATATAAACTTGAGCTACCTGCAGATTTTGGGGTTAGTCCCACTTTTAATATTGCATATTTGAAGCCTTATTTGGGTGAGGAAGATGAGCTTCCGTCGAGGACGACTTCATTTCAAGAAGGGGAGGATGATGAGGACATCAATACCATTGTTACACCCACAGCCCCTACTGTTACATATACTGGACCAATTACTAGAGCTCGCGCACGCCAATTAAATTACCAGGTACTTTCGTTTCTTGATAATGATTCTAATGTTCATGAGATTATGATGCTGCCTAAATTGGATACATTTGTTTTGCTTTCAAATGAAGGGCCTAGCTTGGAGAAGGATGAACATTGGAGCAAGAACACGCATGAAGTTGATGGCATGCGCAAGGGGATCAAGAACGGAGTTACAAGTGATGATTTCAGGACTTTGAAGCCGCCATAAGGAGTGCATGAAGCCATGGACGAAATATACAAGATGCCACTTCATAATATCCGTCCATAGGCTATTCTAGGTGCTGCGTCACCTTATTAATGGGCCAGGCCCATGTAATTTCGAAATACTTAAGTATAGGCTATTTTTAGAGTCCGTATGTGTGGGGAAACAAGAGTTAGGGTTGGTTTCGGACCCCACCCTCAAGGGCCACGAAATTCCCCTCTATTCCTCCATATATACAGCCCTTAGGGCGTCATTTAGACTTTGGGTTTTGTTTAGATTAAAAGTTGGCCATAGCTGCAACTTCGCGTACTTCGTTTGTGTCCAACGACCAGACCAAGACGTCACAGAACCCCACCTTGATCAATAAAGCTTTCATCTTATATTCGCAATATCCAGATTGCAGTCTCAGTTTCTTGCTTGTTCTTCGTTTGCTCGCAGGAAACAGGCCCTCGTGGTCAGGTTGATCGTGCTCCGGCGTGGTCAATAACCCCTCGGAAGTTGGTTTAGCGATTGCTAAGGCGCGACGTCTCGCACGTTCGTAGTCGGATCGTCAAGGTCGACTCCCACAGAAAACGATAGCCACCATCTCATCGAAACATCGGGACACCTTTGCCTCTATCAACGTGGAGCCGGGGAAGACGCACAGTGCATGCCCACGTGGAGAGGAGTACGAGGGTTTAATGGTTCAGCTGTGGTGTGAGGCTGCCGTCGCCGCAGGGCCTGGCTAGCGGTGGGAGTAGTAGGGGCGGTGAGGCCTCTGCGGCAGCACAGCCGGCCACGGGAGGCAGGAGCAGGCGGCATGACCGGTGCTGCTTTGGGCGGCTGGAGCAAGAAGACCACAGGTTGAAGAAGCACTACGGCCGTTGGATGGACATCGTACGGTCACTGGAGCTAGAATCGTTCATATTGACTAAGTTGACAAAGCCCTCCGTCCCTGTCAACTTAGTAGGCCCACAAGTCAGCCTCACACTATGGTGGGTCCTAGCTGGCAGGGGGAATATTCATTTTTTGTGCGTAATGAGGGGGCACTTCCTGCGTGCAAAGATATAGCTTGCGGGTCTGAGCTGTCAGCAGGGGAACGTTTTTTTTTGCGAAATACACAGGCCCTTCCGGTGGGTCCCAACTGTCAGGTGGAGGAATCATTATTTTGTGCATAATAAGGAGGCATTTCCTTGTGTGGGCCCCTACTATCAGCCTCTTCCGATGGCTTTTGTATGGTGACCATGTTGACCTCGCCGTGCTGAGAGCACAAACACAGTGGCGAGGGCGAGGCCCAGGAAGGGAACGACCCAGAGCCGGCGAAGCCACCGCAGCGGATGCCCACGCTGAGGGGAGTACGAGTGCTGACTGGTCGGCTGCGGGGTGAGGCTGACGTCGCCGGAAAATAACAGGATGTGCGGGTAGGTAGAGGGATGGCCTTGCGGCAGCACAGCCAGCCACGGGAGGAGGGAGCAGGCAGTCCCTCCAGCGCTGGTTTGGGCGGCTGGAGCAGGAAGATCAGAGGTTGAAGAAGCACGGCGGCCGTTGGATGGACATCCAACAGTCACTGCTCTGTGTTGACTAAGTTGACAAAGCCTTGCATATGCGTCAAGAAAATTTAGGACAGCGTCATCATCAACCTAGTTGGCCCAGAAGTCAGCCTTCAAATCTGTGGAAAACAGCATACAGCCCATTTGCCATTATTTTCAATAATTTACAGCCCATTTGCTAATTCTTAAGGATATTTAATGCCCATATTCTTTTTATTAGCATTACAGACCATATATTCTAGGCACTGCTAAAAAATTCAATAAAATTTTGCATATTTTGATGGGGTCCGAACTCTTTTAATCACGAAAATTCGAGTCACGTTAAAAATAATTTTTAAAAAAGTATATCAAAATAAAATTCAAAAAACAATTCTCCGCAAAAAAATGAATGAAATTTAAAATCTTAACTAGCAAGATGCACGTGCGTTGCACGGAACATAAAGATGCATTTGTATGAGTAGTTTATCTTGTGGGAGAAAAGATGATATTTTGATGTAATTGCCAGTTGGCTTTGGTTTTTATAAGAGTAGAGAGTAGAGAAATCCAAAAATATGATATTTTAATGTAATTGACGGTTGGCTTTGGTTTAAAGATTTACAGCCCATTTCTTACAACTTATAGCCCATTTTCTGGGGAAGCCCATTTCTTAGTACTTACATCCCTCCTTGTCTTGAAAGATTTGCAGCCTAGCAGGGTTGAGAAAAGCAAATAGGCCTTGGTTTTGCTATTCTCCAAAAAAAGAACTGCGCTAGCCATTTTCAGAAAGAAAAAAGATATCAACTGGGCTCATCATGTGCTTAAATAAAAGCATAAGCGTGGGCTAGACGGGCCACAGCCCCCGCACAGCGCGCAGTTGAGCTCCGTCTCTGAAACTAAAAAACAAATGGGCGAGCTGCTGGGTCCCTGGTGTTATCCGCTCATTGTGTAATTTTCTCGTTTATTGACTACATTGACAATGGCGTGGGACCTAGTTGTCAAACAATTAGGAGGAAGTATTTTTTTGGCTTGTAATAACGAGGCAACTGCTTGCATAATGCAATGAACTTGGTGGGTCCCTGCTGTCAGCCTCTCCACGTATAGTCCTCTCCTGATTCCTCTTGGTTGTTAACCATGTTGACAACGCCAGACGATGGCGGGCACAGCAAGCGAACCAAGGCGGAGAATGACGGCGAGGCCTCGGACGGGAACGAATAGCAACCGTGGAAGATGCGGCAGTGTAGTGGCAGGTGGAGGGGAGTACGAGGGCAACAACATGCAACTCAAGCTTACAAACAGTACAAAAAGCCCAAGGATTAATTGTTCATCAATTTTTTAGACAAAACCCAGATTGAACATGGCAGTAACATCTAACCCAACCACTCTTTTTCGCAGTCACAAACAAATGGATCGGTTTGATCCATAAAATCAACATCCTGTGCAAAACAATTTATTTCAGGATGACTACAACTTGTTGTAAATAGAAGCCGAGCACATTTAGAAGCCCATTTGTCCACCTGAAACTTCTTTTTTTGTTGTTCAGCATGTCCGTCCGTGAGAAATCTCTTGCTGTAAAACTTAAGCCTCATGGACAATAGTAATCTTGCATTCGACAGGAAGAATGTGACAAAGCTTCTGTTTGCCTGGTTGGATGCATATCTTTCCATCGTTATTGTCCTCAAACAAATGTCATGAGAACTAAGAAAATCCTGGTGATTATTATGCCACCGATTGGTTATATGTTTTTGTCCATGTGGTTGCAGTACCTAAGTAGACATGAAGATTTGAAAACAGTTAAGGTCTGAAAAAAAGAGTGTCGAAAGAGCAACAACTGAACGGTTAATTCTAGTACAATATATACGGTCTTTCAATGTGCATGAAATCATCACCTTTATATATAAATTCTCCAGAGACCGAAAGCATCGCAGCAAGCCAATAATTATGTTTAGATCAAAACTAAACATTCCGATATGTAAGATCTCGACATAATCCAGTAGCATTGATAGGCTATCCATGGATGAACTCTTCAGCATATAACATAATATTAGTACCCAAAGTGTACTCCAAGATGATATAAACTTATGCGCACAAATGAAAAATGCAGCTTATGATTACAAATGTGTAGATGATAATATACGGTACCTGAAAAAGTGTGGAGCCAAACACCAACTTGTTGTGATCATCAAACAGATCACGAATTACACCCAAGGTCTCCAGTTTGGGCGTAGAGATGACAGTTATTTGCGAAGGTTTATAACAATTATGAAGGAGCAACCTTTGAAGTGAAGGGGCATCTTCGATGATGAGCTGTTGTCCTTCAAAACAAATTCCAATGCTTTTAAGCTGAGGCGACTTTATTTTGAGACAACTGATAGGGATTTCTATTGCCAAAACAATCAGAAAGCGCTCCAGGGCAGGGCAACTGGAGTGGATGGTGTTGTGCAGTGAGGCCTCCGACAGATAAACCACCACAAGCGAAAGTTTTTTTAGCAGTGGGAGTCCAAGCACTTGTACCAGATCGTCTGGTAGATGGCACCGGGCGAAGGTGGCGGTGTGGAGAGAGGAGGAAAACCGCGAGATGGACAATGGTGGTGTGGGCACGAATTGATGCGGAGCATCCTATGGACATCACCATGTCAAGAGTCCATTTGGCAAGTGACACGTGCCACATCTACTTCATACATACAAAGGTGAATCATCTCCTTTACATGTGTCCACTTGTACCTTTCGAGGATGGTATACTACTTGACCCCTCTCTCGTGTGCATACATAGGTGTGAGCGGAGCTACACATTCATCAAGAGGAGTCGAAGAAGAAGAGAACATCTACACCATCCAAGAGGGAAGCCTAGAAGCGGAGAAGGAAGTGCCAAGAAGAAGGCAGCAGCTCCCAGCCAACCCCGTGCGCACGGGCCCCTCCGACCCCATGCCCACGGGCATCCCAGGCTGGCGGTCCTGAAGACCCCGTGCGCACGGGCGTGTACCGTGCCCACGGAACCCCCGTGTCCACGGAACCCCCGTGTCCACGGGCCCCATGGACCCCGTGCGCACGGGCTCATGCGTCAGGTCTCTGGATACCCCGTGCGCATGGGCTCCACTTACCCCGTGCACACGGGGCCCCCTATGCGTGACTGTTGGGCTTTGCCCATGTAATCCCCATTTCGCCCCTACTTACCTGATGAGGACATCAATACCATTGTTACACCCACAGCCCCTACTGTTACATATACTGGACCAATTACTAGAGCTTGCGCACGCCAATTAAATTATCCAGGTACTTTCGTTTCTTAGTAATGATTCTAATGTTCATGAGATTATGATGCTGCCTAAATTGGATACATTTGTTTTGCTTACAAATGAAGGGCCTAGCTTGGAGAAGGATGAACATTGGAGCAAGAACACGCATGGAGTTGATGGCATGCGCAAGGGGATCAAGAACGGAGTTACAAGTGATGATTTCAGGACTTTGAAGCCGCCATAAGGAGTGCATGAAGCCTTGGACGAAATATACAAGATGCCACTTCATAATATTCATCCATAGGCTATTTTAGGTGCTGCGTCACCTTACCTTAACCTTGCCGCTGTTGCTAAACCAACTTCCGAGGGGTTATTGACCACGCCGGAATTACAAGGGCCTGGCCCATTAATAAGGTGACGCAGCACCTAGAATAGCCTATGGACGAATATTATGAAGTGGCATCTTGTATATTTCGTCCAAGGCTTCATGCACTCCTTATGGCGGCTTCAAAGTCCTGAAATCATCACTTGTAACTCCGTTCTTGATCCCCTTGCGCATGCCATCAACTCCATGCGTGTTCTTGCTCCAATGTTCATCCTTCTCCAAGCTAGGCCCTTCATTTGTAAGCAAAACAAATGTATCCGATTTAGGCAGCATCATAATCTCATGAACATTAGAATCATTACCAAGAAACGAAAGTACCTGGTAATTTAATTGGCGTGCGCGAGCTCTAGTAATTGGTCCAGTATATGTAACGTTCGTAGTCGGATCGTCAAGGTCAACTCCCACAGAAAACGATAGCCACCATCTCATCGAAACATCGGGACACCTTAGCCTCTATCAACAAGGGTTGCCGATCACCGCCTGCTGCTGGGTAAGAACTGGTAAGAATTTGAGATTTGCTTAACGGATTTGTGACACCCGCCACCACCACCACTTGTTAGTAGTCTGTACGATCATATTCTTGTGTGTTTCTATTGCTGCTAACCATGCCAGGATCACAAGCCGACGAGACTGACTGGGAGAACTTGACGAACAAGGAGCTTCATGATACGTTTCAGCAAATGATGAATGGACAGGTGAAAAATGTGATAAACAGATTTGAAGAGGCCATGGAGAAGATAGATGGCATGGAGAAGACGTTTGAAACAAAGCTCGATAACAAGTTTGCTGAATTGCTTTCGCGTTTTCCACCACCACCACCGGCTGCTCCTGCCGCACCTCTGCAACAACAGCAACAACACCGACTACCTCCACGTCGGGAAACAGCCCTCCGCCGAGCGAGCCGTGTCCCTCTTCAGTCGGGCCAAACCGCTGGTGCTGCTGTTGATACTTCTGTGGCTCCTACTGCTGATGTGGAGGAGGATGCTTATGTGGGAGATTATGAGGATGAGGTTGATCAAAATCAGAACTACGTGCCACAAACAGCACAGCAACCACCAGGTCGTCCACATGCAAATAATGGCAATGGTAGGGCTCACCCTCAGGTACGAGATCATGACCATCTCCCTAAACTAAAATTGAATATTCCACCATTTGAGGGTAGATATGTTCCTGATATATATCTTACTTGGGAGTTAGAAACTGAACAACGATTTACATGTTTACAATATCCCGAGGAGAGACGTGTTCCTGCTGCTGTTTGTGCTTTTACTAGTTTTGCATGTGTTTGGTGGTCTGAGCATTGTAGATTATATCCTATTCCGGCTACTTGGGCTGCTTTGAAAACTGCTATGCGTACTCGTTGGGTTCCACCATATTATCAACGTGAATTACTTCAAAAATTGCAGCGCTTAAGACAGGGAAAAAATTCCATAGAAGAATATTATCAGGAATTACAAACTGGCATGATTAGATGTGGTATTGTTGAGGAGAATGAAGCTATGCTTGCACGTTTTATGGGTGGATTAAATAGAGAGATTCAAACGATTCTAGAGTATAAGGAGTATACTAATATCACTCGTTTATTCCATCTTGCTTTTAAAGCTGAACGTGAAGTGCAGGATCGACAGGCATTGGCGCGGACTAACTTTTCTGCAGGTCGACCTTCATCATGGACACCACGTGCATCATCTACTTCCACACGCTCTGCTACACCGGCGCCTCCGTCGCCTGCCACCTCCAACCGTGATACAATAAAGCAGGCACAATCACCACTATCTGCCAAGAGCACACCTTCTGGGCCTGCAAAGAGCTCTTCTTCATCCATGGCATCAACAGGGCAAACACATGATACTATTTGTCGACGTTGCAAGGGTGGAGGTCATTATGCGAGAGAATGCCCATCTAAGCGTGTGATGATTGTTACTGAGGATGGTGCGTATGAGTCCGCTAGTGACTATGATGAGGAGACTTTGGCTCTTATTACACGTGACGAACACGGTGGAGACGATTCTGATCATGAGACGCAATACATGGCTCCTGAAGATGCTGACAGGTATGAATGTTTAGTTGCTCAACGTGTTTTGAGTGTGCAGGTTACACAAGCTGAGCAAAATCAGAGGCATAATTTGTTCCATACAAAGGGAGTTGTGAAGGAACGTTCTGTCCGCGTGATCATAGATGGAGGGAGCTGCAATAACTTGGCTAGCATGGAGATGGTGGAGAAGCTATCTCTCACCACAAGACCACATCCACATCCTTACTACATCCAATGGTTCAACAACAGCGGCAAGATTAAGGTAACACGTACTGTTCGTGTGCATTTTAGTATCTCTACATATGCTGATTATGTTGATTGTGATGTGGTACCTATGCAAGCATGTTCCTTATTACTTGGTAGACCATGGCAATTTGATAAAAATTCTGTACACCATGGTAGAAACAATCAGTATACTCTTGTTCATAATGATAAAAATATTACTTTGCTTCCTATGACTCCTGATTCCATTTTGAAGGATGATATTAATAGAGCTAATAAAGCAAAATAGGAGACAAATAAGAGTGAAAATCAGATTGTGGCAAAAGAATTTGCGCACCAAATGAAGCCTAATAATAAACCATCTACTGTTGTTTCTGAAATTAAATTGAAAAGTGCTTGTTTACTTGCCACCAAATCTGATATTGATGAGCTAGATTTTAGCAAATCTGTTTGCTATGCTTTTGTGTGCAAAGAGGCATTATTTTCATTCGAGGACGTGCCTTCCTCTTTGCCCCCTGCTGTCACTAACATTTTGCAGGAGTTCGCTGACGTCTTTCCACAAGACGTGCCACCGGGATTACCACCTATTCGAGGGATTGAGCATCAAATTGACTTAATTCCCGGTGCTTCGCTACCCAACCGTGCACCATACCGTACCAATCCAGAGGAGACGAAGGAGATTATGCGTCAAGTACAAGAACTGCTCGACAAAGGTTATATATGCGAATCCCTTAGTCCTTGTTCTGTTCCTATCATTTTAGTGCCGAAAAAGGATGGTACATCGCGTATGTGCGTTGATTGTAGAGGCATTAATAATATTACTATTCGTTATCGTCATCCTATTCCTAGGCTAGATGATATGCTTGATGAATTGAGTGGCTCTACAATATTCTCCAAAGTTGATTTGCGTAGTGGATACCATCAAATTCGTATGAAATTGGGTGATGAATGGAAAACAGCATTTAAAACTAAGTTTGGATTATATGAGTGGTTAGTCATGCCTTTTGGGTTAACTAATGCACCTAGTACTTTCATGAGGTTAATGGACGAAGTTTTACGTGCTTTCATTGGACGATTTGTGGTAGTTTACTTTGATGACATATTGATTTATAGCAAATCTTTGGAGGAACATTTGGAACATTTACGTGCTGTTTTTATTGCTCTACGTGATGCACGTTTGTTTGGAAACCTTGGAAAGTGCACCTTTTGCACCGACCGAGTATCTTTTCTTGGCTATGTTGTTACTCCATAGGGAATTGAAGTTGATAAAGCCAAGATTGAAGCTATTGAGAGTTGGCCGCAGCCCAAAACGGTCACACAAGTGAGGAGTTTCCTTGGCCTCCCTGGTTTCTATAGGCGTTTTGTGAGAGATTTCAGCACCATTGCTGCACCTCTCAACGAGCTTACAAAGAAGGATGTGCCTTTTGTTTGGGGTACCGCACAGGAAGAAGCCTTCACGGTTTTGAAAGATAAGTTGACACATGCTCCTTTACTCCAACTTCCTAATTTCAATAAGACTTTTGAGCTTGAATGTGATGCTAGTGGAATTGGATTAGGAGGTGTGTTATTACAAGATGGAAAACCTGTTGCATACTTTTCTGAAAAATTGAGTGGGCCTAGTCTGAACTATTCTACTTATGATAAAGAATTATATGCTCTTGTTCGGACCTTAGAAACATGGCAACATTATTTATGGCCCAAGGAATTTGTTATACATTCTGATCATGAATCTTTGAAACACATTAAAAGTCAAGCAAAACTGAACCGTAGACATGCTAAATGGGTTGAATTCATTGAGACTTTCCCTTATGTCATTAAACACAAGAAGGGTAAAGAAAATGTTATTGCTGATGCCTTGTCTCGTCGTTATACTATGCTTTCACAACTTGACTTTAAAATATTTGGTTTGGAGACCATCAAAGATCAATATGTTCATGATGCTGAATTTAAAGATGTATTGCAGAATTGTAAGGAAGGGAGAACTTGGAACAAGTTCGTTCTTAACGATGGATTTGTGTTTCGTGCTAACAAGCTATGCATTCCAGCTAGCTCCGTTCGTCTTTTGTTGTTGCAGGAGGCGCATGGAGGAGGATTAATGGGACACTTTGGCGTCAAGAAGACGGAGGATATACTTGCTACACATTTCTTTTGGCCAAAGATGAGACGGGATGTTGAGCGTTTTGTTGCTCGCTGCACTACATGTCAAAGAGCTAAGTCACGACTCAATCCTCATGGTTTATATATGCCTTTGCCAGTACCTAGTGTTCCTTGGGAGGATATATCTATGGACTTTGTTTTAGGTTTACCTCGAACAAAGAAGGGGAGGGATAGCATATTTGTTGTCGTGGATAGGTTCTCGAAAATGGCACACTTTATACCATGTCATAAAAGCGATGATGCCGTTAATGTTGCTGATTTGTTCTTTCGTGAAATTATTCGCTTACATGGTGTGCCAAATACTATTGTTTCAGATCGTGATACTAAATTTCTTAGCCAGTTTTGGAGATGTTTATGGGCTAAGTTGGGGACTAAGTTGCTTTTTAGTACTACTTGTCACCCCCAAACTGATGGACAAACTGAAGTAGTCAATAGAACATTGTCTACTATGCTTAGGGCTGTTTTGAAGAATAACAAGAAAATGTGGGAAGAATGCTTGCATCATATTGAATTTGCTTATAATCGTTCGTTGCATTCTACTACTAAGATGTGCCCTTTTGAAATTGTGTATGGTTTCCTACCTCGTGCACCTATTGATTTGTTGCCTCTTCCATCTTCAGAGAAGGTTCATTTTGATGCTAAAGAACGTTCTGAATTGATTTTAAAAATGCATGAGTTAACTAAGGAAAACATTGAGCGTATGAATGCTAAATATAAACTTGCTGGAGATAAGGGCAGAAAACATGTTGTGTTTGCGCCTGGAGATCTTGTTTGGTTACATTTGCGTAAAGATAGATTTCCTAATCTGCGCAAATCAATGCTAATGCCACGTGCTGATGGTCCTTTTAAGGTGTTAGAGAAAATAAATGATAATGCATATAAACTTGAGCTACCTGTAGATTTTGGGGTTAGTCCCACTTTTAACATTGCAGATTTGAAGCCTTATTTGGGTGAGGAAGATGCGCTTCCGTCGAGGACGACTTCATTTCAAGAAGGGGAGGATGATGAGGACATCAATACCATTGTTACTTCCACAGCCCCTATTGTTACATATACTGGACCAATTACTAGAGCTCGCGCACGCCAATTAAATTACCAGGTACTTTCGTTTCTTGGTAATGATTCTAATGTTCATGAGATTATGATGCTGCCTAAATTGGATACATTTGTTTTGCTTACAAATGAAGGGCCTAGCTTGGAGAAGGATGAACATTGGAGCAAGAACACGCATGGAGTTGATGGCATGCGCAAGGGGATCAAGAACGGAGTTACAAGTGATGATTTCAGGACTTTGAAGCCGCCATAAGGAGTGCATGAAGCCTTGGACGAAATATACAAGATGCCACTTCATAATATTCGTCCATAGGCTATTCTAGGTGCTGCGTCACCTTATTAATGGGCAGGCCCATGTAATTTCGAAATACTTAAGTATAGGCTATTTTTAGAGTCCGTATGTGTGGGGAAACAAGAGTTAGGGTTGGTTTCGGACCCCACCCTCAAGGGCCACGAAATTCCCCCCCTCTTCCTCCATATATACAGCCCTTAGGGCGTCATTTAGACTTTGGGTTTTGTTTAGATTAAAAGTTCGCCATAGCTGCAACTTCGCGTACTTCGTTTGTGTCCAACGACCAGACCAAGACGTCACAGAACCCCACCTTGATCAATAAAGCTTTCATCTTATATTCGCAATATCCCGATTGCAATATCAGTTTCTTGCTTGTTCTTCGTTTGCTCGCAGGAAACAGACCCTCGTGGTCAGGTTGATCGTGCTCCGGCGTGGTCAATAACCCTCGGAAGTTGGTTTAGCGATTGCTAAGGCGCGACGTCTCGCACGTTCGTAGTCGGATCGTCAAGGTCGACTCCCACAGAAAACGATAGCCACCATCTCATCGAAACATCGGGACACCTTAGCCTCTATCATTACCCCTTCATCCCTTGGACCTATATATACTCCTTCATCTCCTCCATTTAGACTTAGCTAAGAATAGATCTAGATATTAGAGCTTAGCTCATGTACCTTCCCTTGGGGGATTCCTCTTGAGAGAGAGACACTCCATTGGAGTTCAAGGCCTCCATTGGAGAAGATCCCTAGTGGATGAAGACCCCCTTGTGGGAATGATCTATCTAGATCATCAAGCCCTCATCTCCTTCATAGGATTTGGGATGAACTCTACCATGTATCTTATTTCCCTTTGATTGTTCATGCACCTTGTGGATCTTGTGTGTTTGATTGTCTAGTGGATGTGTGATTGGACTTGTTCTTGAGTGTTCCTCTTGTTTTCCCTCTTGTGTTCATCTTGTTCTTGGAGCATCCCCCTCCAATTCGTGAAAGATCTCCACTTAGGGTTCCACCCTATATCATTTGGTATCATGAGCCAAGGTTGATCACGAAATTGGATCCCCTCTTTGTTTTTCTAGCCTAATCTTGCTTGTTCTTGCCCAATTTCGAAAATTCCCCACAAAAAGAGCCATAACAATTTTTTTGTGATTTGAAGTTTCTTGTGAGTTTTTGTTGATTTTGATCCGTGGATCTAGTGTCTAGCAAGTAGATCTAACTCCTATTGCGTCCACATACCCCAATTTTTCTTTCCCCCATCGAATTTGACAAGAAAATCGCGAATTTTCTGCCTACCCCGTGCCCACGGGCTCCCCACCCCGTGCCCACGGGCCCCCGCGAAGTCTCTGGTGACCCCGTGTCCTCGGTACGTGTACCGTGCGCACGGGACCCCATGTCCACGGGCCTTGGACCCCATGCGCACGGCCCTCCCAGAATCAGCTGCGTCCACTTTACGTTTTCGGTCATAACTTCCACTCCCGAACTCTGATTTGGGTGTTCTTTGGCTCGTTGAAAAGCTAGCGACGTGCCCGAGCTTCTCATCTTGGTTTTACCACCATTTTACTCCATCAAATTTTGCCCGTTTTTGCATCTTTTGCATAGGCCCTACGCCATAACTTCCGCACCACCACACACAACTTCCGCAAACTAACCCATTTTGGTTCCTTTGGTATTTGTGGTTGTTTGAGTTGTGATTTGAGTCTCCCAAGGTGTTTCGGCTACTTGGGGACGGTTACATCTTCATCCACCACAGGTGACTTGTATCGGTCCATCAACTACATCCACCACGAGCTTCCACATCGACAACGGCCATCCATCCTTTGAGGCCATCTTCAACCGGAAGCAAGGCCGGTTACCCCCGACTTCGTGAAAGGTTAAGTGTGACAAAGGTATCCATTCCGTCATAAACTTTTCCTTCCTTGCCATTACATCTTGATAGCCCCACCATCTTTGCGACTAGCTATCCGAGTATTGCCGGGCTTCGCGAAAACTTGTGCACCATAGTGATACGATATCATATTGTTGCATCATTGGATATATCATATAGTGCAATTGTTTACTCCCGTGCATATCTTGTGATACTTATCTCATGTTTTGTGGTTGAGGCTCAATAAGAAAAGTGGAAAGGAAGAGAAGAGCAAAAAAAGCTTTTAAGCAAGAAAAAGAATGATCATAAGCTTATAAGCAAAAGAGAGTTGAGCATCAAAAGAGATACTTGTGCATGAGGATACATGGAATAGGGAACATTTAGCTTGCATACATATAGGTTGGTGCCAAGTGGTGAATCGTGCCCAAGTGTGCAATCAAGCTAGTGCTCTCCTAGTGTTTGTGCAACACGAGGTTCGTCTTCTTTAGGCAATTCTGTATTGCTCATCCCTATAGTTGCACAAGCCCCATTATCCCACCGTGTGTGTTTCTTAATTGCCCTCCTCTATATTTGTGATCACTTGCTTTGCATTTTGAGTCCTTTGGATTTATTTCAACATTTACAATATCTTGGACTTCAATTTGCATGAAATTTGTGCCACTTGTCCTAACCAAGCCACTCGATAAGCTTTTACTTGTAGGTGTGAGTGAACAAGTCCGGTACCAATTCCACTATTCTTTCATCTCACATTGAGTGATACGAGATACATCCTCAACTTTGGGAAAAGGTAGCTTGGTATTGTTTATCTAATTTCCTACTCACCTTTGCTTGAGTCTTGTGATGGATAGGCAAAGCACATCATCTCCGTTCTACAACCACGACAACGAGTTCGATGATTTGAAGAACGTCATGGACGCCAAGATGGACAAGCAAATGGAGGAGCTCAAGGCCCTCATCAAGAACCGCAAGCGGTCTTCCTCATCTTCGAGAAGACGCGCAAGTGCAAAGGCTCCCAAACTACCATCTCCGGCCAGTACACACAAGCATCAACATCGACATGACCATGAAGAGTGAGCTTCAGGCCAGGCGTTGGCTGCTCTGCCAACCCCGTGCACACGGGCCCTCGACCCCCGTGCACACGGGACCCCGTGCACACGGCCTCCAGCACCCCCGTGCGCACGGGCCATACAGTACAGCAACATCGACTACAAAGCTACGGCTTCTTCAACACCTCTGGCATCTTCGCCAAGTGACTTCAAGGCATCTTCGCCTACGGATATACGGCATCTTCGCCTACGGATATACGGCATCTTCGCCCATAAGCACCTCAAGAGAAGCTCCCCAAGCTCAAGTTCGCGACTTCCACGAGCTACTACGACCTTGACATCGACCATGCGATTCCTTTCTATGGGACTCAAGAACCCGAGGAGTATCTCGAGTGGGAGCGTTTGATGGATGACTACCTCAAGCTACATCAAGTTCCTCCCGAAGATCAAGTGAAGTGCGCCACAAGGAACTTCCACGACTACGCGTCCACATGGTGGCTTCACGCACCTTCGGAGACCTACGACATGAGTTGGCCCAAGACAAAGAGAGCTTTGCGGCGAGAGTTTGTGCCTCCAACCTACACGGAACAACTTCTACGCCAATTGGAGAACACCATCCAAGGATCCAAGTCCATCGACGAGTACTTCAAGGATATGAAGCATGCCTTGCAACGTGCCGGCATGGACGACCCCATGTCAAGGAAGTTCCACTTCATGATGGGATTGAACAACGACATCTCCAAGCCTATCTTCCTCGTGAACTACAAGTCCCTCGACGACAACTACATTGGTGCTCTCAAGGCGGAACAAGAACTCATGACAGCCAAGGCTTCTCCACCCCAAGCACACTTCTCGAAGAGCAAGCTCCAACACGATGAGCATGAGGCTAGTACCACCACGATGTCCAAGCCCAACGAGCTCCAAGACGATGCTCCCAAGTTCGACTTCACCGCAATCCCTCTTTGTGGCATTGATGATGCCGAGTCTCCTATGACTCTTTTTCAAGATGGTGCGGTGACGAGTTCAACTACGGAGACCTTCAACGACCATGCTTTGGAGGCGAGCGACACGGTGGCGAGCAAGGATGATGCTTCCATCTTAGGAGGCGAGAGTGATGATGTGCCATCTTCGGCCTTCATCCATGGCGACGGCGATGAGATGGTTGAGTATGTCACCTCGACCACGGCGACACATGATGACTTGAGTGACTTTAGTCACCATATTGAGAGTGAGAGTGATTTCACCACTAGCCCCATATATGATGTGTTGCCACAATTCCCATGTGAGAAGAGCCACAACCCCCACCTCTTGAGTGAGATGAGTGACTCCACCATATGTGAGTTTGAGTGCACCTATTTTGAGGGAGTGAGTGAACCACCACATAGAGAGAGTGAGATAGTTGATAGGGCATGTGAGGCCACTATGATTTCTAACGACTTGACCTCTACCTCTATTGTGTCTTCTCATTTGGTGCTAGGTCCCTTATATGTTGATGCGCCGATTCTCGACGACTTCGTCCTACCTTTGGACAAGACGATGGCCATGGTGGAATGTGATGCACCCCCCACATGGTTCCATCAAGATGAAGAAGACCACCATTTGGTCTTTACCACCTCACCTACACCACTTGAGTGGAATGACAAAGGTAACATAGGTGAAGGTGATGCTCTTGTCCCACTAGTGGACTATCATGACATTGATTGCTTTCATGATGTTGATCCCCCTATTTCCATGCTTCATGCTAGTGTGTGATAGAGGCTAAGGTGTCCCGATGTTTCGATGAGATGGTGGCTATCGTTTTCTGTGGGAGTGGACCTTGACGATCCGACTACGAACGTGCGAGACGTCGCGCCTTAGCAATCGCTAAACCAACTTCCGAGGGTTATTGACCACGCCGGAGCACGATCAACCTGACCACGAGGGTCTGTTTCCTGCGAGCAAATGAAGAACAAGCAAGAAACTGAGATTGCAATCTGGATATTGCGAATATAAGATGAAAGCTTTATTGATCAAGGTGGGGTTCTGTGACGTCTTGGTCTGGTCGTTGGACACAAATGAAGTACGCGAAGTTGCAGCTATGGCGAACTTTTAATCTAAACAAAACGCAAAGTCTAAAGGACGCCCTAAGGGCTGTATATATGGAGGAAGAGGGGGGAATTTCGTGGCCCTTGAGGGTGGGGTCCGAAACCAACCCTAACTCTTGTTTCCCCACACATACGGACTCTAAAAATAGCCTATAAGTATTTCGAAATTACAAGGGCCTGGCCCATTAATAAGGTGACGCAGCACCTAGAATAGCCTATGGACGAATATTATGAAGTGGCATCTTGTATATTTCGTCCAAGGCTTCATGCACTCCTTATGGCGGCTTCAAAGTCCTGAAATCATCACTTGTAACTCCGTTCTTGATCCCCTTGCGCATGCCATCAACTCCATGCGTGTTCTTGCTCCAATGTTCATCCTTCTCCAAGCTAGGCCCTTCATTTGTAAGCAAAACAAATGTATCCAATTTAGGCAGCATCATAATCTCATGAACATTAGAATCATTACCAAGAAACAAAAGTACCTGGTAATTTAATTGGCGTGCGCGAGCTCTAGTAATTGGTCCAGTATATGTAACAGTAGGGGCTGTGGGTGTAACAATGGTATTGATGTCCTCATCATCCTCCTCTTCTTGAAATGAAGTCGTCCTCGACGGAAGCGCATCTTCCTCACCCAAATAAGGCTTCAAATCTGCAATGTTAAAAGTGGGACTAACCCCAAAATCTACAGGTAGCTCAAGCTTATATGCATTATCATTTATTTTCTCTAACACCTTAAAAGGACCATCAGCACGTGGCATTAGCTTTGATTTGCGCAGATTAGGAAATCTATCTTTACGCAAATGTAACCAAACAAGATCTCCAGGCGCAAACACAACATGTTTTCTACCCTTATCTCCAGCAAGTTTATATTTAGCATTCATACGCTCAATGTTTTCCTTAGTTAACTCATGCATTTTTAAAATCAATTCAGAACGTTCTTTAGCATCAAAATTAACCTTCTCTGAAGATGGAAGAGGCAACAAATCAATAGGTGCACGAGGTAGGAAACCATACACAATTTCAAAAGGGCACATCTTAGTAGTAGAATGCAATGAGCGATTATAAGCAAATTCAATATGAGGCAAGCATTCTTCCCACATTTTCTTGTTATTCTTCAAAACAGCCCTAAGCATAGTAGACAATGTTCAATTGACTACTTCAGTTTGTCCATCAGTTTGGGGGTGACAAGTAGTACTAAAAAGCAGCTTAGTCCCCAACTTAGCCCATAAACATCTCCAAAAGTGGCTAAGAAATTTAGTATCACGATCTGAAACAATAGTATTTGGCACACCATGTAAGCGAATAATTTCACGAAAGAACAAATCAGCAATGTTAACAGCATCATCGCTTTTATGACATGGTATAAAGTGTGCCATTTTCGAGAACCTATCCACGACAACAAATATGCTATCCCTCCCCTTCTTTGTTCGAGGTAAACCTAAAACAAAGTCCATAGATATATCCTCCCAAGGAACACTAGGTACTGGCAAAGGCATATATAAACCATGAGGATTGAGTCGTGACTTAGCTCTTTGACATGTAGTGCAGCGAGCAACAAAACGCTCAACATCCCGTCTCATCTTTGGCCAAAAGAAATGTGTAGCAAGTATATCCTCCGTCTTCTTGACGCCAAAGTGTCCCATTAATCCTCCTCCATGCGCCTCCTGCAACAACAAAAGACGAACGGAGCTAGCTGGAATGCATAGCTTGTTAGCACGAAACACAAATCCATCGTCAAGAACGAACTTGTTCCAAGTTCTCCCTTCCTTACAATTCTGCAATACATCTTTAAATTCAGCATCATGAACATATTGATCTTTGATGGTCTCCAAACCAAATATTTTAAAGTCAAGTTGTGAAAGCATAGTATAACGACGAGACAAGGCATCAGCAATAACATTTTCTTTACCCTTCTTGTGTTTAATGACATAAGGGAAAGTCTCAATGAATTCAACCCATTTAGCATGTCTACGGTTCAGTTTTGCTTGACTTTTAATGTGTTTCAAAGATTCATGATCAGAATGTATAACAAATTCCTTGGGCCATAAATAATGTTGCCATGTTTCTAAGGTCCGAACAAGAGCATATAATTCTTTATCATAAGTAGAATAGTTCAGACTAGGCCCACTCAATTTTTCAGAAAAGTATGCAACAGGTTTTCCATCTTGTAATAACACACCTCCTAATCCAATTCCACTAGCATCACATTCAAGCTCAAAAGTCTTATTGAAATTAGGAAGTTGGAGTAAAGGAGCATGTGTCAACTTATCTTTCAATACCGTGAAGGCTTCTTCCTGTGCGGTACCCCAAACAAAAGGCACATCCTTCTTTGTAAGCTCGTTGAGAGGTGCAGCAATGGTGCTGAAATCTCTCACAAAACGCCTATAGAAACCAGTGAGGCCAAGGAAACTCCTCACTTGTGTGACCGTTTTGGGCTGCGGCCAACTCTCAATAGCTTCAATCTTGGCTTTATCAACTTCAATTCCCTGTGGAGTAACAACATAGCCAAGAAAAGATACTCGGTCGGTGCAAAAGGTGCACTTTCCAAGGTTTCCATACAAACGTGCATCACGTAGAGCAATGAAAACAACACGTAAATGTTCCAAATGTTCCTCCAAAGATTTGCTATAAATCAATATGTCATCAAAGTAAACTACCACAAATCGTCCAATGAAAGCACGTAAAACTTCGTTCATTAACCTCATGAAAGTACTAGGTGCATTAGTTAACCCAAAAGGCATGACTAACCACTCATATAATCCAAACTTAGTTTTAAATGCTGTTTTCCATTCATCACCCAATTTCATACGAATTTGATGGTATCCACTACGCAAATCAACTTTGGAGAATATTGTAGAGCCACTCAATTCATCAAGCATATCATCTAGCCTAGGAATAGGATGACGATAACGAATAGTAATATTATTAATGCCTCTACAATCAACGCACATACGCGACGTACCATCCTTTTTCGGCACTAAAATGATAGGAACAGCACAAGGACTAAGGGATTCGCGTATATAACCTTTGTCGAGCAGTTCTTGTACTTGACGCATAATCTCCTTCGTCTCCTCTGGATTGGTACGGTATGGTGCACGGTTGGGTAGCGAAGCACCGGGAATTAAGTCAATTTGATGCTCAATCCCTGATGAGGACATCAATACCATTGTTACACCCACAACCCCTACTGTTACATATACTGGACCAATTACTAGAGCTCGCGCACGCCAATTAAATTACCAAGTACTTTCGTTTCTTGGTAATGATTCTAATGTTCATGAGATTATGATGCTGCCTAAATTGGATCATAATCTGATGAACATTAGAATCATTACCAAGAAACGAAAGTACCTGGTAATTTAATTGGCGTGCACGAGCTCTAGTAATTGGTCCAGTATATGTAACAGTAGGGGCTGTGGGTGTAGCAATGGTATTGATGTCCTCATCAGGGATTGAGCATCAAATTGACTTAATTCCCGGTGCTTCGCTACCCAACCGTGCACCATACCGTACCAATCCAGAGGAGACGAAGGAGATTATGCGTCAAGTACAAGAACTGCTCGACAAAGGTTATATACGCGAATCCCTTAGTCCTTGTGCTGTTCCTATCATTTTAGTGCCGAAAAAGGATGGTACGTCGCGTATGTGCGTTGATTGTAGAGGCATTAATAATATTACTATTCGTTATCGTCATCCTATTCCTAGGCTAGATGATATGCTTGATGAATTGAGTGGCTCTACAATATTCTCCAAAGTTGATTTGCGTAGTGGATACCATCAAATTCGTATGAAATTGGGTGATGAATGGAAAACAGCATTTAAAACTAAGTTTGGATTATATGAGTGGTTAGTCATGCCTTTTGGGTTAACTAATGCACCTAGTACTTTCATGAGGTTAATGAACGAAGTTTTACGTGCTTTCATTGGACGGTTTGTGGTAGTTTACTTTGATGACATATTGATTTATAGCAAATCTTTGGAGGAACATTTGGAACATTTACGTGCTGTTTTTATTGCTCTATGTGATGCACGTTTGTTTGGAAACCTTGGAAAGTGCACCTTTTGCACCGACCGAGTATCTTTTCTTGGCTATGTTGTTACTCCACAGGGAATTGAAGTTGATAAAGCCAAGATTGAAGCTATTGAGAGTTGGCCGCAGCCCAAAACGGTCACACAAGTGAGGAGTTTCCTTGGCCTCGCTGGTTTCCATAGGCGTTTTGTGAGAGATTTCAGCACCATTGCTGCACCTCTCAACGAGCTTACAAACAAGGATGTGCCTTTTGTTTGGGGTACCGCACAGGAAGAAGCCTTCACGGTATTGAAAGATAAGTTGACACATGCTCCTTTACTCCAACTTCCTAATTTCAATAAGACTTTTGAGCTTGAATGTGATGCTAGTGGAATTGGATTAGGAGGTGTGTTATTACAAGATGGAAAACCTGTTGCATACTTTTCTGAAAAATTGAGTGGGCCTAGTCTGAACTATTCTACTTATGATAAAGAATTATATGCTCTTGTTCGGACCTTAGAAACATGGCAACATTATTTATGGCCCAAGGAATTTGTTATACATTCTGATCATGAATCTTTGAAACACATTAAAAGTCAAGCAAAACTGAACCGTAGACATGCTAAATGGGTTGAATTCATTGAGACTTTCCCTTATGTCATTAAACACAAGAAGGGTAAAGAAAATGTTATTGCTGATGCCTTGTCTCGTCGTTATACTATGCTTTCACAACTTGACTTTAAAATATTTGGTTTGGAGACCATCAAAGATCAATATGTTCATGATGCTGAATTTAAAGATGTATTGCAGAATTGTAAGGAAGGGAGAACTTGGAACGAGTTCGTTCTTAACGATGGATTTGTGTTTCGTGCTAACAAGCTATGCATTCCAGCTAGCTCCGTTCGTCTTTTGTTGTTGCAGGAGGCGCATGGAGGAGGATTAATGGGACACTTTGGCGTCAAGAAGACGGAGGATATACTTGCTACACATTTCTTTTGGCCAAAGATGAGACGGGATGTTGAGCGTTTTGTTGCTCGCTGCACTACATGTCAAACAGCTAAGTCACGACTCAATCCGCATGGTTTATATATGCCTTTGCCAGTACCTAGTGTTCCTTGGGAGGATATATCTATGGACTTTGTTTTAGGTTTACCTCGAACAAAGAAGGGGAGGGATAGCATATTTGTTGTCGTGGATAGGTTCTCAAAAATGGCACACTTTATACCATGTCATAAAAGCGATGATGCTGTTAATGTTGCTGATTTGTTCTTTCGTGAAATTATTCGCTTACATGGTGTGCCAAATACTATTGTTTCAGATCGTGATACTAAATTTCTTAGCCACTTTTGGAGATGTTTATGGGCTAAGTTGGGGACTAAGCTGCTTTTTAGTACTACTTGTCACCCCCAAACTGATGGACAAACTAAAGTAGTCAATAGAACATTGTCTACTATGCTTAGGGCTGTTTTGAAGAATAACAAGAAAATGTGGGAAGAATGCTTGCCTCATATTGAATTTGCTTATAATCGCTCATTGCATTCTTCTACTAAGATGTGCCCTTTTGAAATTGTGTATGGTTTCCTACCTCGTGCACCTATTGATTTGTTGCCTCTTCCATCTTTAGAGAAGGTTAATTTTGATGCTAAAGAACGTTCTGAATTGATTTTAAAAATGCATTAGTTAACTAAGGAAAACATTGAGCGTATGAATGCTAAATATAAACTTGCTGGAGATAAGGGTAGAAAACATATTGTGTTTGCGCCTGGAGATCTTGTTTGGTTACATTTGCGTAAAGATAGATTTCCTAATCTGCGCAAATCAAAGCTAATGCCACGTGCTGATGGTCCTTTTAAGGTGTTAGAGAAAATAAATGATAATGCATATAAACTTGAGCTATCTTTAGATTTTGGGGTTAGTCCCACTTTTAACATTGCAGATTTGAAGCCTTATTTGGGTGAGGAAGATGCGCTTCCGTCGAGGACGACTTCATTTCAAGAAGGGGAGGATGATGAGGAAATCAATACCATTGTTACACCCACAGCCCCTACTGTTACATATACTAGACCAATTACTAGAGCTCGCGCACGCCAATTAAATTACCAGGTACTTTCGTTTCTTGGTAATGATTCTAATGTTCATGAGATTATGATGCTGCCTAAATTGGATACATTTGTTTTGCTTACAAATGAAGGGCCTAGCTTGGAGAAGGATGAACATTGGAGCAAGAACATGCATGGAGTTGATGGCATGCGCAAGGGGATCAAGAACGGAGTTACAAGTGATGATTTCAGGACTTTGAAGCCGCCATAAGGAGTGCATGAAGCCTTGGACGAAATATACAAGATGCCACTTCATAATATTCGTCCATAGGCTATTCTAGGTGCTGCGTCACCTTATTAATGGGCCAGGCCCATGTAATTTCGAAATACTTAAGTATAGGCTATTTTTAGAGTCCATATGTGTGGGGAAACAAGAGTTAGGGTTGGTTTCGGACCCCACCCTCAAGGGCCACGAAATTCCCCCCTCTTCCTCCATATATACAGACCTTAGGGCGTCGTTTAGACTTTGGGTTTTGTTTAGATTAAAAGTTCGCCATAGCTGCAACTTCGCGTACTTCGTTTGTGTCCAACGACCAGACAAAGACGTCACAGAACCCCACCTTGATCAATAAAGCTTTCATCTTATATTCGCAATATCCCGATTGCAATCTCAGTTTCTTGCTTGTTCTTCGTTTGCTCGCAGGAAACAGACCCTCGTGGTCAGGTTGATCGTGCTCCGGCGTGGTCAATAACCCTCGGAAGTTGGTTTAGCGATTGCTAAGGCGCGACGTCTCGCACGTTCGTAGTCGGATCGTCAAGGTCGACTCCCACAGAAAACGATAGCCACCATCTCATCGAAACATCGGGACACCTTAGCCTCTATCAATCCCTCGAATAGGTGGTAATCCCGGTGGCACGTCTTGTGGAAAGACGTCAGCGAACTCCTGCAAAATGTTAGTGACAGCAGGGGGCAAAGAGGAAGGCACGTCCTCGAATGAAAATAATGCCTCTTTGCACACAAAAGCATAGCAAACAGATTTGCTGAAATCTAGCTCATCAATATCAGATTTGGTGGCAAGTAAACATGCACTTTTCAATTTAATTTCAGAAACAACAGTAGATGGTTTATTATTAGGCTTCATTTGGTGCTCAAATTCTTTTGCCACAATCTGATTTTCACTCTTATTTGTCTCCTGTTTTGCTTTATTAGCTCTATTAATATCATCTTTCAAAATGGAATCAGGAGTCATAGGAAGCGAAGTAATATTTTTATCGTTATGAACAAGAGTATACTGATTGTTTCTACCATGGTGTACAGAATTTTTATCAAATTGCCATGGTCTACCAAGTAATAAGGAACATGCTTGCATAGGTACCACATCACAATCAACATAATCAGCATATGTAGAGATACTAAAATGCACACGAACAGTACGTGTTACCTTAACCTTGCCGCTGTTGTTGAACCATTGGATGTAGTAAGGATGTGGATGTGGTCTTGTGGTGAGAGATAGCTTCTCCACCATCTCCATGCTAGCCAAGTTATTGCAGCTCCCTCCATCTATGATCACGCGAACGGAACGTTCCTTCACAACTCCCTTTGTATGGAACAAATTATGCCTCTGATTTTGCTCAGCTTGTGTAACCTGCACACTCAAAACACGTTGAGCAACTAAACATTCATACCTGTCAGCATCTTCAGGAGCCATGTATTGCGTCTCATGATCAGAATCGTCTCCACCGTGTTCGTCACGTGTAATAAGAGCCAAAGTCTCCTCATCATAGTCACTAGCGGACTCATACCCACCATCCTCAGTAACAATCATCACACGCTTAGATGGGCATTCTCTCGCATAATGACCTCCACCCTTGCAACGTCGACAAATAATATCATGTGTTTGCCCTGTTGATGCCATGGATGAAGAAGAGCTCTTTGCAGGCCCAGAAGGTGTGCTCTTGGCAGATAGTGGTGATTGTGCCTACTTTATTGTATCACGGTTGGAGGTGGTAGCCGACAGAGGCGCCGGTGTAGCAGAACGTGTGGAAGTAGATGATGCACGTGGTGTCCATGATGAAGGTCGACCTGCAGAAAAGTTAGTCCGCGCCAATGCCTGTCGATCCTGCACTTCACGTTCAGCTTTACAAGCAAGATGGAATAAACGAGTGATATTAGTATACTCCTTATACTCTAGAATCGTCTGAATCTCTCTATTTAATCCACCCATAAAACGTGCAAGCATAGCTTCATTCTCCTCAACAATACCACATCGAATCATGCCAGTTTGTAATTCCTGATAATATTCTTCTACAGAATTTTTTCCCTGTCTTAAGCGCTGCAATTTTTGAAGTAATTCACGTTGATAATATGGTGGAACCCAACGAGTACGCATAGCAGTTTTCAAAGCAGCCCAAGTAGCCGGAATAGGATATAATCTACAATGCTCAGACCACCAAACACATGCAAAACTAGTGAAAGCACAAACAGCAGCAGGAACACGTCTCTCCTCGGGATATTGTAAACATGTAAATCGTTGTTCAGTTTCTAACTCCCAAGTAAGATATATATCAGGAACATATCTACCCTCAAATGGTGGAATATTCAATTTTAGTTTAGGGAGATGGTCATGATCTCGTACCTGAGGGTGAGCCCTACCATTGCCATTATTTGCATGTGGACGACCTGGTGGTTGCTGTGCTGTTGGTGGCACGTAGTTCTGATTTTGATCAACCTCATCCTCATAATCTCCCACATAAGCATCCGCCTCCACATCAGCAGTAGGAACCACAGAAGTATCAAAAGCAGCACCAGCAGTTTGGCCCGACTGAAGAGGGACACGGCTCGCTCGGCGGAGGGCTGTTTCCCGACGTGGAGGTAGTCGGTGTTGTTGCTGTTGTTGCAGAGGTGCGGTAGGAGCAGCCGGTGGTGGTGGTGGAAAACGCGAAAGCAATTCAGCAAACTTGTTATCGAGCTTTGTTTCAAACGTCTTCTCCATGCCATCTATCTTCTCCATGGCCTCTTCAAATCTGTTTATCACATCTTGCACCTGTCCATTCATCATTTGCTGAAACGTATCATGAAGCTCCTTGTTCGTCAAGTTCTCCCAGTCAGTCTCGTCGGCTTGTGATCCTGGCATGGTTAGCAGCAATAGAAACACACAAGAATATGATCCTACAGACTACTAACAAGTGGTGGTGGTGGCGGGTGTCACAAATCCGTCAAGCAAATCTCAAATTCTTACCAGTTCTTACCCAGCAGCAGGCGGTGATCGGCAACCGTTGTAGTCAAAAACTCTCAAAAGCTTGGATAGAGCAATTGCCAGGGAGAGTCAAACGCACGATGTAGATGTATGTGGAGCTAGGAAGGCTTATAGTATGGTAGCAAAAAGGGTCAGCAATAATCAATTCAGAGATGCAAAGTTGAATAAACGCTCAACGACGGTACTGTGCTGGTCCTAGGCTAGACCGTGCTAGAGACGCGAGCCTAGAACACTAACAAAATCACGGCGCTGCACGTAAATAAGGGAAAAGCACACTCTGGAACTTTTTTTTTTGCTCTTTTTTTTGCGCTCCTTTTTTTTTGCGCTCCTCTTTTTTTTCCGAGACCTACGCAGGCAAGGAAACCCGACTCGGAATTTAGATTGATCTCAAGAACAAACCTAATATGAGAAGAACTCGGATTGGTGGTGGATATATGGTTGTGGTATATGGCAGCGGTGGTGGTATATGGTAGCGGTGGTGGTATATGGATACAGATTGGTGGTGGTATATGGATACGGATTGGTGGTGGTATATGGATATGGATTCAGAGCGATGGCGGATAAGCAAAAGTGGTAGATGGGCGATGATGATGGTGCGGCGGCGGCGTGACAACTTATGACCAGAACTCGAAACTCTAAAAGACTAGACTCTAAGACCAGCAACTTGACACGACGATGCAACCGCAAATTCAACAAAGCAAAAACCCTAAAAAGATTATGCAAAGGCTCAGATTGGTTCGGATATGATGAACTAACCCTAATTTTTTTGTGTGGCTTTTTTTTCGTGGACTGTAGGTATGAAGAACAGACTCGATCTAATCTACGAAAAACTGTAAAAATCTCACCGAGCAACCTGGAAATCTGATACCACTTGATAGAGGCTAAGGTGTCCCGATGTTTCGATGAGATGGTGGCTATCGTTTTCTGTGGGAGTCGACCTTGACGATCCGACTACGAACGTGCGAGACGTCGCACCTTAGCAATCGCTAAACCAACTTCCAAGGGTTATTGACCACGCCGGAGCACGATCAACCTGACCACGAGGGTCTGTTTCCTGCGAGCAAACGAAGAACAAGCAAGAAACTGAGATTGCAATCGGGATATTGCGAATATAAGATGAAAGCTTTATTGATCAAGGTGGGGTTCTGTGACGTCTTGGTCTGGTCGTTGGACACAAACAAAGTACGCGAAGTTGCAGCTATGGCGAACTTTTAATCTAAACAAAACCCAAAGTCTAAACGACGCCCTAAGGGCTGTATATATGGAGGAAGAGGGGGGAATTTCGTGGCCCTTGAGGGTGGGGTCCGAAACCAACCCTAACTCTTGTTTCCCCACACATACGGACTCTAAAAATAGCCTATACTTAAGTATTTCGAAATTACATGGGCCTGGCCCATTAATAAGGTGACGCAGCACCTAGAATAGCCTATGGACGAATATTATGAAGTGGCATCTTGTATATTTCGTCCAAGGCTTCATGCACTCCTTATGGCGCCTTCAAAGTCCTGAAATCATCACTTGTAACTCCGTTCTTGATCCCCTTGCGCATGCCATCAACTCCATGCGTGTTCTTGCTCCAATGTTCATCCTTCTCCAAGCTAGGCCCTTCATTTGTAAGCAAAACAAATGTATCCAATTTAGGCAGCATCATAATCTCATGAACATTAGAATCATTACCAAGAAACGAAAGTACCTGGTAATTTAATTGGCGTGCGCGAGCTCTAGTAATTGGTCCAGTATATGTAACAGTAGGGGCTGTGGATGTAACAATGGTATTGATGTCCTCATCAGTGTGACTTCCCCATGCGATGATTTACCCATTTATGATGAGTATGATGATTGCCATGTGGAGTCTATTAGTTGTGATGCCATGTTACATAGGATTTCTTGTGCTAATTCTCTCGGTCACATCATGTTTGCCAATCCGCTTGACTTGTCATATGCTATGCATGAGATCGACCACATGTCATATTTGCAATCTCTTCATAGTGAGTATGCATATGCCATTAAGATTAACCCAATTTGCACATATGGCATAGATGACAAGCCTATGGTTATTGGCATTTGTTTCTCTTGTGATGATATTGACATGCTACCTTTGCATCATTTATCTCATATGCCATGCCATGACCACCTAGCTTCGGATATGCATTGTTTTGGATATTGTCCATTTTCTCCATATGATGTTTCCATTATTGCTCATGAGCATACCCCCATAGTTTCCTCATACAATTTTGGAGATTTTTATCACTCCCATTCATTGCATGATCCCAATACTTATGTGCACCATATGCTTCCCATGAATAAACATGCTATTGACGTGCCATATACTTGTATGCTCAATTTGCATCCCCATATGTTATACACAATAACTATTCTTTCATGATGGATGACATGTTCTTATACCATGCATCAAATTTATTTGAGCATTGGATATTTTGTGCTAACCAACACAAACACGTGCGCATCTTGATGGATGATGTGTACATCTACCATGCACACACAATTTTCCTTTTGTTTTTGTTGTGTGTAGGTACTCATGTATACTCGTCAACCTCTCAATCCCAAGAGTTGATGAAACGAGCTCTTGAGAGCAACGATGATTTGGGATCCCATGGATTGTCCTTCCTACCATTCCCTTCGTGCAACGACTACGCGCATCTCTTCTACTTGGCTCTCACAAGGCTATGGGCTATATATCACTTGTTACTTTATGCCCATTGTATCTTGTTCACTTTGCATGCTATGCCTCTTTACATGATTTTTCCATGCAATTGTGACCCTTGCTTGCATCTACCCATGATTCATCTTTATACTACTTCTATGTGTATTTGCATGCTTGGTGGAGATCCTAGTAACTATTGCCATGATTTCTTTGTGCCCAATGCTTTTGATGCTTGTTGTGTTGGGAGAGTCATTATGCCCCATTGCTATTTACATATGCCCTCTCGCCAATACATTGATGATGTTTTGCTCATATCTTGCTTTCATTCTTGTGCTATGTCATGTGAATTATTCATGCCCACTATTTGTACACATGACATGCTAGCCATGATTCCTTCTAGTATGTTGCATCTTCGCACTACTTGATCACTATGATTGCCTTGCACATGATGAACAATTGCTCTTTCTATTGTGTTGAGTGCCACTCTATATTCACTACACCACGTACACATTATGCTTGGATTGTCTTGCACTTGCCCCATGTGTTTAGTCACCTCATCATACTTGGTGTTGTGAATGATTCCTATGCCTACCATAGACCTTTTGTTGAGCACATTGCGCATTCTTGCTATGATCTTGAGGTTGATGCTCGTTCACTTGTCACACATATTAGCATCTTTACCTCCCATTTGCATACTTGTTTCCATGATGTCCTTGATTGTGCTCACCTTATTTGCTTAAATGCCAAGCCACACTTCTTTGTCAAACCATATGCTATGCTTGATGACAACACTTGTTGGGTGAATCACCTCTTGAATGCTTGGTTTTGCTCTTACACCAACCACATTTGTTTTTCCAAGTGCTTGTTATCTTTGCTCCTTTTGAAGGAATTACAAGACGGTACGGCATCGGAGAGTGCCCATTTGGAACTACAAGATGATGAATGCTTGGTGATCGTCCACTACTACACGGCAACATCATCTCTTTCCAATGGTGATTTGGATTTCGATTCGAGGTCGGATCTTTCCCAAGGGGGAGGGGATGATGCGGAGCATCCTATGGACATCACCATGTCAAGAGTCCATTTGGCAAGTGAAACGTGCCACATCTATTTCATAATACAAAGGTGAATCATCTCCTTTACACGTGTCCACTTGTACCTTTCGAGGATGGTATACTACTTGACCCCTCTCTCGTGTGCATACATAGGTGTGAGCGGAGCTACACATTCATCGAGGAGGAGTCGAAGAAGAAGAGAACATCTACACCATCCAAGAGGGAAGCCTGGAAGCGGAGAAGGAAGCGCTAAGCAGAAGGCAGCAGCTCCCAGCCAACCCCGTGCGCACGGGCCCCTCCGACCCCGTGCCCACGGGCCTCCCAGGCTGGCGGTCCTGAAGACCCCGTGCGCACGGGCGTGTACCGTGCCCACGGAACCCCCGTGTCCATGGGCCCCATGGACCCCGTGCGCACGGGCTCATGCGTCAGGTCTCTGGATACCCCGTGCACACGGGCTCCACTTACCCCATGCACACGGGGCCCCCTGTGCGTGGCTGTTGGGCTTTGCCCATGTAATCCCCATTTCGCCTGATAGAGGCAAAGGTGTCCCTATGTTTCGATGAGATGGTGGCTATCGTTTTCTGTGGGATTCGACCTTGACGATCCGACTACGAACGTGCGAGACGTCGCGCCTTAGCAATCGCTAAACCAACTTCCGAGGGGTTATTGACCACGCCGGAGCACGATCAACCTGACCACGAGGGCCTGTTTCCTGCGAGCAAACGAAGAACAAGCAAGAAACTGAGATTGCAATCGGGATATTGCGAATATAAGATGAAAGCTTTATTGATCAAGGTGGGGTTCTGTGACGTCTTGGTCTGGTCGTTGGACACAAACGAAGTACGCGAAGTTGCAGCTATGGCGAACTTTTAATCTAAACAAAACCCAAAGTCTAAACTACGCCCTAAGGGCTGTATATATGGAGGAAGAGAGGGGAATTTCGTGGCCCTTGAGGGTGGGGTCCGAAACCAACCCTAACTCTTGTTTCCCCACACATACGGACTCTAAAAATAGTCTATACTTAAGTATTTCGAAATTACATGGGCCTGGCCCATTAATAAGGTGATGCAGCACCTAGAATAGCCTATGGACGAATATTATGAAGTGGCATCTTGTATATTTCGTCCATGGCTTCATGCACTCCTTATGGCGGCTTCAAAGTCCTGAAATCATCACTTGTAACTCCGTTCTTGATCCCCTTGCGCATGCCATCAACTCCATGCGTGTTCTTGCTCTAATGTTCATCCTTCTCCAAGCTAGGCCCTATATTTGAAAGCAAAACAAATGTATCCAATTTAGGCAGCATCATAATCTCATGAACATTAGAATCATTACCAAGAAACGAAAGTACCTGGTAATTTAATTGGCGTGCGCGAGCTCTAGTAATTGGTCCAGTATATGTAATAGTAGGGGCTGTGGGTGTAACAATGGTATTGATGTCCTCATCATCCTCCCCTTGGGGGATTCCTCTTGAGAGAGAGACACTCCATTGGAGTTCAAGGCCTCCATTGGAGAAGATCCCTAGTGGATGAAGACCCCCTTGTGGGAAGGATCTATCTAGATCATCAAGCCCTCATCTCCTTCATAGGATTTGGGATGAACTCTACCATGTATCTTATTTCCCTTTGATTGTTCATGTACCTTGTGGATCTTGTGTGTTTGATTGTCTAGTGGATGTGTGATTGGACTTGTTCTTCAGTGTTCCTCTTGTTTTCCCTCTTGTGTTCATCTTGTTCTTGGGGATTCCCCCTCCAATTCGTGAAAGATCTCCACTTAGGGTTCCACCCTATATCACGAATTCTTGGCGTGCTCGTGGTATGAAAATTTCATGGTAACCATAGAACTCACTGCTGGAGTTTTCCGAATTCAGGGGATGTCAGGCAAGCGTCCACCGTGCCGGGTATGGATAGCAAGTAGCATGTCAGGATGCAGAGGCGTTGAACGGGGCCCTGCTGGTGAGAGGAGACGATGGCTCTGAGGAGATCAAATTTAGGAATGACAGATATCTGACGACAGTCGATATCGAGGGGCGCGGTGCACCATAGAGGGCGCCACCGAGTTGAGAGGACTTGTGTGCGACAGCAATCCTTGGTGGGGAGAAGCGAGATGATCTCCTCAAGGATGACGTCCGGGAGATCGCTGATGCGGTCCACCGGAGATTCTACCGGTTCCTCAGATCCGGGTGGGGGGCTCGCCGCTTCTCCTCGCGCTGCCGGGTGCGGGATCTACAACCGGCATTGTCGCTGGTGGGAGCCTCATCTTCTTGGCACTGGGGCTAGCCGACTCCATTTTCCTTGTGGGCGTCGCGCCGAGCTCATGGGTTTGAGCAGAGTAGCCAGAGACGAGCCTAGTGGCAGTGAGAGTGGGGAAGAAGGAGGGCTAGGGTTTTCTGTAGGAGTGGAAGAAGAGGAGCAAGCGTTTTCTGTACTAGTGAGGAAGAAGGTGAGCAGGGGTTTTCTGGACGAGTGAGGAAGATGGGGAGCGAGGGGAATTGGGGGGCGACAGAAGCGGGAGAGTCCAGCGAGTTGTAGTATAAGTGGAAGCGAGGAGGAAGGAGGGTTTTTTTGGGATCGTCCCCTCTTCAAGAGATATGGGCTTCTCCTCGCAAAAAACAAAAATAAATGGGCTTTAAGATGGATAGCTTTGGTATCGGCCCAGTCGGTGGCCCGTGTTTCGTATTGGAGGGCCTTAACACTAGAGGCAGCCCGAGACACTCTCCAGCTTATTGCCCATTCGAAAGAAAAAAAGAGACGCCAGTGCTCCACCATGTATAGTTGCTAAGCCTGCCACGTAGGGATAAAAAATGATGTGGCAAGTTAATTAAGAAGAGAGACTAGTTTGGTGACCCCAGGAAGAAACGGTGGAAAGACAGTTTTGAGTCTATAGCTAATTAAGTGAAGCAAGCTTAGCAACAACAAACTAAGCACCTATGCATTGGAGACTTGAGTTGCTAAGCCATTTAATGCACTTAGCACCTTATCTAAGCACATTTGCATTGGAAGAGGTCTTAATTCCATACGGTATCATAATATGATACTCAACTCTCTCTTTCTTCATTTAATTCTATGCCACCTCACCAAATTTTCCTACTAGTAGTTGGCATGCATGATACTACT
Source organism: Triticum urartu (assembly GCF_056163025.1). NCBI lineage: Eukaryota > Viridiplantae > Streptophyta > Magnoliopsida > Poales > Poaceae > Triticum > Triticum urartu. Next base: position 373,614,467 of record NC_141879.1, read on the forward strand.
TATAATACTCCCATTACAACCGGCCTGGTAGAATTAAAATACCTAATCTAAATGGTCGCCGCCCGATCTCTTTGTCCTCCTCCAGCATCCAGCAGAAGAAGAATCGTGCAAGACACCGGTTGTATTCGCCAGCGTCGCCTCGGCGGTGGCCTTCATGGGATACAATCGGCGGCGGCTTCTCGTGTTCTACTTCTCCTCGATGATGGCGGCGGGAGGGGGCGTGCTGCCCGTCACCTCGTCGACATCCGCGTAGCCGCATCACCTCATCGACATTCGCGGCGGCGGCTTCTTTCTCTGCCCGCATGTCGCGGCCACGAGCACGTCGATGGCGGATGGCGCAGTCGCAGACACTGGAGGCAATGTACGACACGGCGGCGTCGAGGGCAGTGACGATTCCCGTGTCGCTGTGCTCCCCAAAAAGCCGGCGTGGAGCAAGTCGACACTCTTCCTCGAGTTGTATTGGAGAGGCCAGCCACGGAACCACGCGCTGGCTTAGTGCGGCAAATGCCTCTGACGGGCTAGGCGAGGTAGGTGGACAAGCGAGCTGCCTCGCTCGTAACTGTCGGGCTCGGCAGGCCACCCAGACGGCTTTTATGCCGGAGAACTGTTCTTCCTGCTCGTTGAATGCCGCTAAAAGAGTGGACAAAATGGTGGAAGGAGGAGCTTGGCCGGCGTCCTACTCCTGAACGGACGTGTGTGGCCGGAGTTGGTTTCTCGCATTCCACGCGGTTTTAAATGTAGGTTTTTGAATGCGGCGAGGAGGCGGGTACAGCTCGGAGTGCAGCGGACGGCGCCCTGGGCCGGCGCGCCGCTTCAAATGGCGAATGCAGTGAGAGGTCGCGTCCGCCCTAACCCCCTTGACCGTGGACCTTGACGGTGTACGTCACCTTGTGTCCAGATCTGAGATGCCACGTGTCCTAGATGAATGACTCCAAGCTCGACCACCGTGGTGCATGTAACGCCCTCGATGCGGCTATATCTCCCACGTGTCGAAGCACGACTTAGAGGCATAACCGCATTGAAAGCAATGTCGCAAGTGAGGTAATCTTCACACAACCCAAGTAATACATAAAGTGAAAGAGATACATAGTTGGCTTACAATCGCCACTTCACACAATTACATGAATAAAGCATTACATCAATGATAGAGGCAAAGGTGTCCCGATGTTTCGATGAGATGGTGGCTATCGTTTTCTGTGGGAGTCGACCTTGACGATCCGACTACGAACGTGCGAGACGTCGCGCCTTAGCAATCGCTAAACCAACTTCCGAGGGGTTATTGACCACGCCGGAGCACGATCAACCTGACCACGAGGGCCTGTTTCCTGCGAGCAAACGAAGAACAAGCAAGAAGCTGAGATTGCAATCTGGATATTGCGAATATAAGATGAAAGCTTTATTGATCAAGGTGGGGTTCTGTGACGTCTTGGTCTGGTCGTTGGACACAAACGAAGTACGCGAAGTTGCAGCTATGGCGAACTTTTAATCTAAACAAAACCCAAGTCTAAACGACGCCCTAAGGGCTGTATATATGGAGGAAGAGAGGGGAATTTCGTGGCCCTTGAGGGTGGGGTCCGAAACCAACCCTAACTCTTGTTTCCCCACACATACGGACTCTAAAAATAGCCTATACTTAAGTATTTCGAAATTACATGGGCCTGGCCCATTAATAAGGTGACGCAGCACCTAGAATAGCCTATGGACGAATATTATGAAGTGGCATCTTGAATATTTCGTCCAAGGCTTCATGCACTCCTTATGGCGGCTTCAAAGTCCTGAAATCATCACTTGTAACTCCGTTCTTGATCCCCTTGCGCATGCCATCAACTCCATTCGTGTTCTTGCTCCAATGTTCATCCTTCTCCAAGCTAGGACCTTCATTTGTAAGCAAAACAAATGTATCCAATTTAAGCAGCATCATAATCTCATGAACATTAGAATCATTACCAAGAAACGAAAGTACCTGGTAATTTAATTGGCGTGCGCGAGCTCTAGTAATTGGTCCAGTATATGTAACAGTAGGGGCTGTGGGTGTAACAATGGTATTGATGTCCTCATCATCCTCCCCTTCTTGAAATGAAGTCGTCCTCGACGGAAGCTCATCTTCCTCACCCAAATAAGGCTTCAAATCTGCAATGTTAAAAGTGGGACTAACCCCAAAATCTGCAGGTAGCTCAAGTTTATATGCATTATCATTTATTTTCTCTAAAACCTTAAAAGGACCATCAGCACGTGGCATTAGCTTTGATTTGCGCAGATTAGGAAATCTATCTTTACGCAAATGTAACCAAACAAGATCTCCAGGTGCAAACACAACATGTTTTCTACCCTTATCTCCAGCAAGTTTATATTTAGCATTCATACGCTCAATGTTTTCCTTAGTTAACTCATGCATTTTTAAAATCAATTCAGAACGTTCTTTAGCATCAAAATTAACCTTCTCCGAAGATGGAAGAGGCAACAAATCAATAGGTGCACGAGGTAGGAAACCATACACAATTTCAAAAGGGCACATCTTAGTAGTAGAATGCAATGAACGATTATAAGCAAATTCAATATGAGGCAAGCATTCTTCCCACATTTTCTTGTTATTCTTCAAAACAGCCCTAAGCATAGTAGACAATGTTCTATTGACTACTTCAGTTTGTCCATCAGTTTGGGGGTGACAAGTAGTACTAAAAAGCAGCTTAGTCCCCAACTTAGCCCATAAACATCTCCAAAAGTGGCTAAGAAATTTAGTATCACGATCTGAAACAATAGTATTTGGCACACCATGTAAGCGAATAATTTCACGAAAGAACAAATCAGCAACATTAACAGCATCATCGCTTTTATGACATGGTATAAAGTGTGCCATTTTCGAGAACCTATCCACGACAACAAATATGCTATCCCTCCCCTTCTTTGTTCGAGGTAAACCTAAAACAAAGTCCATAGATATATCCTCCCAAGGAACACTAGGTACTGGCAAAGGCATATATAAACCATGAGGATTGAGTCGTGACTTAGCTGTTTGACATGTAGTGCAGCGAGCAACAAAACGCTCAACATCCCGTCTCATCTTTGGCCAAAAGAAATGTGTAGCAAGTATATCCTCCGTCTTCTTGACGCCAAAGTGTCCCATTAATCCTCCTCCATGCGCCTCCTGCAACAACAAAAGACGAACGGAGCTAGCTGGAATGCATAGCTTGTTAGCACGAAACACAAATCCATCGTTAAGAACGAACTCGTTCCAAGTTCTCCCTTCCTTACAATTCTACAATACATCTTTAAATTCAGCATCATGAACATATTGATCTTTGATGGTCTCCAAACCAAATATTTTAAAGTCAAGTTGTGAAAGCATAGTATAACGACGAGACAAGGCATCAGCAATAACATTTTCTTTACCCTTCTTGTGTTTAATGACATAAGGGAAAGTCTCAATGAATTCAACCCATTTAGCATGTCTACGGTTCAGTTTTGCTTGACTTTTAATGTGTTTCAAAGATTCATGATCAGAATGTATAACAAATTCCTTGGGCCATAAATAATTTTGCCATGTTTCTAAGGTCCGAACAAGAGCATATAATTCTTTATCATAATTAGAATAGTTCAAACTAGGCCCACTCAATTTTCAGAAAAGTATGCAACAGCTTTTCCATCTTGTAATAAAACACCTCCTAATCCAATTCCACTAGCATCACATTCAAGCTCAAAAGTCTTATTGAAATTAGGAAGTTGGAGTAAAGGAGCATGTGTCAACTTATCTTTCAATACCGTGAAGGCTTCTTCCTGTGCGGTACCCCAAACAAAAGGCACATCCTTCTTTGTAAGCTCGTTGAGAGGTGCAGCAATGGTGTTGAAATCTCTCACAAAACGCCTATAGAAACCAGGGAGGCCAAGAAAACTCCTCACTTGTGTGACCGTTTTGGGCTGCGGCCAGCTCTCAATAGCTTCAATCTTGGCTTTATCAACTTCAATTCCCTATGGAGTAACAACATAGCCAAGAAAAGATACTCGGTCGGTGCAAAAGGTGCACTTTCCAAGGTTTCCAAACAAACGTGCATCACGTAGAGCAATAAAAACAGCACGTAAATGTTCCAAATGGTCCTCCAAAGATTTGCTATAAATCAATATGTCATCAAAGTAAACTACCACAAATCGTCCAATGAAGGCACGTAAAACTTCGTTCATTAACCTCATGAAAGTACTAGGTGCATTAGTTAACCCAAAAGGCATGACTAACCACTCATATAATCCAAACTTAGTTTTAAATGCTGTTTTCCATTCATCTCCCAATTTCATACGAATTTGATGGTAACCACTACGCAAATCAACTTTGGAGAATATTGTAGAGCCACTCAATTCATCAAGCATATCATCTAGCCTAGGAATAGGATGACGATAACGAATAGTAATATTATTAATGCCTCTACAATCAACGCACATACGCGACGTACCATCCTTTTTCGGCACTAAAATGATAGGAACAGCACAAGGACTAAGGGATTCGCGTATATAACCTTTGTCGAGCAGTTCTTGTACTTGACGCATAATCTCCTTCGTCTCCTCTGGATTGGTACGGTATGGTGCACGGTTGGGTAATGATGCACCGGGAATTAAGTCAATTTGATGCTCAATCCCGCGAATAGGTGGTAATCCCGGTGGCACGTCTTGTGGAAAGACGTCGGCGAACTCCTGCAAAATGTTAGTGACAGCAGGAGGCAAAGAGGAAGGCGCGTCCTCGAATGAAAATAATGCCTCTTTGCACACAAAAGCATAGCAAACAGATTTGCTAAAATCTAGATCATCAATATCAGATTTGGTGGCAAGTAAACATGCACTTTTCAATTTAATTTCAGAAGCAACACTAGATTGTTTATTATTATTAGGCTGCATTTGTTGCTCAAATTCTTTTGCCACAATCTGATTTTCACTCTTAGTTTTCTCCTGTTTTGCTTTATTAGCTCTATTAATATCATCTTTCAAAATGGAATCAGGAGTCATAGGAAGCAAAGTAATATTTTTATCCTTATGAACAAGAGTATACTGATTGTTTCTACCATGGTGAATAGAATTTTTATCAAATTGCCATGGTCTACCAAGTAATAAGGAACATGCTTGCATAGGTACCACATCACAATCAACATAATCAGCATATGTAGAGATACTAAAATGCACACGAACAGTACGTGTTACCTTAACCTTGCCGCTGTTGTTGAACCATTGGATGTAGTAAGGATGTGGATGTGGTCTTGTGGTGAGAGATAGCTTCTCCACCATCTCGATGCTAGCCAAGTTGTTGCAACTCCCTCCATCTATGATCACGCGAACAGAACGTTCCTTCACAACTCCCTTTGTATGGAACAAATTATGCCTCTGATTTTGCTCAGCTTGTGTAACCTGCACACTCAAAACACGTTGAGCAACTAAACATTCATACCTGTCAGCATCTTCAGGAGCCATGTATTGCGTCTCATGATCAGAATCGTCTCCACCGTGTTCGTCACGTGTAATAAGATCCAAAGTCTCCTCATCATAGTCACTAGCGGACTCATACCCACCATCCTCAGTAACAATCATCACACGCTTAGATGGGCATTCTCTCGCATAATGACCTCCACCCTTGCAACGTCGACAAATAATATCATGTGTTTGCCCTATTGATGCCATGGATGAAGAAGAGCTCTTTGCAGGCCCAGAAGGTGTGCTCTTGGCAGATAGTGGTGATTGTGCCTGCTTTATTGTATCACGGTTGGAGGTGGTAGCCGACGGAGGCGCCGGTGTAGCAGAACGTGTGGAAGTAGATGATGCACGTGGTGTCCATGATGAAGGTCGACCTGCAGAAAAGTTAGTCCGCGCCAATGCCTGTCGATCCTGCACTTCACGTTCAGCTTTACAAGCAAGATGGAATAAACGAGTGATATTAGTATACTCCTTATACTCTAGAATCGTCTGAATCTCTCTATTTAATCCACCCATAAAACGTGCAAGCATAGCTTCATTCTCCTCAACAATACCACATCTAATCATGCCAGTTTGTAATTCCTGATAATATTCTTCTACAGAATTTTTTCCCTGTCTTAAGTGCTGCAATTTTTGAAGTAATTCACGTTGATAATATGGTGGAACCCAACGAGTACGCATAGCAGTTTTCAAAGCAGCCCAAGTAGCCGGAATAGGATATAATCTACAATGCTCAGACCACCAAACACATGCAAAACTAGTGAAAGCACAAACAGCAGCAGGAACACGTCTCTCCTCGGGATATTGTAAACATGTAAATCGTTGTTCAGTTTCTAACTCCCAAGTAAGATATATATCAGGAACATATCTACCCTCAAATGGTGGAATATTCAATTTTAGTTTAGGGAGATGGTCATGATCTCATACCTGAGGGTGAGCCCTACCATTGCCATTATTTGCATGTGGACGACCTGGTGGTTGCTGTGCTGTTGGTGGCACGTAGTTTTGATTTTGATCAACCTCATCCTCATAATCTCCCACATAAGCATCCTCCTCCACATCAGCAGTAGGAGCCACAGAAGTATCAACAGCAGCACCAGCAGTTTGGCCCGACTGAAGAGGGACACGGCTCGCTCGGCGGAGGGCTGTTTCCCGACGTGGAGGTAGTCGGTGTTGTTGCTGTTGTTGCAGAGGTGCAGCAGGAGCAGCCGGTGGTGGTGGTGGAAAACGCGAAAGCAATTCAGCAAACTTGTTATCGAGCATTCTTTCAAACGTCTTCTCCATGCCATCTATCTTCTCCATGGCCTCTTCAAATCTGTTTATCACATCTTGCACCTGTCCATTCATCATTTGCTGAAACGTATCATGAAGCTCCTTGTTCGTCAAGTTCTTCCAGTCAGTCTCGTCGGCTTGTGATCCTGGCATGGTTAGCAGCAATAGAAACACACAAGAATATGATCCTACAGACTACTAACAAGTGGTGGTGGTGGCAGGTGTCACAAATCCGTCAAGCAAATCTCAAATTCTTACCAGTTCTTACCCAGCAGCAGGCGGTGATCGGCAACCGTTGTAGTCAAAAACTCTCAAAAGCTTGGATAGAGCGATTGCCAGGGAGAGTCAAACGCACGACGTAGATGTATGTGGAGTTGGGAAGGCTTATAGTATGGTAGCAAAAAGGTCAGCAATAATCAATTCAGAGATGCAAAGTTGAATAAACGCTCAATGACGGTACTATGCTGGTCCTAGGCTAGACCGTGCTAGAGACGCGAGCCTAGAACACTAACAAAATCACGGCGCTGCACGTAAATAAGGGAAAAGCACACTCTGGAACTTTTTTTTGCTCCTTTTTTTTGCGCTCCTTTTTTTGCGCTCCTCTTTATTTTTGCGAAAAATCACTATAATGGCGAGTGTCTCAAAACTCTTCCCTCGTCAAACTGATAGGATGGGCACGTAAATTTTTTTTTCACTTTTTTCGGAAATCAGGGCAGCGACGACGAAAAAGTGCGAGAAAAAATCACTATGATGGCACGTGGCTCAAAAGACTCAGAAAAGCCTAAAAATAGGATAGGGAAAAAAAATTTGCGCGTGAAAATTTTGGCCTAAAAACTGCCCGGGGGAGACTCCAGACTTTTTTTTTTCGAGACCTACGCAGGCAAGGAAACACGACTCGGAATTTAGATTGATCTCAAGAACAAACTTAATATGAGAAGAACTCGGATTGGTGGTGGATATATGGTTGTGGTATATGGCAGCGGTAGTGGTATATGGTAGCGGTGGTGGTATATGGATAGAGATTGGTGGTGGTATATGGATACGGATTGGTAGTGGTATATGGATATGGATTCAGAGCGGTGGCAGATAAGCAAAAGTGGTAGATGGGCGATGATGATGGTGCGGCGGCGGCGTGACAACTTATGACCAGAACTCGAAACTCTAAAAGACTAGACTCTAAGACCAGCAACTTGACACGACGATGCAACCGCAAATTCAACAAAGCAAAAACCCTAAAAAGATTATGCAAAGGCTCAGATTGGTTCGGATATGATGAACTAACCCTAATTTTTTTTGTGTGGCTTTTTTTTCGTGGACTGTAGGTATGAAGAACAGACTCGATCTAATCTACGAAAAACTGTAAAAATCTCACCGAGCAACCTGGAAATCTGATATCACTTGATAGAGGCTAAGGTGTCCCGATGTTTCGATGAGATGGTGGCTATCGTTTTCTGTGGGAGTCGACCTTGACGATCCGACTACGAACGTGCGAGACGTCGCGCCTTAGCAATCGCTAAACCAACTTCCGAGGGTTATTGACCACGCCGGAGCACGATCAACCTGACCACGAGGGTCTGTTTCCTGCGAGCAAACGAAGAACAAGCAAGAAACTGAGATTGCAATCGGGATATTGCGAATATAAGATGAAAGCTTTATTGATCAAGGTGGGGTTCTGTGACGTCTTGGTCTGGTCGTTGGACACAAACGAAGTACGCGAAGTTGCAGCTATGGCGAACTTTTAATCTAAACAAAACCCAAAGTCTAAACGACGCCCTAAGGGCTGTATATATGGAGGAAGAGGGGGGATTTCGTGGCCCTTGAGGGTGGGGTCCGAAACCAACCCTAACTCTTGTTTCCCCACACATACGGACTCTAAAAATAGCCTATACTTAAGTATTTCGAAATTACATGGGCCTGGCCCATTAATAAGGTGACGCAGCACCTAGAATAGCCTATGGACGAATATTATGAAGTGGCATCTTGTATATTTCGTCCAAGGCTTCATGCACTCCTTATGGCGGCTTTAAAGTCCTGAAATCATCACTTGTAACTCCGATCTTGATCCCCTTGCGCATGCCATCAACTCCATGTGTGTTCTTGCTCCAATGTTCATCCTTCTCCAAGCTAGGCCCTTCATTTGTAAGCAAAACAAATGTATCCAATTTAGGCAGCATCATAATCTCATGAACATTAGAATCATTACCAAGAAACGAAAGTACCTGGTAATTTAATTGGCGTGCGCGAGCTCTAGTAATTGGTCCAGTATATGTAACAGTAGGGGCTGTGGGTGTAACAATGGTATTGATGTCCTCATCAACCTCCCCTTGGGGGATTCCTCTTGAGAGAGAGACACTCCATTGGAGTTCAAGGCCTCCATTGGAGAAGATCCCTAGTGGATGAAGACCCCCTTGTGGGAAGGATCTATCTAGATCATCAAGCCCTCATCTCCTTCATAGGATTTGGGATGAACTCTACCATGTATCTTATTTCCCTTTGATTGTTCATGTACCTTGTGGATCTTGTGTGTTTGATTGTCTAGTGGATGTGTGATTGGACTTGTTCTTCAGTGTTCCTCTTGTTTTCCCTCTTGTGTTCATCTTGTTCTTGGGGATTCCCCCTCCAATTCGTGAAAGATCTCCACTTAGGGTTCCACCCTATATCACGAATTCTTGGCGTGCTCGTGGTATGAAAATTTCATGGTAACCATAGAACTCACTGCTGGAGTTTTCCGAATTCAGGGGATGTCAGGCAAGCGTCCACCGTGCCGGGTATGGATAGCAAGTAGCATGTCAGGATGCAGAGGTGTTGAACGGGGCCCTGCTGGTGAGAGGAGACGATGGCTCTGAGGAGATCAAATTTAGGAATGACAGATATCTGACGACAGTCGATATCGAGGGGCGCGGTGCACCATAGAGGGCGCCACCGAGTTGAGAGGACTTGTGTGCGACAGCAATCCTTGGTGGGGAGAAGCGAGATGATCTCCTCAAGGATGACGTCCGGGAGATCGCTGATGCGGTCCACCGGAGATTCTACCGGTTCCTCAGATCCGGGTGGGGGGCTCGCCGCTTCTCCTCGCGCTGCCGGGTGCGGGATCTACAACCGGCATTGTCGCTGGTGGGAGCCTCATCTTCTTGGCACTGGGGCTAGCCGACTCCATTTTCCTTGTGGGCGTCGCGCCGAGCTCATGGGTTTGAGCAGAGTAGCCAGAGACGAGCCTAGTGGCAGTGAGAGTGGGGAAGAAGGAGGGCTAGGGTTTTCTGTAGGAGTGGAAGAAGAGGAGCAAGCGTTTTCTATACTAGTGAGGAAGAAGGTGAGCAGGGGTTTTCTGGACGAGTGAGGAAGATGGGGAGCGAGGGGAATTGGGGGGCGACAGAAGCGGGAGAGTCCAGCGAGTTGTAGTATAAGTGGAAGCGAGGAGGAAGGAGGGTTTTTTTGGGATCGTCCCCTCTTCAAGAGATATGGGCTTCTCCTCGCAAAAAACAAAAATAAATGGGCTTTAAGATGGATAGCTTTGGTATCGGCCCAGTCGGTGGCCCGTGTTTCGTATTGGAGGGCCTTAACACTAGAGGCAGCCCGAGACACTCTCCAGCTTATTGCCCATTCGAAAGAAAAAAAGAGACGCCAGTGCTCCACCATGTATAGTTGCTAAGCCTGCCACGTAGGGATAAAAAATGATGTGGCAAGTTAATTAAGAAGAGAGACTAGTTTGGTGACCCCAGGAAGAAACGGTGGAAAGACAGTTTTGAGTCTATAGCTAATTAAGTGAAGCAAGCTTAGCAACAACAAACTAAGCACCTATGCATTGGAGACTTGAGTTGCTAAGCCATTTAATGCACTTAGCACCTTATCTAAGCACATTTGCATTGGAAGAGGTCTTAATTCCATACGGTATCATAATATGATACTCAACTCTCTCTTTCTTCATTTAATTCTACGCCACCTCACCAAATTTTCCTACTAGTAGTTGGCATGCATGATACTACTTATAATACTCCCATTACAACCGGCCTGGTAGAATTAAAATACCTAATCTAAATGGTCGCCGCCCGATCTCTTTGTCCTCCTCCAGCATCCAGCAGAAGAAGAATCGTGCAAGACACCGGTTGTATTCGCCAGCGTCGCCTCGGCGGTGGCCTTCATGGGATACAATCGGCGGCGGCTTCTCGTGTTCTACTTCTCCTCGATGATGGCGGCGGGAGGGGGCGTGCTGCCCGTCACCTCGTCGACATCCGCGTAGCCGCATCACCTCATCGACATTCGCGGCGGTGGCTTCTTTCTCTGCCCGCATGTCGCGGCCACGAGCACGTCGATGGCGGATGGCGCAGTCGCAGACACTGGAGGCAATGTACGACACGGCGGCGTCGAGGGCAGTGACGATTCCCGTGTCACTGTGCTCCCCAAAAAGCCGGCGTGGAGCAAGTCGACACTCTTCCTCGAGTTGTATTGGAGAGGCCAGCCACGGAACCACGCGCTGGCTTAGTGCGGCAAATGCCTCTGACGGGCTAGGCGAGGTAGGTGGACAAGCGAGCTGCCTCGCTCGTAACTGTCGGGCTCGGCAGGCCACCCAGACGGCTTTTATGCCGGAGAACTGTTCTTCCTGCTCGTTGAATGCCGCTGAAAGAGTGGACAAAATGGTGGAAGGAGGAGCTTGGCCGGCGTCCTACTCCTGAACGGACGTGTGTGGCCGGAGTTGGTTTCTCGCATTCCACGCGGTTTTAAATGTAGGTTTTTGAATGCGGCGAGGAGGCGGGTACAGCTCGGAGTGCAGCGGACGGCGCCCTGGGCCGGCGCGCCGCTTCAAATGGCGAATGCAGTGAGAGGTCGCGTCCGCCCTAACCCCCTTGACCGTGGACCTTGACGGTGTACGTCACCTTGTGTCCAGATCTGAGATGCCACGTGTCCTAGATGAATGACTCCAAGCTCGACCACCGTGGTGCATGTAACGCCCTCGATGCGGCTATATCTCCCACGTGTCGAAGCACGACTTAGAGGCATAACCGCATTGAAAGCAATGTCGCAAGTGAGGTAATCTTCACACAACCCAAGTAATACATAAAGTGAAAGAGATACATAGTTGGCTTACAATCGCCACTTCACACAATTACATGAATAAAGCATTACATCAACCAGATACAATCAGGGTCCGACTACGGAACCAAAATAAAAGAAGACTGCCCCAAAAGCTACACAGATCCCCGATCATCCCGACTGGGCTCCACTACTGATCAACTAGAACGAAACAACACAAAGGACAAGATCTTCATCGAGCTCCTCCTTGAGCTTGGTTGCGTCACCTGCTCGGTAACATCGGCACCTGCAAACTGGTTTTGGAAGTACCTGTGAGTCACGGGGACTCAGCAATCTCACACCCTCGCGATCAAGACTATTTAAGCTTATGGGTAAGGTAAAGGTATGAGCTGGAGCTGCAGCAAGCGACTAGCATATATGGTGGCTAACATACACAAATGAGAGCGAGAAGAGAAGACAAAAGCACGGTCGAACAACTATGATCAAGAAGTGATCCTAGAACAACCTACGTCAAGCATAACTCCAACACTGTGTTCACTTCCAGGACCCCGCCGAGAAGAGACCATCACGGTAACACACGTGGTTGATGCATTTTAATTAAGATCAACTTCAGGTTTTCTACAACTGGGCATTAACAAATTCCCATCTGCCCATAACCGCGGGCACGGCTTTCGAAAGTTCAGATCCCTACAGGGGTGTCCCAACTTAGCCCATCACAAGCTCTCACGGTCAACGAAGGATATTCCTTCTAGCAGGAAGACCCGATCAGACTCGGAATCCCGGTTACAAGACATCCTCGACAATGGTAAAACAAGTCCAGCAAGACCACCCGCTCTGCCGACAAATCCCGATAGGAGCTGCACATATCTCGTTCTCAGGGCACACCGGATAAGCTAAGCGTACGGGAGCCAACGTAATCCAAGTTGCTAAGGGACGGCCCCGCACGGTGCTCTGGGTTGGACCAACACTTAGAGAAGCACTGGCCCGGGTTTTAATAAAGATGACCCTTGAGCCGGCCGACCCAAGGGAAAGAAAAGGCTAGGTGGCAAATGGTAAAACCAAGGTTGGGCCTTGCTGGAGGAGTTTTATTCAAGGCGAACTGCCAAGGGGTTCCCATTATAACCCAACCGCGTAAGGAACGCAAAATCCGGGAACATAACACCGATATGACGGAAACTAGGGCGGCAAGAGTGGAACAAAACACCAGGCATAAGGCCGAGCCTTCCACCCTTTACCAAGTATATAGATGCATTAATTAGATAAGAAAATATTGTGATATCCCAACAAAATATCCATGTTCCAAACATGGAACAAGCTCCAATCTTCACCTGCAACTAACAACGCTATAAGAGGGGTTGAGCAAAGCAGTAACATAGCCAAACAACGGTTTGCTAGGACAAGGTGGGTTAGAGGCTTGGCTCAACAATATAGGAGGCATGATAAGCAAGTGGTAGGTATCGCAGCATAGGCAAAGCAAAAGAGCGAACAACTAGCAAGCAAATATAGAAGTGATTTCGAGGGTATGGTCATCTTGCCTGAAATCCCGCAAGGAAGAAGAACGAGTCCATGAAGAAGACAAACGGACGTAGTCGAACGGATCCTCACAACACGACGTTACCGGTTACCGAGAAGAAGTACACCGGAAAGAAAGCAAACAACATAGTAAACAACCACTACAACAACATGGCATGATGCACAACAAGTATGATGCATGTCCGGTTTAATGAAGCATGGCATGGCAAAGTGCACAAGCAATTCTACAAATTAAGTGGAGATCAATATGCAACGAGTTTCATATTGTCGAAACACCACAACAAGTTATTTAGTTCGATCTCGCTTATGTACCCAACAATATTAAATGTTGTTAAACATGGCAAGAGGGTGAAGCAAAAGAAAAACTACCTATCTAGGCAAGTTTAAATGAGGCCAGAAACAACGAACATTTTGCTTATGGTACTGATCTGCCCAAAACACAATTTTAGAGTTATTAAACATGCAAAGTAAAGCCATCATGTTAAACTAGGCAAAATTCTACCCCATTTACATATAAAGTTTATTAAATTTGGAGCTACGGTTAATTAGTTATGAAATAAAGCATTTTAACATGGCATAGGAGCAAATTTAAACAAAGAGCATTTTAAACATTTTAAACATGCATGAAAATTGGATATTATGAACCTACACAAAATTCTAATCATTTTTTGTATATAAAGCATTTTAAACCGATGCACTATTAGTGAGTTATTAAATGCATGAACGATGAGGGGTTTTCTGCAAATAAGTAGATCCTGGATAAATAGACAAATTCCTCCATAACAGAAAAAACAAGGCAGGCCAAAACTGAACCGGTTGGGCTGCGCACCACGGGCTGAGGCCCAGGACGGTGGAGGATTGAGAAGCGGCTGGGCCCTGGCAAATAAGCAGGTTGGGCCTGTTGCTGGACTCGGGCTCTGTCTGGAGAGACATGGAAGAAGCGGGTCCATGGCGCGGTCAACGCGAGGATCAGGGGCGCTGGCTGTGTGCGTCTTTGATTCAGAGGAAAATAGGGCGCGACACTAGTCTCAAACGACGGCGACGGCAGCAGGAACTCCGGTCGGCGAGGCGCAGCTTGAGGAGGCGGAGAAGAGGCGATGCTCGACGCAGGGCTGCCAGACCTGGTGCAGCGGAGACCACAGACAAGGTGGAGGGAGGCAGGGCGCGGAGCTGCAGCTGCGCGTCCATGGCGATGCAGAGGACAGCGGCGTCGACTTGGCTGCAGGGACATCGTGGGGGCGGTGGTGGCTTGGCGTGGTGTCGACGCACGACGCAGAAGGCGATCCGGGGAGGTCGACGTGGTCCCGGGCATCACGGCCAACAGGAGCGGGCGGTGAGCGGGCGCCTCATCCCCTGCTCATCAGGAAGCAGAGCAGTGGCGGCGAACACCGCGGGGAGGAGGCCGGGAACACCGGGGCGGCCGCGGGAAGGTTGGCAGAGGCCGGGAGTCGGCGGTCCGGGGACTCAACGGCGGGAGAGGTGGTCATGGAGCTCCAAGCGGCGGCTCCATGGTTCCCTGTGATAAGAAGCAGAGGAGGGGAGTTGAGAGACGGGGAGGAAAAAGAGAAAACGGGAGGAAGAGGAGGGTCGGCAGTGCTCATCTGCTGTTGCTCCTTGGGTGGTCGGCGAGGACGTGGTGGCGGGCTGGTTATAGACGAGGTGCAGAGGGACAGCGTCCATGCGGGGCTGACGCAGGGAGCGGCGACGCGAGGTGGAAGAGAAGGCAGGGCGCGACTAGTTGGGGCCTCGGCCCAAGTGCGACGAGGAGGAGGCAGGGAGCAGGGGGATCGAGCAGAGGAGCTCGGTGGGGTTGGATCGAGAAGGTAGGGGAGTGGATTTGGTTGGCTCGGCGCTGAAAAACAAAGAGAGGAAAGGATCCCGAGAATGAGAGGGTAGGTATGTGGCGGCGGGCAGGAGGGTGGATGGGCAGACCTCCTAATTTTTAGGGTTGGACCAAAAGATACGCTGGTGGGATTGGTTAGGGGCTAACGGATCCCTCTGATCGAAATCGAACGACCCCAGATACATGGGTTAGGGGCCCCAATTAGCAAAACGGAGATGTTTTGTAGACGTTTAGGGATGATTCGGATCAAATGGTGACGACTGCCCATGTCGCGTCCGGGGAAGCTTTTCGGACACGCACGCGAGGAGAGCCGCGGGCTGACGAGAGAGGTTAGGCTGGGCCTGGCGGTGAGATGTAGTGCAGAAGGCAAAGGGCTGAGAAGAGAGAAGAGAGAGAGACCCGGCGACTGTTTCCGAAGACCGAAAACGTCTGTCGTTAGACCGGCTATATTGCCGCTATAGTTATCCGTTGGGGCGTCAAACGGACTCCGAACGCGATGAAACTTGGCGGGCGGTCTACTGACAACAAAACAACACCGCACGCCCACTTTCATCCCATTCCGAGAACATTTTCCGGACACTTATAAAATAATATTTCGGACGTGCCGCGGGCGCGTGCAAGTGTGTCTGGACTCAGAACAGACAACGGACGGAACTGGGGGAAACCGGACGGATGCAAGTTTCGAAAACATGATGATGCAATGCACATGATGACATGATGAAAAGCAACACGCAAGCAAATGACATGGCAACGCCGGCGAATAACTGGAAGACACCTGGCGCAACGGTCTCAGGGCATCACAACACTCCACCACTACGAGAGGATCTCGTCCCGAGATCTAGAATGGCACCGGAGGGAAAACGGAAGAAAAAGAGAAGAGGTAAAACTAAGTTGCTTCTTTGACAAACGAGTGGAACCCAGGAACCTTGAGAGGTTAAACCATTTTGCGAAAAGAAAAACAACGGAGATGATCGAAGTTGAAAACACCCCGGTAGGACGAGATGCACAAGGAACGATAAGGATCAATTATGACAACACTCCGGTTGGAAATGGAAGGTAAAGAATATGAGCTTTGCAATAAGAAAGCACTTGGATGAGACTCCGGTTAGAAGAGGAATGATAGACACAACACTCCTGGTTAAAACAAGATAGAGAAGAAATAAGACTAATATAATTTGGACAACACTTCGACTGTAAATGGAAAGAATTAACAAGAACTTGACAAGATGAGAGGATACATGATGAAATCAACAACACACTGTCTTCGGAACTATTGGAAGAATGGCACAAAGGGTAAGAACGATTTGAGACTGCACTCTAGTTGAAAAGTGATATGAAACTTGCTAAGATGAAAAGAACTTGAAAGGAGAACACCACACTCCGGTTAACGGGTAAGCACGGAAGGAACATGATCTTGACAAAACAAGATGATGGGTCGAAGAGAGCAACATCACAATGCCTCCGGAACAAATTAAAGAACGGAATTAAAAGAACGGAGGAGAGACCATATCTTCTACCTCAAATGAGCTTGGAAAAGCATCTATAGGAGAAGGTTCGAACAGAATTGTTGGAAAACCAACAATGAAAAGGATAAGCTTGATATGGACTTATAAAAGACATCTCAAACTTATGAGGTGACAACTTGCCACTCACGGAAAAGATTTGATTGGATTGCTAAGAACAAGGAGACGAGACACTATTTCACCGGGAGGATAAAAGAACTTGAGCACCATAATAGCAACAATCCTTAGGGATGGCTTTAGGTGAAAATATTACCCAAGATAACTCAAATGATGAGATTGATGGATTTAAAATATCTCATTCTTGATAACTTGTGAATCACAGAGCACGACGGAAAATTATCACGAATGACATAACACCACCTCAAGGATAAGATAGGATGAATTGGACTTCGTTATGCAAGATGAAGAATGCTTGAGCTCCTCTGAAAAGAATCTTGATGAACACTTCGAGAAGGAATTAATACTTGATGAACCATCATGTAGAACCTTCATAAAGAACTCCGGTAAACAAAAGGAATGATCAATCAAAAAGAAAGATGAAAAGAGTAAGGTTGAAGCCTTGCAATGATTAGATGAAGCTTTGCGACGAGATAAAGTGGAAACTTGGAACACCCGGAAAATAAAGATGAACAAAAGAAATCAAGAATTTTGATGAACCTCCGGAATAGGGAATTTAATCAGTTGGATGAAACAAAAATAAGAATTATGTTATGCGTATCCTTCCCCAATTTAAATTGATGACAAGCAGCGGATTTGGCATACTACTTATTCTCGTAGAAAGGATTAAATATAGATATAGCGCAAACTCAATGGACCACCGGTAGGATTTGGAAACAACGAAAGAATTGGTATGATCACCATGGAAGAGACTCTTGAGCAAACCACCGTAAGGATTGAAAAAGAACGAATAAAACATGAAGAAACACCGGGAAGAATTAGCAAATGAGCGAAGATGCTTGAGAGAATTTAGATACATGAGAACGAAGAGATCAAGAGCTGGTAATAGATTACTTGAATGATGCACCGGTAAGATTTAGAGAAAGAGAGTTGAAAGTTGAGAATGAATAAATCTGAGATGATGGACTCTGGATGATCAAACTGAAAAGACTCCTGAATTGCTCCGGATAGGTGAAAAGAATTTTCGCGATCAAAACAATTACGAGAGGATGGCCTTGAACTAGAACCACGAATCTCTGAGAGAACGGATAAGATATGGATGTAAACTCTTCTTCGACCTTCAAAATCCAAGAAAAACGACGAGAAACACCACCAAATTGTTGAGGCACTCCGGAATGAAGAATAGAAAGGTTGATCCAACGATGAAAAGAATTGTGAAAGATCTAGGAGAAGACATTTAACTGATGATAACTCATACTTACGTCAAACTTTAAGATGAATTTTGAGGGTAGCTCCGGGAACTAAGAAGAGTCGGGTAAGATCTTGGGAAAAGACCTGTGGGTTAGGGCCCACTCAAAAGATACACCGTAGAATGATTACTTGAAAGAGAGATTGCACCGGTTGAATTAAATGACTTGAATGAGATAACATCCTCGAAAGAGCTGGAACGAAAGCAGAGTGGAAACACGAATCTTCGAGATATCTTGAGCACTCCGGAACAAATGGATAGCGAGAGGTGAATAATTAAGAAGTGCACCGGCAAGAGAAAACATTTGGAACGAGGAAAAGATATGATCGACAAGGCTTGACTTGAATCCACCGGAGAAGAAAAAGAACGAAGAATGATGAACTTGAAGCTCTGTTAGAATCTTCATGAGAAATCATCGGATAAGACATTGACGGAAAAGAATGGAGAGACTTCACATGAATACAAGGATACTTGATTACTAAATCCGAGTCCTCAAAGAAAAAGGGTGGGTGGGCGGGAAAAACAAAGACAGCTTGGGACGAATGAAACAAACAACGTTGAGAAGACTTGGAGTTGATCTTACAGATGAGACAAATGATAGGATCAACTAGACGAGAATCACACCAGTTGAGAAGGATTGCCATGACAAACTCGATGATCGAGAAGGGTTAGTGTTCACATAGGAATATGAGAACAACTCTTAGAAAAGGTATGGAATCAACACTTGACATTGAAGCAACTCGAATACCACAACTCAAAAGCAAAACAAAGGATTGGCTTGCAGAATAAGCCGGAACAAACATATGATAGAGATTTCATCCGAAGTTTTTGTGGTGGGGCCTACACGGGCTCGATTGTACAGCACCATCATGTACAAGGCAGTGCACAAGACATACGAAGCGTCCCCGAGTTGGCATAGCCAAGGACTCTTTAAGACACAATGAGACCACTGTAAAACCAACCATGGATAGGCGGACCACTAGACGTCGAACCCTAATTTATATCATACATCTGTCGGAAAGATATCCTAAGAGCTACTTGAATTCCCACTAATAAACTCCCGAAACTTTCTGGTTATGCAATCAGGTGTTGGGGATAAGGGGAAGCATAATATCTCACCCAATTCTAGCAAATCCTACATCCAGTTGTATCCATCCTTCAACACATAACCAAGAAACCTTCAGAAATCGTCTACCTCAACCTTCGAAAAGCATCTGTTATACGAGTTATGGCAATACTCCCGAACTCCCGCCCCAGTACTGGGTGGCGTCGAGGTTATCTCCCCAACAACTGCATAAAAGAGATTTTCGATGTCGGCGAAACTAAACTCAGGTATTCCAGAACTGCAACGGTAAAATTGTGACGACAACACCTCGGAGCTCAACTCCCCGGGACACTGCCACAACCCCTAAATGCCAGGAGGCACCAAGAACAATGTTCTCGACACAAAACCATTGGAACGATTCCAAGATACCCGCGTGATCCTAAAAAAAATTAGTGAAATTTGAGAAGAGAAGAGTCAAAACTCTATGTCAGGATGCCTCACCAGAGCGACGAAGGGACTGAGGAGTAAAAAGAATTCCTAACTCTCCAATATATATAATCCTAAATGACTCAAAATAGTTTTCCTAGACTCAACAACGCCAACTATTCGATCAAGCAGGGGGCTCCTATGGTCGGGGAAGGCTCTGATTACCAACTTGTAACGCCCTCGATGCGGCTATATCTCCCACGTGTCGAAGCACGACTTAGAGGCATAACCACATTGAAAGCAATGTCGCAAGTGAGGTAATCTTCACACAACCCATGTAATACATAAAGGGAAAGAGATACATAGTTGGCTTACAATCGCCACTTCACACAATTACATGAATAAAGCATTACATCAACCAGATACAATCAGGGTCCGACTACGGAACCAAAATAAAAGAAGACTACCCCAAAAGCTACACAGATCCCCGATCGTCCTGACTGCGCTCCACTACTGATCAACTAGAACGAAACAACACAAAGGACAAGATCTTCATCGAGCTCCTCCTTGAGCTTGGTTGCGTCACCTTCTCGGTAACATCGGCACCTGCAAACTGGTTTTGGAAGTATCTGTGAGTCACGGGGACTCAGCAATCTCACACCCTCGCGATCAAGACTATTTAAGCTTATGGGTAAGGTAAAGGTATAAGGTGGAGCTGCAGCAAGCGACTAGCATATATGGTGGCTAACATACGCAAATGAGAGCGAGAAGAGAAGGCAAAAGCACGGTCGAACAACTATGATCAAGAAGTGATCCTAGAACAACCTACGTCAAGCATAACTCCAACACCGTGTTCACTTACCGGACCCCGCTGAGAAGAGACCATCATGGTAACACACGCGGTTGATGCATTTTAATTAAGATCAACTTCAGGTTTTCTACAACCGGACATTAACAAATTCCCATCTGCCCATAACCGCGGGCACGTGATGAGGACATCAATACCATTGTTACACCCACAGCCCCTACTGTTACATATACTGGACCAATTACTAGAGCTCGCGCACGCCAATTAAATTACCAGGTACTTTCGTTTCTTGGTAATGATTCTAATGTTCATGAGATTATGATGCTGCCTAAATTGGATACATTTGTTTTGCTTTCAAATGAAGGGCCTAGCTTGGAGAAGGATGAACATTGGAGCAAGAACACACATGAAGTTGATGGCATGCGCAAGGGGATCAAGAACGGAGTTACAAGTGATGATTTCAGGACTTTGAAGCCGCCATAAGGAGTGCATGAAGCCATGGACGAAATATACAAGATGCCACTTCATAATATTCGTCCATAGGCTATTCTAGGTGCTGCGTCACCTTATTAATGGGCCAGGCCCATGTAATTTCGAAATACTTAAGTATAGGCTATTTTTAGAGTCCGTATGTGTGGGGAAACAAGAGTTAGGGTTGGTTTCGGACCCCACCCTCAAGGGCCACGAAATTCCCCTCTCTTCCTCCATATATACAGCCCTTAGGGCGTCGTTTAGACTTTGGGTTTTGTTTAGATTAAAAGTTCGCCATAGCTGCAACTTCGCGTACTTCGTTTGTGTCCAACGACCAGACCAAGACGTCACCGAACCCCACCTTGATCAATAAAGCTTTCATCTTATATTCGCAATATCCAGATTGCAATCTCAGTTTCTTGCTTGTTCTTCGTTTGCTCGCAGGAAACAGGCCCTCCTGGTCAGGTTGATCGTGCTCCGGCGTGGTCAATAACCCCTCGGAAGTTGGTTTAGCGATTGCTAAGGCGCGACGTCTCGCACGTTCGTAGTCGGATCGTCAAGGTCGACTCCCACAGAAAACGATAGCCACCATCTCATCGAAACATCGGGACACCTTTGCCTCTATCAAGTGGTATCAGATTTCCAGGTTGCTCGGTGAGATTTTACAGTTTTTCGTAGATTAGATCGAGTCTGTTCTTCATACCTACAGTCCATGAAAAAGCCACACAAAAAAAATTAGGGTTAGTTCATCATATCCGAACCAATCTGAGCCTTTGCATAATCTTTTTAGGGTTTTTGCTTTGTTGAATTTGCGGTTGCATCGTCGTGTCAAGTTGCTGGTCTTAGAGTCTAGTCTTTTAGAGTTTCGAGTTCTGGTCATAAGTTGTCACGCCGCCGCCGCACCATCATCATCGCCCATCTACCACTTTTGCTTATCCGCCACCGCTCTGAATCCTTATCCATATACCACTACCAATCCGTATCCATATACCACCATCAATCTCTATCCATATACCACCACCGCTACCATATACCACCACCGCTGCCATATACCACAACCATATATCCACCACCAATCCGAGTTCTTCTCATATTAGGTTTGTTCTTGAGATCAATCTCAATTCCGATTCGTGTTTCCTTGCCTGCGTAGGTCTCGGAAAAAAAAAAACCCCGGGCAGTTTTTAGGCCAAAATTTTCACGGGCAAAAATATTTTTTCCCTATCCTATTTTTAGGCTTTTCTGAGTCTTTTGAGCCACGTGCCATCATAGTGATTTTTTGTCGCACTTTTTCGTCGTCGCTGCCCTGATTTCCGAAAAAAAAGTGAAAAAAAAATTTTCGTGCCCATCCTATCAGTTTGACGAGGGAAGAGTTTTGAGACACTCGCCATTATAGTAATTTTTCGCAAGAAAAAAGGAGCGCAAAAAAAAAGAGGAGCGCAAAAAAAAAGCGAAAAAAAAAAGATCCAGAGTGTGCTTTTCCCTTATTTACGTGCAGCGCCGTGATTTTGTTAGTGTTCTAGGCTCGCGTCTCTAGCACGGTCTAGCCTAGGACCAGCACAGTACCGTCGTTGAGCGTTTATTCAACTTTGCATCTCTGAATTGATTATTGCTGACCCTTTTTGCTACCATACTATAAGCCTTCCCAGCTCCACATACCTCTACGTCGTGCGTTTGACTCTCCCTGGCAATCGCTCTATCCAAGCTTTTGAGAGTTTTGACTACAACGGTTGCCGATCACCGCCTGCTGCTGGGTAAGAACTGGTAAGAATTTGAGATTTGCTTGACGGATTTGTGACACCCGCCACCACCACCTCTTGTTAGTATTCTGTAGGATCATATTCTTGTGTGTTTTCTATTGTTGCTAACCATGGCAGGATCACAAGCCGACGAGACTG
Source organism: Triticum urartu (assembly GCF_056163025.1). Classification (NCBI taxonomy): domain Eukaryota; kingdom Viridiplantae; phylum Streptophyta; class Magnoliopsida; order Poales; family Poaceae; genus Triticum; species Triticum urartu. Next base: position 373,637,125 of record NC_141879.1, read on the forward strand.
ACTGGGAGAACATGACGAATCAGGAGTTGCATGATAAATTTCAGCAAATGATGAATGGACAGGTGCAGGATGTGCTAAACAGATTTGAAGAGGCCATGGAGAAGATAGATGACATGGAGAAGACGTTCGAAACAAAGCTCGATGACAGGTTTAATGAATTGCTCGCGCGTCTTCCACCACCACCACCGGCTGCACCTAACGCACCTCTACAACAACAACGACGACGACTACCTACACATCGTGAAACAGCCCTCCGCCGAGCGAGCCGTCTCCCTCTTGCACCTGGCCAAACTGTTGGTGCTGCTGTTGCTACTTCTGTGGTTCCTGCTGCTGATGCGGAGGAGGATGATTTTGCTGGCGATTACGAGGATGAGGTTGATCAAAATCAGAACTACGTGCCATCACCAGCACAGCAACCATCAGGTCGTCCACATGCAAATAATGGCAATGGTAGGGCTCACCCTCAGGTACGAGATCATGACCATCTCCCTAAACTAAAATTGAATATTCCACCATTTGAGGGTAGATATGTTCCTGATATATATCTTACTTGGGAGTTAGAAACTGAACAACGATTTACATGTTTACAATATCCCGAGGAGAGACGTGTTCCTGCTGCTGTTTGTGCATTCACTAGTTTTGCATGTGTTTGGTGGTCTGAGCATTGTAGATTATATCCCATTCCTGCTACTTGGGCTGCTTTGAAAACTACTATGCGTACTCGTTGGGTTCCACCATATTATCAACGTGAATTACTTCAAAAATTGCAGCGCTTAAGACAGGGAAAAAATTCTGTAGAAGAATATTATCAGGAATTACAAACTGGCATGATTAGATGTGGTATTGTTGAGGAGAATGAAGCTATGCTTGCACGTTTTATGGGTGGATTAAATAGAGAGATTCAGACGATTCTAGAGTATAATATCACTCGTTTATTCCATCTTGCTTGTAAAGCTGAACGTGAAGTGCAGGATCGACAGGCATTGGCGCGGACTAACTTTTCTGCAGGTCGACCTTCTTCATGGACACCACGTGCATCATCTACTTCCACACGTTCTGCTTCACCGGCGCCTCCGTCGGCTGCCACCTCCAACCGTGATACAATAAAGCAGGCACAATCACCACTATCTGCCAAGAGCACACCTTCTGGGCCTGCAAAGAGCTCTTCTTCATCCATGGCATCAACAGGGCAAACACATGATATTATTTGTCGACGTTGCAAGGGTGGAGGTCATTATGCGAGAGAATGCCCATCTAAGCGTGTGATGATTGTTACTGAGGATGGTGGGTATGAGTCCGCTAGTGACTATGATGAGGAGACTTTGGCTCTTATTACACGTGACGAACACGGTGGAGACGATTCTGATCATGAGACGCAATACATGGCTCCTGAAGATGCTGACAGGTATGAATGTTTAGTTGCTCAACGTGTTTTGAGTGTGCAGGTTACACAAACTGAGCAAAATCAGAGGCATAATTTGTTCCATACAAAGGGAGTTGTGAAGGAACGTTCTGTTCGCGTGATCATAGATGGAGGGAGTTGCAACAACTTGGCTAGCATCGAGATGGTGGAGAAGCTATCTCTCACCACAAGACCACATCCACATCCTTACTACATCCAATGGTTCAACAACAGTGGCAAGGTTAAGGTAACACGTACTGTTCGTGTGCATTTTAGTATCTCTACATATGCTGATTATGTTGATTGTGATGTGGTACCGATGCAAGCATGTTCCTTATTACTTGGTAGACCATGGCAATTTGATAAAAATTCTATTCACCATGGTAGAAACAATCAGTATACTCTTGTTCATAAGGATAAAAATATGACTTTGCTTCCTATGACTCCTGATTCCATTTTGAAAGATGATATTAATAGAGCTAATAAAGCAAAACAGGAGAAAACTAAGAGTGAAAATCAGATTGTGGCAAAAGAATTTGAGCAACAAATGCAGCCTAATAATAATAAACTGATGAGAACATGACTACCTTGGATACGACCAAAAATATTGCATACATGCATATTTGTCAGGTGATTTCTAATGCAAACTATTCAATAATCTATTTATGTTATCCAGAACAAAAATACTTCACACACTTTTGTGTTTTGTCTAATTGCAGGTGTATGGGACATTTGTACAATCCACATATGAAGATAAGGGAAAAGGAGAAGTTTATGTTGTGTTCAAAAAGTCCTCTCACGTCACTTTTGGGCCAAGAGAAGATAGAGTCCAAGTCTTTCACGTTCTGGATTCAGATTCAGACTGCACAGACATACCTGACTCAAAACGCCAACAACTTTTTCATACGGACTCCGAATTGGGTGATTCTTTTTTTGTTGGAAACTAGATTTCGTGCTCTTTCCAGCCCAAATGGATTCACCTTCAAATTCGTCCGGGCGTTGAGTTACGGACGAAACAATCTGACATTGCAGTAGAATTCGAGTCAAACTACAAGCCCAAAGGTGTTGCATCACCTCCACTTGGGCCCATGAGCCTTGTATGACCTAGGGTTAGTTTTAGGCTGCCTTGGGACGTCCTCCCACCTCCTTGGCCGCCACCCCTTGCTCCTATATAAGTAGATCCATCTAGTAGCTTTTTCCTTGGGTTTTGTTTAGATTAAAAGTTCGCCATAGCTGCAACTTCGCGTACTTCGTTTGTGTCCAACGACCAGACCAAGACGTCACAGAACCCCACCTTGATCAATAAAGCTTTCATCTTATATTCGCAATATCCAGATTGCAATCTCAGTTTCTTGCTTGTTCTTCGTTTGCTCGCAGGAAACAGGCCCTCGTGGTCAGGTTGATCGTGCTCCGGCGTGGTCAATAACCCCTCGGAAGTTGGTTTAGCGATTGCTAAGGCGCGACGTCTCGCACGTTCGTAGTCGGATCGTCAAGGTCGACTCCCACAGAAAACGATAGCCACCATCTCATCGAAACATCGGGACACCCTCGCCTCTATCAAGTGGTATCAGTTTTCAGGTTGCTCGGTGAGAATTTCCAGTTTTCCTAGATTAGATTTATTTTCTTACCTATTGTCCAAGAAAAAGCCACAAAAAAGAGTTAGATCTATTCATCCTTGGTCCAAGCCAGTCTGAGCCTTTGCAATTTTCTTTTCATTGCTTGCATAGTTGAATTATCGGTTGCATCGTCGTGTCGAGTTGCTGGTCTTAGTGTCTAGTTTGTTTAGAGTTTCGAGTTCTGTTCACATTAGTCACGCCACCGCTGCATCATTATCTCTTCCGCTGTCCACCACCCATCCATCAATTTCCACCACGTGCTACCCACCATTCATTGTCATAATAATAGTTGAGATCGTTCACATCTTCGCTTGATCCAATCTGCGTCTTATCTAGTTTGTTTTGGAAAGAGGGAGAAAAAAAGAGAGAAAAAACGAGAAAAAAAGAGAAAAAAAGTCAGAAAAAAAAGAGAAAAAAATCAAAAAAATCGGCACAAACTTTTTCAGAGGAAAGTTGGAGACAAAGTTGTTGATATATCCTGCTTGGCTGTTGTTTCACATCATTATCTTTACTGCCATTGTGATCTTCACTTATATCTTGCTGTCCAGAGCTACTTAGTATCCTTCATTGATGCTAGTTGTGCTACGACGTGACCTCATTAGTGTTCTAGGCTCGCGTCTCTAGTTCGGTCTAGCCTAGGACCAGCACAGTACCGTCGTTGAGCGTTTATTCAACATTGCATCTCTGAATTGATTATTGCTAATCTTTTGCTACCATATATAGCCAACCCAGCTCCACATATTTCTACACCGTGTATACGTACGTTCCCCTGACAATCGCTTTACACAATCTGCAGAGTTATTTGACACCGTTGGTTGCCTGTCACCACCTGTTGCTTGGTAAGAACTTGTAAGATATTGATATTTGCTTTACTGTGAGCGCTTTACCACCACACCCTAGTAGTTCATAGGAACATTATTCTTGAATTTTGTTTCTTGTTTCTACTAATCATGACAGGTTCCGAAGATAGAAGTTCTTGGACGACGGACACATCTTCACCATCACGAGAGTTGGGACAACACACACAAGCACATGGTCATGTTATCTTTTTACCGTCATTTGAGGGTAACCCTACTACATATCTAGCTTGGGAGCTTGAAGTAGAACAAGTTTTTAGTCACCATGACTTTTCTGAACATGAGCGAGTGCGAGCAGCCACTAGAGCATTTACTGATTTTGCTTCTGTTTGGTGGAGTGTACATTGTAAGAAAAACATTGATAACCAACCCACAACTTGGAAAGTTTTGAAAGCTGTAATGAGACAACAATTTTTCCCTCCTTATTATCGTCGTGAATTGCTTCGCAAATTTGAACAATTTAAACAAGGCGACAACACTGTTCATGCTTGCTACCAAGAGTTCAAATCTTATATGCATCATTGTGACATAGAAGAATCTGAGAATGATACAATGAATAGATTTTTTGGTGGTTTGAACCATGATATTCAGGCAAGATTTCAGTATATTCCTCGTTGCATTACTGGTATGTATGTCCGTGCTTGTACCTTTGAGAGACAGATAAAGGAGGATGCATTAGGTGACTACAACAACTACTATTCCAGTTCATGCTCGCCACCGCCGGTGGGTTCCTCCATCATTGCACCTCGGATTATGAGCGCGGCATCATCTCAAGGGTATGGTACATTGTCAACGTCCGTACCTACATCAGCTACATCTTTGCCACAAGGTAACAGTAAAGGTATTGATGATATAACTTCACATGAGAATGATGCATGCCTAGTTAACTTGAATGCGTCATGTATTGAGTTACCTGTTGATTTGAGAACACCACCTATTTTAGAGAATCTTGTTACTGTCATGAATGCGTCATGTGATCAAACAACTAAAATATCAATAATTTTGAGTGCACCCATTGAATTAACTATTGATGCAAAAGAACTAATGTTTAATCATTTTGATATGGCCTCCAATCTTGGTGATGATTCTGTGTCCAATGACTTATTGCATGTTTGCTTATTTAAGCATGTTGTAGCATGTAAATTTGATGCAAGTAAGGTTTATTCACCAAAGTTGGGATGGTTTAATGATGAACATTGCGAATCTTTTGAAATGAATAAGAGCTTCACTTATATGTGCAAACTGAGTTCTAATATTTTCATGCCTTCTACTTCTTGTGATAATTTTTTGGCTTTAGTTTTTATGAACTATGAAAGTTACTCATGTATACATGTGTCATGCGTGCAAAAATCAAGGAAAGTTAAACTGGATGACATATACATATACAATATGTACACCTTGTCTCTTTTGTTAGCCACATTTCAGATTAAGCAACGCCGAGGACGGCTTTGTTTTCAAAAAGGGGAGGATGATGAGAACATGACTACCTTGGATACGACCAAAAATATTGCATACATGCATATTTGTCAGGTGATTTCTAATGCAAACTATTCAATAATCTATTTATGTTATCCAGAACAAAAATACTTCACACACTTTTGTGTTTTGTCTAATTGCAGGTGTATGGGACATTTGTACGATCCACATATGAAGATAAGGGAAAAGGAGAAGTTTATGTTGTGTTCAAAAAGTCCTCTCACGTCACTTTTGGGCCAAGAGAAGATAGAGTCCAAGTCTTTCACGTTCTGGATTCAGATTCAGACTGCACAGACATACCTGACTCAAAACGCCAACAACTTTTTCATACGGACTCCGAATTGGGTGATTCTTTTTTTGTTGGAAACTAGATTTCGTGCTCTTTCCAGCCCAAATGGATTCACCTTCAAATTCGTCCGGGCGTTGAGTTACGGACGAAACAATCTGACGTTGCAGTAGAATTCGAGTCAAACTACAAGCCCAAAGGTGTTGCATCACCTCCACTTGGGCCCATGAGCCTTGTATGACCTAGGGTTAGTTTTAGGCTGCCTTGGGACGTCCTCCCACCTCCTTGGCCGCCACCCCTTGCTCCTATATAAGTAGATCCATCTAGTAGCTTTTTCCTTGGGTTTTGTTTAGATTAAAAGTTCGCCATAGCTGCAACTTCGCGTACTTCGTTTGTGTCCAACGACCAGACCAAGACGTCACAGAACCCCACCTTGATCAATAAAGCTTTCATCTTATATTCGCAATATCCAGATTGCAATCTCAGTCTCTTGCTTGTTCTTCGTTTGCTCGCAGGAAACAGGCCCTCGTGGTCAGGTTGATCGTGCTCCGGCGTGGTCAATAACCCCTCGGAAGTTGGTTTAGCGATTGCTAAGGCGCGACGTCTCGCACGTTCGTAGTCGGATCGTCAAGGTCGACTCCCACAGAAAACGATAGCCACCATCTCATCGAAACATCGGGACACCTTTGCCTCTATCATAAACAATCTAGTGTTGCTTCTGAAATTAAATTGAAAAGTGCATGTTTACTTGCCACCAAATCTGATATTGATGTTCTAGATTTTATTAAATCTGTTTGCTATGCTTTTGTGTGCAAAGAGGCATTATTTTCATTCGAGGCCGTGCCTTCCTCTTTGCCTCCTGCTGTCACTAACATTTTGCAGGAGTTCGCCGACGTCTTTCCACAAGACGTGCCACCGGGATTACCACCTATTCACGGGATTGAGCATCAAATTGACTTAATTCCCGGTGCATCATTACCCAACCGGGCACCATACCGTACCAATCCAGAGGAGACGAAGGAGATTATGCGTCAAGTACAAGAACTGCTCGACAAAGGTTATATACGCGAATCCCTTAGTCCTTGTGCTGTTCCTATCATTTTAGTGCCGAAAAAGGATGGTACGTCGCGTATGTGTGTTGATTGTAGAGGCATTAATAATATTACTATTCGTTATCGTCATCCTATTCCTAGGCTAGATGATATGCTTGATGAATTGAGTGGCTCTACAATATTCTCCAAAGTTGATTTGCGTAGAGGTTACCATCAAATTCGTATGAAATTGGGAGATGAATGGAAAACAGCATTTAAAACTAAGTTTGGATTATATGAGTGGTTAGTCATGCCTTTTGGGTTAACTAATGCACCTAGTACTTTCATGAGGTTAATGAACGAAGTTTTACGTGCTTTCATTGGACGATTTGTGGTAGTTTACTTTGATGACATATTGATTTATAGCAAATCTTTGGAGGAACATTTGGAACATTTACGTGCTGTTTTTATTGCTCTACGTGATGCACGTTTGTTTGGTAACCTTGGAAAGTGCACCTTTTGCACCGACCGAGTATCTTTTCTTGGCTATGTTGTTACTCCACAGGGAATTGAAGTTGATAAAGCCAAGATTGAAGCTATTGAGAGTTGGCCGCAGCCCAAAACGGTCACACAAGTGAGGAGTTTCCTTGGCCTCGCTGGTTTTTATAGGCGTTTTGTGAGAGATTTCAGCACCATTGCTGCACCTCTCAACGAGCTTACAAAGAAGGATGTATCTTTTGTTTGGGGTACCGCACAGGAAGAAGCCTTCACGGTATTGAAAGATAAGTTGACACATGCTCCTTTACTCCAACTTCCTAATTTCAATAAGACTTTTGAGCTTGAATGTGATGCTAGTGGAATTGGATTAGGAGGTGTGTTATTACAAGATGGAAAACCTGTTGCATACTTTTCTGAAAAATTGAGTGGGCCTAGTCTGAACTATTCTACTTATGATAAAGAATTATATGCTCTTGTTCGGACCTTAGAAACATGGCAACATTATTTATGGCCCAAGGAATTTGTTATACATTCTGATCATGAATCTTTGAAACACATTAAAAGTCAAGCAAAACTGAACCGTCGACATGCTAAATGGGTTGAATTCATTGAGACTTTCCCTTATGTGATTAAACACAAGAAGGGTAAAGAAAATGTTATTGCTGATGCCTTGTCTCGTCGTTATACTATGCTTTCACAACTTGACTTTAAAATATTTGGTTTGGAGACCATCAAGGATCAATATGTTAATGATGCTGAATTTACAGATGTATTGCAGAATTGTAAGGAAGGGAGAACTTGGAACAAGTTCGTTCTTAACGATGGATTTGTGTTTCGTGCTAACAAGCTATGCATTCCAGCTAGCTCCGTTCGTCTTTTGTTGTTGCAGGAGGCGCATGGAGGAGGTTTAATGGGACACTTTGGCATCAAGAAGACGGAGGATATACTTGCTACACATTTCTTTTGGCCAAAGATGAGACGGGATGTTGAGCGTTTTGTTGCTCGCTGCACTACATGTCAAAGAGCTAAGTCACGACTCAATCCTCATGGTTTATATATGCCTTTGCCTGTACCTAGTGTTCCTTGGGAGGATATATCTATGGACTTTGTTTTAGGTTTACCTAGAACAAAGAAGGGGAGGGATAGCATATTTGTTGTCGTGGATAGGTTCTCGAAAATGGCACACTTTATACCATGTCATAAAAGCGATGATGCTGTTAATGTTGCTGATTTGTTCTTTCGTGAAATTATTCGCTTACATGGTGTGCCAAATACTATTGTTTCAGATCGTGATACTAAATTTCTTAGCCACTTTTGGAGATGTTTATGGGCTAAGTTGGGGACTAAGCTGCTTTTTAGTACTACTTGTCACCCCCAAACTGATGGACAAACTGAAGTAGTCAATAGAACATTGTCTACTATGCTTAGGGCTGTTTTGAAGAATAACAAGAAAATGTGGGAAGAATGCTTGCCTCATATTGAATTTGCTTATAATCGTTCATTGCATTCTACTACTAAGATGTGCCCTTTTGAAATTGTGTATGGTTTCCTACCTCGTGCACCTATTGATTTGTTGCCTCTTCCATCTTCGGAGAAGGTTAATTTTGATGCTAAAGAACGTTCTGAATTGATTTTAAAAATGCATGAGTTAACTAAGGAAAACATTGAGCGTATGAATGCTAAATATAAGCTTGCTGGAGTTAAGGGTAGAAAACATGTTGTGTTTGCACCTGGAGATCTTGTTTGGTTACATTTGCGTAAAGATAGATTTCCTAATCTGCGCAAATCAAAGCTAATGCCACGTGCTGATGGTCCTTTTAAGGTTTTAGAGAAAATAAATGATAATGCATATAAACTTGAGCTACCTGCAGATTTTGGGGCTAGTCCCACTTTTAATATTGCAGATTTGAAGCCTTATTTGGGTGAGGAAGATGAGCTTCCGTCGAGGACGACTTCATTTCAAGAAGGGGAGGATGATGAGGACATCAATACCATTGTTACACCCACAGCCCCTACTGTTACATATACTGGACCAATTACTAGAGCTCGCGCACGCCAATTAAATTACCAGGTACTTTCGTTTCTTGGTAATGATTCTAATGTTCATGAGATTATGATGCTGCCTAAATTGGATACATTTGTTTTGCTTTCAAATGAAGGGCCTAGCTTGGAGAAGGATGAACATTGGAGCAAGAACACACATGAAGTTGATGGCATGCGCAAGGGGATCAAGAACGGAGTTACAAGTGATGATTTCAGGACTTTGAAGCCGCCATAAGGAGTGCATGAAGCCATGGACGAAATATACAAGATGCCACTTCATAATATTCGTCCATAGGCTATTCTAGGTGCTGCGTCACCTTATTAATGGGCCAGGCCCATGTAATTTCGAAATACTTAAGTATAGGCTATTTTTAGAGTCCGTATGTGTGGGGAAACAAGAGTTAGGGTTGGTTTCGGACCCCACCCTCAAGGGCCACGAAATTCCCCTCTCTTCCTCCATATATACAGCCCTTAGGGCGTCGTTTAGACTTTGGGTTTTGTTTAGATTAAAAGTTCGCCATAGCTGCAACTTCGCGTACTTCGTTTGTGTCCAACGACCAGACCAAGACGTCACCGAACCCCACCTTGATCAATAAAGCTTTCATCTTATATTCGCAATATCCAGATTGCAATCTCAGTTTCTTGCTTGTTCTTCGTTTGCTCGCAGGAAACAGGCCCTCGTGGTCAGGTTGATCGTGCTCCGGCGTGGTCAATAACCCCTCGGAAGTTGGTTTAGCGATTGCTAAGGCGCGACGTCTCGCACGTTCGTAGTCGGATCGTTAAGGTCGACTCCCACAGAAAACGATAGCCACCATCTCATCGAAACATCGGGACACCTTTGCCTCTATCAGCACGGCTTTCGAAAGTTCAAATCCCTGCCGGGGTGTCCCAACTTAGCCCATCACAAGCTCTCACGGTCAACGAAGGATATTCCTTCTAGCGGGAAGACCCGATCAGACTCGGAATCCCGGTTACAAGACATCCTCGACAATGGTAAAACAAGTCCAGCAAGACCACGCGTTGTGCCGACACATCCCGATAGGATCTGCACATATCTCGTTCTCAGGGCACATCGGATAAGCTAAGCGTACGGGAGCCAACGTAACCCAAGTTGCCAAGGGACGGCCCCGCACGGTGCTCTGGGTTGGACCAACACTTAGAGAAGCATTGGCCCGGGGTTTAATAAAGATGACCCTTGAGTCGGCCGACCCAAGGGAAAGAAAAGGCTAGGTGGAAAATGGTAAAACCAAGGTTGGGCCTTGCTGGAGGAGTTTTATTCAAGGCGAACTGTCAAGGGGTTCCCATTATAACCCAACCGCGTAAGGAACGCAAAATCCGGGAACATAACACTGATATGACAGAAACTAGGGCGGAAAGAGTGGAACAAAACACCAGGCATAAGGCCGAGCCTTCCACCCTTTACCAAGTATATAGATGCATTAATTAGATAAGAAAATATTGTGATATCCCAACAAAATATCCATGTTCCAAACATGGAACAAGCTCCAATCTTCACCTGCAACTAACAACGCTATAAGAGGGGCTGAGCAAAGCGGTAACATAGCCAAACAACGGTTTGCTAGGACAAGGTGGGTTAGAGGCTTGGCTCAACAATATATGAGGCATGATAAGCAAGTGGTAGGTATCGCAACATAGGCATAGCAAAAGAGCGAGCAACTAGCAAGCAAAGATAGAAGTGATTTCGAGGGTATGGTCATCTTGCCTGAAATCCTGCAAGGAAGAAGAACGAGTCCATGAAGAAGACAAACGGACGTAGTCGAACGGATCCTCACAACACGATGTTACCGGTTACCGAGAAGAAGTACACCGGAAAGAAAGCAAACAACATAGTAAACAACCACTACAACAACATGGCATGATGCACAACAAGTATGATGCATGTCCGGTTTAATGAAGCATGGCATGGCAAAGTGCACAAGCAATTCTACAAATTAAGTGGAGATCAATATGCAATGAGTTGCATATTGACGAAACACCACAACAAGTTATTTATTCGATCTCGTTTATGTACCCAACAATATTAAATGTTGTTAAACATGGCAAGAGGGTGAAGCAAAAAAAAACTACCTATCTAGGCAAGTTTAAATGAGGCCGGAAACAACAAACAACAATTCCGGTAAATCCCCATATGCATATTTTGCTTATGGTACTGATCTGCCCTAAACACAATTTTAGAGTTATTAAACTTGCAAAGTAAAGCCATCATGTTAAACTAGGCAAAATTCTACCCCATTTACATATAAAGTTTATTAAATTTGGAGCTACGGTTAATAAGTTATGAAATAAAGCATTTTAACATGGCATAGGAGCAAATTTAAACAAAGAGCATTTTAAACATTTTAAACATGCATGAAAATTGGATATTATGAACCTACACAAAATTCTAATCATTTTTCGTATATAAAGCATTTTAAATCGATGCACCGTTAGTGAGTTATTAAATGCATGAACGATGAGGGGTTTTCTGTAAATAAGTAGATCCTGGATATATAGAAAAATTCCTCCATAACAGAAAAAAAAAACAAGGCAGGCCAAAACTGAACCGGCTGGGCTGCGCACCACGGGCTGAGGCCCGGGACGGTGGAGGATTGAGAAGCGGCTGGGCCCTGGCAAAGAAGCAGGCTGGGCCTGTTGCTGGACTCGGGCTCTGTCTGGAGAGACATGGAAGGAGCGGGTCCATGGCGTGGTCAACGCGAGGATCAGGGGCGCTGGCTGCATGCATCTTCGATTCAGAGGAAAACAGGGCGTGGCACTGGTCTCGAACGACAGCGGTGGCAGCAGGAACTTCGGCCGGCGAGGCGCAGCTTGAGGAGGCGGAGAAGAGGCGATGCTCGACGCGGGGCTGCCGGACATGGTGCAGCGGTGATGAGGACATGACTACCTTGGATACGACCAAAAATATTGCATACATGCATATTTGTCAGGTGATTTCTAATGCAAACTATTCAATAATCTATTTATGTTATCCAGAACAAAAATACTTCACACACTTTTGTGTTTTGTCTAATTGCAGGTGTATGGGACATTTGTACAATCCACATATGAAGACAAGGGAAAAGGAGAAGCTTAGATTGTGTTCAAAAAGTCCTCTCACGTCACTTTTGGGCCAAGAGAAGATAGAGTCCAAGTCTCTCACGTTCTGGATTCAGATTCGGACTGCACAGACATACCTGACTCAAAACGCCAACAACTTTTTCATACGGACTCCGAATTGGGTGATTCTTTTTTTGTTGGAAACTAGATTTCGTGCTCTTTCCAACCCAATTGGATTCACCTTCAAATTCATCCGGAGCGTTGAGTTACGGACGAAACAATCTGACGTTGCAGCAGAATCCGAGTCAAACTACAAGCCCAAAGGTGTTGCATCACCTCCACTTGGGCCCATGAGCCTTGTAAGACCTAGGGTTAGTTTTAGGCTGCCTTGGGACGTCCTCCCACCTCCTTGGCCGCCACCCCTTGCTCCTATATAAGTAGATCCATCTAGTAGCTTTTTCCTTGGGATTTGTTTAGTTAAAAGTTAGCCATTGCAACTTCGTGTACTTCGTTTGTGTCCAACGACCAGACCAAGACCGCTTACGGATCCCCACCATTATCAATACTTCATATATATTTGCGATATTCAGATTGCTTTATCATATTCTTGCTCGTTCTTCGATTGCTTGCAAGAATAGACCTTCGTGGTCAGGCTGACCGTGCTTCCAGCATCGTCAGTAACCTCAGGAGATTGGTTTAGCGGTTGCTAAGGCGCAACGTCGTGCACGTTTGTAGTCGGATCGTCAAAGTCGTCTCCACCAAATCGATAGTTATCATCTCATCGAAAGATCGGGACCCTCGCCTCTATCAAGTGGTATCAGTTTTCAGGTTGCTCGGTGAGAATTTCCAGTTTTCCTAGATTAGATTTATTTTCTTACCTATTGTCCAAGAAAAAGCCACAAAAAAGAGTTAGATCTATTCATCCTTGGTCCAAGCCAGTCTGAGCCTTTGCAATTTTCTTTTCATTGCTTGCATAGTTGAATTATCGGTTGCATCGTCGTGTCGAGTTGCTGGTCTTAGTGTCTAGTTCGTTTAGAGTTTCGAGTTCTGTTCACATTAGTCACGCCACCGCTGCATCATTATCTCTTCCGCTGTCCACCACCCATCCATCAATTTCCACCACGTGCTACCCACCATTCATTGTCATAATAATAGTTGAGATCGTTCACATCTTCACTTGATCCAATCTGCATCTTATCTAGTTTGTTTTGGAAAGAGGGAGAAAAAAAGAGAAAAAAAACGAGAGAAAAAAAAGTCAGAGAAAAAAAGGAGAGAAAGAAAAAAAAGTGTGAGGAAAAAAAAGAGAAAAAAAAAACAAAATTCGGATCTTTTTAGACTCAATCTCGTAGTTGAATTCGGATTGGAATCTGTTTTGTGCACTGTTCAGTAAAACAGCTTGGCTGTTGTTTCACATCATTATCTTTACTGCCGTTGTGATCTTCACTTATATCTTGCTGTCCAGAGCTACTTAGTATCCTTCATCGATGCTGGTTGTGCTACGACGTGACCTCATTAGTGTTCTAGGCTCGCGTCTCTAGTTCGGTCTAGCCTAGGACCAGCACAGTACCGTCGTTGAGCGTTTATTCAACATTGCATCTCTGAATTGATTATTGCTAATCTTTTGCTACCATATATAGCCAACCCAGCTCCACATATTTCTACACCGTGTATACGCACGTTCCCCTGGCAATCGCTTTACACAATCTTCGGAGTTATTTGACACCGCTGGTTGCCTGTCACCACCTGCCGCATGGTAAGAACTTGTAAGATATTGATATTTGCTTTACTGTGAGCACTTTACAACCACATCCTAGTAGTTCATAGGAACATTATTCTCGAATTTTGGTTCTTGTTTCTACTAATCATGACAGGTTCCAGAGATAGAAGTTCTTGGACGACGGACACATCTTCACCATCACGAGAGTTGGGACAACACACACAAGCATATGGTCAGGTTATCTCTTTACCATCATTTGAGGGTAGATTTAATCCTGCTATTTATCTAGCTTGGGAGCTTGAAGTAGAACAAGTTTTTAGTCACCATGATTTTTCTGAGCTTGAGAGAGTACGAGCTACCATTAGAGCATTTACTGGTTTTGCTTCTGTTTGGTGGAGTGTACATTGTAAGAAAAACATTGATAACCAACCCACAACTTGGAAAGTTTTGAAAGCTGTAATGAGACAACAATTTTTTCCTCCTTACTATCGTCGTGAATTGCGTTGCAAATTGGAGCAATTAAAACAAGGCAGTAACAATGTTCATGCTTACTACCAAGAGTTCAAATCTTATATGCATCATTGTGACATAGAAGAATCTGAGGATGATACAATGAATAGATTTTTTGGTGGTTTGAACCATGATATTCAGGCAAGATTTCGGTATATTCCTCGTTGCATTACTGGTATGTATGTCCGTGCTTGTACCTTTGAGAGACAGATACAGGAGGATGCATTGGGTGACTACAACAACTACTATTCCAGTTCATGCTCACCATCGCCGGTTGGTTACTCCACTATGGCACCTACTAGAGCAGCCCCACCTCGGATTGTGAGCGCAATATCATCTCAAGAGTATGGTACATTGTCAACGTCCGTACCTACATCAGCTACATCTTTGCGAGGTAACAGTAAAGGTATTGATGATATAACTTCACATGAGAATGAAGCATGCCTAGTTAACTTGAATGCATCATGTGTTGAGTTACCTGTTGATTTGAGCACACCACCTATTTTAGAGACTCTTGTTACTGTCATGAATGCGTCATGTGATCAAACAACTGAAATATCAACAATTTTGAGTGCACCCATTGAATTAACTGTTGATGCAAAAGAACCAATGTTTAATCATTTTGATATGACCTCTAATCTTGATGATGATTCTGTGTCCAATGACTTATTGCATGTTTGCTTATTTAAGCATGTTGTAGCATGTAAATTTGATGCAAGTAAGGTTTATTCATCGAAGTTAGGATGGTTTAATGATGAACATTGCCAATCTTTTGAAGAGAATAAGAGCTTCACTTATATGTGCAAACTGAGTTCCAATATTTTCATGCCTTCTACTTCCTATGATAATTTTTTGGCTTTAGATTTTATGAACAATGAAAGTTACTCATGTATACATGTGATATATGTGCAAAAATCAAGGGAAGTTAAAATGGATGACATATACATATACAACATGTACACCTTGTCTCTTTTGTTAGCCACATTTCAGATTAAGCAATGCCGAGGACGGCTTTATTTTCAAAAAGGGGAGGATGATGAGGACATGACTACCTTGGATACGACCAAAAATATTGCATACATGCATATTTGTCAGGTGATTTCTAATGCAAACTATTCAATAATCTATTTATGTTATCCAGAACAAAAATACTTCACACACTTTTGTGTTTTGTCTAATTGCAGGTGTATGGGACATTTGTACAATCCACATATGAAGACAAGGGAAAAGGAGAAGTTTATGTTGTGTTCAAAAAGTCCTCTCACATCACTTTTGGGCCAAGAGAAGATAGAGTTCAAGTCTCTCATGTTCTGGATTCAGATTCGGACTGCACAGACATACCTGACTCAAAACGCCAACAACTTTTTCATACGGACTCCGAATTGGGTGATTCTTTTTTTGTTGGAAACTAGATTTCGTGCTCTTTCCAACCCAATTGGATTCACCTTCAAATTCATCCGGAGCGTTGAGTTACGGACGAAACAATCTGACGTTGCAGCAGAATCCGAGTCAAACTACAAGCCCAAAGGTGTTGCATCACCTCCACTTGGGCCCATGAGCCTTGTACGACCTAGGGTTAGTTTTAGGCTGCCTTGGGACGTCCTCCCACCTCCTTGGCCGCCACCCCTTGCTCCTATATAAGTAGATCCATCTAGTAGCTTTTTCCTTGGGATTTGTTTAGTTAAAAGTTAGCCATTGCAACTTCGTGTACTTCGTTTGTGTCCAGCGACCAGACCAAGACCGCTTACGGATCCCCACCATTATCAATACTTCATATATATTTGCGATATTCAGATTGCTTTATCATATTCTTGCTCATTCTTCGATTGCTTGCAGGAATAGACCTTCGTGGTCAGGCTGACCGTGCTTCCAGCATCGTCAGTAACCTCAGGAGATTGGTTTAGCGGTTGCTAAGGCGCAACATCGTGCACGTTTGTAGTCGGATCGTCGAAGTCGTCTCCACCAAATCGATAGTTATCATCTCATCGAAAGATCGGGACCCTCGCCTCTATCAAGCGGAGACCACAGACAAGGCGGAGGGAGGCGGGGCGCGGAGCTGCAGCTGCGCGTCCATGGCGATGCAGAGGACAGCGACGTCGACTTGGCTGCAGGGACATCGCGGGGGCGGTGGCGGCTTGGCGTGGTGTCGAAGCATGACGCAGAAGGCGATCCGGGGAGGTCGACGTGGTCTCGGGCGTCGCGGCCAACAGGAGCGGGCGGTGAGTGGGCGCCTCATCCCCTGCTCATTAGGAAGCAGAGCAGCGGCGGCGAACACCGCGGGGAGGAGGCCGGGAACACCAGGGTGGCCGCGGGAAGGTTGGCAGAGGCCGGGAGTCGGCGGTCCGGGGACTCGACAGCGGGAGAGGCGGTCATGGAGCTCCAAGCGGCGGCTCCATGGTTCCCTGTGATAAGAAGCAGAGGAGGGGAGTTGAGAGACGGGGAGGAAAAAGAGAAAACGGGAGGAAGAGGAGGGCCGGCAGTGCTCATCTGCTGCTGCTGCTTGGGTGGCCGGCGAGGACGTGGTGGCGGGCTGGTTGAAGACGAGGTGCAGAGGGACAGCGTCCATGCGGGGCTGACGCAGGGAGCGGCAACGCGAGGTGGAAGAGAAGGCGGGGCGTGGATAGTTGGGGCCTCGGCCCAAGTGCGACGAGGAGGAGGCAGGGAGCAGGGGGATCGAGCAGAGGAGCTCGGTGGGGTTGGATCGAGAAGGCAGGGGAGTGGATCTGGTTGGCTCGGTGCTGAAAAACAAAGAGAGGAAAGGATCCCGAGAGGGAGAGGGTAGGTAGGTGGCGGCGGGCAGGAGGGTGGATGGGACAGACCTCCTAATTTTTAGGGTTGGACCAAAATATACGCTGGTGGGATTGGTTAGGGGCTAACGGATCCCTCCGATCGAAATCGAACGACCCCGGATACATAGGTTAGGGGCCCCAATTAGCAAAAGGAGATGTTTTGTAGACGTTTGGGAATGATCCAGATCAAACGGTGACGACTGTCCGTGTCGCGTCCGGGGAAGCTTTTCGGACACGCGTGCGAGGAGAGCCGCGGGATGACGAGAGAGGTTAGACTGGGCCTGGCGGTGAGATGTAGTGCAGAAGGCAAAGGGCTGAGAAGAGAGAAGAGAGAGAGACCCGGCGACTGTTTCCGGAGACCAAAAACGTCCGATGTTAGACCGGCTATAGTGCCGCTGTAGTTATCCGTTGGGGCGTCAAACGGACTCCGAACGCGATGAAACTTGGCGGGCGGTCTACTGATGAGGACATCAATACCATTGTTACACCCACAGCCCCTACTGTTACATATACTGGACCAATTACTAGAGCTCGCGCACGCCAATTAAATTACCAGGTACTTTCGTTTCTTGGTAATGATTCTAATGTTCATGAGATTATGATGCTGCCTAAATTGGATACATTTGTTTTGCTTTCAAATGAAGGGCCTAGCTTGGAGAAGGATGAGCATTGGAGCAAGAACACGCATGCAGTTGATGGCATGCGCAAGGGGATCAAGGACGGAGTTACAAGTGATGATTTCAGGACTTTGAAGCCGCCATAAGGAGTGCATGAAGCCATGGACGAAATATACAAGATGCCACTTCATAATATTCGTCCATAGGCTATTCTAGGTGCTGCGTCACCTTATTAATGGGCCAGGCCCATGTAATTTCGAAATACTTAAGTATAGGCTATTTTTAGAGTCCGTATGTGTGGGGAAACAAGAGTTAGGGTTGGTTTCGGACCCCACCCTCAAGGGCCACGAAATTCCCCTCTCTTCCTCCATATATACAGCCCTTAGGGCGTCGTTTAGACTTTGGGTTTTGTTTAGATTAAAAGTTCGCCATAGCTGTAAGTTCGCGTACTTCGTTTGTGTCCAACGACCAGACCAAGACGTCACAGAACCCCACCTTGATCAAGAAAGCTTTCATCTTATATTCGCAATATCCAGATTGCAATCTCAGTTTCTTGCTTGTTCTTCGTTTGCTCGCAGGAAACAGGCCCTCGTGGTCAGGTTGATCGTGCTCCGGCATGGTCAATAACCCCTCGGAAGTTGGTTTAGCGATTGCTAAGGCGCGACGTCTCGCACGTTCGTAGCCGGATCGTCAAGGTCGACTCCCACAGAAAACGATAGCCACCATCTCATCGAAACATCGGGACACCTTTGTCTCTATCAAGTGGTATCAGATTTCCAGGTTGCTCGGTGAGATTTTTACAGTTTTTCGTAGATTAGATCGAGTCAGTTCTTCATACCTACAGTCCACGAAAAAGCCACAAAAAAATTAGGGTTAGTTCATCATATCCGAACCAATCTGAGCCTTTGCATAATCTTTTTAGGGTTTTTGCTTTGTTGAATTTGCGGTTGCATCGTCGTGTCAAGTTGCTGGTCTTAGAGTCTAGTCTTTTAGAGTTTCGAGTTCTGGTCATAAGTTGTCACGCCGCCGCCGCACCATCATCATCGCCCATCTACCACCATTGCTTATCCGCCACCGTTCTGAATCCGTATCCATATACCACCACCAATCCGTATCCATATACCACCACCAATCTGTATCCATATACCACCACCAATCTGTAACCATATATCCACCACCAATCCGAGTTCTTCTCATATTAGGTTTGTCCTTGAGATCAATCTCAATTCCGATTCGTGTTTCCTTGCCTGCGTAGGTCTCGAAAAAAAAAGAGTCTGGAGACCCCCGGGCAGTTTTTAGGCCAAAATTTTCACGGGCAAAAATATTTTTTCCCTATCCTATTTTTAGGTTTTTCTGAGTCTTTTGAGCCACGTGCCATCATAGTGATTTTTTGTCGCACTTTTTCGTCGTCGCTGCCCTGATTTCCGAAAAAAAAGTGAAATTTTTTTTTCGTGCCCATCCTATCAGTTTGACGAGGGAAGAGTTTTGAGACACTCGCCATTATAATAATTTTTCGCAAAAAAAAAGAGGAGCGCAAAAAAAAGCAAAAAAAAAAAGTTCCAGAGTGTGCTTTTCCCTTATTTACGTGCAGCGCCGTGATTTTGTTAGTGTTCTAGGCTCGCGTCTCTAGCACGGTCTAGCCTAGGACCAGCACAGTACCGTCATTGAGCGTTTATTCAACTTTGCATCTCTGAATTGATTATTGCTGACCCTTTTTGCTACCATACTATAAGCCTTCCCAGCTCCACATACCTCTACGTCGTGCGTTTGACTCTCCCTGGCAATCGCTCTATCCAAGCTTTTGAGAGTTTTGACTACAACGGTTGCCGATCACCGCCTGCTGCTGGGTAAGAACTGATAAGAATTTGAGATTTGCTTGACGGATTTGTGACACCCGCCACCAACACCTCTTGTTAGTATTCTGTAGGATCATATTCTTGTGTGTTTTCTATTGTTGCTAACCATGGCAGGATCACAAGCCGACGAGACTGACTGGGAGAACATGACGAATCAGGAGTTGCATGATAAATTTCAGCAAATGATGAATGGACAGGTGCAGGATGTGCTAAACAGATTTGAAGAGGCCATGGAGAAGATAGATGACATGGAGAAGACGTTCGAAACAAAGCTCGATAACAGGTTTAATGAATTGCTCGCGCGTCTTCCACCACCACCACCGGCTGCACCTAACGCACCTCTACAACAACAACAACGACGACTACCTACACATCGTGAAACAGCCCTCCGCCGAGCGAGCCGTCTCCCTCTTGCACCTGGCCAAACTGTTGGTGCTGCTGTTGCTACTTCTGTGGCTCCTGCTGCCGATGCGGAGGAGGATGATTTTGCTGGCGATTACGAGGATGAGGTTGATCAAAATCAGAACTACGTGCCACCACCAGCACAGCAACCATCAGGTCATCCACATGCAAATACTGGCAATGGTAGGGCTCACCCTCAGGTACGAGATCATGACCATCTCCCTAAACTAAAATTGAATATTCCACCATTTGAGGGTAGATATGTTCCTGATATATATCTTACTTGGGAGTTAGAAACTGAACAACGATTTACATGTTTACAATATCCCGAGGAGAGACGTGTTCCTGCTGCTGTTTGTGCATTCACTAGTTTTGCATGTGTTTGGTGGTCTGAGCATTGTAGATTATATCCCATTCCTGCTACTTGGGCTGCTTTGAAAACTGCTATGCGTACTCGTTGGGTTCCACCATATTATCAACGTGAATTACTTCAAAAATTGCAGCGCTTAAGACAGGGAAAAAATTATGTAGAAGAATATTATCAGGAATTACAAACTGGCATGATTAGATGTGGTATTATTGAGGAGAATGAAGCTATGCTTGCACGTTTTATGGGTGGATTAAATAGAGAGATTCAGACGATTCTAGAGTATAAGGAGTATACAATATCACTCGTTTATTCCATCTTGCTTGTAAAGCTGAACGTGAAGTGCAGGATCGACAGGCATTGGCGCGGACTAACTTTTCTGCAGGTCGACCTTCTTCATGGACACCACGTGCATCATCTACTTCCACACGTTCTGCTACACCGGCGCCTCCGTCGGCTGCCACCTCCAACCGTGATACAATAAAGCAGGCACAATCACCACTATCTGCCAAGAGCACACCTTCTGGGCCTGCAAAGAGCTCTTCTTCATCCATGGCATCAACAGGGCAAACACATGATATTATTTGTCGACGTTGCAAGGGTGGAGGTCATTATGCGAGAGAATGCCCATCTAAGCCTGTGATGATTGTTACTGAGGATGGTGGGTATGAGTCCGCTAGTGACTATGATGAGGAGACTTTGGCTCTTATTACACGTGACGAACACGGTCGAGACGATTCTGATCATGAGACGCAATACATGGCTCCTGAAGATGCTGACAGGTATGAATGTTTAGTTGCTCAACGTGTTTTGAGTGTGCAGGTTACACAAGCTGAGCAAAATCAGAGGCATAATCTGTTCCATACAAAGGGAGTTGTGAAGGAACGTTCTGTTCGCGTGATCATAGATGGAGGGAGCTGCAACAACTTGGCTAGCATCAAGATGGTGGAGAAGCTATCTCTCACCACAAGACCACATCCACATCCTTACTACATCCAATGGTTCAACAACAGCGGCAAGGTTAAGGTAACACGTACTGTTCGTGTGCATTTTAGTATCTCTACATATGCTGATTATGTTGATTGTGATGTGGTACCTATGCAAGCATGTTCCTTATTACTTGGTAGACCATGGCAATTTGATAAAAATTCTATTCACCATGGTAGAAACAATCAGTATACTCTTGTTCATAAGGATAAAAATATTACTTTGCTTCCTATGACTCCTGATTCCATTTTGAAAGATGATATTAATAGAGCTAATAAAGCAAAACAGGAGAAAACTAAGAGTGAAAATCAGCTTGTGGCAAAAGAATTTGAGCAACAAATGCAGCCTAATAATAATAAACAATCTAGTGTTGCTTCTGAAATTAAATTGAAAAGTGCATGTTTACTTGCCACCAAATCTGATATTGATGATCTAGATTTTAGCAAATCTGTTTGCTATGCTTTTGTGTGCAAAGAGGCATTATTTTCATTCGAGGACGTGCCTTCCTCTTTGCCTCCTGCTGTCACTAACATTTTGCAGGAGTTCGCCGACGTCTTTCCACAAGACGTGCCACCGATATTACCACCTATTCGCGGGATTGAGCATCAAATTGACTTAATTCCCGGTGCATCATTACCCAACCGGGCACCATACCGTACCAATCCAGAGGAGATGAAGGAGATTATGCGTCAAGTACAAGAACTGCTCGACAAAGGTTATATACGTGAATCCCTTAGTCCTTGTGCTGTTCCTATCATTTTAGTGCCGAAAAAGGATGGTACGTCGCGTATGTGCGTTGATTGTAGAGGCATTAATAATATTACTATTCGTTATCGTCATCCTATTCCTAGGCTAGATGATATGCTTGATGAATTGAGTGGCTCTACAATATTCTCCAAAGTTGATTTGCGTAGTGGATACCATCAAATTCGTATGAAATTGGGTGATGAATGGAAAACAGCATTTAAAACTAAGTTTGGATTATATGAGTGGTTAGTCATGCCTTTTGGGTTAACTAATTGATAGAGGCGAGGGTCCCGATCTTTTGATGAGATGATAACTATCGATTTGGTGGAGACGACTTTGACGATCCGACTACAAACGTGCACGACGTTGCGCCTTAGCAACCGCTAAACCAATCTCCTGAGGTTACTGACGATGCTGGAAGCACGGTCAGCCTGACCACGAAGGTCTATTCCTGCAAGCAATCGAAGAACGAGCAAGAATATGATAAAGCAATCTGAATATCGCAAATATATATGAAGTATTGATAATGGTGGGGATCCGTAAGCAGTCTTGGTCTGGTCGTTGGACACAAATGAAGTACACGAAGTTGCAATGGCTAACTTTTAACTAAACAAATCCCAAGTCTAAACGACGCCCTAAGGGCTGTATATATGGAGGAAGAGAGGGGAATTTCGTGGCCCTTGAGGGTGGGGTCCGAAACCAACCCTAACTCTTGTTTCCCCACACATACGGACTCTAAAAATAGCCTATACTTAAGTATTTCGAAATTACATGGGCCTGGCCCATTAATAAGGTGACGCAGCACCTAGAATAGCCTATGGACGAATATTATGAAGTGGCATCTTGTATATTTCGTCCAAGGCTTCATGCACTCCTTATGGCGGCTTCAAAGTCCTGAAATCATCACTTGTAACTCCGTTCTTGATCCCCTTGCGCATGCCATCAACTCCATTCGTGTTCTTGCTCCAATGTTCATCCTTCTCCAAGCTAGGACCTTCATTTGTAAGCAAAACAAATGTATCCAATTTAGGCAGCATCATAATCTCATGAACATTAGAATCATTACCAAGAAACGAAAGTACCTGGTAATTTAATTGGCGTGCGCGAGCTCTAGTAATTGGTCCAGTATATGTAACAGTAGGGGCTGTGGGTGTAACAATGGTATTGATGTCCTCATCATCCTCCCCTTCTTGAAATGAAGTCGTCCTCGACGGAAGCTCATCTTCCTCACCCAAATAAGGCTTCAAATCTGCAATGTTAAAAGTGGGACTAACCCCAAAATCTGCAGGTAGCTCAAGTTTATATGCATTATCATTTATTTTCTCTAAAACCTTAAAAGGACCATCAGCACGTGGCATTAGCTTTGATTTGCGCAGATTAGGAAATCTATCTTTACGCAAATGTAACCAAACAAGATCTCCAGGTGCAAACACAACATGTTTTCGACCCTTATCTCCAGCAAGTTTATATTTAGCATTCATACGCTCAATGTTTTCCTTAGTTAACTCATGCATTTTTAAAATCAATTCAGAACGTTCTTTAGCATCAAAATTAACCTTCTCCGAAGATGGAAGAGGCAACAAATCAATAGGTGCACGAGGTAGGAAACCATACACAATTTCAAAAGGGCACATCTTAGTAGTAGAATGCAATGAACGATTATAAGCAAATTCAATATGAGGCAAGCATTCTTCCCACATTTTCTTGTTATTCTTCAAAACAGCCCTAAGCATAGTAGACAATGTTCTATTGACTACTTCAGTTTGTCCATCAGTTTGGGGGTGACAGGTAGTACTAAAAAGCAGCTTAGTCCCCAACTTAGC
Organism: Triticum urartu; assembly: GCF_056163025.1. Lineage (NCBI taxonomy): Eukaryota > Viridiplantae > Streptophyta > Magnoliopsida > Poales > Poaceae > Triticum > Triticum urartu. The sequence goes on from NC_141879.1 coordinate 373,661,203, forward strand.
CCATAAACATCTCCAAAAGTGGCTAAGAAATTTAGTATCACGATCTGAAACAATAGTATTTGGCACACCATGTAAGCGAATAATTTCACGAAAGAACAAATCAGCAACATTAACAGCATCATCGCTTTTATGACATGGTATAAAGTGTGCCATTTTCGAGAACCTATCCACGACAACAAATATGCTATCCCTCCCCTTCTTTGTTCGAGGTAAACCTAAAACAAAGTCCATAGATATATCCTCCCAAGGAACACTAGGTACAGGCAAAGGCATATATAAACCATGAGGATTGAGTCGTGACTTAGCTCTTTGACATGTAGTGCAGCGAGCAACAAAACGCTCAACATCCCGTCTCATCTTTGGCCAAAAGAAATGTGTAGCAAGTATATCCTCCGTCTTCTTGACGCCAAAGTGTCCCATTAATCCTCCTCCATGCGCCTCCTGCAATAACAAAAGACGAACGGAGCTAGCTGGAATGCATAGCTTGTTAGCACGAAACACAAATCCATCGTTAAGAACGAACTTGTTCCAAGTTCTCCCTTCCTTACAATTCTGCAATACATCTTTAAATTCAGCATCATCAACATATTGATCTTTGATGGTCTCCAAACCAAATATTTTAAAGTCAAGTTGTGAAAGCATAGTATAACGACGAGACAAGGCATCAGCAATAACATTTTCTTTACCCTTCTTGTGTTTAATGACATAAGGGAAAGTCTCAATGAATTCAACCCATTTAGCATGTCTACGGTTCAGTTTTGCTTGACTTTTAATGTGTTTCAAAGATTCATGATCAGAATGTATAACAAATTCCTTGGGCCATAAATAATGTTGCCATGTTTCTAAGGTCCGAACAAGAGCATATAATTCTTTATCATAAGTAGAATAGTTCAGACTAGGCCCACTCAACTTTTCGGAAAAGTATGCAACAGGTTTTCCATCTTGTAATAACACACCTCCTAATCCAATTCCACTAGCATCACATTCAAGCTCAAAAGTCTTATTGAAATTAGGAAGTTGGAGTAAAGGTGCATGTGTTAACTTATCTTTCAATACCGTGAAGGCTTCTTCCTGTGCGGTACCCCAAACAAAAGGTACATCCTTCTTTGTAAGCTCGTTGAGAGGTGCAGCAATGGTGCTGAAATCTCTCACAAAACGCCTATAGAAACCAGCGAGGCCAAGGAAACTCCTCACTTGTGTGACCGTTTTGGGCTGCGGCCAACTCTCAATAGCTTCAATCTTGGCTTTATCAACTTCAATTCCCTGTGGAGTAACAACATAGCCAAGAAAAGATACTCGGTCGGTGCAAAAGGTGCACTTTCCAAGGTTACCAAACAAACGTGCATCACGTAGAGCAATAAAAACAGCACGTAAATGTTCCAAATGGTCCTCCAAAGATTTGCTATAAATCAATATGTCATCAAAGTAAACTACCACAAATCGTCCAATGAAGGCACGTAAAACTTCGTTCATTAACCTCATGAAAGTACTAGGTGCATTAGTTAACCCAAAAGGCATGACTAACCACTCATATAATCCAAACTTAGTTTTAAATGCTGTTTTCCATTCATCTCCCAATTTCATACGAATTTGATGGTAACCACTACGCAAATCAACTTTGGAGAATATTGTAGAGCCACTCAATTCATCAAGCATATCATCTAGCCTAGGAATAGGATGACGATAACGAATAGTAATATTATTAATGCCTCTACAATCAACGCACATACGCGATGTACCATCCTTTTTCGGCACTAAAATGATAGGAACAGCACAAGGACTAAGGGATTCGCGTATATAACCTTTGTCGAGCAGTTCTTGTACTTGACGCATAATCTCCTTCGTCTCCTCTGGATTGGTACGGTATGGTGCACGGTTGGGTAATGATGCACCGGGAATTAAGTCAATTTGATGCTCAATCCCGCGAATAGGTGGTAATCCCGGTGGCACGTCTTGTGGAAAGACGTCGGCGAACTCCTGCAAAATGTTAGTGACAGCAGGAGGCAAAGAGGAAGGCGCGTCCTCGAATGAAAATAATGCCTCTTTGCACACAAAAGCATAGCAAACAGATTTGCTAAAATCTAGATCATCAATATCAGATTTGGTGGCAAGTAAACATGCACTTTTCAATTTAATTTCAGAAGCAACACTAGATTGTTTATTATTATTAGGCTGCATTTGTTGCTCAAATTCTTTTGCCACAAGCTGATTTTCACTCTTAGTTTTCTCCTGTTTTGCTTTATTAGCTCTATTAATATCATCTTTCAAAATGGAATCAGGAGTCATAGGAAGCAAAGTAATATTTTTATCCTTATGAACAAGAGTATACTGATTGTTTCTACCATGGTGAATAGAATTTTTATCAAATTGCCATGGTCTACCAAGTAATAAGGAACATGCTTGCATAGGTACCACATCACAATCAACATAATCAGCATATGTAGAGATACTAAAATGCACACGAACAGTACGTGTTACCTTAACCTTGCCGCTGTTGTTGAACCATTGGATGTAGTAAGGATGTGGATGTGGTCTTGTGGTGAGAGATAGCTTCTCCACCATCTTGATGCTAGCCAAGTTGTTGCAGCTCCCTCCATCTATGATCACGCGAACAGAACGTTCCTTCACAACTCCCTTTGTATGGAACAGATTATGCCTCTGATTTTGCTCAGCTTGTGTAACCTGCACACTCAAAACACGTTGAGCAACTAAACATTCATACCTGTCAGCATCTTCAGGAGCCATGTATTGCGTCTCATGATCAGAATCGTCTCCACCGTGTTCGTCACGTGTAATAAGAGCCAAAGTCTCCTCATCATAGTCACTAGCGGACTCATACCCACCATCCTCAGTAACAATCATCACACGCTTAGATGGGCATTCTCTCGCATAATGACCTCCACCCTTGCAACGTCGACAAATAATATCATGTGTTTGCCCTGTTGATGCCATGGATGAAGAAGAGCTCTTTGCAGGCCCAGAAGGTGTGCTCTTGGCAGATAGTGGTGATTGTGCCTGCTTTATTGTATCACGGTTGGAGGTGGCAGCCGACGGAGGCGCCGGTGTAGCAGAACGTGTGGAAGTAGATGATGCACGTGGTGTCCATGAAGAAGGTCGACCTGCAGAAAAGTTAGTCCGCGCCAATGCCTGTCGATCCTGCACTTCACGTTCAGCTTTACAAGCAAGATGGAATAAACGAGTGATATTAGTATACTCCTTATACTCTAGAATCGTCTGAATCTCTCTATTTAATCCACCCATAAAACGTGCAAGCATAGCTTCATTCTCCTCAACAATACCACATCTAATCATGCCAGTTTGTAATTCCTGATAATATTCTTCTACAGAATTTTTTCCCTGTCTTAAGCGCTGCAATTTTTGAAGTAATTCACGTTGATAATATGGTGGAACCCAACGAGTACGCATAGCAGTTTTCAAAGCAGCCCAAGTAGCAGGAATGGGATATAATCTACAATGCTCAGACCACCAAACACATGCAAAACTAGTGAATGCACAAACAGCAGCAGGAACACGTCTCTCCTCGGGATATTGTAAACATGTAAATCGTTGTTCAGTTTCTAACTCCCAAGTAAGATATATATCAGGAACATATCTACCCTCAAATGGTGGAATATTCAATTTTAGTTTAGGGAGATGGTCATGATCTCGTACCTGAGGGTGAGCCCTACCATTGCCATTATTTGCATGTGGACGACCTGATGGTTGCTGTGCTGGTGGTGGCACGTAGTTCTGATTTTGATCAACCTCATCCTCGTAATCGCCAGCAAAATCATCCTCCTCCGCATCAGCAGCAGGAGCCACAGAAGTAGCAACAGCAGCACCAACAGTTTGGCCAGGTGCAAGAGGGAGACGGCTCGCTCGGCGGAGGGCTGTTTCACGATGTGTAGGTAGTCGTCGTTGTTGTTGTTGTAGAGGTGCGTTAGGTGCAGCCGGTGGTGGTGGTGGAAGACGCGTGAGCAATTCAGTAAACCTGTCATCGAGCTTTGTTTCGAACGTCTTCTCCATGTCATGTATCTTCTCCATGGCCTCTTCAAATCTGTTTAGCACATCCTGCACCTGTCCATTCATCATTTGCTGAAATTTATCATGCAACTCCTGATTCCTCATGTTCTCCCAGTCAGTCTCGTCGGCTTGTGATCCTGCCATGGTTAGCAACAATAGAAAACACACAAGAATATGATCCTACAGAATACTAACAAGAGGTGGTGGTGGCGGGTGTCACAAATCCGTCAAGCAAATCTCAAATTCTTACCAGTTCTTACCCAGCAGCAGGCGGTGATCGGCAACCGTTGTAGTCAAAACTCTCAAAAGCTTGGATAGAGCGATTGCCAAGGAGAGTCAAACGCACGACGTAGAGGTATGTGGAGCTGGGAAGGCTTATAGTATGGTAGCAAAAAAGGGTCAGCAATAATCAATTCAGAGATGCAAAGTTGAATAAACGCTCAACGACGGTACTGTGCTGGTCCTAGGCTAGACCGTGCTAGAGACGCGAGCCTAGAACACTAACAAAATCACGGCGCTGCACGTAAATAAGGGAAAAGCACACTCTGGAACTTTTTTTTTTCGCTTGTTTTTTTTTTTTGCGCTCCTCTTTTTTTTTTTTTTTGCGCTCCTCTTTTTTTTTGCGCTCCTCTTTTTTTTTTTTGCGAAAAATTACTATAATGGCGAGTGTCTCAAAACTCTTCCCTCGTCAAACTGATAGTATGGGCACGGAAATTTTTTTTTTCACTTTTTTTTTCGGAAATCAGGGCAGCGACGACGAAAAAGTGCGACAAAAAATCACTATGATGGCACGTGGCTCAAAAGACTCAGAAAAGCCTAAAAATAGGATAGGGAAAAAAAATTTTGCCCGAGAAAATTTTGGCCTAAAAACTGCCCGGGGGTCTCCAGACTCTTTTTTTTTTTCCGAGACCTACGCAGGCAAGGAAACTCGAATCGGAATTGAGATTGATCTCAAGAACAAACCTAATATGAGAAGAACTCGGATTGGTGGTGGATATATGGTTGTGGTATATGGCAGCGGTGGTGGTATGTGGTATATGGATAAGGATTCAGAGCGTTGGCGGATTAGCAAAAGTGGTAGATGGGCGATGATGATGGTGCGGCGGCGGCGTGACAACTTATGACCAGAACTCGAAACTCTAAAAGACTAGACTCTAAGACCAGCAACTTGACACGACGATGCAACCGCAAATTCAACAAAGCAAAAACCCTAAAAAGATTATGCAAAGGCTCAGATTGGTTCGGATATGATGAACTAACCCTAATTTTTTTTTGTGGCTTTTTCGTGGACTGTAGGTATGAAGAACAGACTCAATCTAATCTACGAAAAACTGTAAAATCTCACCGAGCAACCTGGAAATCTGATACCACTTGATAGAGGCGAGGGTCCCGATCTTTTGATGAGATGATAACTATCGATTTGGTGGAGACGACTTTGACGATCCGACTACAAACGTGCACGACGTTGCGCCTTAGCAACCGCTAAACCAATCTCCTGAGGTTACTGACGATGCTGGAAGCACGGTCAGCCTGACCACGAAGGTCTATTCCTGCAAGCAATCGAAGAACGAGCAAGAATATGATAAAGCAATCTGAATATCGCAAATATATATGAAGTATTGATAATGGTGGGGATCCGTAAGCAGTCTTGGTCTGGTCGTTGGACACAAACGAAGTACACGAAGTTGCAATGGCTAACTTTTAACTAAACAAATCCCAAGTCTAAACGACGCCCTAAGGGCTGTATATATGGAGGAAGAGAGGGGAATTTCGTGGCCCTTGAGGGTGGGGTCCGAAACCAACCCTAACTCTTGTTTCCCCACACATACGGACTCTAAAAATAGCCTATACTTAAGTATTTCGAAATTACATGGGCCTGGCCCATTAATAAGGTGACGCAGCACCTAGAATAGCCTATGGACGAATATTATGAAGTGGCATCTTGTATATTTCGTCCAAGGCTTCATGCACTCCTTATGGCGGCTTCAAAGTCCTGAAATCATCACTTGTAACTCCGTTCTTGATCCCCTTGCGCATGCCATCAACTCCATTCGTGTTCTTGCTCCAATGTTCATCCTTCTCCAAGCTAGGACCTTCATTTGTAAGCAAAACAAATGTATCCAATTTAGGCAGCATCATAATCTCATGAACATTAGAATCATTACCAAGAAACGAAAGTACCTGGTAATTTAATTGGCGTGCGCGAGCTCTAGTAATTGGTCCAGTATATGTAACAGTAGGGGCTGTGGGTGTAACAATGGTATTGATGTCCTCATCACTAATGCACCTAGTACTTTCATGAGGTTAATGAACGAAGTTTTACGTGCTTTCATTGGACGATTTGTGGTAGTTTACTTTGATGACATATTGATTTATAGCAAATCTTTGGAGGAACATTTGGAACATTTACGTGCTGTTTTTATTGCTCTACGTGATGCACGTTTGTTTGGAAACCTTGGAAAGTGCACCTTTTGCACCGACCGAGTATCTTTTCTTGGCTATGTTGTTACTCCACAGGGAATTGAAGTTGATAAAGCCAAGGTTGAAGCTATTGAGAGTTGGCCGCAGCCCAAAACGGTCACACAAGTGAGGAGTTTCCTTGGCCTCGCTGGTTTCTATAGGCGTTTTGTGAGAGATTTCAGCACCATTGCTGCACCTCTCAACGAGCTTACAAAGAAGGATGTGCCTTTTGTTTGGGGTACCGCACAGGAAGAAGCCTTCACGGTATTGAAAGATAAGTTGACACATGCTCCTTTACTCCAACTTCCTAATTTCAATAAGACTTTTGAGCTTGAATGTGATGCTAGTGGAATTGGATTAGGAGGTGTGTTATTACAAGATGGAAAACCTGTTGCATACTTTTCTGAAAAATTGAGTGGGCCTAGTCTGAACTATTCTACTTATGATAAAGAATTATATGCTCTTGTTCGGACCTTAGAAACATGGCAACATTATTTATGGCCCAAGGAATTTGTTATACATTCTGATCATGAATCTTTGAAACACATTAAAAGTCAAGCAAAACTGAACCGTAGACATGCTAAATGGGTTGAATTCATTGAGACTTTCCCTTATGTCATTAAACACAAGAAGGGTAAAGAAAATGTTATTGCTGATGCCTTGTCTCGTCGTTATACTATGCTTTCACAACTTGACTTTGAAATATTTGGTTTGGAGACCATCAAAGATCAATATGTTCATGATGCTGAATTTAAAGATGTATTGCAGAATTGTAAGGAAGGGAGAACTTGGAACAAGTTCATTCTTAACGATGGATTTGTGTTTCGTGCTAACAAGCTATGCATTCCAGCTAGCTCCGTTCGTCTTTTGTTGTTGCAGGAGGCGCATGGAGGAGGATTAATGGGACACTTTGGCGTCAAGAAAACGGAGGATACACTTGCTACACATTTCTTTTGGCGAAAGATGAGACAGGATGTTGAGCGTTTTGTTGCTCGCTGCACTACATGTCAAAGAGCTAAGTCACGACTCAATCCTCATGGTTTATATATGCCTTTGCCTGTACCTAGTGTTCCTTGGGAGGATATATCTATGGACTTTGTTTTAGGTTTACCTAGAACAAAGAAGGGGAGGGATAGCATATTTGTTGTCGTGGATAGGTTCTCGAAAATGGCACACTTTATACCATGTCATAAAAGCGATGATGCTGTTAATGTTGCTGATTTGTTCTTTCGTGAAATTATTCGCTTACATGGTGTGCCAAATACTATTGTTTCAGATCGTGATACTAAATTTCTTAGCCACTTTTGGAGATGTTTATGGGCTAAGTTGGGGACTAAGCTGCTTTTTAGTACTACCTGTCACCCCCAAACTGATGGACAAACTGAAGTAGTCAATAGAACATTGTCTACTATGCTTAGGGCTGTTTTGAAGAATAACAAGAAAATGTGGGAAGAATGCTTGCCTCATATTGAATTTGCTTATAATCGTTCATTGCATTCTACTACTAAGATGTGCCCTTTTGAAATTGTGTATGGTTTCCTACCTCGTGCACCTATTGATTTGTTGCCTCTTCCATCTTCAGAGAAGGTTAATTTTGATGCTAAAGAACGTTCTGAATTGATTTTAAAAATGCATGAGTTAACTAAGGAAAACATTGAGCGTATGAATGCTAAATATAAACTTGCTGGAGATAAGGGTAGAAAACATGTTGTGTTTGCGCCTGGAGATCTTGTTTGGTTACATTTGCGTAAAGATAGATTTCCTAATCTGCGCAAATCAAAGCTAATGCCACGTGCTGATGGTCCTTTTAAGGTTTTAGAGAAAATAAATGATAATGCATATAAAGTTGAGCTACCTGTAGATTTTGGGGTTAGTCCCACTTTTAACATTGCAGATTAGGAAAGTGGGACTAACCCCAAAATCTACAGGTAGCTCAACTTTATATGCATTATCATTTATTTTCTCTAAAACCTTAAAAGGACCATCAGCACGTGGCATTAGCTTTGATTTGCGCAGATTAGGAAATCTATCTTTACGCAAATGTAACCAAACAAGATCTCCAGGCGCAAACACAACATGTTTTCTACCCTTATCTCCAGCAAGTTTATATTTAGCATTCATACGCTCAATGTTTTCCTTAGTTAACTCATGCATTTTTAAAATCAATTCAGAACGTTCTTTAGCATCAAAATTAACCTTCTCCGAAGATGGAAGAGGCAACAAATCAATAGGTGCACGAGGTAGGAAACCATACACAATTTCAAAAGGGCACATCTTAGTAGTAGAATGCAATGAACGATTATAAGCAAATTCAATATGAGGCAAGCATTCTTCCCACATTTTCTTGTTATTCTTCAAAACAGCCCTAAGCATAGTAGACAATGTTCTATTGACTACTTCAGTTTGTCCATCAGTTTGGGGGTGACAAGTAGTACTAAAAAGCAGCTTAGTCCCCAACTTAGCCCATAAACATCTCCAAAAGTGGCTAAGAAATTTAGTATCACGATCTGAAACAATAGTATTTGGCACACCATGTAAGCGAATAATTTCACGAAAGAACAAATCAGCAACATTAACAGCATCATCGCTTTTATGACATGGTATAAAGTGTGCCATTTTCGAGAACCTATCCACGACAACAAATATGCTATCCCTCCCCTTCTTTGTTCTAGGTAAACCTAAAACAAAGTCCATAGATATATCCTCCCAAGGAACACTAGGTACAGGCAAAGGCATATATAAACCATGAGGATTGAGTCGTGACTTAGCTCTTTGACATGTAGTGCAGCGAGCAACAAAACGCTCAACATCCCGTCTCATCTTTCGCCAAAAGAAATGTGTAGCAAGTGTATCCTCCGTTTTCTTGACGCCAAAGTGTCCCATTAATCCTCCTCCATGCGCCTCCTGCAACAACAAAAGACGAACGGAGCTAGCTGGAATGCATAGCTTGTTAGCACGAAACACAAATCCATCGTTAAGAATGAACTTGTTCCAAGTTCTCCCTTCCTTACAATTCTGCAATACATCTTTAAATTCAGCATCATGAACATATTGATCTTTGATGGTCTCCAAACCAAATATTTCAAAGTCAAGTTGTGAAAGCATAGTATAACGACGAGACAAGGCATCAGCAATAACATTTTCTTTACCCTTCTTGTGTTTAATGACATAAGGGAAAGTCTCAATGAATTCAACCCATTTAGCATGTCTACGGTTCAGTTTTGCTTGACTTTTAATGTGTTTCAAAGATTCATGATCAGAATGTATAACAAATTCCTTGGGCCATAAATAATGTTGCCATGTTTCTAAGGTCCGAACAAGAGCATATAATTCTTTATCATAAGTAGAATAGTTCAGACTAGGCCCACTCAATTTTTCAGAAAAGTATGCAACAGGTTTTCCATCTTGTAATAACACACCTCCTAATCCAATTCCACTAGCATCACATTCAAGCTCAAAAGTCTTATTGAAATTAGGAAGTTGGAGTAAAGGAGCATGTGTCAACTTATCTTTCAATACCGTGAAGGCTTCTTCCTGTGCGGTACCCCAAACAAAAGGCACATCCTTCTTTGTAAGCTCGTTGAGAGGTGCAGCAATGGTGCTGAAATCTCTCACAAAACGCCTATAGAAACCAGCGAGGCCAAGGAAACTCCTCACTTGTGTGACCGTTTTGGGCTGCGGCCAACTCTCAATAGCTTCAACCTTGGCTTTATCAACTTCAATTCCCTGTGGAGTAACAACATAGCCAAGAAAAGATACTCGGTCGGTGCAAAAGGTGCACTTTCCAAGGTTTCCAAACAAACGTGCATCACGTAGAGCAATAAAAACAGCACGTAAATGTTCCAAATGTTCCTCCAAAGATTTGCTATAAATCAATATGTCATCAAAGTAAACTACCACAAATCGTCCAATGAAAGCACGTAAAACTTCGTTCATTAACCTCATGAAAGTACTAGGTGCATTAGTTAACCCAAAAGGCATGACTAACCACTCATATAATCCAAACTTAGTTTTAAATGCTGTTTTCCATTCATCACCCAATTTCATACGAATTTGATGGTATCCACTACGCAAATCAACTTTGGAGAATATTGTAGAGCCACTCAATTCATCAAGCATATCATCTAGCCTAGGAATAGGATGACGATAACGAATAGTAATATTATTAATGCCTCTACAATCAACGCACATACGCGACGTACCATCCTTTTTCGGCACTAAAATGATAGGAACAGCACAAGGACTAAGGGATTCGCGTATATAACCTTTGTCGAGCAGTTCTTGTACTTGACGCATAATCTCCTTCGTCTCCTCTGGATTGGTACGGTATGGTGCCCGGTTGGGTAATGATGCACCGGGAATTAAGTCAATTTGATGCTCAATCCCGCGAATAGGTGGTAATCTCGGTGGCACGTCTTGTGGAAAGACGTCGGCGAACTCCTGCAAAATGTTAGTGACAGCAGGAGGCAAAGAGGAAGGCACGTCCTCGAATGAAAATAATGCCTCTTTGCACACAAAAGCATAGCAAACAGATTTGCTAAAATCTAGATCATCAATATCAGATTTGGTGGCAAGTAAACATGCACTTTTCAATTTAATTTCAGAAGCAACACTAGATTGTTTATTATTATTAGGCTGCATTTGTTGCTCAAATTCTTTTGCCACAAGCTGATTTTCACTCTTAGTTTTCTCCTGTTTTGCTTTATTAGCTCTATTAATATCATCTTTCAAAATGGAATCAGGAGTCATAGGAAGCAAAGTAATATTTTTATCCTTATGAACAAGAGTATACTGATTGTTTCTACCATGGTGAATAGAATTTTTATCAAATTGCCATGGTCTACCAAGTAATAAGGAACATGCTTGCATAGGTACCACATCACAATCAACATAATCAGCATATGTAGAGATACTAAAATGCACACGAACAGTACGTGTTACCTTAACCTTGCCGCTGTTGTTGAACCATTGGATGTAGTAAGGATGTGGATGTGGTCTTGTGGTGAGAGATAGCTTCTCCACCATCTTGATGCTAGCCAAGTTGTTGCAGCTCCCTCCATCTATGATCACGCGAACAGAACGTTCCTTCACAACTCCCTTTGTATGGAACAGATTATGCCTCTGATTTTGCTCAGCTTGTGTAACCTGCACACTCAAAACACGTTGAGCAACTAAACATTCATACCTGTCAGCATCTTCAGGAGCCATGTATTGCGTCTCATGATCAGAATCGTCTCCACCGTGTTCGTCACGTGTAATAAGAGCCAAAGTCTCCTCATCATAGTCACTAGCGGACTCATACCCACCATCCTCAGTAACAATCATCACACGCTTAGATGGGCATTCTCTCGCATAATGACCTCCACCCTTGCAACGTCGACAAATAATATCATGTGTTTGCCCTGTTGATGCCATGGATGAAGAAGAGCTCTTTGCAGGCCCAGAAGGTGTGCTCTTGGCAGATAGTGGTGATTGTGCCTGCTTTATTGTATCACGGTTGGAGGTGGCAGCCGACGGAGGCGCCGGTGTAGCAGAACGTGTGGAAGTAGATGATGCACGTGGTGTCCATGAAGAAGGTCGATCTGCAGAAAAGTTAGTCCGCGCCAATGCCTGTCGATCCTGCACTTCACGTTCAGCTTTACAAGCAAGATGGAATAAACGAGTGATATTGTATACTCCTTATACTCTAGAATCGTCTGAATCTCTCTATTTAATCCACCCATAAAACGTGCAAGCATAGCTTCATTCTCCTCAATAATACCACATCTAATCATGCCAGTTTGTAATTCCTGATAATATTCTTCTACATAATTTTTTCCCTGTCTTAAGCGCTGCAATTTTTGAAGTAATTCACGTTGATAATATGGTGGAACCCAACGAGTACGCATAGCAGTTTTCAAAGCAGCCCAAGTAGCCGGAATAGGATATAATCTACAATGCTTAGACCACCAAACACATGCAAAACTAGTGAAAGCACAAACAGCAGCAGGAACACGTCTCTCCTCGGGATATTGTAAACATGTAAATCGTTGTTCAGTTTCTAACTCCCAAGTAAGATATATATCAGGAACATATCTACCCTCAAATGGTGGAATATTCAATTTTAGTTTAGGGAGATGGTCATGATCTCGTACCTGAGGGTGAGCCCTACCATTGCCATTATTTGCATGTGGACGACCTGGTGGTTGCTGTGCTGTTGGTGGCACGTAGTTCTGATTTTGATCAACCTCATCCTCATAATCTCCCACATAAGCATCCTCCTCCACATCAGCAGTAGGAGCACAGAAGTATCAACAGCAGCACCAGCAGTTTGGCCCGACTGAAGAGGGACACGGCTCGCTCGGCGGAGGGCTGTTTCCCGACGTGGAGGTAGTCGGTGTTGTTGCTGTTGTTGCAGAGGTGCGGCAGGAGCAGCCGGTGGTGGTGGTGGAAAACGCGAAAGCAATTCAGCAAACTTGTTATCGAGCTTTGTTTCAAACGTCTTCTCCATGCCATCTATCTTCTCCATGGCCTCTTCAAATCTGTTTATCACATCTTGCACCTGTCCACTCATCATTTGCTGAAACGTATCATGAAGCTCCTTGTTCGTCAAGTTCTCCCAGTCAGTCTCGTCGGCTTGTGATCCTGGCATGGTTAGCAGCAATAGAAACACACAAGAATATGATCCTACAGACTACTAACAAGTGGTGGTGGTGGCGGGTGTCACAAATCCGTCAAGCAAATCTCAAATTCTTACCAGTTCTTACCGTTGTAGTCAAAACTCTCAAAAGCTTGGATAGAGCGATTGCCAGGGAGAGTCTAACGCACGACGTAGATGTATGTGGAGCTGGGAAGGCTTATAGTATGGTAGCAAAAAGGGTCAGCAATAATCAATTCAGAGATGCAAAGTTGAATAAACGCTCAACGATGGTACTGTGCTGGTCCTAGGCTAGACCGTGCTAGAGAAGCGAGCCTAGAACACTAACAAAATCACGGCGCTGCACGTAAATAAGGGAAAAGCACACTCTGGAACTCTTTTTTTCGCTCTCTTTTTTTGCGCTCCTTTTTTTTGCGCTCCTCTTTTTTTTGCGAAAAATCACTATAATGGCGAGTGTCTCAAAACTCTTCCCTCGTCAAACTGATAGGATGGGCACGAATTTTTTTTTAACTTTTTTTGGAAATCAAGGCAGCGACGACGAAAAAGTGCGACAAAAAATCACTATGATAGCACGTGGCTCAAAAGACTCAGAAAAGCCTAAAATAGGATAGGGAAAAAATTTTGGCCGTGAAAATTTTGGCCTAAAAACTGCCCGGGGGTCTCCAGACTCTTTTTTTTCCGAGACCTACGCAGGCAAGGAAACACGAATCAGAATTTAGATTGATCTTAAGAACAAACCTAATATGAGAAGAACTCGGATTGGTGGTGGATATATGGTTGTGGTATATGGCAGCGGTGGTGGTATATGGTAGCGGTGGTGGTATATGGATACCGATTGGTGGTGGTATATGGATACGGATTGGTGGTGGTATATGGATATGGATTCAGAGCGGTGGCGGATAAGCAAAAGTGGTAGATGGGCGATGATGATGGTGCGGCGGCGGCGTGACAACTTATGACCAGAACTCGAAACTCTAAAAGACTAGACTCTAAGACCAGCAACTTGACACGACGATGCAACCGCAAATTCAACAAAGCAAAACCCTAAAAAGATTATGCAAAGGCTCAGATTGGTTCGGATATGATGAACTAACCCTAATTTTTTTTTCTAGCTTTTTCGTGGACTGTAGGTATGAAGAACAAACTCGATCTAATCTACGAAAAACTGTAAAATCTCACCGAGCAACCTGGAAATCTGATACCACTTGATAGAGGCAAAGGTGTCCCGATGTTTCGATGAGATGGTGGCTATCGTTTTCTGTGGGAGTCGACCTTGACGATCCGACTACGAACGTGCGAGACGTCGCGCCTTAGCAATCGCTAAACCAACTTCCGAGGGTTATTGACCACGCCGGAGCACGATCAACCTGACCACGAGGGCCTGTTTCCTGCGAGCAAACGAAGAACAAGCAAGAAACTGAGATTGCAATCGGGATATTGCGAATATAAGATGAAAGCTTTATTGATCAAGGTGGGGTTCTGTGACGTCTTGGTCTGGTCGTTGGACACAAACGAAGTACGCAAAGTTGCAGCTATGGCGAACTTTTAATCTAAACAAAACCCCAAAGTCTAAACGACGCCCTAAAGGTTGTATATATGGAGGAAGAGGGGGGAATTTCGTGGCCCTTGAGGGTGGAGTCCGAAACCAACCCTAACTCTTGTTTCCCCACACATACGGACTCTAAAAATAGCCTATACTTAAGTATTTCGAAATTACATGGGCCTGGCCCATTAATAAGGTGACGCAGCACCTAGAATAGCCTATGGACGAATATTATGAAGTGGCATCTTGTATATTTCGTCCATGGCTTCATGCACTCCTTATGGCGGCTTCAAAGTCCTGAAATCATCACTTGTAACTCCGTTCTTGATCCCCTTGCGCATGCCATCAACTCCATGCGTGTTCTTGCTCCAATGTTCATCCTTCTCCAAGCTAGGCCCTTCATTTGAAAGCAAAACAAATGTATCCAATTTAGGCAGCATCATAATCTCATGAACATTAGAATCATTACCAAGAAACGAAAGTACCTGGTAATTTAATTGGCGTGCGCGAGCTCTAGTAATTGGTCCAGTATATGTAACAGTAGGGGCTGTGGGTGTAACAATGGTATTGATGTCCTCATCAGAAGACTTGGAAGTTGCATATATTGGACACCGAGTTGGGTCCAATATCTTGAGGGTGGAGCTGGAAACTGGCAAGCACGTCCCGGAAAAACTTTGACCCGGGCAGTTTGAAACCACGGCCTATATGATCAACAAATACCACTACCTCACCCTGCTTAGGGGTAGGAGGATTTTCCGATCCAGGAACTCGCCACCGGATTTCATTCTTTTTTGGCAAAGTACCAATCCTGACCATTCTGTTAAGCTGTTCTTCGGTGACTCGGGAAGGAGCCCAGTTACAAGCATAGAACTGTTTGGCCATTGCAAGCGAAAAGCTGAAAGGAAATACCGGTTTACAAATCATTCATGGTGATATATAAGATGAGACGGAATAAAGACATACAGGTATGTAAGTTGTGTAAACTGGAAGCTGATACTATAATGAATGACAAGGCAATGTCAGAACAAAGGAATGCACATACTGTTAAACCGGAGTATAACAACGGAGGTAAAAGGCTTGTCCGGTTCACCAGAGGGCTAATGGTATATGAGAGATTGCTTTTACAAAGGTAAACCGCCTATGTGGTAAAGAGGATACAGATCTAAGGCAAAAATGACTAAGTAAAGTAAAACAGATTTCACAGTTTGGCATGGGAATTTTAGATCTGCCGTGCGTGGGATAATCAAAATATATTCTGGTCTAATCTCATGCGCTCAAAAAGTTCAGTAAGTTCAGATGAGTTTGATATCAAGCAGATGCCTTAACAAGAAGGAGGGAGTTTAAACTACAAAGGCGCTGAAAACAATCAGATCTAACTGGCCATTAGTATTACAAAAGGGGGAACAACTTCAAGCAGGAAGAACACCGAACCCTAATGGTGGATCTGGGGTGAGAAGAAGAGGAACTTACTGGTGCAGGAGGAAGCAGCGGAGGATCACCGCGTTTCTCTGATATGGTCAGGTCGATGCAGCGGCCTTTGTCGAAACAGAGGCGAAGGGCGACGGCGGCGGCAGAGCTCGAGGGTCGGTCGGCACGAGGAAGAAGAGGTGAAGGAGACAAAGGGGGGAAAGGAGAAGGGCCCGTGGCCTTATTTATAAAGGCAAAGCGATAAGCGACAAGTGCGGGAATCGAGGAGCTCAAAATGGATAATTAATAAGGATGTCGCCTCGATGGTTGGATATTCATTAAATGAAGGGAATCTTCGGCTTCAACGAATAGATGATGTCAGGGCGGTTTACTACGGATCTAAAGGATGACATCATGGCGGTTTACCAGATTTATATAAAGGTGACCGGGCAAGAATTTTTCTAAGTATTGAAGATTGACATGAACAAGTTAAAATCAATCTGGGGCCTAATGTTGGGGATATGATTACTGGAGATAAACCGACTAGGAGTGGCTGGGTTAGCTCCATGAAGATAGAAGCCCATGAAGACGTGAAGATGGTGGCGCTTTACGAAGGCCCAAGGCCCAAAGGCGGGTTAAAGCCTGTAGATGTAAACCAACTCAGTCATGTAACTTGTATTGTAAGTTAGAGGAATAGAGACCGAGCCGGACACATCTATGATCCGGCCTCGGGACTCTGTAAACCGGCGGGCGTCAACCTATATATATAAAGGGACGACCTTGCCGCGGTTTAGGGACAACAGACAACAACTCGAGAGCCAGGCAAGCGGATTCGCTCCCTGGTCATCGAAACCCTAGCAATATCAACCACAACTAGACATAGGCTTTTACCTTCATCGAAGGGGCCGAACTAGTATAAAATCCCTCGTGTCCCTTGTCCGGTTTAACCCCTTTGAGATAACCCGCAGCGATGGCTCCACGACTAAGTCCTTTCACGAGGACATCTGCCATGACAAACCCACGACACTGTGCGCGTATGTGCATGAGTTGAATCCGCATGAGTTAGTGCGTTGGCGTGTGTACATGCATCGCTTCTTGTGTGGTATCAATATAAACTATAAAATATCTTCAACTTAGCATCCTGATGTTTCGTCTCTGGTGGTTAGCGAAAAGTTCATGTTCTTTTATTTGATTACTAGTTGACCGTTGTGCCAAATGGCGTAGAGACCTGCTGAATACATGTTGTCGATTGAAGTAGTTTCATGCTGCAAGAACCTTCAACCAAAGCCATGTTCGTGATGGAAATAGTTTCCTTTACTAAGGACAGGCCATGTATATACAGTCGGTTTAGTTGTGGTCTGCTAAATCCATATGCGCCTTGAAAAAAACATGGTTTAATTTGCAGAGCCTCACGTGTTTCAAGTATGAATAAGAACTATGAACTCTTTTTGTGAGATTCAAACACATTTCCAAAGTTTGTATTTCTTAGTACATGTTGTCTAAAGTAACATTTGCCCAGAGAGAGAGAGATAAGCATAACCCTCTCTCATTATGATTATTATTAAAAGGTATTAAATTTGAAATAAACAATTTCATTTACTTGAAGCACTTGAAGAAAGAGAACTTAGACATACTTTTATGCAATGCTCATTTAACCTGTGAAGGACTACGCAATGCTCATTTAACCTGTG
Source organism: Triticum urartu (assembly GCF_056163025.1). Lineage (NCBI taxonomy): Eukaryota > Viridiplantae > Streptophyta > Magnoliopsida > Poales > Poaceae > Triticum > Triticum urartu. Next base: position 373,678,964 of record NC_141879.1, read on the forward strand.
AAGGACAAAAATATTCCATCATCTCTAAATGATGAACTAAACTAAATAAGAAATATATGCAGTAAATTCATTCAAAGTAGAAAAGGGATCTTACATCAAATAAGGCATTACAACAGACATGGTGTTATCTTAGTAAAAGAAATTACATCATTAGAAGAGAAAAGGGAAGAAAACCAAACATGAGATTGAGATTAATACATCTAGGAGGAGGTCGTAGACATCACTGTGATCATTTTGCGGCCTGGGGAGCAAGGATCCATGGTTTTTATATGCCTTGTCCGGCTGCTGGAGTAGATGACATGGAAACATCGTCTCTACCATCTCGATGGCTTAGACCCAGGTTCTCTACCATCTCGATGGCTTAGACCCAGGGAGCCGGATGTTCATCTCGGGCCTCCCCAGCTTCCATCAATGGATTTTTATAGTCAGGGTTAAAGACTGTGTCTACCATCTCGATGGCTTAGACCCAGGGAGCCGGATGTTCATCTCGTCCCTCCCCAGCTTCCATCAATGGATTTTTGTAGTCAGGGTTAAAGACTGAGAGGCCCTATGCATGTTCACAAAAACACAATTTTGACAAATTATCTCTATTGTAAAATTGAGGGAGTAACTCATTATTTGAGAGAACTGGTCGTACATGAAGCATCAAGAACACACGTGCAAAAATCTAATTCTAACTGAATTTAGCTTTCAGTTGGCATTTCCTCAAACAATCAAGTGCACCTATTATTATTTGGCTGACAAAAATATGAACATCAAACATGCCATCATCGTTAAGCCATTCAAGGATGTCTATGAATCGGACATGAAATATTTGGAGCATGGAATAAAAAACAACACACTGTCTTCTGGCGTAGATGCACAATAGATGCACTCCTTCAAATAGAGATCAATTTTCAGCAGAAGCAATAGATGCACTCTTTCAAATATGCATCATAGTAGGTCCTACAAAAATCACGAGAAATTAGATGATGCAACTTGATGACTGCCTTCTATATCATTTGGAGAACAAAAGAAACTAGAAAAATTGTGATGAACCACCAATCCCTGTTAAAAGTAACTATCATTCCCCTGTGATATATGGATATATCAATCAAGAGAGAGAGTGGGGGGGTATCCCAGGAAACACTTTGCAAACATAAGCTTTTAAACTGGTAATCAACCTTACTGTCAACATGTAAGGTTGCCTCATTTCTGAAAAACACAAATCCACCCTAAATTTTCACATGAATAAAATGTAGATTTTCTCTTCTATCAACATATTACATGTCTAGTATCTTGTAGGAACTGCTACCATCATTTGCTTGTTCTCACAAAGAATTCAATCCATAGTATGCCAAGAAGCTATGAAAAACTTGTAATTTATTCAAAGAATAAAATGCATTGCAGAAATAAAATACTCCATCAGAGAGTTAGCAGGCGAGGTAGTAGGGACAAGAAGAGCAAGAACTAACTTTGAGAGGAGATGGGCAGACTCCTGCGTCGTGCCCTGGCTGACCCCTATGCGCCATGCCTCCTATATCCATTCCTCATTCCTTTGTGCTGTGATAGAAATTCAGAATGGCAAATGAAAGTATTCTTAGATCGCAGCCTTAATTTCTTATCTTTTAGTAGATGCACATTTGATTCTATTCTTAAATTGCAGCCTTAATTTCTTATCCTTTAATAGACACACATTTGATTCTGAAGGAAGAAGATGGGAAATATGCATATAGCAAGAAATAGTAAAAATATGTTCTTTCAAACTTGCATGGCTATTTGTTTTTCTGTAAACATGCCAATCTACTGCCATCTCACTGGCCTTAATTTCTTACCTTTTCATAGATGCAAATTTGATTTTGAGCAAGTAGAGAAGCAATATACGATAGCATACATCAAGAAAGAGTAGAAGAATGTTCTTTTCAGCATATATATATATAAGACTATAATTTTTTCCTGTAAATACACCGATGTACTACCATCTCATTACAAATTATGTATCGTGCCAAGGAAAAAGTGTTTTACTTTTCAGCATATATACGATCATACGGTACTCACACATATAAGCAGCACCACAAAAACAAACACACAAACATGACACCAGGAAAAATCAGGAACAGAGGAATTAACACGACAATAAGCAGTAAACAAATAGGGTAGAAAAGTGCAGTGCTTAGAAAAGAATGACAAGGACAAACCTTGACCAAAGGAACAGAGAAGGAGCAACCTTAGCGATTCTAGAGCCTGCAAAATAAAAGGAAAGGAAGGTTAGCCAAACAAGCCAGTTTGTTCAATACCTAACACAACAACAAATCAAAGACAACCTAGCTTTACATGGCAGAAATTTCAAGTAAGAGAAAAAATATATAATATGATATCTAACTGTGCGAATACATTAGGAAATACCACTTCCAAATTAGAGCGCACCATTCCCTAAAACTCGAGGACTCAATATTTAGAAACTACACATCATGATAGTCAGTTGTTCTACAGCAGCAAGCTAAATAACACCTAGGTTGTGTATTATCTCATCACACAAAGAATGTAAATCATCACTCCATAAGATCAAGATTTACTATTTATTCTACTTCTGCCCCCAACGCATGAAAATGCAGCTCCATTTGGAATCTGCTCTCCAGTCAAGTATTTTCTTAAGCAAATAGGCACATAGCAAAAAAACAAACCAGACTCCCGCCTCCATATATGCTTCACAGATAGTTCTTTACCAATTCTAGTTCTGCTTGAAACATCAAGCATAATTGGCTACTGATTCATTTCTAAAATAGAAGTGCACCAAAAAATAACTATTTGAAATTACAAATAGGGATAGGCCAATAGATGACCTCTTAATTCCATAGGAATCACAAAATCCCCAAAAACCAGTACAATTATCATTTTATAAATGTTCGCACCTTAAAGTTAACAATCTCCTCAAATTAGCATACAGGGCTAACATAAACTTAAGCAAGACTGTTCAAATGATCATGGTACATGGTGGATTTATCATAATTGATATTTGGCTGGAAGTGGGCTACATTCTACAGATATTCTGAAGCTCATTTTCAGTAGTCAGATAAATCGACCTGCTACAGCCGCCTCCAGCCGCCCACCAACACCCACGACAGGCCACCATGGACGACGCGCACCTGATTCCACCAGGAAGCCAATCCTGTACCATCGCTAGTGTATGCGCCCCTGAAGTGCACAGTGAGGCAGATCTTCCCTTCGTGGTATATCTGCATCAATATCCCATCCACAACAAGAATCACGGCCAAGAATGATTATCACCCGACAACACTATTTTCAACAAGTGTCATGGTGGCAATTCACAGAACAGTCCAACATAAATAAAGAAGCCATAACCATATCGGGGACATTTACATGATCAGCGACATACAGATATTTAAAAGATCACCCAGGCAGACAGCATGACACAGAAGATACTGAAAGTAAAACACGCACACATGTAGTAGAAAGGAAAGAAGAAAACCTTGATGAGTCGAACGACGTAGCTACAGCAGAGATCGTGCAACCTGCAAAAATACACAAAAAACAACCGATCAGAGCACAACGACACACAGGCATGCAATGAACACTCGTCGGTCACAGAAGCAACAGAACGACCCATTTCATCTCTACTTCTGCTCATCTCCATTTATTAAGGCACGACAACATATGTATATATATGATGTGCACCCAACTCTGTCTTGAGCATTGCCCGCTGTTGAACCTGCAAATGAAAAAACTGACAAATGTTCTTATTCTTGTTCTTCCTTATGCAACTTCTACATAATGTGAATAGGAGTAAGCAAGCGTCATATCCAGAAAATTTCTGACCATTAGTAACTTCTACATAATGCATCATATTATGTATGTAATGTCGAAGTATCGACATCAAGATCACATGACAGAAAATGGGAATTGAAGTGGCCAACTAACCAAGCCTAGGTGAAAGGAAATCTTGAATCTGTCCATTCATGTCTGATACAAAGAACTGATCATTAGCACTGTAATTCACACAAAGGTAGCTATTTTTGTTTTTCTTATATAAATCCAAGAAATACCACTAATATAATTTATCAAACTGCGATACCGACAAATTGAGTTCCATTGCCCTTCAGTGTTTAGGAGTTGCCTTTTAACGGGATTGTAGATAGCCTCAAAAAATGGCATATCGCTTTTCACTTACTTTCTAAGTGTCAATGCAGAACTTTGTGTGACACAAACCCTAACTTTTCTGACATGCAACGCTCCCCAGGAACATGGGAGGTCAATGGGTTCGTGTGTGTTGAAATAGACCTAGTCCCAGAGTATCACTCATCAGAACGACCGTCCAAGGCACAGATCATCCAACATCGACAATAAAATTGAGCAGGCTACAACAGAGGTAAGGGTAGGCTCTAAGGGCAACTCCAATGGTGACACCGACTTTTTCAGCTCTGTTTAGTCCCACAAGCCAAGGCTGTCTTGATTGCTCAAGACATGATTGTTTCAGCCAGTCATCATCGTCATCGCCCCTCTTTTTGGTCCAAAAATGAGGTTGCCTCTGCACACCAAGCAACATGACCATGATACCCCATTACATGTGTGCACACATCCAGCCATCAAGCTCAGGAGCTGCTCATACCTGGAGTCAACCGACCAAACCCCCACGATGCAGACGGCACGTCAGACAAACACCATACGATTCCCAGCCAACGCCACACCCGAATCCAAGGCAACAGAACAGCGGTCGCTGGCAGCGGTGCGGAACTAACGTGGCCGCCAACCCGATGATTGGCCAGTGATCCGGCAACGAGAGCTTGCCTGATTCAGCATAGGGTTTGGGTTCAGGGGTGTGAACCGCAGGCACGCACGTGCACAAACAGAGTGAGCGAGTGAGTGCGTGGGCGAGTCTCGGAGAGAGAGAGAGAGAGAGAGAGAGAGAGAGATGGGGATCGTACCGGATCCAAAGCAATAGGTAGCCAAGCTGCGAGAAATCCATCGACGATGGCTAAGATCCCGCGCCGGCCCGACCAATCCCTCGACCGGAACGCATCACAGGCCCCACCGCTCGGTCCCCACCCCGTGCCGCCGTGGATGTCCCCGCTGCACGAGAGGGGCGGTGACCCAGCGAGTCCGTCGGTCGGGAGCCTGGATGGCGCCGGCAGATCCCTCCATCATCGCCGCCCTTCGGGGAGGGGTGCGGCCCCAGCCGACGCGAGCCAGTTTGGCCACTCTCCCATCCGATGTCGTGCCTCCTCTCCTCTTCCTATCTTTCTCCCTCCTCTCTCTCCCTCTCATCTTCTCTCTCCTAGAGCGCTGCCGCTATCGCCCTTTGCCTGCAAGTCGGCGCCGTGGTGGGGATCCGGGAAGGAGGAGGGGCGGAAGGGAGGAATGGTGCGGCGGCTGTGAGAAGGAGCGGGTGGCTGTGGACGGGGGGCTAGGGTTTGGTGCGGTTATGTCCAATGGGCTCCTCGCCCCAGCCACGGGACGCGTGGCGCGCGAGGAAAGGTTCACCCGCCGAGGATGACCCGCTACTGAGACAGCCAATGCAAGCTTGAGACGAGCCCACTTGTCATTGGGCAAGGAAAATGACTGGGAAGTGAAAAACGATTTAACTACAAGTAAAGATCCAACGGTGCAGCGAGCCAGAGGGGCAGATCTGACGGCCGACGAAGGCTGCAATCGGGGGAGCCTTCTCCATGCGAGTTGGCTAGCCTCTTTTATGTTTTAAATAGGTGGGCAGGCGGCAAAAAGTAGGGGAAAATGCGCAAGGTTCCTTGCAGACGCTCCACCGCGAGGTTCCTTGCTCCTTCTCGGTCGTAGGGAATCTATGTTCTTCCACTCTCTTTTTTGACGTGAGCTTTGTTCATCCTTTTGCCAACACACGAGACATCTAGCATCAAGGTGCACGTGTCATGCAAGAAAATGGAGATAATCAGATAAGCAGTGCGTAAGTGGGTCGTGCACTTTGATGGCACCTACTACGCAATATTTTTTCTCCTCGATGGCACGTGAATAGTGCACGTACTCAACGACGGAGCACGGGATGGTAGCCATGATATGGTCAACCCTTTTTTGGAGAGAGTACATACTAAATAACTTTGATGTGTCCCGTCAACTCACAGAACGAAGAGAAGCTTGCTTACTATGCCTTCTCCCTCGCAAACGCATGCGCGGTGGCTCACAGCACGAGGAGAAACTTTTGCTTACAAGCGGTGCACGTGCAGCAGTTCATTTAGTGTCATATTGCTAGAAGTACTACTTGATGTAGGGTGGAACCCTAGATGGCTGATCTTTCACGAAAGAAGCGGATCCCGTGAAGAACACGAATAAAACGAGGGGAAACATGAGAGGAACACTAAAACCAACAAGAATGATCACACATATGCTAGATTCTCGAACACAAAAGAGTTCACACGATCCACAGTCAACAAGGGACGATGCACGGTAATCAGTTCTTCTCCAAAGGAGGTCTTGATGGGGCCACCCAAAAGGGGGTCTTGAATCCAAGGGGATCTTCTCCGTAGAGGGGCCGTAGTCTCTCTCAAGGAGTAGATCCGATGTGGATGAGCGAGGCTCTATCTCTAATATGAGCTATCACAACGCTAACCCTAGAAAAGAGGAGGAGGAGGTCTATATATAGTCTTAGAGGTCGAAGGGGTACATGGGCTTCGGCCCAACACGAAATCAGCACACAGGCATCGGACGTTCGGTGGTTACCGGTCGTCCGGAGGCTAATGAGGGTCCGGACATCTGGTGCTCGTCGAGCGCCTGTAGATTCAGCTCGGGTGGGCTTGGGTCAGACGTCCGGTCGGGGTCGGATGTCTGGGGCGTCGGTCGTCCGGTGGTCTTCGGAAGTCTGGCGTTTTAGCTCGGGTGTGGTAGCGTCGGTCGTCCGGAGGGCGTCGGTCATCCGGTACCTGGAGTTCGTCGGACGTCCGAGGTTCGTCGGTCGTCTGGTGCCTGGGAGTTTTGAGCAGTTCTTCTTCTTGTCCATTGAGCTTGGTGTCCTCACCGTCTTGTCCGTTGGGTATAACTGATCTGTGGCTTTCCTCCAAGTACCTGATCACACATAGGGTTTCCGCTTGAGGTAGTAGCCATGATAGAGGCAAAGGTGTCCCGATGTTTCGATGAGATGGTGGCTATCGTTTTCTGTGGGAGTCGACCTTGACGATCCGACTACGAACGTGCGAGACGTCGCGCCTTAGCAATCGCTAAACCAACTTCCGAGGGGTTATTGACCACGCCGGAGCACGATCAACCTGACCACGAGGGCCTGTTTCCTGCGAGCAAACGAAGAACAAGCAAGAAACTGAGATTGCAATCTGGATATTGCGAATATAAGATGAAAGCTTTATTGATCAAGGTGGGGTTCTGTGACGTCTTGGTCTGGTCGTTGGACACAAACGAAGTACGCGAAGTTGCAGCTATGGCGAACTTTTAATCTAAACAAAACCCAAAGTCTAAACGACGCCCTAAGGGCTGTATATATGGAGGAAGAGAGGGGAATTTCGTGGCCCTTGAGGGTGGGGTCCGAAACCAACCCTAACTCTTGTTTCCCCACACATACGGACTCTAAAAATAGCCTATACTTAAGTATTTCGAAATTACATGGGCCTGGCCCATTAATAAGGTGACGCAGCACCTAGAATAGCCTATGGACGAATATTATGAAGTGGCATCTTGTATATTTCGTCCATGGCTTCATGCACTCCTTATGGCGGCTTCAAAGTCCTGAAATCATCACTTGTAACTCCGTCCTTGATCCCCTTGCGCATGCCATCAACTTCATGCGTGTTCTTGCTCCAATGTTCATCCTTCTCCAAGCTAGGCCCTTCATTTGAAAGCAAAACAAATGTATCCAATTTAGGCAGCATCATAATCTCATGAACATTAGAATCATTACCAAGAAACGAAAGTACCTGGTAATTTAATTGGCGTGCGCGAGCTCTAGTAATTGGTCCAGTATATGTAACAGTAGGGGCTGTGGGTGTAACAATGGTATTGATGTCCTCATCATCCTCCCCTTCTTGAAATGAAGTCGTCCTCGACGGAAGCTCATCTTCCTCACCCAAATAAGGCTTCAAATCTGCAATATTAAAAGTGGGACTAACCCCAAAATCTGCAGGTAGCTCAAGTTTATATGCATTATCATTTATTTTCTCTAAAACCTTAAAAGGACCATCAGCACGTGGCATTAGCTTTGATTTGCGCAGATTAGGAAATCTATCTTTGCGCAAATGTAACCAAACAAGATCTCCAGGTGCAAACACAACATGTTTTCTACCCTTATCTCCAGCAAGTTTATATTTAGCATTGATACGCTCAATGTTTTCCTTAGTTAACTCATGCATTTTTAAAATCAATTCAGAACGTTCTTTAGCATCAAAATTAACCTTCTCCGAAGATGGAAGAGGCAACAAATCAATAGGTGCACGAGGTAGGAAACCATACACAATTTCAAAAGGGCACATCTTAGTAGTAGAATGCAATGAACGATTATAAGCAAATTCAATATGAGGCAAGCATTCTTCCCACATTTTCTTGTTATTCTTCAAAACAGCCCTAAGCATAGTAGACAATGTTCTATTGACTACTTCAGTTTGTCCATCAGTTTGGGGGTGACAAGTAGTACTAAAAAGCAGCTTAGTCCCCAACTTAGCCCATAAACATCTCCAAAAGTGGCTAAGAAATTTAGTATCACGATCTGAAACAATAGTATTTGGCACACCATGTAAGCGAATAATTTCACGAAAGAACAAATCAGCAACATTAACAGCATCATCGCTTTTATGACATGGTATAAAGTGTGCCATTTTCGAGAACCTATCCACGACAACAAATATGCTATCCCTCCCCTTCTTTGTTCTAGGTAAACCTAAAACAAAGTCCATAGATATATCCTCCCAAGGAACACTAGGTACAGGCAAAGGCATATATAAACCATGAGGATTGAGTCGTGACTTAGCTCTTTGACATGTAGTGCAGCGAGCAACAAAACGCTCAACATCCCGTCTCATCTTTGGCCAAAAGAAATGTGTAGCAAGTATATCCTCCGTCTTCTTGACGCCAAAGTGTCCCATTAATCCTCCTCCATGTGCCTCCTGCAACAACAAAAGACGAACGGAGCTAGCTGGAATGCATAGCTTGTTAGCACGAAACACAAATCCATCGTTAAGAACGAACTTGTTCCAAGTTCTCCCTTCCTTACAATTCTGCAATACATCTTTAAATTCAGCATCATGAACATATTGATCTTTGATGGTCTCCAAACCAAATATTTTAAAGTCAAGTTGTGAAAGCATAGTATAACGACGAGACAAGGCATTAGCAATAACATTTTCTTTACCCTTCTTGTGTTTAATGACATAAGGGAAAGTCTCAATGAATTCAACCCATTTAGCATGTCTACGGTTCAGTTTTGCTTGACTTTTAATGTGTTTCAAAGATTCATGATCAGAATGTATAACAAATTCCTTGGGCCATAAATAATGTTGCCATGTTTCTAAGGTCCGAACAAGAGCATATAATTCTTTATCATAAGTAGAATAGTTCAGACTAGGCCCACTCAATTTTTCAGAAAAGTATGCAACAGGTTTTCCATCTTGTAATAACACACCTCCTAATCCAATTCCACTAGCATCACATTCAAGCTCAAAAGTCTTATTGAAATTAGGAAGTTGGAGTAAAGGAGCATGTGTCAACTTATCTTTCAAAACTGTGAAGGCTTCTTCCTGTGCGGTACCCCAAACAAAAGGCACATCCTTCTTTGTAAGCTCGTTGAGAGGTGCAGCAATGGTGCTGAAATCTCTCACAAAACGCCTATAGAAACCAGCGAGGCCAAGGAAACTCCTCACTTGTGTGACCGTTTTGGGATGCGGCCAACTCTCAATAGCTTCAATCTTGGCTTTATCAACTTCAATTCCCTGTGGAGTAACAACATAGCCAAGAAAAGATACTCGGTCGGTGCAAAAGGTGCACTTTCCAAGGTTACCAAACAAACGTGCATCACGTAGAGCAATAAAAACAGCACGTAAATGTTCCAAATGTTCCTCCAAAGATTTGCTATAAATCAATATGTCATCAAAGTAAACTACCACAAATCGTCCAATGAAAGCACGTAAAACTTCGTTCATTAACCTCATGAAAGTACTAGGTGCATTAGTTAACCCAAAAGGCATGACTAACCACTCATATAATCCAAACTTAGTTTTAAATGCTGTTTTCCATTCATCTCCCAATTTCATACGAATTTGATGGTAACCACTACGCAAATCAACTTTGGAGAATATTGTAGAGCCACTCAATTCATCAAGCATATCATCTAGCCTAGGAATAGGATGACGATAACGAATAGTAATATTATTAATGCCTCTACAATCAACGCACATACGCGACGTACCATCCTTTTTCGGCACTAAAATGATAGGAACAGCACAAGGACTAAGGGATTCGCGTATATAACCTTTGTCGAGCAGTTCTTGTACTTGACGCATAATCTCCTTCGTCTCCTCTGGATTGGTACGGTATGGTGCCCGGTTGGGTAATGATGCACCGGGAATTAAGTCAATTTGATGCTCAATCTCGCGAATAGGTGGTAATCTCGGTGGCACGTCTTGTGGAAAGACGTCGGCGAACTCCTGCAAAATGTTAGTGACAGCAGGAGGCAAAGAGGAAGGCACGTCCTCGAATGAAAATAATGCCTCTTTGCACACAAAAGCATAGCAAACAGATTTGCTAAAATCTAGATCATCAATATCAGATTTGGTGGCAAGTAAACATGCACTTTTCAATTTAATTTCAGAAGCAACACTAGATTGTTTATTATTATTAGGCTGCATTTGTTGCTCAAATTCTTTTGCCACAAGCTGATTTTCACTCTTAGTTTTCTCCTGTTTTGCTTTATTAGCTCTATTAATATCATCTTTCAAAATGGAATCAGGAGTCATAGGAAGCAAAGTAATATTTTTATCCTTATGAACAAGAGTATACTGATTGTTTCTACCATGGTGAATAGAATTTTTATCAAATTGCCATGGTCTACCAAGTAATAAGGAACATGCTTGCATAGGTACCACATCACAATCAACATAATCAGCATATGTAGAGATACTAAAATGCACACGAATAGTACGTGTTACCTTAACCTTGTCGCTGTTGTTGAACCATTGGATGTAGTAAGGATGTGGATGTGGTCTTGTGGTGAGAGATAGCTTCTCCACCATCTTGATGCTAGCCAAGTTGTTGCAGCTCCCTCCATCTATGATCACGCGAACAGAACGTTCCTTCACAACTCCCTTTGTATGGAACAGATTATGCCTCTGATTTTGCTCAGCTTGTGTAACCTGCACACTCAAAACACGTTGAGCAACTAAACATTCATACATGTCAGCATCTTCAGGAGCCATGTATTGCGTCTCATGATCAGAATCGTCTCCACCGTGTTCGTCACGTGTAATAAGAGCCAAAGTCTCCTCATCATAGTCACTAGCGGACTCATACCCACCATCCTCAGTAACAATCATCACACGCTTAGATGGGCATTCTCTCGCATAATGACCTCCACCCTTGCAACGTCGACAAATAATATCATGTGTTTGCCCTGTTGATGCCATGGATGAAGAAGAGCTCTTTGCAGGCCCAGAAGGTGTGCTCTTGGCAGATAGTGGTGATTGTGCCTGCTTTATTGTATCACGGTTGGAGGTGGCAGCCGACGGAGGCGCCGGTGTAGCAGAACTTGTGGAAGTAGATGATGCACGTGGTGTCCATGATGAAGGTCGACCTGCAGAAAAGTTAGTCCGCGCCAATGCCTGTCGATCCTGCACTTCACGTTCAGCTTTACAAGCAAGATGGAATAAACGAGTGATATTAGTATACTCCTTATACTCTAGAATCGTCTGAATCTCTCTATTTAATCCACCCATAAAACGTGCAAGCATAGCTTCATTCTCCTCAACAATACCACATCTAATCATGCCAGTTTGTAATTCCTGATAATATTCTTCTACAGAATTTTTTCCTTGTCTTAAGCGCTGCAATTTTTGAAGTAATTCACGTTGATAATATGGTGGAACCCAACGAGTACGCATAGCAGTTTTCAAAGCAGCCCAAGTAGTAGGAATGGGATATAATCTACAATGCTCAGACCACCAAACACATGCAAAACTAGTGAATGCACAAACAGCAGCAGGAACACGTCTCTCCTCGGGATATTGTAAACATGTAAATCGTTGTTCAGTTTCTAACTCCCAAGTAAGATATATATCAGGAACATATCTACCCTCAAATGGTGGAATATTCAATTTTAGTTTAGGGAGATGGTCATGATCTCGTACCTGAGGGTGAGCCCTACCATTGCCATTATTTGCATGTGGACGACCTGATGGTTGCTGTGCTGGTGGTGGCACGTAGTTCTGATTTTGATCAACCTCATCCTCGTAATCGCCAGCAAAATCATCCTCCTCCGCATCAGTAGCAGGAGCCACAGAAGTAGCAACAGCAGCACCAACAGTTTGGCCAGGTGCAAGAGGGAGACGGCTCGCTCGGCGGAGGGCTGTTTCACGATGTGTAGGTAGTCGTCGTTGTTGTTGTTGTAGAGGTGCGTTAGGTGCAGCCGGTGGTGGTGGTGGAAGACGCGCGAGCAACTCATTAAACCTGTCATCGAGCTTTGCTTCGAACGTCTTCTCCATGTCATCTATCTTCTCCATGGCCTCTTCAAATCTGTTTAGCACATCCTGCACCTGTCCATTCATCATTTGCTGAAATTTATCATGCAACTCCTGATTCGTCATGTTCTCCCAGTCAGTCTCGTCGGCTTGTGATCCTGCCATGGTTAGCAACAATAGAAAACACACAAGAATATGATCCTACAGAATACTAACAAGAGGTGGTGGTGGCGGGTGTCACAAATCCGTCAAGCAAATCTCAAATTCTTACCAGTTCTTACCCAGCAGCAGGCGGTGATCGGCAACCGTTGTAGTCAAAACTCTCAAAAGCTTGGATAGAGCGATTGCCAGGGAGAGTCAAACGCACGACGTAGAGGTATGTGGAGCTGGGAAGGCCTATAGTATGGTAGCAAAAAGGGTCAGCAATAATCAATTCAGAGATGCAAAGTTGAATAAACGCTCAACGACGGTACTGTGTTGGTCCTAGGCTAGACCGTGCTAGAGACGCGAGCCTAGAACACTAACAAAATCACGGCGCTGCACGTAAATAAGGGAAAAGCACACTTTGGAACTTTTTTTTTCGCTTTTTTTTGCGCTCCTCTTTTTTTTTTGCGCTCCTCTTTTTTTTTGCGAAAAATTACTATAATGGCGAGTGTCTCAAAACTCTTCCCTCGTCAAACTGATAGGATGGGCACGAAAAAAAAAATTCACTTTTTTTTCGGAAATCAGTGCAGCGACGACGAAAAAGTGCGACAAAAAATCACTATGATGGCACGTGGCTCAAAAGACTCAGAAAAGCCTACAAATAGGATAGGGAAAAAATATTTTTGCCCGTGAAAATTTTGGCCTAAAAACTGCCCGGGGGTCTCCAGACTTTTTTTTTTCCGAGACCTACGCAGGCAAGGAAACACGAATCGGAATTGAGATTGATCTCAAGAACAAACCTAATATGAGAAGAACTCGGATTGGTGGTGGATATATGGTTGTGGTATATGGCAGCGGTGGTGGTATATGGTAGCGGTGGTGGTATATGGATAGAGATTGATGGTGGTATATGGATACGGATTGGTAGTGGTATATGGATAAGGATTCAGAGCGGTGGCGGATAAGCAAAAGTGGTAGATGGGCGATGATGATGGTGCGGCGGCGGCGTGACAACTTATGACCAGAACTCGAAACTCTAAAAGACTAGACTCTAAGACCAGCAACTTGACACGACGATGCAACCGCAAATTCAACAAAGCAAAAACCCTAAAAAGATTATGCAAAGGCTCAGATTGGTTCGGATATGATGAACTAACCCTAATTTTTTTTGTGTGGCTTTTTCGTGGACTGTAGGTATGAAGAACAGACTCGATCTAATCTACGAAAAACTGTAAAATCTCACCGAGCAACCTGGAAATCTGATACCACTTGATAGAGGCAAAGGTGTCCCGATGTTTCGATGAGATGGTGGCTATCGTTTTCTGTGGGAGTCGACCTTGACGATCCGACTACGAACGTGCGAGACGTCGCGCCTTAGCAATCGCTAAACCAACTTCCGACGGGTTATTGACCACGCCGAAGCACGATCAACCTGACCACGAGGGCCTGTTTCCTGCGAGCAAACGAAGAACAAGCAAGAAACTAAGATTGCAATCTGGATATTGCGAATATAAGATGAAAGCTTTATTGATCAAGGTGGGGTTCTGTGACGTCTTGGTCTGGTCGTTGGACACAAACGAAGTACGCGAAGTTGCAGCTATGGCGAACTTTTAATCTAAACAAAACCCAAAGTCTAAACGACGCCCTAAGGGCTGTATATATGGAGGAAGAGAGGGGAATTTCGTGGCCCTTGAGGGTGGGGTCCGAAACCAACCCTAACTCTTGTTTCCCCACACATACGGACTCTAAAAATAGCCTATACTTAAGTATTTCGAAATTACATGGGCCTGGCCCATTAATAAGGTGACGCAGCACCTAGAATAGCCTATGGACGAATATTATGAAGTGGCATCTTGTATATTTCGTCCATGGCTTCATGCACTCCTTATGGCGGCTTCAAAGTCCTGAAATCATCACTTGTAACTCCGTTCTTGATCCCCTTGCGCATGCCATCAACTTCATGCGTGTTCTTGCTCCAATGTTCATCCTTCTCCAAGCTAGGCCCTTCATTTGAAAGCAAAACAAATGTATCCAATTTAGGCAGCATCATAATCTCATGAACATTAGAATCATTACCAAGAAACGAAAGTACCTGGTAATTTAATTGGCGTGCGCGAGCTCTAGTAATTGGTCCAGTATATGTAACAGTAGGGGCTGTGGGTGTAACAATGGTATTGATGTCCTCATCAAGCCATGTCTCATGCATAGAAAGTGGTAGTTCGGATAGGAGCGGGTTCACCTTATCTTCGATAGCCTTGGCTCGTGCTCTTGTCATTGGTCCAAGTGGTGCCGTGGGAGACGTAGATAGGTCCATGGGGATGACATTGGGATGCTCCGCATCATCTCCCCTCCCTTGGGAAAGATCTGACCTCGGATCGAATTCTTCATCACCATGGTAGGGCGAGAGATCCTTGACGTTGAACATGTCACTCACGTTGTACTTGTCGTGCGGGAGGTCGATCTTGTAAGCATTGTTGTTGTAGCGTGCAAGCACCTTGAGGGGTCCATCCGCTCGTGGTAGAAGTTTGGACTTGCATTCGTTGGGGAAGCGGTCCTTGCGAAGGTGTAGCCACACAAGATCTCCATTGTTGAATACCATGGGGTGCTTGTTGATGTTGAGCTTGGTCGCAAGTCGTTGTACTTGGCGCTCGATGGTGTGCCTTGTATCTTCATGCACCTTCTTGAGATGGTTCACACATGCACTTGCGTCCATATTGATGCGCTCTTGTAGTGGTAGAGGGAGAATGTCCAATGGTGACAATGGGTTGAATCCGTAGACGACCTCGAAGGGGGACTTGTCGGTAGTTGAGTGTCTTGTGCGGTTGTAGGCGAACTCGGCGATAGGTAGACACTCCTCCCACTCCTTGATATTCTTGTTGATTAGCACGTGAAGTAGAGCGGAGAGTGTGCAGTTAGTCACCTCTGTTTTGCCGTCGGTTTGTGGATGGTAAGCCGTGGAGAAGAGTAGCTTGATTCCGAGCTTGGCGCATAAGGTTTTCCAAAAGTAGCTTAGGAACTTGATGTCACGGTCCGAGACTATCGTCTTTGGCACTCCATGTAGTCGTAAGATTTCCCTACAAAAGAGATTAGCAACATGTGAAGCATCGTCTATCTTGTTGCAAGGAATGAAATGTGCCATCTTAGAGAATCAGTCCACAACAACAAATACCGAATCCTTTCCATTTCTAGTTCTAGGCAATCCAAGCACAAAATCCATGCTAATATCTTCCCATGGTTGATATGGGACTGGAAGAGGAGTATAAAGACCTGAGATTGAGCTTTGGATTTAGCTTTGCGACATGTCGAACATCGGTTGGTGAAGCGGTTGACGTCGCAGAACATCTTGGGCCAAAAATAGTTCTTGGAGAGCGTAGCAATAGTCTTGTCGCGTCCAAAATGTCCCATTAGTCCTCCTCCATGAGATTCTTGCAAAAGCAACAAACGAAGAGAAGACTCGGGGATGCATAGTTTGTTAGCTCTCATAAGATAACCATCTTTGATGTAATAGCGTTCCCAAGAGGTATGCGTCAAACACTTGGCATAAGGAATAGCAAAAGTAGGATCATGTGCATACAAGTCTTTTATGTGCTCAAAGCCAATGACATCCAATTCAAGTTGAGTAACAAGCATGCATATGCGGGAAAGAGCGTCCGCCACAACATTTTCCTTACCTTTGATGTACTTGATGATATAAGGAAATGACTCAATGAATTCACTCCACTTAGCATGACGCTTGTTCAACTTAGTTTGACCCTTAAGGTACTTAAGCGTTTCATGGTCGGTGTGGATGACAAACTCATGAGGGCGAAGGTAATGTTCCCATTCACGCAAAACTCGGACTAAAGCATATAGCTCTTTGTCATAGATGGGGTAATTGAGTTGCGCTCCGGAGAGTTTTTCACTAAAGTAAGCTATGGGGAGCTTCTCTTGCATTAACACACCTCCTATGCCATTACCACTAGCATCGCAATGAATCTCAAAGGGTTTGTCAAAGTTGGGTAATGCAAGCACGGGAGCATGGGTAAGCAAATTCTTAAGCTCATTGAATGCGGTATCTTGGGATGGTCCCCAAACAAAAGGTGCATTCTTCTTGCTCAAAGCATGCAAAGGTGAAGCAATAGTGCTAAAATCTTTCACAAATCTACGGTAGAAACCGGCTAAACCAAGGAAGCTACGCACTTGTTGCAAGTTGGTTGGTTGTGGCCAAGTTTTAGTAGCATTGATCTTAGAGTCATCAACATGAACACCCTTAGAGGACACAACAAAACCCAAGAAAACAAGCTTATCAACGCCAAAAAGGCATTTTTCCATGTTAGCATAGAGACGCTCTTTTCAAAAAGTTTGCAAAACGGTTCGAACATGGGTGACATGATCTTTGAGAGATTTGCTATAAACAAGGATATCGTCGAAGTAGACCACAACAAACTCACCAATGTAAGGGTGAAACACATAATGCATAAGATGCATGAAAGTACCCGGTGCTTCCGATAAACCCATTGGCATGACTAACCACTCATACAAACCAAACTTTGTTTTGAAAGTGGTCTTCCATTCATCACCCTCTTGTATGCGGATTTGATAGTAACCACTTTTAAGATCAATTTTGGAAAAGATAGCGGCACCGCTAAGTTCAGCAAGCATATCATCAAGGCGTGGAATGGGGTACCTATATCGATGGGTGGTTTGCTTGTCGGTGATCACTTGGCTTGGATACATAGGGCGAAGTACGTACTCCTTTCCTTTCATCTTGAAGATGTACTGGTTCGTTCGGCCGTTGTGGATGACACCTCTATCAAATTGCCATGGTCGCCCGAGAAGAAGGTGGCAAATGGTCATTGGAACGATGTCACACTCCAAAGTGTCTTCGTAAGCTCCGATTTTGAAGGAGACTTGCACTCTATGCTCGACTTGGATAGTGCCGGAGTCGCTTAGCCATTGAACTTTGTAGGGATATGGGTGCTTCGTCTTGGGCAATTGGAGCTTGGAGCAAAGTTCTTCACTTGCTAAGTTATGACAACTCCCTCCATCGATGATGACCTTGACGGACCTTCCGTTGATGCCGGCCTTGGTATGAAAGATATGGCATCTTTGGTGTTCTTCTTGGTTATGTTGAAGAGTCAAGACCTTGGAGACAATGAGAGCGGGACTTGAATCTTTGTCACAAAAGACTTGTTCTTCTTCATCTTCGTTTACTTGGCGGTGCATTGCCACTTGCTCAAGGGCTTCTATTTCTCCTTCACTCATGGAGTCGTATGTACCATCGTCATTGAGGATCATGGTCCGCTTGTTGGTACACTCAAAGGATTTGTGGCCTCGGCCTCCGCATGTGAAGCATTTGAAGGAACTTGTCTTGACGGTCTCATCGATTGGGGTAGATGATGATGGAGCTCTCGGCTTGAAGTTGCTTGTAGTAGGATGATGACTTGGAGTTGTCGAAGTTTTCTTGTTACTCGACTTGTCGTTGTTGCTTGTAGAAGGCTTGGTTGATGTAGAAGGTGTTGGAGTCGTTGAAGCTTGGGTGTTGGAGAAACCATAGTACTTGGATGAGAACTTGGCATACTTGAAGTCATCTTGCACTTGACGTTCCGCCTTGGTAGCTTGATGCGTAGTAGACATCAAGGTGGTGGTGGTGTATCAGGCCCATGTATTTCTTCAATAGGAGGTAAATTTTTTACATCCTCAGCTTTAATACCGTTTTCCTTCATAGATTTCTTTGCCTCTTGCACATCTTCAGGACTGAGATATAAGATACCCCTCTTCTTCGGAGTGGGTTTAGTAGGTGGTTCAGGGAGAGTCCAATCATCATAATTTTTCACTATGTTATTCAATAATTCTTCAGCTTGCCCAATGGTGCTAAAATCTTTCACAAAGCGACGATAGAAACCCGCAAGGCCAAGAAAGCTACGCACTTGTTGCAAGTTGGTTGGTTGGGGCCAAGTTTTGATAGCATTGATCTTAGAATCATCTACATGAACACCCTTAGAAGATACAACAAAACCCAATAAAACGAGCATATCAACGCCGAAAAGGCACTTTTCCATGTTAGCATAGAGACGCTCTTTTCGAAGAGTTTGTAAAACGGTTCGAACATGGGTGACATCATCTTGAAGAGATTTTCTATAAACAAGGATATCATCGAAGTAGACCACAACAAACACAGCAATGTAAGGGCGAAAGACATGATTCATAAGACGCATAAAAGTACCCGGTGCTTCCGATAGACCCATAGGCATGACTAACTGATAGAGGCTAAGGTGTCCCGATGTTTCGATGAGATGGTGGCTATCGTTTTCTGTGGGAGTCGACCTTGACGATCCGACTACGAACGTGCGAGACTTCGCGCCTTAGCAATCGCTAAACCAACTTCCGAGGGTTATTGACCACGCCGGAGCACGATCAACCTGACCACGAGGGTCTGTTTCCTGCGAGCAAACGAAGAACAAGCAAGAAACTGAGATTGCAATCGGGATATTGCGAATATAAGATGAAAGCTTTATTGATCAAGGTGGGGTTCTGTGACGTCTTGGTCTGGTCGTTGGACACAAACGAAGTACGCAAAGTTGCAGCTATGGCGAACTTTTAATCTAAACAAAACCCAAGGAAAAAGCTACTAGATGGATCTACTTATATAGGAGCAAGGGGTGGCGGCCAAGGAGGTGGGAGGACGTCCCAAGGCAGCCTAAAACTAACCCTAGGTCGTACAAGGCTCATGGGCCCAAGTGGAGGTGATGCAACCCCTTTGGGCTTGTAGTTTGACTCGGATTCTGCTGCAACGTCAGATTGTTTCGTCTGTAACTCAACGCTCCGGACGAATTTGAAGGTGAATCCAATTGGGTTGGAAAGAGCACGAAATCTAGTTTCCAACAAAAAAAGAATCACCCAATTCGGAGTCCGTATGAAAAAGTTGTTGGCGTTTTGAGTCAGGTATGTCTGTGCAGTCCGAATCTGAATCCAGAACGTGAAAGACTTGGACTCTATCTTCTCTTGGCCCAAAAGTGACGTGAGAGGACTTTTTGAACACAACATAAACTTCTCCTTTTCCCTCATCTTCATATGTGGATTGTACAAATGTCCCATACACCTGCAATTAGACAAAACACAAAAGTGTGTGAAGTATTTTTGTTCTGGATAACATAAATAGATTATTGAATAGTTTGCATTAGAAATCACCTGACAAATATGCATGTATGCAATATTTTTGGTCGTATCCAAGGTAGTCATGTTCTCATCACTAACCACTCATATAACTCAAACTTGGTTTTGAAAGCGGTTTTCCATTCATCACCTTCTTGTATGCGGATTTGATAGTAACCACTTTTAAGATCAATTTTGGAGAATATAGTGGCACCACTAAGTTCATCAAGCATATCATCAAGTCGTGGAATGGGATACCTATAGCGAACGGTGATAGCATTGATAGGTCTACAATTGGAGCACATGCAAAAGCTACCGTCTCGTTTTGGCACAAGAATGACCGGGACGGCACAAGGGCTCAAACTTTCACGCACATGTCCATGGTCTATGAGATGGTTTACTTGCCTTTGGATTTCTTTGGTTTCTTCGAGGTTGACGCGATATGGAGCTTTGTTCGGAAGAGGTGCTCCGGGGATGAGGTCGATGCGGTGCTCGATGCCTTGTAGTGGAGGTAGTCCCAAAGGTAGCTCGTCGGGGAAAATATCTTGAAATTCCTGCAAAAGAGAAGACAACACTAAAGGTAGAGCGTGAGAGGTGTTAGCATTTGGTGCGTTGTCCTTGCACAAAAGGACATAGTGTAGGACACTAGATGGGTTCTCACACACTCCTCTTATCTCACTTTTGGTGGCAAATAGGACTAAGTTCTTCTTGTCGCTCATCGTGGAGGCACTCGATTTGGGCTTGTGGCGCTCACTCTCTTTTTGGTGGCTCGCTCTCTCACTATTCTCTCCATGATGGGTGGCTTGCTTATCGGCAATCACTTGGCTTGGAGACATGGGGCGAAGTACGTACTCCTTTCCTTTCATCTTGAAGATGTAGTGGTTCGTTCGGCCGTTGTGGATGACACCTCTATCAAATTGCCATGGGCGTCCAAGAAGAAGGTGGCAAACGGTCATTGGAACGACGTCGCACTCCAAAGTGTCTTCGTAGGCACCAATTTTGAAGGAGACTTCTACTCGATGCTTGACTTGGATAGTGCCGGAGTCGCTAAGCCATTGAACTTTGTAGGGATGTGGGTGCTTCGTCTTAGGCAATTGGAGCTTGGAGCAAAGTTCTTCACTTGCGAGGTTATGACAACTCCCTCCGTCGATGATGACCTTGACGGATCTTCCATTGATACCAGCCTTGGTATGAAAGATATGGCATCTTTGGTCTTCTTCTTGGTGATGTTGAAGGGTCAAGACCTTGGAGACAACAAGAGCGGGACTTGAATCTTCATCGCAAAAGACTTGTTCTTCTTCATTGCTCACTTGCCGGTGCATGTTGACTTGCTCAAGGGCGTCCATTTCTCCTTCACTCATTGAGTCATAAGTGTCGCCGTCATTGAGGATCATGGTCCGCTTGTTGGTGCACTCGTAGGACTTGTGGCCTCGGCCTCCGCATGTGAAGCATTTGAAGGAACTTGTCTTAACGGTCTCATCGGTGGGGGTTGATGATGATGAAGCTCTCGTCTTTAAGTTGCTTGTAGTAGGATGACTTGGAGTAGTCGAAGTTTTCTTGGAACTCGACTTGTCCACGTTTGTTGTAGAAGGCTTGGTAGACGGTGTTGGGGTCGTTGAAACTTGGGTATTGGAGAAGCCGTAAGACTTGGATGAGAATTTGGCATACTTGTAATCATCTTTCACTTGACGTTCCTCTTTGGTAGCTTGATGTACTAGCTTGATGAGGTTCGAGTATGGTTGGAAATCGGCGATCTTCTTGATGGGATGATTGAGTCCATTCAAGAAACGTGCCATAGTTTGGTCATCATCTTCCGTGACATTGGCTCTTATCATGGCAATCTCCATCTCCTTGTAGTACTCTTCAACGCTCTTGGTTCCTTGCTTGAGTAGTTGGAGCTTCTTGAAGAGGTCGCGGTTGTAGTAGGTAGGCACAAAGCATGCTCTCATGACATCCTTCATTTGCGCCCACGTAGTGATGGGTGGTTCACCTCTTGCCTCACGGCGCTCGATGACTTGTTCCCACCAAATGAGGACATAGTCTTGGAACTCAAGGGATGCCATCGCAATCTTCTTCTCTTCTTCATAGTTGCGCAAGCGGAAAATTTTGTCGACCTTCAATACCCATGAAAGGTACTCTTCGGGATCGTTGCTTCCATTGAACTTGGGCATGGTGAACTTTAGCTTGCCGTAACGTTGCTCTTCATTGTGTTGGGATCGGGGATGATGACGCTCATATTGATGAGGACATGACTACCTTGGATACGATCAAAAATATTGCATACATGCATATTTGTCAGGTGATTTCTAGTGCAAATTATTCAATAATCTATTTATGTTATCCAGAACAAAAATACTTCACACACTTTTGTGTTTTGTCTAATTGCAGGTGTATGGGACATTTGTACAATCCACATATGAAGATAAGGGAAAAGGAGAAGTTTAGGTCCTGTTCAAAAAGTCATCTCACGTCACTTTTGGGCCAAGAGAAGATAGAGTCCAAGTCTCTCACGTTCTGGATTCAGATTCGAACTGCACAGACATACCTGACTCAAAACGTCAACAACTTTTTCATACGGACTCCGAATTGGGTGATTCATTTTTTGTTGGAAAGTAGATTTCATGCTCTTTCCAACCCAATTGGAATAACCTTCAAATTCGTCCGGCGCATTGAGATATCGGCGAAACAATCTGACGCTGCAGCAGAATCCGAGTCAAACAACAAGTCCAAAGGTGTTGCACCACCTCCACTTGGGCCCATGAGCCTTGTACGACCTAGGGTTAGTTTTAGGCTACCTTGGGACGTCCTTCCACCTCCTTGGCCGCCACTGCTTGCTCCTATATAAGTAGATCCATCTAGTAGCTTTTTCCTTGGGATTTGTTTAGTTAAAAGTTAGCCATTGCAACTTTGTGAACTTCGTTTGTGTCCAACGACCAGACCAAGACCGCTTTCGGATCCCCACCTTTATCAATACTTCATCAATATTCGCAATATTCAGATTACATTATCATATTCTTGCTTGTTCTTCGATTGCGTGCAGGAATAGACCTTCGTGGTCAGGCTGATCGTGCTTCTAGCATCGTCAGTAACCTCGGGAGACTGGTTTAGCGTTTGCTAAGGTGCAACGTCGTACACGTTTGTAGTCGGATCATCAAAGTCATCTCCACCAAATCGATAGTTATCATCTCATCGAAAGATCGGGACACCCTCGCCTATATCAAGTGGTATCAGATTTTCAGGTTGCTCGGTGAGAATTTCTAGTTTTTCCTAGCTTAGATTTATTTTCTTACCTATTGTCCAAGAAAAAGCCACAAAAAAAGTTAGATCTATTCATCCTTTGTCCAAGCCAGTTTGAGCCTTTGCAATTTTCCTTTCATTGCTTGCATAGTTGAATTATCGATTGCATCATCGTGTCGAGTTGCTGGCCTTAGTGTCTAGTTCATTTAGAGTTTCGAGTTTTGTTCACATTAGTAATGTCGTCACTGCATCGTTATCCCTTCCGTTGTCCATCACCCATTAATCAATTTCCACCACATGCTACCCATCGTTCATTGCCATAATCATAGTTGAGATCGTTCACATCTTCGCTTGATCCAATCTGCATCTTATCTAGTTTGTTTTGGAAAGAGGGAGAGAGAAAAAAAAGACAGAGAAAAAAATGAGAGAAAAAAAGTTAGAGAAAAAAAAGAAAGAAAAAAAGTGTGAGGAGAAAAAAACAAAATTCGAATCACTCTAGACTCAATCTCGTAGTTGACTTCGGATTGGAATCTGTTTTGTGCACTGTTGAAAAAAGTTATCAGAAAATTGGCTCAAACTTTTCAAGAGGAAAGTTGGAGAGAGAGAGTTGTTGTATATCCTGCTTGGCAGTTGTTTTTCATCATTATCTTTACTGTCGTTGTGATCTTCACTTATATCTTGCTGTCTAGAGCTACTTAGTATCCTTCTTTGATGCTAGTTGTGCTACGTCGTGACCTCATTAGTGTTCTAGGCTCGCGTCTCTAGTCCGGTCTAGCCTAGGACCAGCACAGTACCGTCGTTGAACGTTTATTCAACATTGCATCTTTGAATTGATTATTGCTAATATTTTGCTACCATATATAGCCAACCCAGCTCCACATATTTCTACACCGTGTATATGTACGTTCCCCTGGCAATCGCTTTACTCAATCTTCAGGGTTATTTGACACCGCTGGTTGCCGATCACCACCTGCTGCATGGTAAGAACTTGTAAGATATTGAGATTTTCTATACTGTGAGTGTTTTACCACCACTTCCAAGTAGTTCATAGGAACATTTTTTTTGGATTCTGTTTCTTGTTTCTACTAATCATGACAGGATCCAGAGTCAATTCATGGGCTTTGTCGATCGTGGGAGACGTGCCACCACCTTTGCAAATACCACAACCGTCACAAGAGGTGCACAAACATCCAAATGCACATGACCAGGTTAATGTATCTATACCACCATTTAATGGTCTTTTTAGACCTGCTTTATATATTGAATGGGAGTTCAACATAAAAAATATATTTGCTTCCCATAATTTTGATGAACATAAAAAGGTTAAGGTTGCGGTTGGTTCTTTCACTGGTTATGCTTTGGTTTGGTGGAGTGAATATTGTCGGTTACACCCTGATTATATACCTACTACTTGGGATGATTTGAAACTTGCCATGTGACATACTTTCGTTCCCGCTTATTATACTCGCGACATGATTAAGAAGTTGCAACATTTAAAACAAGGTAGTGACACTGTAACAAAATATTATGATGATTTACAAACTACCTTGTTGCATTTCTCTTTAGAAGAAAGTGAAGATGATTTTATGGATAGATTTTGGGGAGGATTAAACCGTGATACTCAAGAGATATTAATTCATGAAGAGTGTTATCATATGGACCATTTGTTTCGTCTTGCTTGCAAAGCTGAACAGGAAATAAAACGACGTGTTGCCCACAAGGAGAACAAGCGCACGGTCCACATTCCAAGAGTTGGTATGATTGTTCCCTCAACTACTAGGCATACTATGACAACCACATCCGTTGTTGTGAGGACTACATCACCTCCACCATGTGACACATCGCCCCCGAGAGTCGCTACATCATCTGAGTTGATCATAAGAGGTAATGACAAAGGTACTGACCTTCCATCTCTACATGAGAATGATGAATGCCTTGTCAATTTGAATGCACCATCTGATGAGCCACCCACTACTTTGATCATACCACCTATTTTAGAGGACTATGTTGATAATTTGACTTTGCCATGTGATCAAACAACTGAAATGCCAACAATTTTGAGTGCACCCATTGAATTAACTGTTGATGCAAAAGAACCAATGTTTAATCATTTTGATATGACCTCTAATCTTGGTGATGATTCTGTGTCCAATGACTTATTGCATGTTTGCTTATTTAAGCATGTTGTCGCATGTAAATTTGATGCAAGTAAGATTTATTCACCAATGTTGGGATGGTTTAATGATGAATGTTGTCAATCTTTTGATATGAATAAGAGCTTCACTTATATGTGCAAACTGAGTTACAATATTTTCATGCCTTCTACTTGTGATAATTTTTTGGCTTTAGATTTTATGAACCATGAAAGTTACTCATGTATACATGTGTCATATGTGCAAAAATCAAGGGAAGTAAAAATGGATGACATATACATATACAACATGTACACCTTGTCTCTTTTGTTAGCCACATTTCAGATTAAGCAACGCCGAGGACGGCTTTGTTTTCAAGAAGGGAGGATGATGAGGACATGACTACCTTAGATACAATCAAAAATATTGCATACATGCATATTTGTCAGGTGATTTCTAGTGCAAATTATTCAATAATCTATTTATGTTATCCAGAACAAAAATACTTCACACACTTTTGTGTTTTGTCTAATTGCAGGTGTATGGGACATTTGTACAATCCACATATGAATATAAGGGAAAAAGGAGAAGTTTAGGTCCTATTCAAAAAGTCCTCTCACGTCACTTTTGGGCCAAGAGAAGATAGAGTCCAAGTCTCTCACGTTCTGGATTCAGATTTGAACTGCACAGACATACATAACTCAAAACGTCAACAACTTTTTCATACGGACTCCGAATCGGGTGATTCTTTTTTTGTTGAAAAGTAGATTTCGTGCTATTTCAAACCCAATTGGAATCACCTTCAAATTCGTCCGGAGCATTGAGATATCGGCGAAACAATCTGATGTTGCAGCAGAATCCGAGTCAAACAACAAGTCCAAAGGTGTTGCACCACCTCCACTTGGGCCCATGAGCCTTGTACGACCTAGGGTTAGTTTTAGGCTGCCTTGGGACGTCCTTCCACCTCCTTGTCCGCCACTGCTTGCTCCTATATAAGTAGATCCATCTAGTAGCTTTTTCCTTGGGATTTGTTTAGTTAAAAGTTAGCCATTGCAACTTCGTGTACTTCGTTTGTGTCCAACGACCAGACCAAGACCGCTTTCGGATCCCCACCTTTATCAATACTTCATCAATATTCGCAATATTCAGATTGCATTATTATATTCTTGCTTGTTCTTCGATTGTGTGCAGGAATAGACCTTCGTGGTCAGGCTGATCGTGCTTCCAGCATCGTCAGTAACCTCGGGAGACTGGTTTAGCGTTTGCTAAGGCGCAACGTCGTGCACGTTTGTAGTCGAATCGTCAAAGTTGTCTCCACCAAATCGATAGTTATCATCTCAGCGAAAGATCGGGACACCCTCGCCTCTATCACATGTTGTGGATGATTGTCAAATTCGTGTTGCTCTTGGTGAGGAGGGTTGTCAATCTCATGTTGCTCTTGTCGTGGATGATTCCCAATGTCTTCATGCTCTTGGTGAACTTGATGTCCTTGAGGAGCTTGTGGAGGGGCTTGCCGAGCTCGAGGAGGAACTTGACGATGCACGCGAGCTTGAAATCTCCGTTCGTGAGCTTCTTCGCGAAGTGCTTCTTCATGTTCACGAGCTTGTCGGCCTCGATTGGCTACGGCTCGACTTGAATCTTGGAGGGCACGTTGCGCCTCAAGTGCTTGAGCTTCACGGAGTTGTTGTTCTTGGCGTTGTGCCTCGGCATCTTGTGCATCTTGGTGGAGATGCGCTCGCTCTTCCTCTTGATGTTGTCGTTGTCGTTGCCATTCCCGTGCTAGCGCAAAAGCCACTTCGGTTTGACGTTGTCGGTGCTCTTGAGAGTCGGTGTCGCGTAGAGGATTGAGGCTTGCTTGACGATCGTTGCACGCGACACGTCGAAGAGTGTTCGATGTCGATGTACTTGAGCCGGAGAGGGTGAAGTCGGAGTGTCGACTTGAATGGCTCCGTCTTGATGAGGACGAAGTGGAAGAAGAGCGGTTGAGCAACAAAGCACGAATCTCGTCCATTCTTGCGCCGTTCTCTTGCTTGTGATCGTCGAGCTTGTGGTCGAAGTAGTCCCTTGTACGTTGCTCGGAGAGTCGCAAGTCGGCGGCGAGGTTGCCGATGCGTTCACTCATTGCTTGCTGCTCTTGATGCAAAGCACATTGTGCACCAAAGAGGTGGCTCTTGGTGACGTAGGAGTTCATGTCATCGTCGTGCTCAATGAAGAGTGGGTTGGTAGAAGTACTTGGCCTATCCATCATTCCAAGAGAAATATGTGAGTGGGAGAAAGAGAAGAACGTATACCAAATGTACCTTGACCGAAGTTGAAGGTGGATCAATGATCACTCCAATGTGGAACAAGGAAATAGCACAATTGGTACTAATTCTTGTCGGTTTCTCACACCTACACAAGTAAAAGCTTATGGTGGAGCTTGGTTAGGATGGTGGCACAAAATTTGATGCAATTGTTAGTGAGCTTCAATAATGTTGGAAAATATTCGCAAGTTTGCAATGCAAAAAGTAGACCAAGCAATATAAGGTATACGGAAACACACACGCAAAGAGATAAGTGGGGTCGTGCAACCAAGGATGAGCCAAAATGTGGAATCCACAAAAATGCTCTTGTTGCACAACACTAGAGAGACGCTAGCACGATTGCACAATAGGCGGATACGAAGACTTATGCACAACCTACTTAGCAAAAATGCAACGACTTCTATCCCAAGTATGCTCTATGCAAGGTGTTTCTATGATATGATCCAAGATGATCTAGTATGGCAATCTTAATGTTCTATGATGCTATGGTTCTTGCTTAAAAGCTCTTTGCTTATCTTTCCCTTTTGCTTAAAAGCTTGTTTCGCTCTTTGTTGTTTGAGCTCTTTTCTCATGCAATGCTTCACGAACCAAGATAGCAATTGTGTATGCGATGACAACCTTGTGACACAAGAGATGATAGCAAGATATGCAACAATTATGTATGTATGCTATGGGAAGTATGATCACTAATGTGCACAAGTCGCGTTGCCGGCAATGCTCAAAGGCTAGTCTCGATGGGTAAGCGACGCAAAGGAGTAAGGCTATGATGGCTATCAAACTAATGGCAAGAATGATATGTCCAATACCAAGGTGAGGTTACCGTTCGTTGGTTCCTTGTAAGCAAGAAACGGTTGATGGTGTCAAAATTGGTGAAATGGTTGTTGTCGGTGACACGTCCATGGCGAAGATGAGCGGCGGTGATGTTGTTGTCGAACCGTACCTAAATAGCCGAAACACAATAGGATACGGAACCGCAACTCAAATTCTCCAGACAAAACGAGACAAAATTGTCGGAGTTGCAAGTGGTAAGCGATGGTTGTGTATGTGGTATATGGCGGTGCTATGCGGAAGTGTATGTGGTATGCGGAAGTATATGTGGGCACCTGATGAGGACATCAATACCATTGTTACACCCACAGCCCCTACTGTTACATATACTGGACCAATTACTAGAGCTCGCGCACGCCAATTAAATTACCAGGTACTTTCATTTCTTGGTAATGATTCTAATGTTCATGAGATTATGATGCTGCCTAAATTGGATACATTTGTTTTGCTTTCAAATGAAGGGCCTAGCTTGGAGAAGGATGAACATTGGAGCAAGAACACGCATGGAGTTGATGGCATGCGCAAGGGGATCAAGAACGGAGTTACAAGTGATGATTTCAGGACTTTGAAGCCGCCATAAGGAGTGCATGAAGCCATGGACGAAATATACAAGATGCCACTTCATAATATTCGTCCATAGGCTATTCTAGGTGCTGCGTCACCTTATTAATGGGCCAGGCCCATGTAATTTCGAAATACTTAAGTATAGGCTATTTTTAGAGTCCGTATGTGTGGGGAAACAAGAGTTAGGGTTGGTTTCGGACCCCACCCTCAAGGGCCACGAAATTCCCCTCTCTTCCTCCATATATACAGCCCTTAGGGCGTCGTTTAGACTTTGGGTTTTGTTTAGATTAAAAGTTCGCCATAGCTGCAACTTCTCGTACTTCGTTTGTGTCCAACGACCAGACCAAGACGTCATAGAACCCCACCTTGATCAATAAAGCTTTCATCTTATATTCGCAATATCCCGATTGCAATCTCAGTTTCTTGCTTGTTCTTCGTTTGCTCGCAGGAAACAGGCCCTCGTGGTCAGGTTGATCGTGCTCCGGCGTGGTCAATAACCCCTCGGAAGTTGGTTTAGCGATTGCTAAGGCGCGACGTCTCGCACGTTCGTAGTCGGATCGTCAAGGTCGACTCCCACAGAAAACGATAGCCACCATCTCATCGAAACATCGGGACACCTTTGCCTTTATCAAGTGGTATCAGATTTCCAGGTTGCTCGGTGAGATTTTTACAGTTTTTCGTAGATTAGATCGAGTCTGTTCTTCATACCTACAGTCCACGAAAAAGCCACAAAAAAATTAGGGTTAGTTCATCATATCCGAACCAATCTGAGCCTTTGCATAATCTTTTTAGGGTTTTTGCTTTGTTGAATTTGCGGTTGCATCGTCGTGTCAAGTTGCTGGTCTTAGAGTCTAGTCTTTTAGAGTTTCGAGTTCTGGTCATAAGTTGTCACGCCGCCGCCGCACCATCATCATCGCCCATCTACCACCATTGCTTATCCGCCACCGTTCTGAATCCGTATCCATATACCACCACCAATCCGTATCCATATACCACCACCAATCTGTATCCATATACCACCACCAATCTGTAATCATATATCCACCACCAATCCGAGTTCTTCTCATATTAGGTTTGTTCTTGAGATCAATCTCAATTCCGATTCGTGTTTCCTTGCCTGCGTAGGTCTCGGAAAAAAAAAAGAGTCTGGAGACCCCCGGGCAGTTTTTAGGCCAAAATTTTCACGGGCAAAAATATTTTTTCCCTATCCTATTTTTAGGTTTTTCTGAGTCTTTTGAGCCACGTGCCATCATAGTGATTTTTTGTCGCACTTTTTCGTCGTCGCTGCCCTGATTTCCGAAAAAAAAAGTGAAAAAAAATTTCGTGCCCATCCTATCAGTTTGACGAGGGAAGAGTTTTGAGACACTCGCCATTATAGTAATTTTTCGCAAAAAAGAAAAAGAGGAGCGCAAAAAAAAAGAGGAGCGCAAAAAAAAAGCGAAAAAAAAAGTTCCAGAGTGTGCTTTTCCCTTATTTACGTGCAGCGCCGTGATTTTGTTAGTGTTCTAGGCTCGCGTCTCTAGCACGGTCTAGCCTAGGACCAGCACAGTACCGTCGTTGAGCGTTTATTCAACTTTGCATCTCTGAATTGATTATTGCTGACCCTTTTTGCTACCATACTATAAGCCTTCCCAGCTCCACATACCTCTACGTCGTGCGTTTGACTCTCCCTGGCAATCGCTCTATCCAAGCTTTTGAGAGTTTTGACTACAATGGTTGCCGATCACCGCCTGCTGCTGGGTAAGAACTGGTAAGAATTTGAGATTTGCTTGACGGATTTGTGACACCCGCCACCACCACCTCTTGTTAGTATTCTATAGGATCATATTCTTGTGTGTTTTCTATTGTTGCTAACCATGGCAGGATCACAAGCCGACGAGACTGACTGGGAGAACATGACGAATCAGGAGTTGCATGATAAATTTCAGCAAATGATGAATGGACAGGTGCAGGATGTGCTAAACAGATTTGAAGAGGCCATGGAGAAGATAGATGACATGGAGAAGACGTTCGAAACTAAGCTCGATAACAGGTTTAATGAATTGCTCGCGCGTCTTCCACCACCACCACCGGCTGCACCTAACGCACCTCTACAACAACAACAACGACGACTACCTACACATCGTGAAACAGCCCTCCGCCGAGCGAGCCGTCTCCCTCTTGCACCTGGCCAAACTGTTGGTGCTGCTGTTGCTACTTCTGTGGCTCCTGCTGCTGATGCGGAGGAGGATGATTTTGCTGGCGATTACGAGGATGAGGTTGATCAAAATCAGAACTACGTGCCACCACCAGCACATCAACCATCAGGTCGTCCACATGCAAATAATGGCAATGGTAGGGCTCACCCTCAGGTACGAGATCATGACCATCTCCCTAAACTAAAATTGAATATTCCACCATTTGAGGGTAGATATGTTCCTGATATATATCTTACTTGGGAGTTAGAAACTGAACAACGATTTACATGTTTACAATATCCCGAGGAGAGACGTGTTCCTGCTGCTGTTTGTGCATTCACTAGTTTTGCATGTGTTTGGTGGTCTGAGCATTGTAGATTATATCCCATTCCTGCTACTTGGGCTGCTTTGAAAACTGCTATGCGTACTCGTTGGATTCCACCATATTATCAACGTGAATTACTTCAAAAATTGCAGCGCTTAAGACAAGGAAAAAATTCTGTAGAAGAATATTATCAGGAATTACAAACTGGCATGATTAGATGTGGTATTGTTGAGGAGAATGAAGCTATGCTTGCACGTTTTATGGGTGGATTAAATAGAGAGATTCAGACGATTCTAGAGTATAAGGAGTATACTAATATCACTCGTTTATTCCATCTTGCTTGTAAAGCTGAACGTGAAGTGCAGGATCGACAGGCATTGGCGCGGACTAACTTTTCTGCAGGTCGACCTTCTTCATGGACACCACGTGCATCATCTACTTCCACACGTTCTGCTACACCGGCGCCTCCGTCGGCTGCCACCTCCAACCGTGATACAATAAAGCAGGCACAATCACCACTATGTGCCAAGAGCACACCTTCTGGGCCTGCAAAGAACTCTTCTTCATCCATGGCATCAACAGGGCAAACACATGATATTATTTATCGACGTTGCAAGGGTGGAGGTCATTATGCGAGAGAATGCCCATCTAAGCGTGTGATGATTGTTACTGAGGATGGTGGGTATGAGTCCGCTAGTGACTATGATGAGGAGACTTTGGCTCTTATTACACGTGACGAACACGGTGGAGACGATTCTGATCATGAGACGCAATACATGGCTCCTGAAGATGCTGACAGGTATGAATGTTTAGTTGCTCAACGTGTTTTGAGTGTGCAGGTTACACAAGCTGAGCAAAATCAGAGGCATAATTTGTTCCATACAAAGGGAGTTGTGAAGGAACGTTCTATTCGCGTGATCATAGATGGAGGGAGTTGCAACAACTTGGCTAGCATCGAGATGGTGGAGAAGCTATCTCTCACCACAAGACCACATCCACATCCTTACTACATCCAATGGTTCAACAACAGCGGCAAGGTTAAGGTAACACGTACTGTTCGTGTGCATTTTAGTATCTCTACATATGCTGATTATGTTGATTGTGATGTCGTACCTATGCAAGCATGTTCCTTATTACTTGGTAGACCATGGCAATTTGATAAAAATTCTATTCACCATGGTAGAAACAATCAGTATACTCTTGTTCATAAGGATAAAAATATTACTTTGCTTCCTATGACTCCTGATTCCATTTTGAAAGATGATATTAATAGAGCTAATAAAGCAAAACAGGAGAAAACTAAGAGTGAAAATCAGATTGTGGCAAAAGAATTTGAGCAACAAATGCAGCCTAATAATAATAAACAATCTAGTGTTGCTTCTGAAATTAAATTGAAAAGTGCATGTTTACTTGCCACCAAATCTGATATTGATGATCTAGATTTTAGCAAATCTGTTTGCTATGCTTTTGTGTGCAAAGAGGCATTATTTTCATTCGAGGACGTGCCTTCCTCTTTGCCTCCTGCTGTCACTAACATTTTGCAGGAGTTCGCCGACGTCTTTCCACAAGACGTGCCACCGAGATTACCACCTATTCGCGGGATTGAGCATCAAATTGACTTAATTCCCGGTGCATCATTACCCAACCGGGCACCATACCGTACCAATCCAGAGGAGACGAAGGAGATTATGCGTCAAGTACAAGAACTGCTCGACAAAGGTTATATACGCGAATCCCTTAGTCCTTGTGCTGTTCCTATCATTTTAGTGCCGAAAAAGGATGGTACGTCGCATATGTGCGTTGATTGTAGAGGCATTAATAATATTACTATTCGTTATCGTCATCCTATTCCTAGGCTAGATGATATGCTTGATGAATTGAGTGGCTCTACAATATTCTCCAAAGTTGATTTGCGTAGTGGTTACCATCAAATTCGTATGAAATTGGGCGATGAATGGAAAACAGCATTTAAAACTAAGTTTGGATTATATGAGTGGTTAGTCATGCCTTTTGTTTGGGGTACCGCACAGGAAGAAGCCTTCACGGTATTGAAAGATAAGTTGACACATGCTCCTTTACTCCAACTTCCTAATTTCAATAAGACTTTTGAGCTTGAATGTGATGCTAGTGGAATTGGATTAGGAGGTGTGTTATTACAAGATGGAAAACCTGTTGCATACTTTTCTGAAAAATTGAGTGGGCCTAGTCTGAACTATTCTACTTATGATAAAGAATTATATGCTCTTGTTCGGACCTTAGAAACATGGCAACATTATTTATGGCCCAAGGAATTTGTTATACATTCTGATCATGAATCTTTGAAACACATTAAAAGTCAAGCAAAACTGAACCGTCGACATGCTAAATGGGTTGAATTCATTGAGACTTTCCCTTATGTGATTAAACACAAGAAGGGTAAAGAAAATGTTATTGCTGATGCCTTGTCTCGTCGTTATACTATGCTTTCACAACTTGACTTTAAAATATTTGGTTTGGAGACCATCAAGGATCAATATGTTAATGATGCTGAATTTAAAGATGTATTGCAGAATTGTAAGGAAGGGAGAACTTGGAACAAGTTCGTTCTTAACGATGGATTTGTGTTTCGTGCTAACAAGCTATGCATTCCAGCTAGCTCCGTTCGTCTTTTGTTGTTGCAGGAGGCGCATGGAGGAGGATTAATGGGACACTTTGGCGTCAAGAAGACGGAGGATATACTTGCTACACATTTCTTTTGGCCAAAGATGAGACGGGATGTTGAGCGTTTTGTTGCTCGCTGCAATACATGTCAAAGAGCTAAGTCACGACTCAATCCTCATGGTTTATATATGCCTTTGCCTGTACCTAGTGTTCCTTGGGAGGATATATCTATGGACTTTGTTTTAGGTTTACCTAGAACAAAGAAGGGGAGGGATAGCATATTTGTTGTCGTGGATAGGTTCTCGAAAATGGCACACTTTATACCATGTCATAAAAGCGATGATGCTGTTAATGTTGCTGATTTGTTCTTTCGTGAAATTATTCGCTTACATGGTGTGCCAAATACTATTGTTTCAGATCGTGATACTAAATTTCTTAGCCACTTTTGGAGATGTTTATGGGCTAAGTTGGGGACTAAGCTGCTTTTTAGTACTACTTGTCACCCCCAAACTGATGGACAAACTGAAGTAGTCAATAGAACATTGTCTACTATGCTTAGGGCTGTTTTGAAGAATAACAAGAAAATGTGGGAAGAATGCTTGCCTCATATTGAATTTGCTTATAATCGTTCATTGCATTCTACTACTAAGATGTGCCCTTTTGAAATTGTGTATGGTTTCCTACCTCGTGCACCTATTGATTTGTTGCCTCTTCCATCTTCGGAGAAGGTTAATTTTGATGCTAAAGAATGTTCTGAATTGATTTTAAAAATGCATGAGTTAACTAAGGAAAACATTGAGCGTATGAATGCTAAATATAAACTTGCTGGAGATAAGGGTAGAAAACATGTTGTGTTTGCACCTGGAGATCTTGTTTGGTTACATTTGCATAAAGATAGATTTCCTAATCTGCGCAAATCAAAGCTAATGCCACGTGCTGATGGTCCTTTTAAGGTTTTAGAGAAAATAAATGATAATGCATATAAACTTGAGCTACCTGCAGATTTTGGGGTTAGTCCCACTTTTAACATTACAGATTTGAAGCCTTATTTGGGTGAGGAAGATGAGCTTCCGTCGAGGACGACTTCATTTCAAGAAGGGGAGGATGATGAGGACATCAATACCATTGTTACACCCACAGCCCCTACTGTTACATATACTGGACCAATTACTAGAGCTCGCGCACGCCAATTAAATTACCAGGTACTTTCGTTTCTTGGTAATGATTCTAATGTTCATGAGATTATGATGCTGCCTAAATTGGATACATTTGTTTTGCTTTTAAATGAAGGGCCTAGCTTGGAGAAGGATGAACATTGGAGCAAGAACACGCATGGAGTTGATGGCATGCGCAAGGGGATCAAGAACTGATAGAGGCGAGGGTCCCGATCTTTCGATGAGATGATAACTATCGATTTGGTGGAGACGACTTTGACGATCCGACTACAAACGTGCACAACGTTGCGCCTTAGCAATCGCTAAACCAATCTCCTGAGGTTACTGACGATGCCGGAAGCACGGTCAGCCTGACCACGAAGGTCTATTCCTGCAAGCAATCGAAGAACGAGCAAGAATATGATAAAGCAATCTGAATATTGCAAATATATATGAGGTATTGATAATGGTGGGGATCCGTAAGCGGTCTTGGTCTGGTCGTTGGACACAAACGAAGTACACGAAGTTGCAATGGCTAACTTTTAACTAAACAAATCCCCAGGAAAAAGCTACTAGATGGATCTACTTATATAGGAGCAAGGGGTGGCGGCCAAGGAGGTGGGAGGACGTCCCAAGGCAGCCTAAAACTAACCCTAGGTCGTACAAGGCTCATGGGCCCAAGTGGAGGTGATGCAACACCTTTGGGCTTGTAGTTTGACTAGGATTCTGCTGCAACGTCAGATTGTTTCGTCCGTAACTCAACGCTCCGGACGAATTTGAAGGTGAATCCAATTGGGTTGGAAAGAGCACGAAATCTAGTTTCCAACAAAAAAAGAATCACCCAATTCGGAGTCCGTATGAAAAAGTTGTTGGCGTTTTGAGTCAGGTATGTTTGTGCAGTCCGAATCTGAATCCAGAACGTGAAAGACTTGGACTCTATCTTCTCTTGGCCCAAAAGTGACGTGAGAGGACTTTTTGAACACAACATAAACTTCTCCTTTTCCCTTATCTTCATATGTGGATTGTACAAATGTCCCATACACCTGCAATTAGACAAAACACAAAAGTGTGTGAAGTATTTTTGTTCTGGATAACATAAATAGATTATTGAATAGTTTGCATTAGAAATCACCTGACAAATATGCATGTATGCAATATTTTTGGTCGTATCCAAGGTAGTCATGTCCTCATCATCCTCCCCTTTTTGAAAACAAAGCCGTCCTCGGCGTTGCTTAATCTGAAATGTGGCTAACAAAAGAGACAACGTGTACATGTTGTATATGTATATGTCATACAGTTTAACTTCCCTTGATTTTTGCATGTATGACACATGTATACATGAGTAACTTTCATAGTTCATAAAAAATAAAGCCAAAAAATTATCACAAGAAGTAGAAGGCATGAAAATATTAGAACTCAGTTTGCACATATAAGTGAAGCTCTTATTCATTTCAAAAGATTCGCAATGTTCATCATTAAACCATCCCAACTTTGGTGAATAAACCTTACTTGCATCAAATTTACATGCTACAACATGCTTAAATAAGCAAACATGCAATAAGTCATTGGACACAGAATCATCACCAAGATTGGAGGCCATATCAAAATGATTAAACATTAGTTCTTTTGCATCAACAGTTAATTCAATGGGTGCACTCAAAATTATTGATATTTCAGTTGTTTGATCACATGACGCATTCATGACAGTAACAAGATTCTCTAAAATAGGTGGTGTGCTCAAATCAACAGGTAACTCAATACATGACGCATTCAAGTTAACTAGGCATGCATCATTCTCATGTGAATTTATATCATCAATACCTTTATTGTTACCTTGTGGCAAAGATGTAGCTGATTTAGGTACGGACGTTGGCAATGTACCATACCCTTGAGATGATGCCGCGCTCATAATCCGAGGTGCAATGATGGAGGAACCCACCGGCGGTGGTGAGCATGAACTGGAATAGTAGTTGTCGTAGTCACCTAATGCATCCTCCTGTATCTGTCTCTCAAAGGTACAGGCACGGACATACATACCAGTAATGCAACGAGGAATATACTGAAATCTTGCCTGAATATTATGGTTCAAACCACCAAAAAATCTATTCATTGTATCATTCTCAGATTCTTCTATGTCACAATGATGCATATAAGATTTGAACTCTTGGTAGTACGCATGAACAGTGTTGTTGCCTTGTTTAAATTGTTCAAATTTGCGAAGCAATTCACGACGATAATAAGGAGGGAAAAATTGTTGTCTCATTACAGCTTTCAAAACTTTCCAAGTTGTGGGTTGGTTATCAATGTTTTTCTTACAATGTACACTCCACCAAACAGAAGCAAAACCAGTAAATGCTCTAATGGTAGCTCGTACTCTCTCAAGTTCAGAAAAATCATGGTGACTAAAAACTTGTTCTACTTCAAGCTCCCAAGCTAGATAAATAGCAGGATTAAATCTACCCTCAAATGATGGTAAAGAGATAACCTGACCATATGCTTGTGTGTGTTGTCCCAACTCTCGTGATGGTGAAGATGTGTCCGTCGTCCAAGAACTTCTATCTCTGGAACCTGTCATGATTAGTAGAAACAAGAACCAAAATTCGAGAATAATGTTCCTATGAACTACTAGGATGTGGTTGTAAAGTGCTCACAGTAAAGCAAATATCAATATCTTACAAGTTCTTACCATGCGGCAGGTGGTGACAGGCAACCAGCGGTGTCAAATAACTCTGAAGATTGTGTAAAGCGATTGCCAGGGGAACGTGCGTATACACGGTGTAGAAATATGTGGAGCTGGGTTGGCTATATATGGTAGCAAAAGATTAGCAATAATCAATTCAGAGATGTAATGTTGAATAAACGCTCAACGACGGTACTGTGCTGGTTCTAGGCTAGACCGAACTAGAGACGCGAGTCTAGAACACTAATGAGGTCACGTCGTAGCACAACCAGCATCAATGAAGGATACTAAGTAGCTCTGGACAGCAAGATATAAGTGAAGATCACAACGGCAGTAAAGATAATGATGTGAAACAACAGCCAAGTTGTTTTACTGAACAGTGCACAAAACAGATTCCAATCCGAATTCAACTACGAGATTGAGTCTAAAAAGATCCGAATTTTGTTTTTTTTCTCTTTTTTTCCTCGCACTTTTTTTTTCTTTCTCTCCTTTTTTTCTCTGACTTTTTTTTTCTCGTTTTTCTCTCTCTCTTTTTTTTCTCCCTCTTTCCAAAACAAACTAGATAAGATGCAGATTGGATCAAGTGAAGATGTGAACGATCTCAACTATTATTATGACAATGAATGGTGGGTAGCACATGGTGGAAATTGATGGATGGGTGGTGGACAGCGGAAGAGATAATGATGCAGCGGTGGCGTGACTAATGTGAACAGAACTCGAAACTCTAAACAAACTAGACACTAAGACCAGCAACTCGACACGACGATGCAACCGATAATTCAACTATGCAAGCAATGAAAAGAAAATTGCAACGGCTCAGACTGGCTTGGACCAAGGATGAATAGATCTAACTCTTTTTTGTGGCTTTTTCTTGGACAATAGGTAAGAAAATAAATCTAATCTAGGAAAATTGGAAATTCTCACCGAGCAACCTGAAAACTGATACCACTTGATAGAGGCAAAGGTGTCCCGATGTTTCGATGAGATGGTGGCTATCGTTTTCTGTGGGAGTCGACCTTGACGATCCGACTACGAACGTGCGAGACGTCGCGCCTTAGCAATCGCTAAACCAACTTCCGAGGGTTATTGACCACGCCGGAGCACGATCAACCTGACCACGAGGGTCTGTTTCCTGCGAGCAAACGAAGAACAAGCAAGAAACTGAGATTGCAATCGGGATATTGCGAATATAAGATGAAAGCTTTATTGATCAAGGTGGGGTTCTGTGACGTCTTGGTCTGGTCGTTGGACACAAACGAAGTACGCAAAGTTGCAGCTATGGCGAACTTTTAATCTAAACAAAACCCCAAAGTCTAAACGACGCCCTAAAGGTTGTATATATGGAGGAAGAGGGGGGAATTTCGTGGCCCTTGAGGGTGGAGTCCGAAACCAACCCTAACTCTTGTTTCCCCACACATACGGACTCTAGAAATAGCCTATACTTAAGTATTTCGAAATTACATGGGCCTGGCCCATTAATAAGGTGACGCAGCACCTAGAATAGCCTATGGACGAATATTATGAAGTGGCATCTTGTATATTTTGTCCATGGCTTCATGCACTCCTTATGGCGGCTTCAAAGTCCTGAAATCATCACTTGTAACTCCGTTCTTGATCCCCTTGCGCATGCCATCAACTTCATGCGTGTTCTTACTCCAATGTTCATCCTTCTCCAAGCTAGGCCCTTCATTTGAAAGCAAAACAAATGTATCCAA
Organism: Triticum urartu; assembly: GCF_056163025.1. Taxonomy (NCBI): domain Eukaryota; kingdom Viridiplantae; phylum Streptophyta; class Magnoliopsida; order Poales; family Poaceae; genus Triticum; species Triticum urartu. Next base: position 373,718,626 of record NC_141879.1, read on the forward strand.
TTTAGGCAGCATCATAATCTCATGAACATTAGAATCATTACCAAGAAACGAAAGTACCTGGTAATTTAATTGGCGTGCGCGAGCTCTAGTAATTGGTCCAGTATATGTAACAGTAGGGGCTGTGGGTGTAACAATGGTATTGATGTCCTCATCAAGAACGGAGTTACAAGTGATGATTTCAGGACTTTGAAGCCGCCATAAGGAGTGCATGAAGCCATGGACGAAATATACAAGATGCCACTTCATAATATTCGTCCATAGGCTATTCTAGGTGCCGCGTCACCTTATTAATGGGCCAGGCCCATGTAATTTCGAAATACTTAAGTATAGGCTATTTTTAGAGTCCGTATGTGTGGGGAAACAAGAGTTAGGGTTGGTTTCGGACCCCACCCTCAAGGGCCACGAAATTCCCCTCTCTTCCTCCATATATACAGCCCTTAGGGCGTCGTTTAGACTTTGGGTTTTGTTTAGATTAAAAGTTCGCCATAGCTGCAACTTCTCGTACTTCGTTTGTGTCCAACGACCAGACCAAGATGTCACAGACCCCCACCTTGATCAATAAAGCTTTCATCTTATATTCGCAATATCCCGATTGCAATCTCAGTTTCTTGCTTGTTCTTCGTTTGCTCGCAGGAAACAGGCCCTCGTGGTCAGGTTGATCGTGCTCCGGCGTGGTCAATAACCCCTCGGAAGTTGGTTTAGCGATTGCTAAGGCGCGACGTCTCGCACGTTCGTAGTCGGATCGTCAAGGTCGACTCCCACAGAAAACGATAGCCACCATCTCATCGAAACATCGGGACACCTTTGCCTTTATCAGCACCGGAACAAAATTTGGCGAAATATGGACGGAAAACGGGGCAGTAGATGGAGATGTTGCTGCCAGGGGCCGGATGTCTGGGCTTGATGGCCGGATGTCCGGGCTATCGGGCTGGATGTCCGGGCTCTGGATCCATGGACGAACATGATGAACACCGCGTGGAGAGGTCAAATCCGGGCAAAATTCGGAGAGATTTGTGGATGGAAAATGGGGAAAAGTGGATGGAAGGCTAGATCTACCTGCAACACACGAAATCCGCGGATCAAATCCAACAAAACTTCATCACACCAACAAATCACAAAAAAAACTAGGGCTATTTTTGTGGGGAATTTTCGAATTAGGGACAAAATCAACAAAAACAAGGCTAGAAACACAACGGGGAGGCTCCGAAATCATGATCAACGTGGCTCTAGATACAATGATGATGTAGGGTGGGAACCCTAGGGGCCGATCTTTCACGAAAGGAGTGGATCCCGCAAAGAACACAAGGAACACGAGGGAAATCATGAGGGGAAACACGAGAGACACACTAAACCAACAAGAAATAGTCACACATATGCTAGATCTATGAACACAAAGGAAGATACAAGATCCACATACAACTAAGGACGATACAAGTAGCATGATCTTCTCCGTGAGGAGGTCTTGATGGTTTTCTCCGCTAGGAGGTCTTGAATCCAAGTGGATCTTCTCCGTAGAGGGGTCGCGGTCTCTCTCGTGGAGTAGATCCGATATGGATGAGTGAAGCTCTATCTCTCAAATGAGCTATCACAACGCTAACCCTAAAACGTAGGTAGGAGAAGAGTATATATAGTCTATGTGGGCGAAGGGGTACACGGGCCTCGGCCCTTACACGGTGCGCAGACAGGGGAGGCCGGACGTCCGGGCATCGGGCCGGATGTCCGGGCTGTGGAGGCCGGATGTCCGGGCTGGTGAGGCTGGCCTTATCGCTCTCGGGTTCGGGGTTGTCCGGATTTCCGGGCTGGAGGCCAGATATCCGGGTGCTCGGGAAGGGCCGGATGTCCGGGCTGGCGGGGCCGGATGTCCGGGGCCTGTAGGTGCTTGGTGGTTGAGCAACTGTTGTGGACGATGCTCCAGGGCCCGGATGTCCGGGGTCACGGCCGGACGTCCGGGGCCTGGGAGGTGTTCTTGTCTCCTTCCGTTGGTTCTCTTCATCCATGGACTTGGGGACTTGTCCGTCTTCACGCGCATCTTCGGGGGGGTCCTCTTGGTACCTAATCATTCACGCGCATCTTCGGGAGGGTCCTCTTGGTACCTAATCATGCACAACATTTCGGACTTAGGTAGTATCCATGTCTCGAGAGGATCATATGTAATGTCACTAAGGAGAGAAGTCACCTCGGTCTTGAGAGCTCTAGCTCTAGCTCGAGTCATAGGTCCTCTTGGCACTTCGTGAGACGATGGTAGGTCCATGGTGATGATCGTAGGATGCTCTGCATCATTTTATTTCTGCACAAAAACAACACCATGGTAGTTCTGCTGAAAACAACGTTAGTCCGGGGTTAGTTTCATTCAAATCATGCAAATTAGAGTCCAAAACAAGAGGAAAAGCGTTAGGAGAAGTAGATACGACGGAGACATATCAGCGGCGACTGTGGTGGATGGGGAACTCCTATGGTGTGCTCCGTCTGCATCAGCAGCAGAGGATATGAAGAGAAGGTGAGGTGTAGGGGTGGTGGATCCCGGCCAAGAAGGAAGGAGGGACGAACCTAGGGCCGCCGGAGACGCGCCGGCGAAGGCCTGCCCGAAACCCTAGCCACGGGGGTAGGGTTCTGAGCGGGCGATAGAGGCCGGGAGCGGAGAATCTGGCCGGGGGGGGGGGGGGGGAGGGAGGCGCGGACCATGGGGAGCTCGGAGGCGTGTTGCGTGGCGTCGGAGAAGCGGTCGACGTGGGTGGTCGCGGCGGCTTCATGAGCGAGATGGGGAGGGGGCGAGCCCGTGCTTCGTGTTTTTTTTCTTTAGAAATCTGCTTGGACCGCGGGTTGAAGACCCCAAATCAGAGGGGCTTTTTTGCATAAACGAAATGTTTTCTCATATATGCCACTTAAAATAGGATTCCTGGTCGAATACGTAATTCAGCAGTGACTTTTTTTTGCAAAAAAGCCTACGACGGACAACCAGAAAGCAATCGTTGGTTTGTTATTACTAGCAAACATACCCGTGCATTCCAACGGGAAAACGCAGGGCATGAAAATTAGGTTCAGATATATAAAAATTCTAGTGGTGCAATATCAATCATGTTGAACATGTACCTTTATGATCCTAGATAGCATTGGCGGTTTTTTTACCGTTAAAATAATTCTTTTTCTTCCTCCACCTATTATCTCAACCTCTCAGTTCCAACCCGCGGCTGCAGGAAATGGCACCTCAGATAGCAATGCGCTACATGAACACCATCGAATAAATGGAAGCAATAGTCTTCGGTCACCTTACCTGGTACGTGTCTTTGCATATTAGTTTTGAATATGCAAGAAAGATTTTCTATAGTCTAAGAATTTATCATCAAGCTTGGTGCATAAAGGTGTAAGGATAACAAAAAGGGCCAAAGGGGCATACGTGATTTGTACCACAAGTGGTCCCTATGCAAGCTGAAAGTTATCAGTATAATCAAGTCTATTGTTGGATAAATAATTTTTATACAGTCTTAAGATAAATATTCCCTATACCCACGAATACTTATAGTTTGTATATAATACTGAAATATATAATAGTTCAATTTCAAAAAGGTACATTTTGTAATATGTATTATTAAAAACTTATAAATGTATTCAGTTTTCTCTAATGCTATGAATTTTTCAACACCATTCTTTGTTGGTCTAGTAATCAAGAATATGTGCTGCTGATTGCCTCTTATAAGGAGCAGAGAGCAAATGTCTACCATACAGAGTCATGGGTGATAGCAAAACCTGACCAACAATCTTCCTTCGTTGATTGGTTATGTATAAATATAAATCATCTCTCATGCCTTCCATTCGCATGTTATATCGCAGCATTGCATAACTCCTACATATATCTGACGAAGAACTATATGTGGACCTGCAGCCAAACAAATAAACTGAACATGAGCTATATGTCAGAACCTCCATTTGGTGCCATGCATATCATTATTGGCCACGAGCTCAGGAATTCTTGGGACGGCCTCTGCAGGTCGTAATCCTTCACAGGCCAACCAAAAAAGCCACTACCAAGTCACCTAGAGGTAACAAAATCTCTTGGTCTCCAGCGCCATGTAGCAGAAGAGAGAAGCCCCCCTGCATGCTGGTGTCAGAAGCAATGAGCGTCTTGTAGAACATGCAGGGTGTCCGGGCTGGACACTTTCACGACATCGGTGTCCTCTCCGCCAGTCCCAAATTTCCTTGTTGTTCCCTCTCCTTCAAGCATTAGCTTTCCTGTAAACATTACCAACGTAGATCTTTGATGATTCAATTGATATTAACCATGTCTAAATTCAGATGAGTGTGCCAATCCCTCCCTCCCTGCCCCAACCACCAGTGGTAGCGGTGGGATCCGACTCCAAGCGCTGACTTGGCAGCGGGATCCGGCAACCAGCTCTGAATGCCCGTCTTTCTCGGGAAAGAAGAGTTGTACCTCGAGTGTGACGATGATGATAAGGACAACATCGCGCCGTTGGTGGCACGACTGGTCGGGGGTGGAGCTGGGTGAAGTGGCGGGGGCGCGTGGCCGAGGGGGATGCGAGGGGCGCGTGGCCGGGGGCGGCGTGCATTGCCGGCGGCAGAAGGCGCAGGGCGAGGTGCAGCCGTTGGATCGTGCTCGTATTCCGTAGCGGCGGCGCCGCCATCTCTACCTGATGCTCTTCAACTCCATAACCCCACAATCCCAGCCGCTATCGCGCCAATGCTCCGGAGGCGTCTTGAAATCGATGACTTGTTTAGGTCGAAGCCAATTTTGATCATAGCGGAGCCTCCCAGGCTGTAAAGGAATCTGCTTCAAGTTGTAGACGAATCGGGATTTCCTTTTTTTAGAGAAAAAACTGGCGAAGCAACGAGGGCAGTAGTCCAATAGAGAGGAGGCAGCATGGGCCGAGCCCTACGCAACGATGTGGCCCGGTTCGTTAGCTCGAGACAGGAAAAAAACAGAGGCCGAATCATTTTCTTTTCTTACAGGTAGATGCGGGTTTATTAGTCAAATCTACATGTTTTAAAAAAAAATAGTGCGGTGAGCGGGTAGAAGCAATAGCGGTTTTATTATTGGAAAATTGCTTAATTTCAACCGGATGAAAATTCTCTCATGTAAACCCCTCTCTCCGCTCATCACGTGTCCCGCCCACCGCTCCCACCTTATTTTCTCCCTCCAGCCTTATCTTCTCCGCCCATCGCTTCCTTCCTTTTCCCCCTTTTCTCGTTCAATGGCAGAGGAGAGGCAACAAGAGCAGCCTGATTCATCCTCATCCCGCCGGGGCTGCAGTAGAGCGCGAGCGAGGTTGTCGAAGGTCTGTCGTGGCTGCATTGAAGCGCCACCGGAGCTGCATCGTAGCTTCCGCTGTCATTGTCGTGCGTTACGTCGTAGCGCCCGCCATGGCCGCCGCAAGGGAGCGAGGTTGTTGAAGCTCCGCCGTGGTTGCATTGAAGCGCCACCGGAGTTGCATCGCAGCTTCCGCTGTCATCGTCGTGCGTTACGTCGTAGCGCCCGCCATGGCCGCCGCAAGGGAGCGAGGTTGTTGAAGCTCCGCCGCGGTTGCATTGAAGTGCCACCGGAGCTGCATCGCAGCTCCCGCCGCCACCGGCCGCGTTGCAATGGGGCGTGCCAGGAGGCTGCAATGGACCACGCCAGCTGCAATGAAGCTCCGCCGCGGCTGCAATGGAGCACGACGGGGGCGGTAATGGAGCTTCGCCGGGACGCCGACGGTGCTGCGTCAGAGCTTTTTCTTCGTGTGGTCGTCGGCGTTGCGTTGAGCTTGTTTTCCATCGTCTCCGGTGCGGCTGCGTTGGAGCTGTGCCGGTGGCTCCGGTACTGTGAGGTCGCAGACGCAGGCGCCATAGTGAGGTGGGATTGATGGCGAGCACCATTGTTGTGTTCACTGGAGAGGAGGCACAGTGGGATTGATGACGAGCTGCTGCGTGCGATTTTTCTGTGTTGACGTGATCTAAGGGCTACACATGGGGCAATTTGACGGCCACGCGACGGCTCATCCAACGGCTCGCGAGGCGGTTTACAATTGCCTCGCGTCAGCCGTCAGCTGGACGACGCCTAGCACTGGCCTTTATTATTAGGACAAGATAACGTAGATTGAGGAAGGGGAAAAGAAACATGTCTTTATCTCTAACCTTTTCCGTTAGTCACTCCTCCCACCTCTCACAGATCTCCTCCTCGCCTGAACCCGCCACTTCGGCCCCGAACCCTAACCCTGCGCGCTCCCGTAGGATCCAACCGCCCATCAAGCGGTGGCGCTATCGTAGATGCGGAGCTCTATAGCGACCTATCGGGAGAGCCTCTCCCGGCTCGCTGGCGAGGTCGACGACGCCACGGCAGACGAGATCCCCGCGCCGTGGCCATCTCGGCGCGGAGACAACGCCCCTACGCCTCCGTCGTCCGGGCGGCGGAGGCGGTACACCCGCCCGGACCCCGCTGAGCCGGACGAGGTAACGGGCCCTTCCTTATTCTGCCCACGCACGTCTCGTCTCGTGTTAAAATGGTCGGAGTAGAGGCTCCCACGAGACATGTTCTTGTTTGCCCGATGCTGTTCGTTCGCGAGTCTGAGTGCATATACTTGTTAGATATATAAATAGCCTAGCCCGCACACGCCTGATATTAGAAGGCAATTCGTGCTGATGAGCTAACCCTTGCTATTTGACTACTTTGTGGGATGCTGTAGTTGTAGTCTGTTAACAGATACTCCCTCTGTAAAGAAATATAAGAGCGTTTAGATCACTACTTACGGAGGGAGTACTTTCCTTGGAAATTCACTCAATAAGGGAAATAAAATGGTTAGGCTAGTGGTTAGCTAAAGGTATTGGGAAGTGAACCACCTCTGAAGAGAAGGTATGTTCCAAATGAATTTGGTATGTGGTGATATGTTAACTGTGCATCTTAGTCTGACAATGTCTATCTGATCCAAGTGAAGTATATGTTGCTACCTATAAGTATTTTAATAACAGGGTTTTTGTTAGATGTTATTGATGTTCCATCACTCTCCAAATGTTGGATCGCATAGCAAACTATTATTTGGTATGGTTGGGCAAGGCTTTAATGCATGGTTGCATGATTTGGACTTGTTATGAACACATCGTGCTGTATTTCTATGTGGCTAACTGTGGAAGTAGAGCAGTATCAGTGCAGTGCCCCCTGATGCAATAGCATTTTTTTTGCTGTAGATTTCTAAACTCAAGGAAGATATTGAAAAAATTCAAGCTTCTGAGGCTGAAATAAAGGCATTGTCCTTCAATTATGCTGCCATGTTGAAGGAAAAGGAGGTATGCATGATTGGAAGGTCCCCCCCCCCCCCCCCCCCCCCAACACACACACACACAAAAAAAAAAACCTATTGTGTATCTGTTTATCAGAATCAGATTGCTGATGCTGAAAACATTGTTTTTTAGATGCTAGACGCATGCATTGAGCTTCTTTGGCGGCTTAGTGCCAGTAAAACAGTTAATTCGTTTAATGGTAAACTGGTGATGACATTTGAAAGCATACAATATCAACTCGGTGACAATATGGCTCACAATATTTCTGAGCATCCAGCGGTGCATATGTTATGACAGGAGCAACTGGTAAAACTTCGTGATGAAAATGGCTCATTGAGAAGAAGTATGGAGAGCTCTAACTATAAGGCAGTCTCAGGCAATTCTAATGTAATCGAGTAATTTGATATCCACATCTAGTACTGATCACTTAGCATGCTGTATGCCATGTCACCAACTTCAGTTTTTATAGGGTACTTTGCAAAGATCACCTAGCAGAATGCGAAGGAACACAGATCAAGAAAAAACATCGAGTGTCTTAAAACAGAATGGGTATGGTGGTGGTGCTTCACAGGTTATACAGAAAAATGGTCCGCACCCACTGCCAGTGCATTGTAAGGTATAGCTATAAGCAGTGTCATCACGGCATTATTAATCTATAAATTCATAACTTATATTGTGTTCACGCTTCACTCCTCTTTGGATGTTATTGACAAGATTGTGTTTTGTTCTATCATTACCTGTTAAGAACAGCACGCTGCAAGAAACAACTATTATTCTTTCTTGAATGCATATTATGTTACAGGGAGATGCACTGGTGGAAGAAAGAGCATATTTTGCTTCTAAACAGGCTAGTCTTGAAAATGAAATTAAACAATTGAAACAGCAACTCAGGTGCTATTCAAACAAAGAAGATGATACAACACGGAGGTTAGAAGGTATGTCAGTGCGAAACCTAAGCTGTTCCAACTTGAAGTAGTTTGCACAACATCTTGTATTTTTTCTTCTGTTGAAATATATTATTTCCCCTCAGATGAAAACAAGAGGAACGAATTTCTTCAGCAGCAGCTAAATGAACTGAAGGTCGATAGAGAGATGGTAAGCTCATAGTTAATATAAATAGAAGAGAAATTGATACATTAATTATCTGCTCCTCGGGTCTGTATATGCTTCTCTAGCATTGGAATTCCTGTCCTGCATTTAGATGACAGATAGGACTCCGTGGTTATATTTATCTGGTTACCCATGTTTTTAAGGCGTCCTGCCTTGGACGCTTAGGCGGCAAGGCGCCCTGGCAACGCCTTACATTTTTACCCATCTTATGCGCCTAGGCGTCAAGGCGCTGGCTGCCTGCTGTAGGGTGCCTTACCGCCATAAGAACATTGCTGGCTACGTATGGAATAATGAACGTGCTGTATTTACACGTTCACAGGTAGCAACTACCATGGAAGAGTTACATAAGGAATTAAGTGAGAAGAAAGCAGAGTTGAGATGCCTGCAAGATGAGTTGAGTACAAGGGACAATGAGCGTGCATCAGATGGATCTCTTCAAAGCCTTCGAAGTATGGTGATGGCTCTACAGAAGGAGAATTCAGATTTGAAGGTCTAAATTAATGTAGCAATTGCGTAAATGTTTAAGTAATGCTTAAAAGTGATTATATATTTACTGCAGTTTTACGAATATTGTTATGCCGTAACTGTAACTGGACTCATTATGTGGCTGAGGAATCTGACAGCAGTCTTTTGCTTCTGCAGATAGCGAAGGGCAGCCTTGACAAAGAGCTCGTTACTATGGAAAGCACAACACAAAAAGTTGACAATAGTACTTCTGATGTTGACAATTTTTCTGATGTGGAGAAGGTAAAATATTCTTCAGTTGTGATTTACACATATTACAAATATATAATAATTTGGAATGTGGTAGCTCATGAAGACACATGAGATAGACTGCTAAGCATCCTATTGTTTTATTTGTTAGGTTCAGATCTTTGAAGTGAAATTATAACCTTAATGTATACTCCCAAAGTCCCAATTTTGTACTTTGGTAAAGTAAATTTTCTACAATTTAGCTAGTAAGAGAGCAATCTTACACTGTCAAAAGTAATAGGCTGTACATTTCACTATGGATACCTTTTAACCCAAGTTATGGACCTGCAACATATGGTTTTGTTAGTGTGCGGTATAACTATGTATAAATTGTCAAGGGAACAAAAATACTAATGTGCTTGTAGTAACTCTATGAAGGTCAAGGACGAGATGGCTTCATTGAAGAAAGCTTTACAGGGTGCTTTTCATGAGCGAGACAGAGCATTACAAAATTTGTCTCGGCTGAAGCAGCATTTGTTAGATAAGGTAACACTAGTCTCAATTTTTAGTTCCCACACTTGGAATTCAGCTACCCGAATAAGATGGAGAGAGGATTAGGTTGTGCAGAATCTATTCCACATAACTTCATTTGAACAATGTAGCATGTTGCGTGCTTTACGCAAAAACTCATCTGCTTAAAAGGAAATAGAATGATGTGGTAGTATCATTCTTAATAGCAAACTTGTTATTCTTTGTAGGACCTTGAAGACCAAGAAAAGATGGATGAAGATAGCAAAGTCATTGAAGAGTTGCGGGCAATCTGTGAGCAGCAAAGAGCTCATATAGTGCAGTTAGAGAGGGCATTAAAGGTTGAGATGACAAAGCAGGAGGAGAGTAAGAAGACCATAAATGATGAACGCTCGAGGTCAAATGAACAGATAGAAGATCTGCAATACAAGCTTGCAAACTGTATGAATGCACTTGAATCAAAAGATCAGGAACTGCTTAATCTGCAGAGTGCCCTTGGACAGTACTATGCCGAGAGTGAAGCAAAGGTGATCGGAACGTTTCAAACTATCCTTGCTTTGAAGCCTAATGTTCTATATTTGCAAGATTTCAGCTTGATTTTTGTGCACTTTTACATATGATACAGGAGCGACTTGGGGATGATTTAGCTATGGCTAGAGAAGCATTGGCTAAATTATCTGAGTCACTGAAGGTAAGAACTGCTAATACCTCCACTTTACTTTAGCAAGCATTTCTCAACTTTGGAACATACTATTATCAGTATAATTCAACTCATTTTCACCCTGATTGAATTTCTTTTGAGTGAAGGCGTTTGTAGTAAAGAAAATATGCTTCTTAGTGCGTGTACTTTGATTTCTAAGCAGTGCAAGAATGTTATGCTGCCATTTCTGAATGTCATCACTAAAGCTATTAGATTTTGCAGGTGGCAAATCAAGGAATTGAAATTTCAAGAAGGGAAAAGGACGAGGTAGTTGCCAAACTTTCTCAAGCCGAGAAGATGTTAGCGGATGGGAAGCGCTCCCTGCAGAAGCTTGAGGATGACAATTCAAGATTAAGGCATGCGCTAGAACAAAGCATGACAACAGTCAATAGGATGTCACTTGATTCAGATAACTCTGTTGACAGGTGCTGACTATTGTCCCCTCTGATGGTTTTCATGAATACGTATGTCCACACACAGATGATATTTGTTTTATGCATTGAAACAGGGTCTGGCATACTACATACTGTGTGGAAGCCTACTATGTATACCTTAAAAACATTCAGAATTTTGCAGAACAATCATGTACACAGTAAATCCCACCAATAATTTTTTGGGCTCAATCCTTTTCAGAAAAAATAAATACAGAAGGTGGAATAACCAATATTTAGTGATTGGCACTTGTCTGCTGACTATTTGGTGGCCATATTGTGACATCTGTTAATGCCAAACATATCTGAAAATGGTGATCATATTTATGCTAAAGTTTTCTTTCTGCAGGATGTTCCAACTGGATGTATATGCCTGTTTGTGCTTTTATTTTCGCATGAGCTACGTGGATATATGATAAGTGAATTTCTCTTGCAGACGAATTGTGATCAAACTACTAGTTACATACTTCCAACGGAATCACAGCAAAGAGGTGATTGGCTCCTTCAAATTATTTATGGTATCATGAAACTCATCAACTCGAAAATTCTCATCAAGTAATATCCAAATATTGGGTACATCCAGGTATTGGATCTTATGGTTCGCATGCTTGGCTTCTCTGAGGAGGACAAGCAAAGAATTGGTTCTGCACAGAGCAATGTTGGTAAGGTTGTTGTCCGTGGTGTTTTGGGTCTTCCTGGGCGTCTAGTTGGAGGATTTGTTGGTGGAAATTCAGCAGGAAAATCTACACATGCACCCCAGGATAACCAGGTGGGATCTTTTTGTCATTTGTTCTTTCCATGATGATGTGATCATATCTCTGTTGCATAAATGGCAGCCACATAAAAAGTCAGAAACAAGTGACATTCTAAGTTTGGTTAAATTATAACTTAGTGCTACTTGTTTTCTCAATACCCTAAGTTCCAAATATTTGCAGTCCTTCGCAGATCTCTGGGTGGACTTTCTACTCAAGGAGACAGAAGAAAGGGAGAAACAAAAAGCTTCGGAAGCCGCTGCAAGGCTTTCACATGAAGAAAACCAAACTACCAGTAGGAGTGCATCAAATTTACAAGCGTCACAGCACATTGCAAATCCTGGCCTTTCCACAAAGCCACATCAGTTTGATCGTCCAGATTCCGATGAATTCCGCATGGTTCCACTTGCGCCCATGTATCATCCATGCAGACGCCTTTAAAATGATCTGAACCAAGTATATAGTGCTGGATGACTTATTTCCTTTGAGCTATTCATTTCATTTGTTGACAATGTGGCAATTTTAGTCAATTCAAAGTTTTTATTCTCTCTCCCCTCTTGGTGGCACCTAAGGAAATATGTAAATGGGCCCTGTCAGTCAACAAAAGGAACAATTCACTATACAATGTATGTATGCTTGCTGTCTACCGGACCAGTTGCGCCCCTAAAAGATGAGAATCAAGGTCTTTGCTAGTAAACTTGCAAAGGGGGTTTATTTAAACCTAAATGGTAAGTGCCACGCGTGTGGCGCACTCTGGTCTGACTCTTTTACAACTAAATTTGCCATCCAAAAGGGTGTTGCCATGTTTGAAAACTAAAGTTGCCATTCTTGTGTTACTAAACTTGTCATAAAAAATGTTCGGAGTTGCCATGTGTTCTTGAATTGTCATCCTCGTGTCACTAAACTTACTATATACACGCTCCTACATTATAAAAGTTATAACCATCCCAAGCTTGCCTACGTGCTACATTGTTTAGACTCCTCGAGTGTCATTCTTCTTCAAGGGACTCTTGCTGCTGCCTCTATCAAAATATAGTTAGCTGTTAAGAAATTTAAATTTTGTTTGTAATGGTTCAACGCCTTAAAATACTTCAGAACCCAACTCAAAGCTTTAGCTTTAGCGTGTATGATAAAAGACCAGCTCAAAGCTTTAGCATGTATGATAGAAGAAGCCAACTCAAAGTTTTAGCTTTAGCTTGTATGATAGAAGGCGACACTTACACCACAACAATGAAATTAGCCTAGTGTTGTTGGTGCGGAGCAACCTATGGACATCACCATAAATCCTACACCAGTACCACAAGCGCCAATTGGACCGATGACTAGATCCTGAGCACGCGCCATTGAAAGCGAGGCGACCTCTTTCCTCTCCAGACAACCTATGCGTGCATTGCTCCTATAAAGTATGGTGGAGTACCCGCCTTCCCGGGCTCTCCGTGCAAGCGCCAGTTACTGAGTGGCTTGCGGCGGGAGGCTCTCAGGGGCGATGCGAGCCGTCTTATCTGCCCGGACGGCTTGTGTTCGGGCAACCTGGCTAAAGGGTCCAGGATGGGTGGACCTTCCAGCGTGTCCGGTCCACCCGTCGTTGGGCGGCACCCGCAGCTGAAAGACCCCCGTCGATGGTCTGGCCGGGTCTGCTTGGGAGGTCCATGACGGGTGGACCGCCTAGCGCCCCAGGGGTCACCGGATGGCTCGCGCCTGGGTGACCCAGTTGGAGGGTCCATGACGGGTGGACTGCCCGGCACGTCCGGTCTACCGATCTGTGGGGACCCCGATCCTAAGTCACACCGATCTAGCATGTAACACATCATATCACTTTGCGGCCTCACGCACGGTATTCCCACGGGTGCCACCTTACCTGGCCTGGGACCGTTTGCGCCTTTTGGCTCACGTATATGATAGTTTCGCTAGCATCCATATGACAGAGAACCCGGGCCGACATGACTAGTCGTGAATCCAAAGTGGCACTAACTTACGGGGACAGGCATACATGACCTAGAAACGACCGTGTCGGTCATCAACATATGAACCCAAGTCGTAGCAAGCTACAAGGACTTAAAGGAACAACGCGTGACATTTCCCCGAAGGAACAGACACAAGAACGAACAAGGACACATGCCGGCCAGCCTAAGTGTTCCGGAGCAGTAGCAAGCTACCATGGCTCAGTGGAAGCACTAGGAGACATTTCTCGGTAAGAGAGGCTACCAAGAATAAACAACTAGGTTGTCGGGTCCCACACATACCAAGCATTTTAATAACATACACACAATGTGCTCGATATATGCAAATACAACATGGCATCACAACAAAACTCTAGGACTCAAAGTATTAATTCATTAGGCTCTGAGGAGCCAGATATTACAAACATGGGTATCATGACCCAGCATTCAAGTCATACAAGCCACAAGCACAAGCGGAAGCATAAACATGTCTGATTACAGACAGCTACAAATGAAAAAGGCTAAGAAGCGTGACTATCTACAAGACCCTCCCAAGGGTACAAGATAGCAGCTGAGGTAAACGTCGAAGTCCACGCGGAACTACTAGTGAGACTGAAGTCTCTCTGCAAAACATAAATTAAGCAAACGTGAGTACAAATGTACCCAGCAAGACTTACATAAGAACTAGCTACATATGCATCGGTATCAACAAAGGGGGTGGTGGAGTTTAACTGCAGCAAGCCAGCTTTGACTCAGTGGCTATCCTGTACTACGACTGCTGGTAACTCTTTTGAGGTGGCACACATGAGTCCACATATTCACCATATCAATACACCACTATGGATCCGCTCCAGTCTTCCTACGAGAATGCCATCCATAGCACTCACGCTTATCTTGCGCATTTTAGAGTATCCACTTTCACTTGTCTATGAACTGTACAGGCAACCCAGAAGTCCTTTACCGCGGACATAGCTATTCGAATAGATGATGTTAACCCTCCAGGGGTGTACTTCTTCACACACGCTCTCGCCACTTACCGCCATGTACACGTCATGTATCTCGGCAACCTTCAAGCGGAAGCCCGGCGAGGGTGTCGGCCACGACTTGACTAACCACACAAGTCTCTAATCTAGGTTTATCGCCTATTCTGGTTCCATCCGCAAGGAGATCCGGCCGGGGTGTCGCTCACGGCCCCAAACGATGTGTGCAGGGTTCCCAAGCCCACCTCGACGGATGGATCTACGCTTGGTACACCGTGCCACGGTGCCTAGTCTGTCCCAAGCCCACGTGTACCGGGTGCCACTTGGTAGACTACTAACACAACCTACAAACATCAGAAACTAGTTGCAACTCCTGGACAGAGATCATGTTGATTAATAAGTCGAGAGAGCTTGGAGTGCCCGGAGCCCAATGTGTGGTAGTAGTTGTTCATGGATCACAAACACATAACTCAGTTCCTGAGGACGGTTTCAATGAGACAACCCACCATGTACTCCTACATGGCCTCTCACCGCTACCTTTACCAATCTTGTTCACACACTTAGCTCTCAATAGTAGGACATGTTCACCACATCCCAATTCATTCCCGATGAATCAGACCTGACTCAACTCTAAGCAGTAGCAGGCATGACAACAAGCATGAATGAGTAGGCACATCAGGGCTCAAACAACTCCTACTCATGCTAGTGGATTTCATATATTTACTGTGGCAATGACAGGTCATGCAGAGGAAAGGGGTTCAACTACCGCAGCATGTAACAGTTGAATCGTTGTTGTCCTAATGCAGTAAAAGAGAGCAGAAGCGAGAGAGTGGGATTGTATTGGAATGAACAAGGGAGTTTTGCTTGCCTGGTGAGGGAGTCCTGGATTAGGGGGTGTTCGGATAGCCGGACTATACCTTCATCCGGACTCCTGGACTATGAAGATACAAGATTGAAGACTTCGTCCCGTGTCCGGGAGGGACTTTCCTTGGCGTGGAAGGCAAGCTTGGCGATACGGATATGTAGATCTCCTACCATTGTAACCGACTCTATGTAACCCTAACCCTATCCGGTGTCTATATAAACCGGAGGGTTTTAGTCCGTAGGACAACATACACATCAACAATCATACCATAGGCTAGCTTCTAGGGTTTAGCCTCCTCGATCTCGTGGTAGATCTACTCTTGTACTAACCATATCATCAATATTAATCAAGCAGGACGTAGGGTTTTACCTCCATCGAGAGGGCCCGAACCTGGGTAAAACTTCGTGTCCCTTGTCTCCTGTTACCATCCGGCCTAGACGCATAGTTCGGGACCCCCTACCTGATATAGGCGAGGGTCCCGATCTTTCGATGAGATGATAACTATCGATTTGGTGGAGACGACTTTGATGATCCGACTACAAACGTGCACAACGTTGCGCCTTAGCAATCGCTAAACCAATCTCCTGAGGTTACTGACGATGCCGGAAGCACGGTCAGCCTGACCACGAAGGTCTATTCCTGCAAGCAATCGAAGAACGAGCAAGAATATGATAAAGCAATCTGAATATTGCAAATATATATGAGGTATTGATAATGGTGGGGATCCGTAAGCGGTCTTGGTCTGGTCGTTGGACACAAACGAAGTACACGAAGTTGCAATTGCTAACTTTTAACTAAACAAATCCCCAGGAAAAAGCTACTAGATGGATCTACTTATATAGGAGCAAGGGGTGGCGGCCAAGGAGGTGGGAGGACGTCCCAAGGCAGCCTAAAACTAACCCTAGGTCGTACAAGGCTCATGGGCCCAAGTGGAGGTGATGCAACACCTTTGGGCTTGTAGTTTGACTAGGATTCTGCTGCAACGTCAGATTGTTTCGTCCGTAACTCAACGCTCCGGACGAATTTGAAGGTGAATCCAATTGGGTTGGAAAGAGCACGAAATCTAGTTTCCAACAAAAAAAGAATCACCCAATTCGGAGTCCGTATGAAAAAGTTGTTGGCGTTTTGAGTCAGGTATGTTTGTGCAGTCCGAATCTGAATCCAGAACGTGAAAGACTTGGACTCTATCTTCTCTTGGCCCAAAAGTGACGTGAGAGGACTTTTTGAACACAACATAAACTTCTCCTTTTCCCTTATCTTCATATGTGGATTGTACAAATGTCCCATACACCTGCAATTAGACAAAACACAAAAGTGTGTGAAGTATTTTTGTTCTGGATAACATAAATAGATTATTGAATAGTTTGCATTAGAAATCACCTGACAAATATGCATGTATGCAATATTTTTGATCGTATCCAAGGTAGTCATGTCCTCATCATCCTCCCCTTTTTGAAAACAAAGCCGTCCTCGGCGTTGCTTAATCTGAAATGTGGCTAACAAAAGAGACAAGGTGTATATGTTGTATATGTATATGTCATCCAGTTTAACTTCCCTTGATTTTTGCACGTATGACACATGTATACATGAGTAACTTTCATAGTTCATAAAAACTAAAGCCAAAAAATTATCACAAGAAGTAGAAGGCATGAAAATATTAAAACTCAGTTTGCACATATAAGTGAAGCTCTTATTCATTTCAAAAGATTCGCAATGTTCATCATTAAACCATCCCAACTTTGGTGAATAAAACTTACTTGCATCAAATTTACATGCTACAACATGCTTAAATAAGCAAACATGCAATAAGTCATTGGACACAGAATCATCACCAAGATTGGAGGCCATATCAAAATGATTAAACATTAGTTCTTTTGCATCAACAGTTAATTCAATGGGTGCACTCAAAATTGTTGATATTTCAGTTGTTTGATCACATGACGCATTCATGACAGTAATAAGATTCTCTAAAATAGGTGGTGTGCTCAAATCAACAGGTAACTCAATACATGACGCATTCAAGTTAACTAGGCATGCATCATTCTCATGTGAAGTTATATCATCAATACCTTTACTGTTACCTTGTGGCAAAGATGTAGCTGATGCAGGTACGGACGTTGACAATGTACCATACCCTTGAGATGATGCCGCGCTCATAATCCGAGGTGCAATGATGGAGTAACCCACCGGCGGTGGTGAGCATGAACTGGAATAGTTGTTGTTGTAGTCACCTAATGCATCCTCCTGTATCTGTCTCTCAAAGGTACAAGCACGGACATACATACCAGTAATGCAACGAGGAATATACTGAAATCTTGCCTGAATATCATGGTTCAAACCACCAAAAAATCTATTCATTGTATCATTCTCAGATTCTTCTATGTCACAATGATGCATATAAGATTTGAACTCTTGGTAGTAAGCATGAACAGTGTTGTTGCCTTGTTTAAATTATTCAAATTTGCGAAGCAATTCACGACGATAATAAGGAGGGAAAAATTGTTGTCTCATTACAGCTTTCAAAACTTTCCAAGTTGTGGGTTGGTTATCAATGTTTTTCTTACAATGTACACTCCACCAAACAGAAGCAAAATTAGTAAATGCTCTAGTGGCTGCTCGCACTCGCTCAAGTTCAGAAAAGTCATGGTGACTAAAAACTTGTTCTACTTTAAGCTCCCAAGCTAGATAAGTAGTAGGATTAAATCTACCCTCAAATGACGGTAAAAAGATAACCTGACCATGTGCTTGTGTGTGTTGTCCCAACTCTCGTGATGGTGAAGACGTGTCCGTCGTCCAAGAACTTCTATCTTCGGATCCTGTCATGATTAGTAGAAACAAGAAACAAAATTCAAGAATAATGTTCCTATGAACTACTAGGGTGTGGTGGTAAAGCGCTCACAGTAAAGCAAATATCAATATCTTACAAGTTCTTACCAAGCAGTAGGTGGTGACAGGCAACTAGCAGGGTCAAATAACTCTGAAGATTGTGTAAAGCGATTGCCAGGGGAACGTACGTATACACGGTGTAGAAATATGTGGAGCTGGGTTGGCTATATATGGTAGCAAAAGATTAGCAATAATCAATTCAGAGATGCAATGTTGAATAAACGCTCAACGACGGTACTGTGCTGGTCCTAGGCTAGACCGAACTAGAGACGCGAGCCTAGAACACTAATGAGGTCACGTCGTAGCACAACTAGCATCAATGAAGAATACTAAGTAGCTCTGAACAGCAAGATATAAGTGAAGATCACAACGGCAGTAAAGATAATGATGTGAAACAACATCCAAGCAGGATATATCAACAACTTTGTCTCCAACTTTCCTCTGAAAAAGTTTGTGCCGATTTTTTTGATTTTTTTTTCAAGAATGGGATTGACTCAAGCTTTCAAACACCAAAGGAATCGCTCAATTCCGAGTTGATATGAGGAGTCAAAAAATTCGAAAACTGGCCTGAAAAACTGGAATAAGCTGTGTTCATGAACTTCGGAGGACAAAAAGACCTATTTAGAAGCCGATTTTGCGGTGCCAAATATTGAACTAGCTTCTTCAACTATTTAGATGCGACTCGTCGCTAGCTTTTGTTTGAGTACTCGCGGAGGCAAAACGGATTTCGTATGAGGAAGTTATGCCTGTTTTACTGAACAGTGCACAAAACAGACTCCAGTCCGAATTCAACTACGAGATTGAGTCTGAAAAGATCCGAATTTTGTTTTTTTTTCTTCTCTCTTTTTTTTCCTCACACTTTTTTTCTTTCTCTCCTTTTTTTCTCTGACTTTTTTTCTCTTTTTTTTTTCTCTTGCTTTTTTTCTCTCTTTTTTTCTCCCTCTTTTCAGAACAAACTAGATAAGATGCAGATTGGATCAAGCGAAGATGTGAACGATCTCAACTATTATTATGACAATGAATGGTGGGTAGCACGTGGTGGAAATTGATGGATGGGTGGTGGACAGCGGAAGAGATAATGATGCAGCGGTGGCGTGACTAATGTGAACAGAACTCGAAACTCTAAACAAACTAGACACTAAGACCAGCAACTCGACACGACGATGCAACCGATAATTCAACTATGCAAGCAATGAAAAGAAAATTGCAAAGGCTCAGACTGGCTTGGACCAAGGATGAATAGATCTAACTCTTTTTTGTGTCTTTCTTTTGGACAATAGGTAAGAAAATAAATCTAATCTAGGAAAACTGGAAATTCTCACCGAGCAACCTGAAAACTGATACCACTTGATATAGGCGAGGGTCCCGATCTTTCGATGAGATGATAACTATCGATTTGGTGGAGACGACTTTGACGATCCGACTACAAACGTGCACAACGTTGCGCCTTAGCAATCGCTAAACCAATCTCCTGAGGTTACTGACGATGCCGGAAGCACGGTCAGCCTGACCACGAAGGTCTATTCCTGCAAGCAATCGAAGAACGAGCAAGAATATGATAAAGCAATCTGAATATTGCAAATATATATGAGGTATTGATAATGGTGGGGATCCGTAAGCGGTCTTGGTCTGGTCGTTGGACACAAACGAAATATACGAAGTTGCAATGGCTAACTTTTAACTAAACAAATCCCAACGAAAAAGCTACTAGATGGATCTACTTATATAGGAGCAAGGGGTGGCGGCCAAGGAGGTGGGAGGACGTCCCAAGGCAGCCTAAAACTAACCCTAGGTCGTACAAGGCTCATGGGCCCAAGTGGAGGTGATGCAACACCTTTGGGCTTGTAGTTTGACTCGGATTCTGCTGCAACGTCAAATTGTTTCGGCCGTAACTCAACGCTCCGGACGAATTTGAAGGTGAATCCAATTGGGTTGGAAAGAGCACGAAATCTAGTTTCCAACAAAAAAAGAATCACCCAATTCGGAGTCCGTATGAAAAAGTTGTTGGCGTTTTGAGTCAGGTATGTCTGTGCAGTCCGAATCTGAATCCAGAACGTGAAAGACTTGGACTCTATCTTCTCTTGGCCCAAAAGTGACGTGAGAGGACTTTTTGAACACAACATAAAATTCTCCTTTTCCCTTATCTTCATATGTGGATTGTACAAATGTCCCATACACCTGCAATTAGACAAAACACAAAAGTATGTGAAGTATTTTTGTTCTGGATAACATAAATAGATTATTGAATAGTTTGCATTAGAAATCACCTGACAAATATGCATGTATGCAATATTTTTGATCGTATCCAAGGTAGTCATGTCCTCATCACTACCCGAGATCCGACGGTTTTGGCACCGACATTGGTGCTTTCATTGAGAGTTCCTCTGTGTCGTCGCCGTCAGGCTCGATGGCTCCTACGATCATCGATAGCGATGCAGTCCAGGGTGAGACCTTCCTCCCCGGACAGATCTTCGTCTTCGGCGGCTTCGCACTGCGGGCCAATTCGCTTGGCCGTCTGGAGCAGATTGAAAGCTACGCCCCTGGCCGTCAGGTCAGATTTGGAAGTTTAAACTACACGGCTGACATCCGCGGGGACTTGATCTTCGACGGATTCGAGCCACTGTCGAGCGCGCCGCACTGTCACGACGAGTATGATCTAGCTCTGCCGCCGAACAGTGCCCTGGAGGCCGCACCCGCATCGGCTCCGACCCTTAATTCAGAGCCAACTGCGCCGATCGAGAATGGGCGGTTGGACGCCACCTCGGGGGCTGCGACCCCAACGGTGATTGAGCCAAGCACCAGCCCCGTACTCTGCGAGACTCATGACTCCAAGGAGCCGGACTCCGAACCCTCCGCGCCCCTACCAATCGAATCCGATTGGGCGCCGATCATGGAGTTCACTACCGCGGACATCTTTCAGCACTCGCCTTTCGACGATATCCTGAAGTCACTGAAGTCTCTCTTTTTATCAGGAGAGCCCTGGCCGGACTACGGTCAGCAAGGTTGGGGTACGGACGATGAAGAAATTCAAAGCCCACCCACCACCCACTTTGTAGCCACTGTCGACGACTTAACCGACATGCTCGACTTCGACTCCGAAGACATCGACGGTATGGACGCCGATGAAGGAGATGATGAAGAACCAGCGCCTACTAGGCCCTGGAAAGCCACCTCGTCATATGACATATACATGGTGTACACCCCAAAAGAGGGAGATGGCGATGGAACAACGGAGGATGACCCCTCCAAGAAACAGCTTAAGCGCCGGCGTCAGTGGCGCCGCTCAAAATCCTGCCAAAACAAACACGGTGATTCCAGCACGGGAGATAATAATACTCTGGAAAGCGCCGAAGAAAACCCCCTCCAGCAAGATTTGGCACAGGAGGATGGAGAAACCAGCCCTCATGAGAGAGCGGCAGACAGAGAGGTCGAGGACGATAATTATATGCCTCCCTCCGAAGACGAGGCAAGCCTCGACGACGATGAATTCATCGTACCAGAGGATCCCATCGAGCAAGAGCGTTTTCAACGCAGACTTATGGCCACGGCAAGAAGCCTCAAGAAAAAACAGCAACAACTTAGAGCTGATCAAGATTTGCTAGTCGACAGATGGACTGAAGTCCTTGCGGCCGAAGAACATATACTCGAACGCCCCTCCAAGAGCTACCCAAAGCGCATGTTGCTACCCCGATTAGAGGAGGAAGCACTTGATGCGGCCGACCGGCCACCTCGTGGTCGCGACAGAGAGGCCTCTCGGCCCTCCACTCAAGCTGCACCCCGTAACAAGGCACGGGAATATGCGCCGGACTTACGAGACATGTTGGAGGACAAGGCAAGGCAAACAAGATCGATCTACGGATCGCGTGGGCGCCCCACGGCTCGAGACGGTAACCGTCACGCCGGCCACAAATTCGGCGGGGCTGAAAATAGTAGACAAGGCTCATTGGAGCTACGTCATGATATAGCCCGGTACAGAGGCGCCGCACACCCACTCTGCTTTACAGACGAAATAATGGATCATCAAATCCCCGAGGGTTTCAAACCCGTAAACATCGAATCATATGATGGCACAACAGATCCTGCGATATGGATCGAGGATTATCTCCTTCATATCCACATGGCCCGCGGCGATGATTTCCACGCCATCAAATACCTCCCACTCAAGCTTAAAGGACCAGCTCGGCATTGGCTTAACAGCTTGCCAACAGGATCAATCAGTTGTTGGGAGGACCTGGAAGCTGCATTCCTCGACAATTTCCAGGGCACTTATGTGCGACCCCAGACGCCGATGACCTAAGTCACGTAATTCAGCAGCCAAAGGAATCGTCCAGGCAATTCTAGACACGGTTCCTAACAAAGAAAAATCAAATAGTCGACTGTCCGGATGCGGAGGCCTAGCAGCCTTCAAGCACAATATCCGTGATGAGTGGCTGGCCCGGCACCTTGGACAGGAAAAGCCGAAATCTATGGCAGCACTCACGACACTCATGACCCGCTTTTGCGCGGGAGAAGACAGCTGGCTTGCTTGTAGCAACAATATGACCAAAAACCCTGGTAATTCGGACACCAGGGACAGTAGTGGCAGTCGCGTCGCAACAAGCAGAAGCACCGCATTAACGGCGACAATGTTGAGGATACGACAGTTAATGCCGGATTCAGAGGTTCTAAATCCGGTCAGCGGAAAAAGGCATTCAAAAGGAATCCTAGGGGCCCGTCCAGTTTGGACCGAATACTCGATCGCTTGTGCCAGATACATGGCACCCCCGAAAAGCCGACCAATCACACTAACAAGGATTGTTGGGTGTTCAAGCAGGCAGGCAAGTTAAACGCCGAAAAAGAAGACAAGGGGCTGCATAGCGATGACGACGAGGAGCCCCGGCCGCCGAACAACAGTGGACAGAAGGGTTTCCCCCCACAAGTGCGGACGGTGAACATGATATACGCAACCCACGTCCCCAAAAGGGAGCGGAAGCGCGCGTTAAGGGACGTATACGCGGTAGAGCCAGTCGCCCCAAAGTTCAACCCATGGTCCTCCTGCCCGATCACCTTTGATCGAAGGGACCATCCCACTAGCATCCGTCATGGCGGATTCGCCACATTGGTCCTAGACCGAATCATTGACGGATTTCATCTCACTAGAGTCCTTATGGACGGCGGCAGCAGCCCGAACCTGCTTTACCAGGATACAGTGCGGAAAATGGGCATAGATCCCTCGAGGATTAAGCCCACCAAAACAACCTTTAAAGGCATAATACCAGGTGTAGAGGCTAACTGTACAGGCTCAGTTACACTTGAAGTGGTCTTTGGATCTCCGGATAATTTCCGAAGCGAGGAGTTAATCTTCGACATAGTCCCGTTTCGCAGTGGTTATCACGCACTGCTCGGGCGAACCGCATTCGCTAAGTTTAATGTGGTACCGCACTACGCATACCTTAAGCTCAAGATGCCAGGCCCTCGAGGAGTAATTACGGTCAATGGAAACACCGAACGCTCCCTCCAAACGGAGGAGCACACAGCGGCCCTTGCAGCGGAAGTACAAAGCAGCCTCTCCAGGCAGTTCTCCAGTCCGGCCACTAAACGACCGGACACCGTCAAGCGCGCCCGGCGTAACCTACAACAAGACCGCCTGGCATGATCCGAGCAGGCGTAGCAATGCGGCCCCAACCCCAACCCCAGCAAAAAGGTGACGCCAGTACTTCGCGTCCATAACTATGCCCTAGAGATACCATCGGTACAGGGGGAGGGGCACCATCATGACACGCCCAAAAATACGGCTTAAACCGTACCAGGGGCTGCCGATTTTTTTTATTTTTCTCTTTCAGGACTCCATCCTTCGGAAGGCCTGTTCGGCAGTTCAATTGCCGCATAAACGATGCAAGAACCAGGGAAGCAGACAAGCCACGCCGCAGTACGGAACTCCCAGGTGGTCTCTATCATGAGCAGTATACCTGTTCCGCATACTATTCCGCAGCTTGCCCCTGGAACGGACATGTTAACTAGTCCAACCTTCCACTTATCGCATTATTTGTATCGTTCTGCTTTGATCGCAACCCTTTTTAATAAACAATGCATAGCTTTCGTCTATTTTTGCATTACCTTTTTTCTTTTTATGTATGTTCCTTAACGACATGTTGCACCCGTACACGTTGGTACGGCCAAAATACGCCAGGGGCTTTAGTACCCCTCAATATGGTGTGAGAAGTCCGAACACTTTAACAAGTGCGGCACCCCGAACTTATAGCATTATATGCATCGGCTCTGAATCATATCTTAGGTCAATAGTTGGGTTTGCCCGGCTCCTATGTTTGGTGCCTTACGTTCCGCTATATCGGCTAAGGTAGCACTAGGAGAACCACTGCGATTGTGCCCCAGTTGAGCTGGGTCGAGCACCTCAGTGGAGAAAGCTAAAACTGACTGTCATGATGAAGTGAGAGCTGGTCGCTGTTCGAGAGGTTTTTCGAGTCCCTAAAGACTTATGCCGCTTAGGGCGAGGAGCCGGCTCTGTCCGGCCAAGGCGTGGATAGCGCCCCGAACTCGGTCTTCCGAATACCAGGGGCTTCGCCGAAATTTAAAATTATAGAATTCTATGGCTAAGTGAGAGTGTTCACGCATTATAGTCCGATTGCCTTGTTCGTTGGGCTGAGCGCCTCCCTCGAAGGACCCAAACATGGGAAAAAGAGCGCTCAGGTTTATCCCCGAACACCCCAGCACTAGCGGCACGGGGGCAGAAGCCGACGACTCGCCATCTCTCAGAATTGATAAACAGCCGCACAGAAGGTAATATTTTAAATTTCAACAGCATTGCTTAGCGCATATAAACAAGTTTTCAGCGCACAGGACAAAACGAGCAAGTTTCACTCAAAAATTACATCCCTAGAACATTCATCCGCCACAAGGCGGGCACCCTTCAGAACATCCTTATAGTAATTCTCGGGCTTGCGATGCTCTTTCCCCGGCGGTGGCCCGTCCTTCACCAGCTTCTCAGCATCCAGCTTGCCCTAGTGCACCTTAGCACGGGCAAGGGCCCTACGGGCACCTTCAATGCAGACGCAGCGCTTGATGACTTCGAGCCTTGGACAGGCCTCCACCAACCGCCGCACCAGCCCGAAATAGCTCCCAGGCAGAGCCCCTCCAGGCCACAGCCAAACAATGAGGCCCTTCATGGCCTGTTCGGCCGCCTTGTGGAGCTCGACCAGTTGCTTCAGCTGGTCGCTCAGGGGCACGGGGTGTCCGGCCTCAGTATACTGAGACCAGAACACCTTCTCTGTCAAGCTGCCCTCCTCGGCTCGGTAGAATGCGGCGGCATCGGATACACTCCGGGGAAGATCTGCGAACGCTCCTGGAGAGCTTCGGATTCGGGTAAGTAACAAGTAACTCACGTTTATGTGTTTGCTTTGCATAAAGAATGCCTTACCCGCCGCTATCTTATTCACCTCATCCAACTCCTGGAGGGTCTTCTGGGATTCGGCCTTGGCAGACTTGGCGTTTTCAATAGCCACCGCGAGCTCGGACGCTCGCGTCTTTGAGTCAAGCTCCAAACTCTCATGTTTTTCCATGAAAGCCTGGAGCTCTTGCCGCACCTTGCCAACCTCGGCCTCATACTTCTCCCGCTCGGTGCGCTCCTGATAGAGGCTAAGGTGTCCCGATGTTTCGATGAGATGGTGGCTATCGTTTTCTGTGGGAGTCGACCCTGACGATCCGACTACGAACGTGCGAGACGTCGCGCCTTAGCAATCGCTAAACCAACTTCCGAGGGTTATTGACCACGCCGGAGCACGATCAACCTGACCACGAGGGTCTGTTTCCTGCGAGCAAACGAAGAACAAGCAAGAAACTGAGATTGCAATCGGGATATTGCGAATATAAGATGAAAGCTTTATTGATCAAGGTGGGGTTCTGTGACGTCTTGGTCTGGTCGTTGGACACAAACGAAGTACGCGAAGTTGCAGCTATGGCGAACTTTTAATCTAAACAAAACCCAAATTCTAAACGACGCCCTAAGGGCTGTATATATGGAGGAAGAGGGGGGAATTTCGTGGCCCTTGAGGGTGGGGTCGGAAACCAACCCTAACTCTTGTTTCCCCACACATACGGACTCTAAAAATAGCCTATACTTAAGTATTTCGAAATTACATGGGCCTGGCCCATTAATAAGGTGACGCAGCACCTAGAATAGCCTATGGACGAATATTATGAAGTGGCATCTTGTATATTTCGTCCAAGGCTTCATGCACTCCTTATGGCGGCTTCAAAGTCCTGAAATCATCACTTGTAACTCCATTCTTGATCCCCTTGCGCATGCCATAAACTCCATGCGTGTTCTTGCTCCAATGTTCATCCTTCTCCAAGCTAGGCCCTTCATTTGTAAGCAAAACAAATGTATCCAATTTAGGCAGCATCATAATCTCATGAACATTAGAATCATTACCAAGAAATGAAAGTACCTGGTAATTTAATTGGCATGCGCGAGCTCTAGTAATTGGTCCAGTATATGTAACAGTAGGGGCTGTGGGTGTAACAATGGTATTGATGTCCTCATCATCCTCCCCTTCTTGAAATGAAGTCGTCCTCGACGGAAGCGCATCTTCCTCACCCAAATAAGGTTTCAAATCTGCAATGCTAAAAGTGGGACTAACCCCAAAATCTACAGGTAGCTCAAGTTTATATGCATTATCATTTATTTTCTCTAACACCTTAAAAGGACCATCAGCACGTGGCATTAGCTTTGATTTGCGCAGATTAGGAAATCTATCTTTACGCAAATATAACCAAACAAGATCTCCAGGCGCAAACACAACATGTTTTCTACCCTTATCTCCAGCAAGTTTATATTTAGCATTCATACGCTCAATGTTTTCCTTAGTTAACTCATGCATTTTTAAAATCAATTCAGAACGTTCTTTAGCATCAAAATTAACCTTCTCTGAAGATGGAAGAGGCAACAAATCAATAGGTGCACGAGGTAGGAAACCATACACAATTTCAAAAGGGCACATCTTAGTAGTAGAATGCAATGAGCGATTATAAGCAAATTCAATATGAGGCAAGCATTCTTCCCACATTTTCTTGTTATTCTTCAAAACAGCCCTAAGCATAGTAGACAATGTTCTATTGACTACTTCAGTTTGTCCATCAGTTTGGGGGTGACAAGTAGTACTAAAAAGCAGCTTAGTCTCCAACTTAGCCCATAAACATCTCCAAAAGTGGCTAAGAAATTTAGTATCACGATCTGAAATAATAGTATTTGGCACACCATGTAAGCGAATAATTTCACGAAAGAACAAATCAGCAACATTAACAGCATCATCGCTTTTATGACATGGTATAAAGTGTGCCATTTTCGAGAACCTATCCACGACAACAAATATGCTATCCCTCCCCTTCTTTGTTCGAGGTAAACCTAAAACAAAGTCCATAGATATATCCTCCCAAGGAACACTAGGTACTGGCAAAGGCATATATAAACCATGAGGATTGAGTCGTGACTTAGCTCTTTGACATGTATTGCAGCGAGCAACAAAACGCTCAACATCCCGTCTCATCTTTGGCCAAAAGAAATGTGTAGCAAGTATATCCTCCGTCTTCTTGACGCCAAAGTGTCCCATTAATCCTCCTCCATGCGCCTCCTGCAACAACAAAAGACGAACGGAGCTAGCTGGAATGCATAGCTTGTTAGCACGAAACACAAATCCATCGTTAAGAACGAACTTGTTCCAAGTTCTCCCTTCCTTACAATTCTGCAATACATCTTTAAATTCAGCATCATGAACATATTGATCTTTGATGGTCTCCAAACCAAATATTTTAAAGTCAAGTTGTGAAAGCATAGTATAACGACGAGACAAGGCATCAGCAATAACATTTTCTTTACCCTTCTTGTGTTTAATGACATAAGGGAAAGTCTCAATGAATTCAACCCATTTAGCATGTCTACGGTTCAGTTTTGCTTGACTTTTAATGTGTTTCAAAGATTCATGATCAGAATGTATAACAAATTCCTTGGGCCATAAATAATGTTGCCATGTTTCTAAGGTCCGAACAAGAGCATATAATTCTTTATCATAAATAGAATAGTTCAGACTAGGCCCACTCAATTTTTCAGAAAAGTATGCAACAGGTTTTCCATCTTGTAATAACACACCTCCTAATCCAATTCCACTAGCATCACATTCAAGCTCAAAAGTCTTATTGAAATTAGGAAGTTGGAGTAAAGGAGCATGTGTCAACTTATCTTTCAAAACCGTGAAGGCTTCTTCCTGTGCGGTACCCCAAACAAAAGGCACATCCTTCTTTGTAAGCTCGTTGAGAGGTGCAGCAATGGTGCTGAAATCTCTCACAAAACGCCTATAGAAACCAGCGAGGCCAAGGAAACTCCTCACTTGTGTGACCGTTTTGGGATGCGGCCAACTCTCAATAGCTTCAATCTTGGCTTTATCAACTTCAATTCCCTGTGGAGTAACAACATAGCCAAGAAAAGATACTCGGTCGGTGCAAAAGGTGCACTTTCCAAGGTTTCCAAACAAACGTGCATCACGTAGAGCAATAAAAACAGCACGTAAATGTTCCAAATGTTCCTCCAAAGATTTGCTATAAATCAATATGTCATCAAAGTAAACTACCACAAATCGTCCAATGAAAGCACGTAAAACTTCGTTCATTAACCTCAATAAAGTACTAGGTGCATTAGTTAACCTATTGATTTGTGGCTGTGGGTGTAACAATGGTATTGATGTCCTCATCACATACACTAGGGGTTAATTAACCGAGCGATTAGCACTTAACCTAATGCTCCATGTCAGCTCTAATCGGCATTTAGCCGCCGGCGTAAACAGGGCACGACGAGGTCGCTCGTCCGGCCAACTCCGGCGACAAGAGGTCGCGAGGCCGGGTGCGTTGGAACGCCCATAGCAAGGCGCGTACGATGGTGGTGGTGGCTGGAGCTGAGGCGGGCTGCAGCGGCGGTGGCGTCGAGCCAGGCGGTGGCCGGAGCTCGGGCGTCGATGAAGACGGCGCCACAGAGCACGGGAGGAGGAACTAGTGGTGGTGTTCGTCTCCTAGGCGCGTGCGGAGCTCTTTGATGGGTTCAGACGCGAGCGGCAGTAGCTGTGGCCGCGGCGGCGCCATGGCCGGCGGCGAGGGGTTCTCGGGCAAGGTGGTGGGGCTAGCTAGAGTGCGCAAACAGCAGCGGAAAGAGAAGGGGGAGATGCGGTAGCTCACAGGGAGGTCGGAGAGCGGTTTAGCGGGCTCGGGGACGCGTCGGAGACGGCGAATCGATCGGTGAAGTCCGGCGAGCAGATGCGGCGGTGACGAGCTCGAAGGCAATGACCTGGTGCCCCTCGGCTTGATTTAATCGGCAAGGAGAGGACACAGACGTCGACTGAGTGATTGGACGCAGCGGAGAGGCGAGGCTTGCACGGTGGCTGCGGTGGTGCTCGTCGGCGGCCTCGGACGCAAGCGAGGAAAGCAGGGGAGAGAGGCAGAGGAGGGGGAGAAGCACGAGGAGAGGTCGAGGGGGGTTCCAGGGGTGTCGTGGCGCTCAGGGCCGTCTCCAGCAGCAAGCAAGCAGGCAGGAGGTGGCTGCGCGCATGCGGGCGTGCCGCGGGCACGCGCCCTCGCCTACTGGCGCGAGGTGGAAGATGACGAGGGAGCCCCTGGTGGGCTTGGCAGCCAGCTGGCCTGGCTACAGGTAAGTCCCAAGTCGGTTTCTCTCTATGGTTTCTATTTTGTTTCTCTTTTTCTATTTTTGCAGTTTGTTTTTGATTTAGTTTTAAAACCAAATCAATTTTATAAATCCTGAAAATATTTGTGGACAGTAACTGAATTGTTTCAGAGGACCTCAGCAAGTTTAAGAATATTTGGAGCTACCAAATATTTTACAGGAATTAATAGCTCCAATTCAAATACAATAAGAGTTAGTTCAATAATCTAGAAATGTCCTAGAAATATGTTCATACTTTTTGGTAGAGGTTCTAGACCAATTCAAAAAATGCTGAACATTTATGAAGGGCATTTTGGGTTCATTGAAAATGATTTTATTTGAATCTAATTGAATTCATTTGGTGCTAGGGTTTGGTCATCCCCATTTCAAGTTTCAAAAATTTAAACATGATGCAACACAAGACTAGCTAGCCCAGAGCATACCAGAACTAGGGATGTGACAACTCACCCCCACTAAACAAGAATCTCGTCCCGAGATTCAAGACGTGAGGTAAGGGAAAAAAGGTGGTCACAAAACTATCACAATCTTCATGATCCATTTCCTTCTCAAAGGTGTTGATTCATTGCTTCAAATTGATCTTGATGTCTTTGTTTTCGAGATCTTCATCCAACACGATGACGACAGAAGGAAACTCTACAGGAATTGATCTTCTCGAAGATTGAGAAACTCAAGATCAGTTCATTGAGTGAGACGTAAGAACATCTCTTGAGTTGAGACACAAAACACACATCAGGGTTGATGGAAAGAAATAGATGACGAATGTTCAAATTGGTAGGCAACCATTCCACGCTTAAGTAAGATGGTGCATGGTTTCAAGATAGCAAGGAAAAAATTGTCATGATTCCATAACCTGGCACCCTAGGGAAGGTGACTCGTAGAACTATTTCCCTTAAGTGGCAAAAGAATTACTTTTGATACATAGATCATTGGAAATCTTCATACCAGCCTAAGGCAATCATAATCGATCTTTAGAAGGAGTTCGAAAGAACGTCATACTCGGGCTAGAATGGATGATGTGGACTACCTTGTTGAAGACAACTGAATGGATGATTTTTGCTTATCATCGGGAAATGAACAGGACCCATGGTAGGACCACTTTTGAAGATGATCCTGAACAGCAATTACCAAGAAGGCGGATCATAGTAAAATGGCACAATGGAGGGTGCAAGCTGGGGACAAAATGCAAGTGTTGGGAATGTTCCAACCATCATATTTGCCTGAGATTCAGATCTGGTTGGTAACGGGATATTTCTGACATCATGCCTGAAAAATAAAGGTAGCAACACAATTCAACGAGATGACGTTGCGAGATTCTTGGGACATGAACTACAATAGCAAACTCCAAAACATGAGTTGGTTCTGCTACACACATGTGAGCGCGTTGTCCCAGACAAGCATGACCACGAGGTAGTCTTATAACGAAACACTACCGAGTTCTGGTGGGGAACCATCATCAAGGATACCGAAGTCTTGTGCATTACCATGGATTAGCATTTAACTCCTTTCCTAGAACAAATTAGTCAGTGTCTTGGTGTGTTAGGGATACATATAGAATGAAGGTTGCAAGTCTCCAAACCATAGAATACTTCGCACATATGCACGACTGACATGGGATGGTTACAGAGGAAGTAAAAAAAAGCTTTCTCGAATTCGCAGCGGCAACTTGCATCGAATGCACATGAATTAGAGGAAGTCACTTCTTACACCAAACATATACTTCATGAACGAGACATGAAGGTAATGCTTATAAAAGTTCCCAACGCTAGCTTAATGTTCAATGCAAATCATGGAGATGATAATTATGTTGCCGATGGGCTCAACAACAATTCATCCAGGTTTCCATATAAATGGAGTTCCACGACTAAGTGAATACGGTGATAGCATTGGTCAGACCAAAAGATGTAATGGTGTATGCTTGAGGGATCAACCACAAGTAAGACAACATTACGAACATCGTTGGTTCTGATTTGATTTGAGGATAACCCACACTCAAATCAAAGTTTGTACAAGACAATAGATCCAACAATTGATCATGAGGATCAATCAATGACGATATCATCTTTCTTCAAAACACACAAACACAAGGATATCCCTTTGGCAATGAACTAAGTGGGACAATGATGAGGACATGACTACCTTGGATACGACCAAAAATATTGCATACATGCATATTTGTCAGGTGATTTCTAATGCAAACTATTCAATAATCTATTTATGTTATCCAGAACAAAAATACTTCACACACTTTTGTGTTTTGTCTAATTGCAGGTGTATGCGACATTTGTACAATCCACATATGAAGATAAGGGAAAAGGAGAAGTTTATGTTGTGTTCAAAAAGTCCTCTCACGTCACTTTTGGGCCAAGAGAAGATAGAGTCCAAGTCTTTCACGTTCTGAATTCAGATTCGGACTGCACAGACATACCTGACTCAAAACGCCAACAACTTTTTCATACGGACTCC
Organism: Triticum urartu; assembly: GCF_056163025.1. Taxonomy (NCBI): domain Eukaryota; kingdom Viridiplantae; phylum Streptophyta; class Magnoliopsida; order Poales; family Poaceae; genus Triticum; species Triticum urartu. Next base: position 373,750,956 of record NC_141879.1, read on the forward strand.
GAATTGGGTGATTCTTTTTTTGTTGGAAATTAGATTTCATGCTCTTTCCAACCCAATTGGATTCACCTTCAAATTCGTCCGGAGCGTTGAGTTACGGACGAAACAATCTGACGTTGCAGCAGAATCCGAGTCAAACTGCAAGCCCAAAGGTGTTGCATCACCTCCACTTGGGCCTATGAGCCTTGTACGACCTAGGGTTAGTTTTAGGCTGCCTTGGGACGTCCTCCCACCTCCTTGGCCGCCACCCCTTGCTCCTATATAAGTAGATCCATCTAGTAGTTTTTTCCTTGGGATTTGTTTAGTTAAAAGTTAGCCATTGCAACTTCGTGTACTTCGTTTGTGTCCAACGACCAGACCAAGACCGCTTACGGATCCCCACCATTATCAATACCTCATATATATTTGCAATATTCAGATTGCTTTATCATATTCTTGCTCGTTCTTCGATTGCTTGCAGGAATAGACCTTCGTGGTCAGGCTGACCGTGCTTCCGACATCGTCAGTAACCTCAGGAGATTGGTTTAGCGATTGCTAAGGCGCAACGTCATGCACGTTTGTAGTCGGATCGTCAAAGTCGTCTCCACCAAATCGATAGTTATCATCTCATCGAAAGATCGGGACACCCTCGCCTCTATCAAGTGGTATCAGTTTTCAGGTTGCTCGGTGAGAATTTCCAGTTTTCCTAGATTAGATTTATTTTCTTACCTATTGTCCAAGAAAAAGCCACAAAAAAGAGTTAGATCTATTCATCCTTGGTCCAAGCCAGTCTGAGCCTTTACAATTTTCTTTTCATTGCTTGTATAGTTGAATTATCGGTTGCATCGTCGTGTCGAGTTGCTGGTCTTAGTGTCTAGTTCGTTTAGAGTTTCGAGTTCTGTTCACATTAGTCACGCCACCGCTGCATCATTATCTCTTCCGCTGTCCACCACCCATCCATCAATTTCCACCACGTGCTACCCACCATTCTTTGTCATAATAATAGTTGAGATCGTTCACATCTTCGCTTGATCCAATCTGCGTCTTATCTAGTTTGTTTTGGAAGAGGGAGAAAAAAAAGAGAGAAAAAAAAGAGAAAAAAAGTCAGAGAAAAAAAGGAGAAAAAATCAAAAAAATCGGCACAAACTTTTTCAGAGGAAAGTTGGAGACAAAGTTGTTGATATATTCTGCTTGGCTGTTGTTTCACATCATTATCTTTACTGCCGTTGTGATCTTCACTTATATCTTGCTGTCCAGAGCTACTTAGTATCCTTCATTGATGCTAGTTGTGCTACGACGTGACCTCATTAGTGTTCTAGGCTCGCGTCTCTAGTTCGGTCTAGCCTAGGACCAGCACAATACCGCCGTTGAGCGTTTATTCAACATTGCATCTCTGAATTGATTATTGCTAATCTTTTTATACCATATATAGCCAACCCAGCTCCACATATTTCTACACCGTGTATACGTACGTTCCCCTGGCAATTGCTTTACACAATCTTCAGAGTTATTTGACACCGTTGGTTGCCTGTCACCACCTGTTGCTTGGTAAGAACTTGTAAGATATTGATATTTGCTTTACTGTGAGCGCTTTACCACCACACCCTAGTAGTTCATAGGAATATTATTCTTGAATTTTGTTTCCTGTTTCTACTAATCATGACAGGTTCCGAAGATAGAAGTTCTTGGACGACGGACACATCTTCACCATCACGAGAGTTGGGACAATGCACACAAGCACATGGTCAGGTTATCTTTTTACCGTCATTTGAGGGTAGATTTAATCCTACTACATATCTAGCTTGGGAGCTTGAAGTAGAACAAGTTTTTAGTCACCATAACTTTTCTGAACTTAAGCGAGTGCGAGCAACCACTAGAGCATTTACTGATTTTGCTTCTGTTTGGTGGAGTGTACATTGTAAGAAAAACATTGAGAACCAACCCACAACTTGGAAAGTTTTGAAAGCTGTAATGAGACAACAATTTTTCCCTCCTTATTATCGTCGTGAATTGCTTCGCAAATTTGAACAATTTAAACAAGGCAACAACACTGTTCATGCTTACTACCAAGAGTTCAAATCTTATATGCATCATTGTGACATAGAAGAATCTAAGAATGATACAATGAATAGATTTTTTGGTGGTTTGAACTATGATATTCAGGCAAGATTTCAGTATATTCCTCGTTGCATTACTGGTATGTATGTCCGTGCTTGTACCTTTGAGAGACAGATAAAGGAGGATGCATTAGGTGACTACAACAACTACTATTCCAGTTCATGCTCGCCACCGCCGGTGGGTTCCTCCATCATTGCACCTCGGATTATGAGCGCGGCATCATCTCAAGGGTATGGTACATTGTCAACGTCCGTACCTACATCAGGTACATCTTTGCCACAAGGTAACAGTAAAGGTATTGATGATATAACTTCACATGAGAATGATGCATGCCTAGTTAACTTGAATGCGTCATGTATTGAGTTACCTGTTGATTTGAGCACACCACCTATTTTAGAGAATCTTGTTACTGTCATGAATGTGTCATGTGATCAAACAACTGAAATATCAATAATTTTGAGTGCACCCATTGAATTAACTGTTGATGCAAAAGAACTAATGTTTAATCATTTTGATATGGCCTCCAATCTTGGTGATGATTCTGTGTCCAATGACTTATTGCATGTTTGCTTATTTAAGCATGTTGTAGCATGTAAATTTGATGCAAGTAAGGTTTATTCACCAAAGTTGGTATGGTTTAATGATGAACATTGCGAATCTTTTGAAATGAATAAGAGCTTCACTTATATGTGCAAAGTGAGTTCTAATATTTTCATGCCTTCTACTTCTTGTGATAATTTTTTGGCTTTAGTTTTTATGAACTATGAAAGTTACTCATGTATACATGTGTCATACGTGCAAAAATCAAGGGAAGTTAAACTGGATGACATATACATATACAACATGTACACCTTGTCTCTTTTGTTAGCCACATTTCAGATTAAGCAACGCTGAGGACGGCTTTGTTTTCAAAAAGGGGAGGATGATGAGGACATGACTACCTTGGATACGACCAAAAATATTGCATACATGCATATTTGTCAGGTGATTTCTAATGCAAACTATTCAATAATCTATTTATGTTATCCAGAACAAAAATACTTCACACACTTTTGTGTTTTGTCTAATTGCAGGTGTATGCGACATTTGTACAATCCACATATGAAGATAAGGGAAAAGGAGAAGTTTATGTTGTGTTCAAAAAGTCCTCTCACATCACTTTTGGGCCAAGAGAAGATAGAGTCCAAGTCTTTCACGTTCTGAATTCAGATTCGGACTGCACAGACATACCTGACTCAAAACGCCAACAACTTTTTCATACGGACTCCGAATTGGGTGATTCTTTTTTTGTTGGAAACTAGATTTCGTGCTCTTTCCAACCCAATTGGATTCACCTTCAAATTCGTCCGGAGCGTTGAGTTACGGACGAAACAATCTGACGTTGCAGCAGAATCCGAGTCAAACTGCAAGCCCAAAGGTGTTGCATCACCTCCACTTGGGCCTATGAGCCTTGTACGACCTAGGGTTAGTTTTAGGCTGCCTTGGGACGTCCTCCCACCTCCTTGGCCGCCACCCCTTGCTCCTATATAAGTAGATCCATCTAGTAGCTTTTTCCTTGGGATTTGTTTAGTTAAAAGTTAGCCATTGCAACTTCGTGTACTTCGTTTGTGTCCAACGACCAGACCAAGACCGCTTACGGATCCCCACCATTATCAATACCTCATATATATTTGCAATATTCAGATTGCTTTATCATATTCTTGCTCGTTCTTTGATTGCTTGCAGGAATAGACCTTCGTGGTCAGGCTGACCGTGCTTCCGACATCGTCAGTAACCTCAGGAGATTGGTTTAGCGATTGCTAAGGCGCAACGTCGTGCACGTTTGTAGTCGGATCGTCAAAGTCGTCTCCACCAAATCGATAGTTATCATCTCATCGAAAGATCGGGACACCCTCGCCTCTATCAGACAAGCTTTCATCTCACAACTCTCCAAGTTGTTGTTTAGCTCAACCACCTAGTTTAGGGTATCCAACACAGAATCTTGGAGAATGGGTGGCTTACAAGAAACCAACTTGATCACGAACTCAACATAGCGGTCAGGTGACAACCTGGTAATACTTCCGAGAAGATATTCGAAAAATCACGAACCACCGATATGTTATTAAGCTCGAGAACAATCTTGCTCTTCAGGGCAAGACGATATGATCAAAAGAGCAAGGAATTAACATAGTCCAAACTCATTGATCGAAGGGTAAACCAACAAAATGGACTAGGTAACACAATCAATCTTAGAATAGTGATCCAATAACCAACACACTAAGAATGATATTACTGTCCATTAACTACCAAGCAACAGGGTTGATAGGAGTATTGATTTCACACATCATAGTTCACTTGTCGGCTTACCGGTTGTGACAACACGGAACCGAGGAATGAATAATGATGGCGAGAAGTATCGCTGCAACAAGAATTCATAAGAGGTGGTGCAATTCCTATGACAATCCTGACATAAAGAGGGCATTTTGATCTGCAGAGCACAACTACTTATGACAATCCTGACATAAAGGTGGTGCAATTCATAAGAGGGTAGAACAGAACAAGAGCCGGATTGGCATTTTGATCTGCAGAGCACAACTACTTTGACCCAATCCTGGATATGGATGAGGTACTGAAGTTTGTTTCTCCTAGTCGTTCCGGAATAGAATGGCTTGACGGACCACAAGAATAATAGGCATCGATGGACACAAATGTACACATACTCTTGGCTATCAACTGATAGATGATGGTCATAAAACAACTAAAGAGGGACAACTCAAAGGATCATCCGATTTTCAGAATTGTGGGTGCATAGATTAGCATGTCGAACAAGTTCAACATATTTCTTCCGGATAACCCATGCAGAAAGGTAGGATTGGTAGAGTCACAATTATCGAATGGAGAACTCATCAGGAGCACTCTTATTGTGATCTTTTGGTTCAAGAAATTCTGCCACAAGCAGTTCATGGTATTTGGAAGAAGGAAATACCACAGACCTCGAGGACTATCGCAAAGGTTACTATATCCTAAAGGAACTAGCAAACACTATCAACATGAATGAGTAGAGTGAATCTCGGGTTCACGAACCCAGAAATGGAATACCTACTATCTAAATAACATCACGAGATGCTTTCAAGAATAATGGCTAGAATCATCACACTTGTAACTCAAAACATGGTTAGATTACTAGGTGGTTCTCTAAAATACCCTAGTGTCATAATAATAGCTTCAACATATATGTCAAGGCAATGGAGTGCCTCAACACACCGATTGGTGTGGTTAGACTGGCCCAAAGAAACATTGGGAACGGAAAGAAGGAAGTTGCAAATGCATCAGACTATTTCAAAACCTGGGATAACTCGGACAACATAACGGCTGTAAATGCTCAAAAAGATTTGAGACATCCTACAAAAATGGTGGCATAACCACTCAACATCACAATATCAATGTCCCGAGAGCAACTGTTAACACACAGAGGTAGTAAGAACTGAACCGAGGCTTGAATCCAACATTCCTACAAGTCAATGGATTAGTAACACATGATCCTGATAGAAAGATGAGAAGCCTAGTTCTCAATCCCCGTAGAAGAGAAGAGGATGACTCAAATCAGATGGGCATAAGGTAAAGGAGTAAAAAGAGCCTTACGTTCCCTTCCACAATCAATTCCCTTATATAACTAAAGCATTTCTAGACTCGACTTCGACCAGTTTGGCTTCGTAATCCTACAGGCAGTCAGGCTCTGATACCAAATCTGTCGGGACCCCGATCCTAAGTCACACCGATCTAGCATGTAACACATAATATCACTTTGCGGCCTCACACACATTACCCCACGAGTGCCACCTTACATGGCCCAGGACCGTTTGCACCTTTTGGCTCACGTATATGATAGTGTCGCTAGCATCCATATGACAGAGAATCGGGGACGATATGACTAGTCGTGAATCCAAAGTGGCACTAACTTACAGGGACAGGCATACATGACCCAACAACGAATGTGTCGGTCATCAACGTATGAACCCAAGTCGTAGCAAGCTACAAGGACTTAAAGGAACAACGCGTGACATTTCCCCGAAGGAACAGACACAAGAACAAAGAAGGACACATGCCGGCCAACCTAAGTGTTCCGGACCAGTAGCAAGCTACCATGGCTCAGTGGAAGCACTAGGAGACATTTCCCGGTAAGAGAGGCTACCAAGAATAAACAACTAGGTTGTCGGATCCCACACATACCAAGCATTTCAATAACATACACACAATATGCTCGATATGTGCAAATACAACATGGCATCACAACAAAACTCTACGACTCAAAGTATTTATTCATTAGGCTCCGAGGAGCCAGATATTACAAACATGGGTATTATGACCCAGCATTCAAGTCATACAAGCCACAAGCACATGCGGAAGCATAAACATGTTTGAGTATAGACAGCTACAAATGAAAAAGGCTAAGAAGCATGACTATCTACAAGACCCTCCCAAGGGTACAAGATCATAGCTGAGGTAATAAGCTAAACGTCGAAGTCCACGCAGAACTACTAGTGAGACTGAAGTCTCTATGCAAAACATAAATTAAGAAAACGTGAGTACAAATGTACCCAACAAGACTTACATCAGAACTAGCTACATATGCATCAGTATCAACAACGGGGGTGGTGGAGTTTAACTGCAGCAAGCCAGCTTTGACTCAGTGGCTATCCTGTACTACGACTGCTGGTAACTCTTTTGAGGTGGCGCACACGAGTCCACATATTCACCATATCAATACACCACTATGGATCCGCTCCCATCTTCCTACGAGAACGCCATCCATAGCACTCACACTTATCTTGCGCATTTTAGAGTATCCACTTTCACTTGTCTATGAACTGTACAGGCAACCCAGAAGTCCTTTACCGCGGACATGACTATTCTAATAGATGATGTTAACCCTGCAGGGGTGTACTTCTTCACACACGCTCTCGCCACTCACCGCCATGTACACCTCATGTATCTCGGCAACCTTCAAGCGAAAGCCTGGCGAGGGTGTCGGCCACGAGCTGACTAACCACACAAGTCTGTACTCCAGGTTTATCGCCTATTCGGGTTCCATCCGCAAGGAGATCCGGTCGGGGTGTCACTCACAGCCCCAAACGATGTGCAGGGTTCCCAAGCCTACCTCGACGGATGGATCTATGCTTGGTACACCGTCCCATAGTGCCTAGTCTGTCCCAAGCCCACCTATGCCGGGTGCCATTCGGTAGACTACTAACACAACCTGCAAACACCAGAAACTAGTTGCAACTCCTGGACAGAGATCAGGTTGATTAATAAGTCGAGAGAGCTTGGAGTGCCCGAAGCCCAATGTGTGGTAGTAGCTGTTCATGGATCACAAACACAAAACTCAGTTCCTAAGGACGGTTTCAATGAGACAACCCACCATGTACTCCTACATGGCCTCTCACCACTACCTTTACCAAATCATGTTCACACACTTAGCTCTCAATAGTAGGACATGTTCACCACATTCCAATTCATTCCTGATGAATAAGTGTGACGCCCCCAATTTGACCGTGCACTAATCATACACGCAAACGTGTACGATCAAGATCAGGGACTCACGGGAAGATACCACAACACAACTCTACAAATAAAGTAAGTCATACAAGCATCATATTACAAGCCAGGGGCCTCGAAGGCTCGAATACAAGAACTCGATCATAGACGAGTCAGCGGAAGCAACAATATCTGAGTACAGACATAAGTTAAACAAGTTTGCCTTAAGAAGGCTAGCACAAACTGGGATACAAATCGAAAGAGGCGCAGGCCTCCTGCCTGGGATCCTCCTAAACTACTCCTGGTCACTGTCAGCGGGCTACACGTAGTAGGAGGCACCTCCCGAGTAGTAGTAGTAGTCGTCGACGGTGGCGTCTGGCTCCTGGGCTCCAACGTCTGGTCGCAACAATCGGGTATAGAAAAGGGGAAAAGAGGGAGCAAAGCAACCGTGAGTACTCATCCAAAGTACTCGCAAGCAAGGAGCTACACTACATATGTATGCATTGGTATCAAAAGGAATAAGTGTATCTTATGTGGACTGAACTGCAGAATGCCTGAATAAGAGGGGGATAGCTAGTCCTTATCGAAGACTATGCTTCTGGCCACCTCCATCTTGCAGCATGTAGAAGAGAGTAGGTGGTAAGTTCACCAAGTAGCATCGTGTAGCATAAACCTAACGGACGATCCTCCCCTCGTCGCCCTGTGAGAGAGCGACCACCGGTTGTATCTGGCACTTGGAATGGTGTGTTTTACTAAGTATCCGGTTCTAGTTGTCATAAGGTCAAGGTACAACTCCAAGTCGTCCTGTTACCGAAGATCACGACTATTTGAGTAGATTAACTTCCCTACAGGGGTGCACCACATAACCCAACATGCTCGATCCCATTTGGCTGGACACACTTTTTTGGGTCATGCCCGGCCTCAGAAGATCAACACGTCACAACCCTACCTAGGCACAACAGAGAGGTCAGCACGTCGGTCTAAATCCTATGGCGCAGGGGTCTGGGCCCATCGCCCTTTGCACACCTGCATGTTGCGAACGCGGCTGGAAGCAGACCTAGCCTAGCAGGCGTTCCAGTCCAATTCGGCACGCGCCACTCAGTTGCTGACGTCACGAAGGCTTCGGCTGATACCACGACGTTGAGTGCCCATAACTGTCCCCGCGTAGATGGTTAGTGCGTATAGGCCAGTAGCCAGACTCAGATCAAATACCAAGATCTCGTTAAACGTGTTATCTTGAAGACACCGCGAACACCGACCAGGGCCAGGCCCACCTCTCTCCCAGGTGGTCTCGACCTGCCCTTTCGCTTCGCCACAAAGATCCACCCAGAGGGCCGTCGGGACAAAGGTCCTTTCAGCCCCCGATCCGTGAATCACTCGCGGGTACTCCTCGAGCCAACCCGACTTTAGTCATCACATGTATCATGTATAAAGTATAGGTATATACCCGTGATCAACTCCCGAGTGATCACGACCCGATAGTATAGCATGGCAGACGGACAAGAATGTATGGCCACTGATGATAAACTAGCTTCCTATACTAAGCATTTAGGATTGCAGGTAAGGTATCAACAGTTGTAGCAACAATGACAGGCTATGCATCAGGATAGGATTAACGGAAAGCAGTAACATGCTACACTACTCTAATGCAAGCAGTATAGAGGAGAGTAGGCGATATCTGGTGATCAAGGGGGGCTTGCCTGGTTGCTCTGGCAAGAGAGAGGGGTCGTCAACACCGTAGTCGTACCGGGTAGCAGCGGCGTCGGTCTCGATGTCTAGCCAGAGAAGAGGGGGAAGAAACAATAAATATAATGCAAACAAATGCATGACGATGCATGACATGACAAATCGTGGTGCTAGGCGTGCCCTAATGCGGTACGAGGTGGTACCGGTGAAGGGGGAAAACATTCGGGAAGGTATTCCCGGTGTTTTGCGTTTTTGGACAGACGAACCGGAGGGGGAAAGTTGCGTGTTTGCTATGCTAGGGATGCGTGGCGGACGAACGGGCTGCGAATCCGGATTCGTCTCGTCGTTCTGAGCAACTTTCATGTAGAAAGTATTTTCATCTGAGCTACGGTTTATTTTATATGATTTTCTAAAGTTTTAAAACATTTTTAGAATTTATTTAATTAATTTAATTCAACATTATCCAGAATAGTGCATGCTGACGTCAGCATGACATCAGCAGTCAACAGAGGTGTTGACTGGGTCTATCTGACGGTGGGTCCCACTGGTCATATACTGTTTAGTCTAATTAGGGTTTAACTAATCTAATTACTGTTTAATTAAACTAACTAGTTAATTAGATTAAGTAAACATGATTAATTAACTTAATTAATTAATCATTTAATTAATGAATTAGTTAATTTAATTATTATCTATTTATTTATTTATATTTATTTATTTATATTTACTTATTATTTATTTAATTCTTTTTTTGCAAAACGTTTTCATGGTGGGCCCCCTGTGTCATAGGCAGGGGGCTTGTCGGCGAATGGGCGCGCGGGCGCAGGGGCGCCCGTTAGCGGGCGGAGCCCCTGACCAGCGCAGCAGGGCGCCGGCGGCCACGGCACCTGGCAGGGGAGACGCCGGGCGTGGCGAGGCGTTGACGGAGAGGGGTGGCCGTGGGCATGGTCAGCACGGGCGTGCGCTTGTTGGGGAGGAGCTATCGCAGTGGGGAGCACGGGTCCGCGGCCAGGGAGGCTTGCCCGGGTGCGGCGAGGCCATGTGCAGGGGCGGCGGCGTAGGGCAGTCGGTGGGGGCAGCGGGGAGCAGCGGCGCGGAGAGCCGGGCCTGGGCGGTCACGCGCGCAAGACGCGAGCGCGCGCGAGGCGGAGGGGGGGCTTGCAGCAGGGGGTGAGCGGGGCGTGATGGAGGCGGGCGCAAGGCGCGGGACGCGCGCGTGCGGTGCGAGTGCGGCCCGGAGCGCGGGCATCGCGCGACTGCGGGGTGGAGGCGGCAGCAGGCGCAGAGGAGGCGAGGGTGCGCGGGGGTGGCGAGAGCAGACGACCATGGGGAAGGGGGGCGCAGGTCGCGGCCATGGCGGAGCAGGAGGGTTCGAGAGGAAACGGAACGGGGGGGGGGGGCTCACCGGCCCTGTAGATGTGCAAAAGTGTGCTCGAGGCGGCGGTGGCGACGGTGACGATGAAGACGAGGAAGCAGCGGCCGGCGAGGGGCGAGGAGCGGGGCGTCGGCGGCGTCGGCTGCCCCGACCGGATCCACACGGGGCGGAGGGTGAGGAAGCGGGCGTCGGCGGGGTCTGCGCAGCGACGGGCTACGCGGTCGGCCCCGATCCAAATTGGATCGGAAGGAGGAGCGAGGGGTCGTGGGTGAGCGAGTGGGGGGGTGTGGGTGGTTGGTTAGGGTTTCGGGAGGGAGCGTGGGTTATGGGGAGTGGATGGGATGGCCTGGTGGCCGACTGGGCCGGCCCGTTGGTCGGTTGGCCCGGGGGGGGGGGTCTTTTTCCTTTTCTGCATCTTTGTATTGTTTTTCTTTTCATTTGTTTATTTTATTTCTTTTCTGTTTTAGCTTAGTTCTTTAATAGTTATAGTTTTATATAATAAGTTAAAGCCCACACCTAAATTGGAATTGTAAAAAGTTCTTAGTGACTAAATAAACTAGTTTAATATTTGTTTAGTATTTAAAAGCATTTAAATAATTGTTTTGCCATTGTTTTACCAACTATAGTGCATTTAAATATTTTACTTAATTATGGGTTCTTCACTGTAATTACCTATGCAATATTTGACACAACCCGAACATTTTGGTTTTAACATTTGAAAACTTTTGTTCTATCCTTTAATTAAATTTTCAATTTGTTTCGGTTTTGAACTATCGCTAGTTTATTATCAGTAACCAAGGTGACGTGGTAGCATTAGCGGGGGATCACTGTAGCTTGATTACCCTGGCGTCACAATTCTCCTCCACTATAAGAAATCTCGTCCCGAGATTTAAGAGGGGAGTAAGGGAAAGATGTGGCTAAGAAATTCTATCGAGTCTTCTCGGTCTTGGTTGCTCTTCTCGGAGGGGTCGATCCATTACATCGATGCCTTCATTCCTCTGCTTCAGGTCATCACGAGGAAGTCATCATATTTTTCTTCAGGAACTCCAACGTACTTACGAATAGGTAGGGGCAGCTCGGCTACGAGAACATGCTTACGAGGGAAACAATCTGGGGTTAACCATGAATGAGCATAAGATTATCTCTCGAGTTGAACATATAATAGACATCGAGAGTACGATACAAAGGTACAATGAGAGGGTCCAAGCGGATAGATAGCTGCTCAAAGTCGGAACCAAAGTGAGAAAGGGGTTCAGAGCGGCGAGAGTAAGCATTGCGTCTGATACCAGAATAGAGCAGTAGGAAGGTGGCTCGCAAATTACCTACGAAGCCAAGCATAGGGGATAACTTTGAAGCAGGGATGTACATGAGAGTCAGGTTTCGATCCTGTGGAACTGTGGGTTATGGGCCCACCATGTGGGTAAAGTAGGAGGGCACTGACATCTTGCACGGTCATGATAGCAAGGCATCATGATAGCCAGGCATGTCAGAGAAGAGACTGTCAGTTATGTTGGCAACAACGTTGGTACCAAGGGCGAGGGACGAAGAGAACCATTTTCCTGCTCATTGTACGAGGCGGACCAATAGGCAAGGTTCTCGCCCATCGGTGGCTACCGAAATGTCATCAACAATAGTAACAGGGTCTTCGTGATAGAGTGGTACAACAAGGTGCTTACCTAAGCAGGGAATTATCACTGCTCAGATAAGTCAGATTACAAGAAAGGTTAAACAAAACAATGGGAAGGAAAATGCGATTATCCGATTAAACAGAACAATGGAAAGGAAAATGTCTTTAAACACATATTTCAGGGGGGTATAACCCTTCCAAGGACAAGCAGAGCATGATATCCATGACATGATATAATGTAGAAAACCCTTTAGGAAAGGGGAGAGAAATTTCATGACATTACCCATGCAACGGTGTTTGGATAATGGACAAAGAAAATTTAGCATTGTGCTTCAAATGCTCCTATTGAAAAATCGGAGTACCACAGACATGCTTCGAGATAGCATTGACATGGTCTCCAGGCAATGGTCATACTTTGGATACCCAAAGGATCCATCAGGACAACTCATAGAATAAGTCTTCCAATTTCCTCATGGCAGAATGGCTAACCTTGCTAAAATGGAAACTACAACAATAGGTCCTCCGGCCAGGTGTGCTAGGCATGACATCGCCTTACAGGGTCATATAAAGACCAATGTTATAACTCTTGGATATTTGTTCTAACCATCATATCTGACTGAGTTTCAGATCTGATTGGGGCCATGATACCTCAGACTCGGGATGCCTGAGAAGAAAAGGTGCGACATAAATCGACGATAAGACATTGTATGATTCTCGGGAAATGAATTATGGGAACGAGTTCTGAAAGAAGAGTTCATCATTAAACCAAGGAGAGGATGAGGGGGTGGCTGATGGTCTCAGCGTTAATTCCTCAAGGTTTTCAAAAAGATGAATTTCCACAATTATGTGAACAAGGAGATAACATTCGTTAGATCAAATGATATAATGATGTATGCTCGAGGAAAACATACATACTTAAGCATTGGTTGAAAGGTGCACCCAAAATATTGGCTCAGGTAGCATGATCAATGTTAGAATGGTGATTCAATAACCAATAGTCTAAGATTAAACTATTGACCATTAACTTCAAAGCAATAGGTTTGCTAGAAGTACAGAATCCAAACATCACCGTTTAGTTGTTGGTATCCTGGTTGGAAACAACACGGGGACCAAGAAAAGAATGGTGATGGTTATAAGTATCGCTTGCATCCAGAATTTTCGAGAGGTGGTGAAATTCTCACGACTTTCTTGACATAAAAGATGGTAATACTTCCAAGGTAAGAAGAACATCTGCTGGGTAGCAAGGATCTCAAGGTATAACACAAAACACGAACAAGTTTGTGTTGAACGGAAGGCAATAAAGTGGTCGAGGGCAAGGATGGTATTACCCATCAAGAATTCGATATATATCTTGGAAGAGCTTAGGATGTTGATGATGATCACGACATATTTGTTGAGAGATCACCTGAAGATGTAATGGATTGGCGATGACATCAAGTCAAAGGAATGATGAAGCGAAAGGTTATTGGAACCACGGATACGACACAAACTCGAAACCAAGCTTGCGGTTCAAGGCGAAATGATATGATGAGGAAGATCGACATAAGCTTAGCACATCGTCGAAGTGGTGCTCCAAGAATAAGGACCAGGTAGCACAGTTAAAATCACCACGACAATGATATAGCCATACAGGCTAGGAATGGTGTGGCCGGGTACAAACTCGTACTTAAAGAAGGTTATCAAGTGTCGTTGAACCGTAGTGCAGACTCGGTTCAGTTCTCGGTGTCTTTGAGTGTTTAATAACTCAGAGCCAATGAAAAATTGTAATCAGTGAGAATGTAGTACTTGATGAAGAACTCATAAGAAATTATACAGTTCCAAGATAATCTCGAGATACCAGGGGGTAGTACTCGACGACAGATCAAAGTAGAGGTTGGGGTAGAGTATTGCTCTCCAGAAGACGAGTGCTTAAACTTGCACGAGAAATGGTATTTAAAGGAGAACATGGTCGGAACCACGATTGCAAAAGGCCGAATCCCAGATATAAGATGAACTTATAGCAAAGGAATAATTAATTTAAGAGAAGTTTTAATGATAAGATCTACATCGTGTCCATGGGCATGAACACAAAGTTCAAGGTCGACTCCCACTTCCCCAAGGCATAACCTTTCATTCACTTCTCACTTTCAAAGAGGTTGTAGTGTTGAAATTTTTATCTAGCAAAACACCAGAAGAGTATGACTCGTGAAAACTTTCGAGTTCACACATATTAAGGAAGGCATAGGTTCAACCCGTCAGGGTATCGTGGAAACATATACCACAAGCTTCAATAGTAAATAACACAAGCTCGATAGTAGAGCATGGTTAACAAAAACAAAGGATACGATTTACCAAAAGCATTATGTATCAGAGGAAAGGCTCACGAGGTTATTGAATAAGGAGGACACTGTCGAATATTAATCCAATAAAGGATCTGACGGTCCATATCGGAGCTGATGTGAGCATCGGCACACAATCAGTTGAAGAAAGGATGCAAGGGCATCAGATTATAGAACACCTGAATTATTCGATGCTTAGATATCAAAGGAATTATGATTCCAAATAGAAGGATCAGAAGAAGACGCTATGATCAAGGGTGGATAAGTTCAATAGACCTAAGGGTACAATTGACGGCAAACAGATTGGTCGAGAACAAGCTCATGTTCAAAAATGGCATCTGAGCCAGAAAGATAATTTGAAAGGATCAACTGATGATTGCGTGCATTCGCACTCATGTTGAAAGAATAGGATCAAAATGACGGTGTCTAAGGATAATGACGAATATTGCCAAACATATGGAAAGCATCCATAATGCAAGCATACAAGTATTGCAGAGCAATAAGCTACTAAGGAGTTTTGGAGGATCGAATAGTATTTCGAACACCATTGTGAAACACATGAACAACTGGGGGGGGGGGGGTGAGCGGATACTCGATAAGTGCGAGAATTATCCATAGGGGTATTCAGGTGACAAAGAACAACAAGGCAGTAAGCTTAAAGGATTATCGAAACAACGACGAGTATTTCGGGGTATCTTGTAATAACAAGATCAACTGGGGATGAATGTAAGAATAACAACTGCAAGTAGTTATCCATAAGGGTTGACGGTGGAAGGGGAATTGCAAACGCGATGAACACAAGTTCTCGGGTTAACAGCGGAGAGTATCTTCAGGGTCTTCACGTGCAGCAGACGATCATCAGTAATAAGGGGCTCTCCGGATGAAAGTGATAACAAGATCCTAATGTTAGATTTAGCAAAATTCATTTAACCCGAATAGAAGAGAGATCAGAGTCCCAGAGTATAGACAAGGAGTAAAAGATCCTAATACCACCCAATGGCGACATGGGCCCGTAAGCCACACAGCCATGTTAGTAAAAGTTTTTCAATGACTAGACTCGACTTCGGCCAAGGAGCGTGGAAGGGGGATTCCTACAGGCAGTTGGCTCTGATACCAACTTGTGACGCCCCCAATTTGACCGTACACTAATCATACACGCAAACGTGTACGATCAAGATCAGGGACTCACGGGAAGATATCACAACACAACTCTACAAATAAAATAAGTCATACAAGCATCATATTACAAGCCAGGGGCCTCGAAGGCTCGAATACAAGAACTCGATCATAGACGAGTCAGCGGAAGCAACAATACCTGAGTACAAACATAAGTTAAACAAGTTTGCCTTAAGAAGGCTAGCACAAACTGGGATACAAATCGAAAGAGGCGCAGGCCTCCTGCCTGGGAACCTCCTAAACTACTCCTGATCGCTGTCAGCGGGCTACACGTAGTAGGAGGCACCTCCCGAGTAGTAGTAGTCGTCGTCGACGGTGGCGTCTGGCTCCTGGGCTCCAACGTCTGGTCGTAGCAATCGGGTATAGAAAAGGGGAAAAGACGGAGCAAAGCAACCGTGAGTACTCATCCAAAGTACTCGCAAGCAAGGAGCTACACTACATATGTATGCATTGGTATCAAAAGGAATAAGGGTATCTTATGTGGACTGAACTGCAGAATGCCTAAATAAGAGGGGGATAGCAAGTCCTTATCGAAGACTATGCTTCTGGCCACCTCCATTTTGCAGCATGTAGAAGAGAGTAGGTGGTAAGTTCACCAAGTAGCATCGTGTAGCATAAACCTAACCGATGATCCTCCCCTCGTCGCCCTGTGAGAGAGCGACCACCGGTTGTATCTGGCACTTGGAATGGTGTGTTTTACTAAGTATCTGGTTCTAGTTGTCATAAGGTCAAGGTACAACTCCAAGTCGTCCTGTTACCGAAGATCACGGCTATTCGAATAGATTAACTTCCCTGCAGGGGTGCACGACATAACCCAACACGCTCGATCCCATTTGGCCGGACACACTTTTCTGGGTCATGCCCGGCCTCGGAAGATCAACACGTCGCAGCCCTACCTAGGCACAACAGAGAGGTTAGCATGCCGGTCTAAATACTATGGCGTAGGGGTCTGGGCCCATCGCCCTTTGCACACCTGCACGTTGCGAACACGGCCAGAAGCAGACCTAGCCTAGCAGGCGTTCCAGTCCAATCCGGCGCGCACCACTCAGTCGCTGACGTCACGAAGGCTTCGGCTGATACCACGACTTCGAGTGCCCATAACTGTCCCCGCGTAGATGGTTAGTGCGTATAGGCCAGTAGCCAGACTCAGATCAAATACCAAGATCTCGTTAAACGTGTTATCTTGAAGACACCGCGAACGCCGACCAGGGCTAGGCCCACCTCTCTCCTAGGTGGTCTCAACCTGCCCTATCGCTCCGCCACAAAGATCCACCCAGAGGGCCGTCGGGACAAAGGTCCTTTCAGCCCCCAATCCGTGAATCACTGGCGGGTACTCCTCGAGCCAACCCGACTTTAGTCATCACATGTATCATGTATAAAGTATAGGTATATACCCGTGACCAACTCTCGAGTGATCACGGCCCGATAGTATAGCATGGCAGACGGACAAGAATGTATGGCCACTGATGATAAACTAGCTTCCTATACTAAGCATTTAGGATTGCAGGTAAGGTATCAACAGTTGTAGCAACAATGACAGGCTATGCATCAGGATAGGATTAACGGAAAGCAGTAACATGCTACACTACTCTAATGCAAGCAGTATAGAGGAGAGTAGGCGATATCTGGTGATCAAGGGGGGGCTTGCCTGGTTGCTCTAGCAAGAGAGAGGGGTCATCAACACCGTAGTCGTACTGGGTAGCAGCGGCGTCGGTCTCGGTGTCTAGCGAGAGAAGAGGGGGAAGAAACAATAAATAAAATGCAAATAAATGCATGACGATGCATGACATGACAAAGCGTGGTGCTAGGCGTGCCCTAACACGGTACGAGGTGGTACCGGTGAAGGGGGAAAACATCCGGGAAGGTATTCCCGGTGTTTTGCGTTTTCAGATAGACGAACCAGAGGGGGAAAGTTGCGTGTTTGCTATGCTAGGGATGCGTGGCGGACGAACGGGCTGCGTATCCGGATTCGTCTCGTCGTTCTAAGCAACTTTCATGTAGAAAGTATTTTTATCTGAGCTACGGTTTATTTTATATGATTTCCTAAAGTTTTAAATCATTTTTAGAATTTATTTAATTAATTTAATTCAACATTATCCAGAATAGTGCATGCTGACGTCAGCATGACATCAACATGACGTCAGCAGTTAATAGAGGTGTTGACTGGGTCAATCTGACGGTGGGTCCCATTGGTCATACACTGTTTAGTCTAATTAGGGTTTAACTAATCTAATTACTGTTTAATTAAACTAACTAGTTAATTAGATTAATTAAACATGATTAATTAACTTAATTAATTAATTATTTAATTAATGAATTAGTTAATTTAATTATTATCTATTTATTTATTTATTTATATTTATTTATATTTACTTATTATTTATTTAATTCTTTTTTTTGCAAAACGTTCTCATGGTGGGCCCCCTGTGTCATAGGCAGTGGGCTTGCGGGCGAATGGGCGCGCAGGCGCAGGGGCACTGTGGGGCGCCCGTTAGCGGGCGGAGCCCCTGACCCGGCGCAGCAGGGCGCCGGCGGCCACGGCACCTGCCAGGGGAGACGCCGGTCGCGGCGAGGCGTTGACGGAGAGGAGTGGCCGCGGGCATGGTCTGCACGGGCGCGCGCTTGCTGGGGAGGAGCTGTCGTAGTGGGGAGCATGGGTCTGCGGCCAGGGAGGCTTTCCCGGGTGCGGCGAGGCCATGTGCAGGGGCGGCGGCGCAGGGCAGTCGATGGGGGCAGCGGGGAGCAGCGGCGCGGAGAGCCGGGCCTGGGCGGTCACGCGCGCAGGACGCGAGCGCGCGCGAGGCGAAGGGGGGGCTTGCAGCAAGGGTGAGCGGGGCGTGATGGAGGCGAGCGCAAGGCACGGGACGCGCGCGTGCGGTGCGAGTGCGGCCCGGAGCGCGGGCAGCGCGTGACTGCGGGGTGGAGGCGGCGACCTCGGAGCGGCAGCAGGCGCAGAGGAGGCGAGGGCGCGCGGGGGCGGCGAGAGCAGACGAGCACGGGGGAAGGGGGGTGCAGGTCGCGGCCACGGCGGAGCAGGAGGGTTCGAGAGGAAACGGACGGGGGGAGGGGCTCACCGGCCCTGTAGATGTGCAAAAGTGTGCTCGAAGCGGCGGTGGCGACGGTGACGATGAAGACGAGGAAGCAGCGGCCGACGAGGGGCGAGGAGCGGGGCGTCAGTGGCGTCGGCTGCCCCAACCGGATCCACATGGGGCGGAGGGTGAGGAAGCGGGCGTCAGCGATGGTGGGGTTGCGTCGTCGGCAAGGTGGCGGTGGGGTCTGCGCAGCGACGGGCTACGCGGTCGGCCCCGATCCAGATTAGATCGGGAGGAGGAGTGAGGGGTCGTGGGTGAGCGAGTGGGGGAGTGTGGGTGGTTGGTTAGGGTTTCGGGAGGGAGCGTGGGTTATGGGGAGTGGATGGGATGGCCTGGTGGCCGACTGGGCCGGCCCGTTGGTCGGTTGGCCCGGGGGGGTCTTTTTCCTTTTCTGCATCTTTGTATTGTTTTTCTTTTCATTTGTTTATTTTATTTCTTTTCTGTTTTAGCTTAGTTCTTTAATAGTTATAGTTTTATATAATAAGTTAAAGCCCACACCTAAATTGGAATTGTAAAAAGTTCTTAGTGACTAAATAAACTAGTTTAATATTTGTTTAGTATTTAAAAGCATTTAAATAATTGTTTTGTCATTGTTTTACCAACTATAGTGCATTTAAATATTTTACTTAATTATGGGTTCTTCACTGTAATTACCTATGCAATATTTGACACAACCCGAACATTTTGGTTTTAACATTTGAAAACTTTTGTTCTATCCTTTAATTAAATTTTGAATTTGTTTCGGTTTTGAACTATCGCTAGTTTATTATTAGTAACCGAGGTGACGTGGTAGCATTAGCGGGGGATCACTGTAGCTTGATTACCCGGGCGTCACAATAAGACCTGACTCAACTCTAAGCAGTAGCAGGCATGATAGCAAGCATGAATGAGTAGGCACATCAGGGCTCAAACAACTTCTACTCATGCTAGTGGGTTTCATCTATTTACTGTGGCAATGACAGGTCATGCAGAGGAAAGGGGTTCAACTACCGCAACATGTAACAATTGAATCGTTGTTGTCCTAATGCAGTAAAAGAGAGCAGAAGTGAGAGAGTGGGATTGTATCAGAATGAACAAGGGGGTTTTGCTTGCCTGACACTTCTGAAGATAGTATAGCTCTTCATCGGTGTCATCGATCTCATCGTCGGTACCACGTCTACTGAGGGGGAACAATTACCAGCAACAGAGAGGAAACACAATCAATGCAATGCAACAATATGATGCATGATCATGACATGGCAATATGCTGTGATTTGAGCTAATGCAACTAACAACGATTTAAATGAAGTTGGTTTGAATACAAGATTCAAATTCAAACTCCATATGTGATTATTCAAATACCATTTAATTGATTTGACCTGATCAGCCGACATAAGTTGGTCAAACATGCATGAAAATGGTACATATGGTTAGATTGGATTTTTCTCATAATTTTTCATATATATTTTATTTCATTCTGAGCCATGGTTGATTTTCTATGATTTTTAGAAGTTTTAACTATTTTCTGAAATAAATAAATCATTTAGATTTATTTAAAATCCAGAAAAGTGATTACTGCATCAGCATCACGTCTGAGTGACTTCAGCAGTCAACAGGGGCCGGTCCAGGTCAAACCTGACAACGGGGCCCACATGTCAGTGATACAGAGAGTTAACAGTGGTTATTTAACTTAACCCGTGTCTTTAACAGGAGCGGTCCCACATGTCACACACTAGGGGTTAATTAACCGAGCGATTATCACTTAACCTAATGCTCCACGTCTACTCTAATCGGCGTTTAGCCGCCGGCGTAAACAGGGCACGGCGAGGTCGCTCGTCCGGCCAACTCCAGCGACGAGAGGTCGCAAGGCCGGGTGCGTTGGAACGCCCGCAATAAGGCGCGTACGATGGTGGTGGTGGCTGGAGCTGAGGCGGGCTGTAGAGGCGGTGGCGTCGAGCCAGGCGGTGGCTGGAGCTCGGGCATCGATGAAGACGGCGCCACAGAGCACGGGAGGAGGAATGTGGTGTTGTCCGTCTCCTAGGTGCGTGCGGAGCTCTTTGATGGGTTCGGACGCGAGCGGCAGCAGCTGTGGCCGCGGCGGCACCATGGCCGGCGGCGAGGGGTTCTCGGGCAAGGTGGTGGGGCTAGCTAGAGTGCGCAAACAGCAGCAGAAAGAGAAGGGGGAGATGCGGTAGCTCACAGGGAGGTTGGAGAGCGGTTCAGTGGGCTCTGGGACGCGCCGGAGACGGCGAATTTATCGGTGAAGTCCGGCGAGCAGATGCGGCGGTGACGAGCTCGAAGGCGATGACCTGGTGCCCCTCGGCTTGATTTAGTCAGCGAGGAGAGGACACGAACGTCGGCTGAGTGACTGGACGCAGCTTAGAGGCGAGGCTTGCGTGGTGGCTGCGGTGGTGCTCGTCCGCGGCCTTGTACGCGAGCGGGGAAAGCGGGGGAGAGAGGCAGAGGAGGGGGAGAAGGACGGGGAGAGGTCGAGGGGGGTTCCAGGGGTGTCGTGGTGCTCGGGGCCGTCTCCAGCAGCGAGCAAGCAGGCAGGAGGTGGCCTCGCGCGTGCGAGCGTGCCGCGGGCACGCGCCCTCGCCTACTGGCGCGATGTGGAAAATGACGAGGGAGCCCCTAGTGGGCTTGGCAGCCAGCTGGCCCGGCTACGGGTAAGGCTCAAGTAGGTTTCTCTCTCTGGTTTCTATTTTGTTTCTCTTTTTCTATTTTTGCAGTTTGTTTTTGAGTTAGTTTTAAAACCAAATCAATTTTATAAATCCTGAAAATATTTGTGGGCAGTAAATGAATTGTTTCAGAGGGTGATGAGGACATCAATACCATTGTTACACCCACAGCCCCTACTGTTACATATACTGGACCAATTACTAGAGCTCGCGCACGCCAATTAAATTACCAGGTACTTTCGTTTCTTGGTAATGATTCTAATGTTCATGAGATTATGATGCTGCGTAAATTGGATACATTTGTTTTGCTTTCAAATGAAGGGCCTAGCTTGGAGAAGGATGAACATTGGAGCAAGAACACGCATGAAGTTGATGGCATGCGCAAGGGGATCAAGAACGGAGTTACAAGTGATGATTTCAGGACTTTGAAGCCGCCATAAGGAGTGCATGAAGCCATGGACGAAATATACAAGATGCCACTTCATAATATTCGTCCATAGGCTATTCTAGGTGCTGCGTCACCTTATTAATGGGCCAGGCCCATGTAATTTCGAAATACTTAAGTATAGGCTATTTTTAGAGTCCGTATGTGTGGGGAAACAAGAGTTAGGGTTGGTTTCGGACCCCACCCTCAAGGGCCACGAAATTCCCCTCTCTTCCTCCATATATACAGCCCTTAGGGCGTCGTTTAGACTTTGGGTTTTGTTTAGATTAAAAGTTCGCCATAGCTGCAACTTCACGTACTTCGTTTGTGTCCAACGACCAGACCAAGACGTCACAGAACCCCACCTTGATCAATAAAGCTTTCGTCTTATATTCGCAATATCCAGATTGCAATCTCAGTTTCTTGCTTGTTCTTCGTTTGCTCGCAGGAAACAGGCCCTCGTGGTCAGGTTGATCGTGCTCCGGTGTGGTCAATAACCCCTCGGAAGTTGGTTTAGCGATTGCTAAGGCGCGACGTCTCGCACGATCGTAGTCGGATCGTCAAGGTCGACTGCCACAGAAAACGATAGCCACCATCTCATCGAAACATCGGGACACCTTTGCCTCTATGAAGTGGTATCAGATTTCCAGGTTGGTCGGTGAGATTTTACAGTTTTTCGTAGATTAGATCGAGTATGTTCTTCATACCTACAGTCCACGAAAAAGCCACACAAAAAAAAAATTAGGGTTAGTTCATCATATCCGAACCAATCTGAGCCTTTGCATAATCTTTTTAGGGTTTTTGCTTTGTTGAATTTGCGGTTGCATCGTCGTGTCAAGTTGCTGGTCTTAGAGTCTAGTCTTTTAGAGTTTCGAGTTCTGGTCACAAGTTGTCACGCCACCGCCGCACCATCATCATCGCCCATCTACCACTTTTGCTTATCCGCCACCGCTCTGAATCCACCATATATCCACCACCAATCCGAGTTCTTCTCATATTAGGTTTGTTCTTGAGATCAATCTCAATTCCGATTCGTGTTTCCTTGCCTGCGTAGGTCTCGGAAAAAAAAAAGTCTGGAGACCCCCGGGCAGTTTTTAGGCCAAAATTTTCACGGGCAAAAATATTTTTTCCCTATCCTATTTTTAGGCTTTTCTGAGTCTTTTGAGCCACGTGCCATCATAGTGATTTTTTGTCGCACTTTTTCGTCGTCGCTGCCCTGATTTCCGAAAAAAAAAGTGAAAAAAAAAATTTCGTGCCCATCCTATTAGTTTGACGAGGGAAGAGTTTTGAGACACTCGCCATTATAGTAATTTTTCGCAAAAAAAAAAAGAGGAGCGCAAAAAAAAAGAGGAGCGCAAAAAAAAAAAGAGGAGCGCAAAAAAAAAAAGCAAAAAAAAAAGTTCCAGAGTGTGCTTTTCCCTGATTTACGTGCAGCGCCGTGATTTTGTTAGTGTTCTAGGCTCGCGTCTCTAGCACGGTCTAGCCTAGGACCAGCACAGTACCGTCGTTGAGCGTTTATTCAACTTTGCATCTCTGAATTGATTATTGCTGACCCTTTTTGCTACCATACTATAAGCCTTCCCAGCTCCACATACCTCTACGTCGTGCGTTTGACTCTCCCTGGCAATCGCTCTATCCAAGCTTTTGAGAGTTTTGACTACAACGGTTGCCGATCACCGCCTGCTGCTGGGTAAGAACTGGTAAGAATTTGAGATTTGCTTGACGGATTTGTGACACCCGCCACCACCACCTCTTGTTAGTATTCTGTAGGATCATATTCTTGTGTGTTTTCTATTGTTGCTAACCATGGCAGGATCACAAGCCGACGAGACTGACTGGGAGAACATGACGAATCAGGAGTTGCATGATAAATTTCAGCAAATGATGAATGGACAGGTGCATGATGTGCTAAACAGATTTGAAGAGGCCATGGAGAAGATAGATGACATGGAGAAGACGTTCGAAACAAAGCTCGATAACAGGTTTAATGAATTGCTCGCGCGTCTTCCACCACCACCACCGGCTGCACCTAACGCACCTCTACAACAACAACAACGACGACTACCTACACATCGTGAAACAGCCCTCCGCCGAGCGAGCCGTCTCCCTCTTGCACCTGGCCAAACTGTTGGTGCTCCTGTTGCTACTTCTGTGGCTCCTGCTGCTGATGCGGAGGAGGATGATTTTGCTAGCGATTACGAGGATGAGGTTGATCAAAATCAGAACTACGTGCCACCACCAGCACAGCAACCATCAGGTCGTCCACATGCAAATAATGGCAATGGTAGGGCTCACCCTCAGGTACGAGATCATGACCATCTCCCTAAACTAAAATTGAATATTCCACCATTTGAGGGTAGATATGTTCCTGATATATACCTTACTTGGGAGTTAGAAACTGAACAACGATTTACATGTTTACAATATCCCGAGGAGAGACGTGTTCCTGCTGCTGTTTGTGCATTCACTAGTTTTGCATGTGTTTGGTGGTCTGAGCATTGTAGATTATATCCCATTCCTGCTACTTGGGCTGCTTTGAAAACTGCTATGCGTACTCGTTGGGTTCCACCATATTATCAACGTGAATTACTTCAAAAATTGCAGCGCTTAAGACAGGGAAAAAATTCTGTAGAAGAATATTATCAGGAATTACAAACTGGCATGATTAGATGTGGTATTGTTGAGGAGAATGAAGCTATGCTTGCACGTTTTATGGGTGGATTAAATAGAGAGATTCAGATGATTCTAGAGTATAAGGAGTATACTAATATCACTCGTTTATTCCATCTTGCTTGTAAAGCTGAACGTGAAGTGCAGGATCGACAGGCATTGGCGCGGACTAACTTTTCTGCAGGTCGACCTTCTTCATGGACACCACGTGCATCATCTACTTCCACACGTTCTACTACACCGGCGCCTCCGTCGGCTGCCACCTCCAACCGTGATACAATAAAGCAGGCACAATCACCACTATCTGCCAAGAGCACACCTTCTGGGCCTGCAAAGAGCTCTTCTTCATCCATGGCATCAACAGGGCAAACACATGATATTATTTGTCGACGTTGCAAGGGTGGAGGTCATTATGCGAGAGAATGCCCATCTAAGCGTGTGATGATTGTTACTGAGGATGGTGGGTATGAGTCCGCTAGTGACTATGATGAGGAGACTTTGGCTCTTATTACACGTGACGAACACGGTGGAGACGATTCTGATCATGAGACGCAATACATGGCTCCTGAAGATGCTGACAGGTATGAATGTTTAGTTGCTCAACGTGTTTTGAGTGTGCAGGTTACACAAGCTGAGCAAAATCAGAGGCATAATTTGTTCCATACAAAGGGAGTTGTGAAGGAACGTTCTGTTCGCGTGATCATAGATGGAGGGAGTTGCAACAACTTGGCTAGCATCGAGATGGTGGAGAAGCTATCTCTCACCACCAGACCACATCCACATCCTTACTACATCCAATGGTTCAACAACAGCGGCAAGGTTAAGGTAACACGTACTGTTCGTGTGCATTTTAGTATCTCTACATATGCTGATTATGTTGATTGTGATGTGGTACCGATGCAAGCATGTTCCTTATTACTTGGTAGACCATGGCAATTTGATAAAAATTCTATTCACCATGGTAGAAACAATCAGTATACTCTTGTTCATAAGGATAAAAATATTACTTTGCTTCCTATGACTCCTGATTCCATTTTGAAAGATGATATTAATAGAGCTAATAAAGCAAAACAGGAGAAAACTAAGAGTGAAAATCAGATTGTGGCAAAAGAATTTGAGCAACAAATGCAGCCTAATAATAATAAACAATCTAGTGTTGCTTCTGAAATTAAATTGAAAAGTGCATGTTTACTTGCCACCAAATCTGATATTGATGATTTAGATTTTAGCAAATCTGTTTGCTATGCTTTTGTGTGCAAAGAGGCATTATTTTCATTCGAGGACATGCCTTCCTCTTTGCCTCCTGCTGTCACTAACATTTTGCAGGAGTTCGCCGACGTCTTTCCACAAGACGTGCCACCGGGATTACCACCTATTCGCGGGATTGAGCATCAAATTGACTTAATTCCCGGTGCATCATTACCCAACCGGGCACCATACCGTACCAATCCAGAGGAGACGAAGGAGATTATGCGTCAAGTACAAGAACTGCTCGACAAAGGTTATATACGCGAATCCCTTAGTCCTTGTGCTGTTCCTATCATTTTAGTGCCGAAAAAGGATGGTACGTCGCGTATGTGCGTTGATTGTAGAGGCATTAATAATATTACTATTCGTTATCGTCATCCTATTCCTAGGCTAGATGATATGCTTGATGAATTGAGTGGCTCTACAATATTCTCCAAAGTTGATTTGCGTAGTGGTTACCATCAAATTCGTATGAAATTGGGAGATGAATGGAAAACAGCATTTAAAACTAAGTTTGGATTATATGAGTGGTTAGTCATGCCTTTTGGGTTAACTAATGCACCTAGTACTTTCATGAGGTTAATGAACGAAGTTTTACGTGCTTTCATTGGACGATTTGTGGTAGTTTACTTTGATGACATATTGATTTATAGCAAATCTTTGGAGGAACATTTGGAACATTTATGTGCTGTTTTTATTGCTCTACGTGATGCACGTTTGTTTGGTAACCTTGGAAAGTGCACCTTTTGCACCGACCGAGTATCTTTTCTTGGCTATGTTGTTACTCCACAGGGAATTGAAGTTGATAAAGCCAAGATTGAAGCTATTGAGAGTTGGCCGCAGCCCAAAACGGTCACACAAGTGAGGAGTTTCCTTGGCCTCGCTGGTTTCTATAGGCGTTTTGTGAGAGATTTCAGCACCATTGCTGCACCTCTCAACGAGCTTACAAAGAAGGATGTACCTTTTGTTTGGGGTACCGCACAGGAAGAAGCCTTCACGGTATTGAAAGGTAAGTTGACACATGCTCCTTTACTCCAACTTCCTAATTTCAATAAGACTTTTGAGCTTGAATGTGATGCTAGTGGAATTGGATTAGGAGGTGTGTTATTACAAGATGGGAAACCTGTTGCATACTTTTCTGAAAAATTGAGTGGGCCTAGTCTGAACTATTCTACTTATGATAAAGAATTATATGCTCTTGTTCGGACCTTAGAAACATGGCAACATTATTTATGGCCCAAGGAATTTGTTATACATTCTGATCATGAATCTTTGAAACACATTAAAAGTCAAGCAAAACTGAACCGTCGACATGCTAAATGGGTTGAATTCATTGAGACTTTCCCTTATGTGATTAAACACAAGAAGGGTAAAGAAAATGTTATTGCTGATGCCTTGTCTCGTCGTTATACTATGCTTTCACAACTTGACTTTAAAATATTTGGTTTGGAGACCATCAAGGATCAATATGTTAATGATGCTGAATTTAAAGATGTATTGCAGAATTGTAAGGAAGGGAGAACTTGGAACAAGTTCGTTCTTAACGATGGATTTGTGTTTCGTGCTAACAAGCTATGCATTCCAGCTAGCTCCGTTCGTCTTTTGTTGTTGCAGGAGGCGCATGGAGGAGGATTAATGGGACACTTTGGCGTCAAGAAGACGGAGGATATACTTGCTACACATTTCTTTTGGCCAAAGATGAGACGGGATGTTGAGCGTTTTGTTGCTCGCTGCACTACATGTCAAAGAGCTAAGTCACGACTCAATCCTCATGGTTTATATATGCCTTTGCCTGTACCTAGTGTTCCTTGGGAGGATATATCTATGGACTTTGTTTTAGGTTTACCTCGAACAAAGAAGGGGAGGGATAGCATATTTGTTGTCGTGGATAGGTTCTCGAAAATGGCACACTTTATACCATGTCATAAAAGCGATGATGCTGTTAATGTTGCTGATTTGTTCTTTCGTGAAATTATTCGCTTACATGGTGTGCCAAATACTATTGTTTCAGATCGTGATACTAAATTTCTTAGCCACTTTTGGAGATGTTTATGGGCTAAGTTGGGGACTAAGCTGCTTTTTAGTACTACTTGTCACCCCCAAACTGATGGACAAACTGAAGTAGTCAATAGAACATTGTCTACTATGCTTAGGGCTGTTTTGAAGAATAACAAGAAAATGTGAGAAGAATGCTTGCCTCATATTGAATTTGCTTATAATCGTTCATTGCATTCTACTACGAAGATGTGCCCTTTTGAAATTGTGTATGGTTTCCTACCTCGTGCACCTATTGATTTGTTGCCTCTTCCATCTTCGGAGAAGGTTAATTTTGATGCTAAAGAACGTTCTGAATTGATTTTAAAAATGCATGAGTTAACTAAGGAAAACATTGAGCGTATGAATGCTAAATATAAACTTGCTGGAGATAAGGGTAGAAAACATGTTGTGTTTGCACCTGGAGATCTTGTTTGGTTACATTTGCGTAAAGATAGATTTCCTAATCTGCGCAAATCAAAGCTAATGCCACGTGCTGATGGTCCTTTTAAGGTTTTAGAGAAAATAAATGATAATGCATATAAACTTGAGCTACCTGCAGATTTTGGGGTTAGTCCCACTTTTAATATTGCAGATTTGAAGCCTTATCTGGGTGAGGAAGATGAGCTTTCGTCGAGGACGACTTCATTTCAAGAAGGGGAGGATGATGAGGACATCAATACCATTGTTACACCCACAACCCCTACTGTTACATATACTGGACCAATTACTAGAGCTCGCGCACGCCAATTAAATTACCAGGTACTTTCGTTTCTTGGTAATGATTCTAATGTTCATGAGATTATGATGCTGCCTAAATTGGATACATTTGTTTTGCTTTCAAATGAAGGGCCTAGCTTGGAGAAGGATGAACATTGGAGCAAGAACACGCATGAAGTTGATGGCATGCGCAAGGGGATCAAGAACAGAGTTACAAGTGATGATTTCAGGACTTTGAAGCCGCCATAAGGAGTGCATGAAGCCATGGACGAAATATACAAGATGCCACTTCATAATATTCGTCCATAGGCTATTCTAGGTGCTGCGTCACCTTATTAATGGGCCAGGCCCATGTAATTTCGAAATACTTAAGTATAGGCTATTTTTAGAGTCCGTATGTGTGGGGAAACAAGAGTTAGGGTTGGTTTCGGACCCCACCCTCAAGGGCCACGAAATTCCCCTCTCTTCCTCCATATATACAGCCCTTAGGGCGTCGTTTAGACTTTGGGTTTTGTTTAGATTAAAAGTTCGCCATAGCTGCAACTTCACGTATTTCGTTTGTGTCCAACGACCAGACCAAGACGTCACAGAACCCCACCTTGATCAATAAAGCTTTCATCTTATATTCGCAATATCCAGATTGCAATCTCAGTTTCTTGCTTGTTCTTCGTTTGCTCGCAGGAAACAGGCCCTCGTGGTCAGGTTGATCGTGCTCCGGTGTGGTCAATAACCCCTCGGAAGTTGGTTTAGCGATTGCTAAGGCGCGACGTCTCGCACGATCGTAGTCGGATCGTCAAGGTCGACTCCCACAGAAAACGATAGCCACCATCTCATCGAAACATCGGGACACCTTTGCCTCTATCAGAGGGCCTTAGCAAGTTTCAGAATATTTGGAGCTACCAAGTATTTTACAGGAATTAATAGCTCCAATTCAAATACAATAAGAGTTAATTCAATAATCTAGAAATGTCCTAGAAATATGTTCACAATTTTTGGCAGAGGTTCTAGACCAATTCAAAAATGATTAACATTTATGAAGGGCATTTTGGGTTCATTGAAAATGATTTTATTTGACCTATTTGAATTCATTTGGTGCTGGGGTTTGGTCGTCCCCATTTCAAGTTTCAAAAATTTAAACATGATGCAACACAAGACTAGCTAGCCCAGAGCATACCAGAACTAGGGATGTGACACGATCACTGGGCGGCTTCCAGTATGGACTGCCCACTCGCGAGGGC
Organism: Triticum urartu; assembly: GCF_056163025.1. Classification (NCBI taxonomy): domain Eukaryota; kingdom Viridiplantae; phylum Streptophyta; class Magnoliopsida; order Poales; family Poaceae; genus Triticum; species Triticum urartu. Next base: position 373,780,832 of record NC_141879.1, read on the forward strand.
TTGGCTAGCCCGCGTAGCAGCGTCTTCACCCCAGACGAGTGGTGTGGTCGCTACGGGCGATGCGAGCCGTCCGATCTGCTCGGACGGCTCTGCGGCCGTTGACTCGGGTGGGCGGTCCATGACTGTTGGATCGCATGTACCTTCCGAGGCCACCGTCACTAGGTGGCCTCGGGTGTGCCCACGAGGACCAGTGCTGTTTTGCGCACGAAATTTCAAGCGAGCCAGCCTATCGGCTTCACCACCCTGCGTCGAGCGGGCTCGGTGGCGACAGCCATGGCTTTCATTGCGCCGGCTTGCACGCATGCCATTCTCCTATCTAGTTTGCTAGCCGGTCCCTGTGTCGTGACGCAATGCTGGCTCCCCCATGGGGCCGCCCTGTTAGGATCCTGCGCCCCGTGCCAAGCTGGTTTGTTCGTGTCAGCCAATCATGCGCTTCGCCCGCAGAACCGGCTCTCACATGGTCCATCTTGTCAGGCCCATTTGATGCATCTCAGGTACGCGCGTGCTACCTAGTTGGCCAGACGGCGTCCAGCCGGGTGTGCGCGTGCACCCTCGCGCCGGGATGGTTCGCTCGTGCCAGTCAGGCAGGTCCCCATCTTTGGGGTCAAGTCTTTGGAGTGGGGATGGGATTGGTGGTTGCCTTCTTCTCCAAGTTCTTGCATGGGTGCTACTTCTTGAGCTTGCATTGGTTTTTCCCTTGAAGAGGAAAGGGTGATGCAACAAAGTAGATATAAGTATTTCGCTGACTTAAAAACCAAGGTATCAATCCAGTAGGAGATACACGCAAGTCTCCAGTCTATGCACCTGCATAAACAATCAAAAACTTGCACCAAACGCGTTAAAGGGTTTGTCAATCCCTTCATGGTCACTTGCAAGGATGAGATCTGATAGAGATAGATATAAAAGATTACTAAAACATAAAACAAAATAAAAGTAAATAAATTGCAGCAAGGTATTTTAAGGTTTTTTTGGTTTATAGATCTAAAAATACATGATGGAAAATAGACCCCCGGGCCATAGGTTTCACTAGAGGCATCTCTCTTAAAGGAAAATAATACGGTGGGTGAACAAATTACTGTCGAGCAATTGATAGAAAAGTGGCATCACGTACGTGTCAAGTAGACCGACTCCTGCCTGCATCTACTACTATTACTCCACACATCGACCGCTATCCAGCATGCATCTAGAGTATTAAGTTCATAAGAATGGAGTAACGCCTTAAGTAAGATGACATGATGTAGAGGGATAAACTCAAGCAACATGATGAAAACCCCATCTTTTTATCCTTGATGGCAACAATACAATACATGACTCGCTACCGCTACTTTGTCAATGGGTGAGGACACCGCAAGATTGAACCGAAAACTAAGCACCTCTCCCATTGCAAGAAAAAACAATCTAGTTGGCCAAACCAAACCGATAATTCGAATAGAAATAAAAATATATCAAATCATGCATATAAGAATTCAGAGAAGATTCATATAATATTCATAGATAATCTGATCATAAATCCACAATTCATTGGATCTCGACAAACACACCACAAAAGAATACTACATCGGATAGAACTCCAAGAACATCGAGGAGAACATTGTATTGAAGATCAAAGAGAGAGAATACGCCATCTAGCTACTAGCTATGGACCCGTAGGTCTATGGTAAACTACTCACGCTTCATCGGTAGGGCAATAGAGTTGATGTAGATGCCCTCCGTGATCGAATCCCCTTCCGACAAGATGTCAAAAAAGGCCCCAAGATGGGATCTCGCGGAAACAGGGGCTTGCCGCGGCGAAAAAGTATTTTGGTGGACGCTTCTGTTGGTTCGGGAATATTTCTGAATTTATAGGCCAAATATTAGAGTTAGAGGATCTCATAGGGGCCCACAAGCCCTTAGGGCGCGCCCTGCGCGTCCCTGAGGCTTGTGGCCGCCTCGGGACTCCTCTGACTTCATCTCCAAGTCCTATGTGTGTCTTCTGGTCCAAGAAAAATCACCATAAAGTTTTATTCCGTTTGGACTCCGTTTGATATTCCTTTTCTGTAAAACTCAAAAGCAAGGAAAAACATAAACTGACACTGGGCTCTAGGTTAATAAGTTAGTCCCAAAAATAATATAAAATAGCACAATAATGCATACAAAACACCCAAAATAGATAATATAATAGCATGGAACAATAAAAAACATAGATACGTTGGAGATGTATCAAGCATCCCCAAGCTTAACTCCTACTCGTCCTCGAGTAGGTAAATGATAAAAAACAGAATTTTTGATGTGGAATGCTACCTAACATATTTACCCATGTAATTTTCTTTATTGTGGCATGAATATTCAGATCCATAAGATTCAAAACAAAAGTTTAATATTGACATAAAAACAATAATACTTCAAGCAAACTAATAAAGCAATCATGTCTTCTCAAAATAACATGGCCAAAGAAAGTTATCCCTACAAAATCATACAGTCTGGTTATGCTCCATCTTCAACACAGAAAGTATTTAATCATGCACAACCCCGATGACAAGCCAAGCAATTGTTTCATACTTTTGATGTTCTCAAATTTTTTCAACTTTCATGCAATACATGAGCGTGAGCCATGGATATAGCACTATAGGTGGAATAGAATATGGTGGTTGTGGAGAAGACAAAAAGAAGGAGGCAGTCTCACATTAACTAGGCGTATTAACGGGCTATGGGGATGCCCATCAATAGATATCAATGTGAGTGAGTAGGGATTGCCATGCAACGGATGCACTAGAGCTATAAGTGTATGAAAGCTCAAAAAAGAAACTAAGTGGGTGTGCATCCAACTCGCTTGCTCACGAAGACCTAGGGTAATTGAGAAAGCCCATCATTGGAATATACAAGCCAAGTTCTATAATGGAAAATTCCCACTAGTACATGAAAGTGAAAACATAGGAGACTCTCTATCATGAAGATCATGGTGCTACTTTCAAGCACAAGTGTGGAAAAAGGATAGTAACATTGTCCCTTCTCACTTTTCTCTTTTTTTGTTTGGGCTTCTTGGCCTCTTTTATTTTTTGTGGGCTTATTTGGCCTCTTTTATTTTTTGTAAAGTCTGAAGACTCATCCCAACTTGTGAGGGAATCATAGCTTCCATCACCCTTTCCTCACATGGGACAATGCTCTAATAATGATGATTGATACGTCCCCAATGTATCTATAATTTTTGATTGTTCCATGCTGTTATATTATCATTCTTGGATGTTTTACAATCATTTTATAGCAACTTTATATCATTTTTTGGGACTAACCTATTGACATAGTGCCGAGTGTCAGTTGCTGTTTTTGCTTGTTTTTTTACTTCGTAGAAAATCAATACCAAATGGAGTCCAAACGCAACGAAACTTTTTCGAGAATTTTTTGGGTCCAGAAGACACATGATGGGCCAAAGAAGTACCAGAGGGGTGCCTCGAGGGGGGCACAACCCACCTGGGCGCACTTGGGGGACCAGGTGCGCTCTGGTGGGTTGTGCCCACCTCGGTTGCCTCCCGCACTGCCTCTTTGCTCTATAAATACCCCAATATTGCAGAAACCCTAGGGGAGTCGACGAAAATCAGTTCCAGCCGCCGCAAGTTCCAGAACCACTAGATCCAATCTAGACACCATTACGGAGGGGTTCATCATCCTCATTGGTGCCTCTTTGATGATGCGTGAGTAGTTCATTGTAGACCTACGGGTCCGTAGGCAGTAGCTAGATGGCTTCCTCTCTCTCTTTTGATTCTCAATACAATGGTCTCCTGGAGATCTATTTGATGTAACTCTTTTTGCGGTGTGTTTGTTGGGATCCGATGAACTTTGAGTTCATGATCAGTTCTATTTTATCCATGAAAGTTATTTGAGTTTAGATCTCTTATATGCAAGATTAGTTATAGCCTCGTATTTATTCTTCGAATCTTTGGTTTTGTTAGGACAACTAGATCAATTTTTCTTGCCATGGGAAGAGGTGCTTTGTGATGGGTTCAGTTGTGCGGTGTTCTTTCCTAGTGACAGAAGGGGCAGCAAGACACATATTGATCGTTGCTATTAAGAATAAAAAGATGGGGTCTATTCCTACATGAATAGATCTTTTCTACATCATGCCATCGTTCTTATTGCATTACTCCGTTTTTCCATGAACTTAATACACTAGATGCATGCTGGATATCGATCGATGTGTGGAGTAATAGTAGCAGTGTTGGGGAACGCAGTATTTCAATTTTTTTTACCTACGATCATGCAAGATCTATCTAGAAGATGCATGGCAACAAGAGGGGAGAGTGTGACTATGTACCCTCGTAGACCGAAAGCATAAGTGTTTAGTAACGCGGTTGATGTAGTCGAACGTCTTCGTGATCCAACCGATCCAAGTACCGAACGCACGACACCTCTGTGATCAGCACACGTTTAACTCGATGACGTCCCTCGTACTCTTGATCCAGCTGAGGCCGAGGGAGAGTTCCATCAGCACGACGGCGTGGCGACGGTGATGATGAAATTACCAGCGCAGGTCTTCGCCTAAGCACTACGATGATATGACCGAGGTGTGTAACTATGGAGGGGGGCACCGCACACGGATAAAAGATCAACTTGTGTGTTCTAGGGTGCCCCCTGCCCCCGTATATAAAGGAGGGAGGGGGAGGCCGGTCGGCTAGGCTAGGACGCGCCGGGAGAAGGGGAATCCTACTACCAAGTTCTAGTAGGTTTCCACCTAAAGGAGAAGCGGGAAGGAAGGGAGAGGGGGGTCATGCCCCCAACCCCTTGTCCAATTCGGACTGGGCTTGGGGGGCACCTCTCTTTCTCACTAAGGCCCATCAACTCCCCGGGGTGTTCCGGTAACCTTCCGGTACTCTGAAAAGTCTCGAACTTCTCCGGAACCATTCCGATGTCCGGATATAGCCTTCCAATATATCAATCTTTATGTCTCGACCATTTCGAGACTCCTTGTCATGTCCGTGATCTTATCCGAGACTCTGAAAAACCTTCGGTCATAAAATCACATAAACTCATAATACAAATCGTCATCGAATGTTAAGCGTGCGGACCCTACGGGTTCGAGAACTATGTAGACATGACCGAGACACATCTCCAGTGAATAACCAATAGCGGAACCTGGATGCTCATATTGGCTCCTACATATTCTATGAAGATCTTTATCGGTCAACGACACCCTTTGTCATCGATATGTTACTTGCCCGAGATTCGATCGTCGGTATCATCATACCTAGTTCAATCTCGTTACCTAAGTCATGAAGAAAGCAATAGCAATAAAACTTATTGATCATTATGCCAAGCTAATGGATGGGTCTTGTCTATCACATCATTCTCCTAATGATGTGATCCGTTCATCAAATGACAACACATGTCTATGGTCAGGAAACTTAACCATTTTTGATTAACGAGCTAGTCAAGTAGAGGCATACCAAGGACACTCTGTTTTCTCTATGTATTCACACATGTATCAAGTTTCTGGTTAATACAATTCTAACATGAATAATAAACATTTATCATGATATAAGGAAATATAAATAACAACTTTATTATTACCTCTAGGGCATATTTCCTTCAGTCTCCCACTTGCACTAGAGTCAATAATCTAGATTACATTGCAATGATTCTAACACCCATGGAGTCTTGGTGCTGATCATGTTTTGTTCATGGAAGAGGCTTAGTCAACGGGTCTGCAACATTCAGATCCATGTGTATTTTGCAAATCTCTATGTCTCCCTCCTTGGCTTGATCGCGGATGGAGTTGAAGCGTCTCTTGATGTGTCTGGTTCTGTTGTGAAATCTGGATTCCTTCGCTAAGGCAATTGCTCCAGTATTGTCACAAAAGATTTTCATTGGACCCGACGCACTAGGTATTATACCTAGATCGGATATGAACTCCTTCATGCAGACTCCTTCATTTGCTGCTTCCGATGCAGCTATGTACTCCGCTTCACATGTAGATCCCGCCACAACGCTCTGCTTGGAACTGCACCAACTAACAGCTCCACCATTCAATATAAATACGTATCTGGTTAGCACTTAGAGTCATCCGGATCAGTGTCAAAGCTAGCATCGACGTAACCGTTTACGACAAGCTCTTTGTCACCTCCATAAATGAGAAACATATCCTTAGTCCTTTTTAGGTATCTCGGGATGTTCTTGACCGCTGTCCAGTGATCCACTCCTGGATTACTTTGGTACCTCCCTGCTAAAATTATAGCAAGGCACACATCAGGTCTGGTACACAACATTGCATACATGATAGAACCTGTGGCTGAGGCATACAGAATGACTTTCATTTTCTCTCCATCTTATGCAATGGTCGGGCATTGAGTCTGACTCAACTTCACACCTTGTAACACATGCAAGAACCCTTTCTTTGACTGATCCATTTTGAACTTCTTCAAAACTTTATCAAGGTATGTGCTTTGTGAAAGTCCAATTAAGCACCCTGATCTATCTCTGTAGATATTGATGCCCAATATATAAGCAACTTCAACGAGGTCTTTCATTGAAAAATTCTTATTCAAGTATCCTTTTATGTTATCCAGAAATTCTGTATTATTTCCAATCAACAATATGTTATCCACATATAATATTAGAAATGCTACAAATCTCCCACTCACTTTCTTGTAAATACAGGCTTCTCCAAAAGTCTGTATAAAACCATATGCTTTGATCGCACTATCAAAGTGTATATTCCAACTCCGAGAGGCTTGCACCAGTCCATAAATGGATCGCTGGAGCTTGCACACTTTGTTAGCACCTTTAGGATCGACAAAACCTTGTGGTTGCATCATATACAACTCTTCTTTAAGAAATCCATTAAGGAATGCAGTTTTGACGTCCATTTGCCAAATTTCATAATCATAAAATGCGGCAATTGCTAACATGATTCAGACAGACTTAAGCATCGCTACGGGTAAGAAGGTCTCATTGTAGTCAACTCCTTGAACTTGTCGAAAACCTTTCGCAACAAGTCGAGCTTTGTAGACAGTAACATTACCATCAACGCCAGTCTTCTTCTCGAAGATCCATTTATTCTCTATGGCTTGCCGATCATCGGGCAAGTCAACCAAAGTCGATACTTTGTTCTCATACATGGATCCCATCTCAGATTTCATGGCCTCAAGCCATTTTGCGGAATCTGGGCTCATCAGTGCTTCCTCATAGTTCATAGGTTCGTCATGGTCTAGTAACATGACTTCCAGAACAGGATTACCGTACCACTCTGGTGCAGAACATACTCTAGTTGACCTACGAGGTTCGGTAGTAACTTCATCTGAAGTTTCATGATCATCATCATTAGCTTCCTCACTAATTGGTGTAGGAATCACTGGAACTGATTTCTATGATGAGCTACTTTCCAATCCTAGAGAAGGTACAACTACCTCATCAAGTTCTACTTTCCTCCCACTCACTTCTTTCGAGAGAAACTCCTTATCTATAAAGGATCCATTCTTAGCAACAAATATCTTGCCTTCAGATCTGTGATAGAAGGTGTACCCAACAGTTTATTTTGGGTATCCTATAAAGACGTACTTCTCCAATTTGGGTTCGAGTTTATCAGGCTGAAGCTTTTTCACATAAGCATCGCAACCCCAAACTTTAAGAAACGACAACTTAGGTTTCTTGCCAAACCACATTTCATACGGTGTTGTCTCAATGGATTTAGATGGTGCCCTTTTTAATGTGAATGCAGCTGTCTCTAATGCATAACCCCAAAATGATAGTGGTAAATCGGTAAGAGACATTATAGATCGCACCATATCTAATAAAGTACGGTTACGACGTTCGGACACACCATTACGCTGTGGTGTTCTAGGTGCCGTGAGTTGCGAAACTATTCCACATTGTTTTAAATGAAGACCAAACTCGTAACTCAAATATTCGCCTCCGCGATCAGATCGTAGAAACTTTATTTTCTTGTTACGATGATTTTCTACTTCACTCTAAAATTCTTTGAAATTTTCAAATGTTTCAGACTTATGTTTCATTAAGTAGATATACCCATATCTCCTCAAATCGTTTGTGAAGGTCAGAAAATAATGATACCCGCTGCGAACCTCAACACTCATCGGACCGCATACATCAGTATGTATTATTTCCAATAAGTCAGTGACCCGCTCCATTATTCTGGAGAACGGAGTTTTAGTCATCTTGCCCATGAGGCATGGTTCGCAAGCATCAAGTGATTCATAATCAAGTGATTCCAAAAGCCCATCGGCATGGAGTTTCTTCATGCGCTTTACACCAATATGGCCTAAACGGCAGTGCCACCAATAAGTTGTACTATCATTATTAACTTTGCATCTTCTCGCATCAATATTATGAATAAGTGTATCACCACGATCGAGATTCAACAAAAATAGACCACTCATGTAACATCCCAAATTTTCAATTTGGAATGTTATACATTAGATCATCATGCATATCATATTTTATTTTGCATTTTGGTTGATCCTAGAAATTCTACGCAACTCAATGACCCACAGAGAGAGTTGGGGATTTCGTTATTTTCATATTTGAGTTTTCTCAAATTTTGAGAATAGGATCATTTGATTTTATTTATTTTACCATCAGTTATTTCTATTACAAAAATATGAGAGAGGGAATAAAATGACTTTCCCAAAATAAAGAAATATTGAGGATTTAATAAAAAAATCAAATAAGTTTTTATTTCGGAGTTTTTTGGTGTTTTATTTGAATTTAGGAAAAATGTGCGTTTTTCAAAATTGCATTTAGGGCCCAAATAAATGTTCACCTTGTGCGGCTTGATTTTAGAAGCCCGTGAAAATTTATTTCCGAATTTTTGGAGTCCGTTTAGTATTTCTTTTTATTTTTCTTCCGAGCGGAATAATTAAAAAAAAACGAATCGACTTCGGGCCGTACCCGAGCGGGACACCGCCCGGGGGCAGCCTTTAAATAGCGCCGCCCCGAGCCGCCCCAGCCCATCAGCCCCGCCTCGATCCGCGCGCGCCGCCGGAGCCACCGCCGCCGACGATCCCGCCGCCCGAGGTTCGTCGCGCCTCATTTTCCGTGCTGAAAAAAAAGAAAGAGAGAGAAAAAAATTCGGCGTTCGTCGTTTTTCTTTTTCTCAGATTAAATCCGCGATTTCTCTGATCGTGATTCCTGATCCGATTTTTGTTTTAGTTTAACTTTTCGCTCGTTTATCGGAATCAGGCGATTCAAGCGCCTAGGGATTTGTCTCGAAACCCTCTATCCGTTTAACCAACTTACACAAGGTTTTGTTACTGTAAAAATTGCCCTAGATCCAGATTACTAGAACAAAGTTGTTTTCTTTCGCCGTTTGTCTTTCGTTGCTTCGTTCGATTTGATTCTTTTTGCCAACCGGAGTTCTTAAGTTGAACTTTCTGGTTAGATCTCTTATTTGAGTTTTACCTGTGCATTAGATGAGTACTTATTGTATGCTTGTTTGTTTGTCTGCGATAGAATACCCGGAGTGCGCCGCCTGTTACTTCGAATCGTTAGGTTTCGCGGATCATCAGCAAGGCAAGTAACACTTTGATCATACCTTTTCTACTACCCAGTTTTATTGCATTAGATCAATCCTCACACATTGCATGATTAGGATCTAATTAAATTGTGGGATGGGAAGTAGATGAGGTAGAACCTATTACCAGTTTATTATCAAACCTTTGGGAGTTACTTCTACATTTGCTTGTTATGCCATGCTATGCTAGTAGACGTGGATTGGGTGAGTGATATCCATGACAGATGTGAGATTGTTAATTAATGGTTTATCTAAGGTGGCAACTTAAACACACATCTGGGTGGATTGAGGCACCTGGGTATTCCAGGACTTGCCTGTTTTCTTTTGGACCGCCACCCAGGCTCAAAGGGATCATGAGACTATTCATACTAGAAACTTCCGTGTGCAGCCACAAGCTATTATGGGCTCTAGCATAGTTGACTAAGTCGGGCGAACTCTTACAGTGGTAGACTAGCAGATGTAGGGGATGTAGGTGGTACGGTCTACCCGATCGTAAGGTGCTAGCGCTTCTGAAAGACTATGTCTCGGTCATCCGTCTTCTCAAACACCCTGTAGTGCGAGAAAACAAACGGAGGCGATCGAGTCTTGTGGGGAAAAGTGCGCAAACCTCTGCAGAGTGTAATAAACTAATCATGGTTAGCCGTGTCCCCGGTTATGGACATCTTGAGTATCTAGTACTTGGATTTTCATGTGAATCTCAACATGTTACTCTAAATTAATTTTGTCGGGTTATGTTTAATGATGATGCTTAATTGGGATTGAGAATGCTGTCAACCATTCTCAATGTTTAACAACCACCATGATAGTAATTAAATTTTATTCCTTTGTAGTAGGGAAAAATTGGCTTTACGCAAAACTGTAACCATAGAGCTTCCACCAGCCAAATATGCATATAGTATAGCTGTTTCATTCCATTATTCTCTATGTGTTACCTTGCCAGCATATTCCATGTGCTGACCCGTTTCGGGCTGCAACGTTAATGTTGCAGACTTTTCAGACGACGATTAAGGAGTTTTTAGGTCGTGGTTCTATACTCAGTGATGCCGTTGGAGTTGATGGACTCACTTATCTTCCAAGCCTTCCGCTGTTATCGTTATTAGATGGCCTTAAGCCATATTTATTGTAATAAGTTCTCTTTTGAGACAATCGATGTAATAAGTGTGTGATTGCTACTCTGCTATAAATCCTCCGAGTACTGTGTGGTGTCAGCATTACTGATCCAGGGATGACACGGAGCACAGAGATTAGACTGTTTGAGGTCTGGTCGCTACAGAGATGGTATCAGAGCACACGCTGACTATAGGACATGATGAGGACATGACTACCTTGGATACGACCAAAAATATTGCATACATGCATATTTGTCAGGTGATTTCTAATGCAAACTATTCAATAATCTATTTATGTTATCCAGAACAAAAATACTTCACACACTTTTGTGTTTTGTCTAATTGCATGTGTATGGGACATTTGTACAATCCACATATGAAGATAAGGGAAAAGGAGAAGTTTATGTTGTGTTCAAAAAGTCCTCTCACGTCACTTTTGGGCCAAGAGAAGATAGAGTCCAAGTCTCTCACGTTCTGGATTCAGATTCGGACTGCACAGACATACCTGACTCAAAACGCCAACAACTTTTTCATACGGACTCCGAATTGGGTGATTCTTTTTTTGTTGGAAACTAGATTTCGTGCTCTTTCCAACCCAATTGGATTCACCTTCAAATTCATCTGGAGCGTTGAGGTACGGATGAAACAATCTGACGTTGCAGCAGAATCCGAGTCAAACTACAAGCCCAAAGGTGTTGCATCACCTCCACTTGGGCCCATGAGCCTTGTACGATCTAGGGTTAGTTTTAGGCTGCCTTGGGACGTCCTCCCACCTCCTTGGCCGCCACCCCTTGCTCCTATATAAGTAGATCCATCTAGTAGCTTTTTTCCTTGGGTTTTGTTTAGATTAAAAGTTCGCCATAGCTGCAACTTCACGTACTTCGTTTGTGTCCAACGACCAGACCAAGACGTCACAGAACCCCACCTTGATCAATAAAGCTTTCATCTTATATTCGCAATATCCAGATTGCAATCTCAGTTTCTTGCTTGTTCTTCGTTTGCTCGCAGGAAACAGGCCCTCGTGGTCAGGTTGATCGTGCTCCGGCGTGGTCAATAACCCCTCGGAAGTTGGTTTAGCGATTGCTAAGGCGCGACGTCTCGCACGATCGTAGTCGGATCGTCAAGGTCGACTCCCACAGAAAACGATAGCCACCATCTCATCGAAACATCGGGACACCTTTGCCCCTATCAAGTGGTATCAGTTTTCAGGTTGCTCGGTGAGAATTTCCAGTTTTCCTATATTAGATTTATTTTCTTACCTATTGTCCAAGAAAAAGCCACAAAAAAGAGTTAGATCTATTCATCCTTGGTCCAAGCCAGTCTGAGCCTTTGCAATTTTCTTTTCATTGCTTGCATAGTTGAATTATCAGTTGCATCGTCGTGTCGAGTTGCTGGTCTTAGTGTCTAGTTCGTTTAGAGTTTCGAGTTCTGTTCACATTAGTCACGCCACCGCTGCATCATTATCTCTTCCACTGTCCACCACCCATCCATCAATTTCCACCACGTGCTACCCACCATTCATTGTCATAATAATAGTTGAGATCGTTCACATCTTCGATTGATCCAATCTGCGTCTTATCTAGTTTGTTTTGGAAAGAGGGAGAAAAAAAGAGAGAAAAACGAGAAAAAAAGAGAAAAAAAGTCAGAGAAAAAAAAGGAGAAAAAAATCAAAAAAATCGGCACAAACTTTTTCAGAGGAAAGTTGGAGACAAAGTTGTTGATATATCCTGCTTGGCTGTTGTTTCACATCATTATCTTTACTGCCGTTGTGATCTTCACTTATATCTTGCTGTCCAGAGCTACTTAGTATCCTTCATTGATGCTAGTTGTGCTACGACGTGACCTCATTAGTGTTCTAGGCTCGCGTCTCTAGTTCGGTCTAGCCTAGGACCAGCACAGTACCGTCGTTGAGCGTTTATTCAACATTGCATCTCTGAATTGATCATTGCTAATCTTTTGCTACTATATATAGCCAACCCAGCTCCACATATTTCTACACCGTGTATACGTACGTTCCCCTGGCAATCGCTTTACACAATCTTCAGAGTTTGATAGAGGCAAAGGTGTCCCGATGTTTCGATGAGATGGTGGCTATCGTTTTCTGTGGGAGTCGACCTTGACGATCCGACTACGAACGTGCGAGACGTCGCGCCTTAGCAATCGCTAAACCAACTTCCGAGGGGTTATTGACCACGCCGGAGCACGATCAACCTGAACACGAGGGCCTGTTTCCTGCGAGCAAACGAAGAACAAGCAAGAAACTGAGATTGCAATCTGGATATTGCGAATATAAGATGAAAGCTTTATTGATCAAGGTGGGGTTCTGTGACGTCTTGGTCTGGTCGTTGGACACAAACGAAGTACGCGAAGTTGCAGCTGTGGCGAACTTTTAATCTAAACAAAACCCAAAGTCTAAACGACGCCCTAAGGGCTGTATATATGGAGGAAGAGAGGGGAATTTCGTGGCCCTTGAGGGTGGGGTCCGAAACCAACCCTAACTCTTGTTTCCCCCACACATACGGACTCTAAAAATAGCCTATACTTAAGTATTTCGAAATTAAATGGGCCTGGCCCATTAATAAGGTGACGCAGCACCTAGAATAGCCTATGGACGAATATTATGAAGTGGCATCTTGTATATTTCGTCCATGGCTTCATGCACTCCTTATGGCGGCTTCAAAGTCCTGAAATCATCACTTGTAACTCCGTTCTTGATCCCCTTGCGCATGCCATCAACTTCATGCGTGTTCTTGCTCCAATGTTCATCCTTCTCCAAGCTAGGCCCTTCATTTGAAAGCAAAACAAATGTATCCAATTTAGGCAGCATCATAATCTCATGAACATTAGAATCATTACCAAGAAACGAAAGTACCTGGTAATTTAATTGGCGTGCGCGAGCTCTAGTAATTGGTCCAGTATATGTAACAGTTGGGGCTGTGGGTGTAACAATGGTATTGATGTCCTCATCAGAGTTATTTGACACCGTTGGTTGCCTGTCACCACCTGCCGCATGGTAAGAACTTGTAAGATATTGATATTTGCTTTACTGTGAGCACTTTACAACCACATCCTAATAGTTCATAGGAACATTATTCTCGAATTTTGGTTCTTGTTTCTACTAATCATGACAGGTTCCAGAGATAGAAGTTCTTGGACGATGGACACATCTTCACCATCACAAGAGTTGGGACAACACACACAAGCATATGGTCAGGTTATCTCTTTACCATCATTTGAGGGTAGATTTAATCCTGCTATTTATCTAGCTTGGGAGCTTGAATTAGAACAAGTTTTTAGTCACCATGATTTTTCTGAACTTGAGAGAGTACGAGCTACCATTAGAGCATTTACTGGTTTTGCTTCTATTTGGTGGAGTGTACATTGTAAGAAAAACATTGATAACCAACCCACAACTTGGAAAGTTTTGAAAGCTGTAATGAGACAACAATTTTTTCCTCCTTACTATCGTCGTGAATTGCGTTGCAAATTGGAGCAATTAAAACAAGGCAACAACACTGTTCATGCTTACTACCAAGAGTTCAAATCTTATATGCATCATTGTGACATAGAAGAATCTGAGAATGATACAATGAATAGATTTTTTGGTGGTTTGAACCATAATATTCAGGCAAGATTTCAGTATATTCCTCGTTGCATTACTGGTATGTATGTCCGTGCATGTACCTTTGAGAGACAGATACAGGAGGATGCATTAGGTGACTACGACAACTACTATTCCAGTTCATGCTCACCACCGCCAGTGGGTTCCTCCATCATTGCACCTCGGATTATGAGCGCGGCATCATCTCAAGGGTATGGTACATTGTCAACGTCCGTACCTACATCAGCTACATCTTTGGCACAAGGTAACAGTAAAGGTATTGATGATATAACTTCACATGAGAATGATGCATGCCTAGTTAACTTGAATGCGTCATGTACTGAGTTACCTGTTGATTTGAGCACACCACCTATTTTAGAGAATCTTGTTACTGTCATGAATGCGTCATGTGATCAAACAACTGAAATATCAACAATTTTGAGTGCACCCATTGAATTAACTGTTGATGCAAAAGAACTAATGTTTAATCATTTTGATATGGCCTCCAATCTTGGTGATGATTCTGTGTCCAATGACTTATTGCATGTTTGCTTATTTAAGCATGTTGTAGCATGTAAATTTGATGCAAGTGAGGTTTATTCACCAAAGTTGGGATGGTTTAATGATGAACATTGCGAATCTTTTGAAATGAATAAGAGCTTCACTTATATGTGCAAACTGAGTTCTAATATTTTCATGCCTTCTACTTCTTGTGATAATTTTTTGGCTTTAGTTTTTATGAACTATGAAAGTTACTCATGTATACATGTGTCATACGTGCAAAAATCAAAGGAAGTTAAATTGGATGACATATACATATACAACATGTACACCTTGTCTCTTTTGTTAGCCACATTTCAGATTAAGAAACGCCGAGGACGGCTTTGTTTTCAAAAAGGGGAGGATGATGAGGACATGACTACCTTGGATACGACCAAAAATATTGCATACATGCATATTTGTCAGGTGATTTCTAATGCAAACTATTCAATAATCTATTTATGTTATCCAGAACAAAAATACTTCACACACTTTTGTGTTTTGTCTAATTGCATGTGTATGGGACATTTGTACAATCCACATATGAAGATAAGGGAAAAGGAGAAGTTTATGTTGTGTTCAAAAAGTCCTCTCACGTCACTTTTGGGCCAAGAGAAGATAGAGTCCAAGTCTCTCACGTTCTGGATTCAGATTCGGACTGCACAGACATACCTGACTCAAAACGCCAACAACTTTTTCATACGGACTCCGAATTGGGTGATTCTTTTTTTGTTGGAAACTAGATTTCGTGCTCTTTCCAACCCAATTGGATTCACCTTCAAATTCATCTGGAGCGTTGAGGTACGGACGAAACAATCTGACGTTGCAGCAGAATCCGAGTCAAACTACAAGCCCAAAGGTGTTGCATCACCTCCACTTGGGCCCATGAGCCTTGTACGATCTAGGGTTAGTTTTAGGCTGCCTTGGGACGTCCTCCCACCTCCTTGGCCGCCACCCCTTGCTCCTATATAAGTAGATCCATCTAGTAGCTTTTTTCCTTGGGTTTTGTTTAGATTAAAAGTTCGCCATAGCTGCAACTTCACGTACTTCGTTTGTGTCCAACGACCAGACCAAGACGTCACAGAACCCCACCTTGATCAATAAAGCTTTCATCTTATATTCGCAATATCCAGATTGCAATCTCAGTTTCTTGCTTGTTCTTCGTTTGCTCGCAGGAAACAGGCCCTCGTGGTCAGGTTGATCGTGCTCCGGCGTGGTCAATAACCCCTCGGAAGTTGGTTTAGCGATTGCTAAGGCGCGACGTCTCGCACGATCGTAGTCGGATCGTCAAGGTCGACTCCCACAGAAAACGATAGCCACCATCTCATCGAAACATCGGGACACCTTTGCCCCTATCAGGACACGACCACTAAGCTAAAGACCTAGATCACTATTCACTCTCTTCTCTTCTGACCTCTCATCTTTTCTACTCTTTAGGATGGCGGATGCAAGGAACAAGTTCACACAACCGGATGAAGATACACCCTTTGGACGCCACTTGAAGGAAGTCACTAGATACCTGAATATAGGAGTACCAAGCTTCACGGGAACCTACAACGCCACTTTACCTGAAGAAGAGCGCTGGATGATTCAAGTTCAAGTACCAGGAAGGACGTTCATGCCAGTCACTGAGCCCATAGAGTTTTCTTTTGATGCACCAACTTGGAATCTAGGAAAGAGCATGGCAGCTCACATCACCATGGGACGCATTAGAGAAGTGTACCGCAAGGATCTCAAGGATACTATCTACCAGATTTGTGGGCGCCGAGATGAACACTGGGAGATGATCAGCACCAGGAAGGATAGATCAATCGCAGCTTTTATCCAGGAGCTAAACCAGCACATTCGACGACAGGAGAACCAGATGTGCGCCGACATGATAGACCTGAAGAAGGCAAAGACTAGAATCAAGGAACTGGAGGAAGAACTCAAGGCTACACGTGAAGATTATGAAGAGGAAATTGAAGTATTGGTGGAGAAGAATGACGACCTGATCAAGAAGATTGGAATATTTATGGGAGGCCCTACGCCAGTAGATGAAGACGAAGAACCCCAGGAAATTAGCCCGGAAGACTACATCATCATTGACGGCACCGACTTGGAACCAGATAGTAGCGATGATGACTATGTTGATGAAGCTGGAGCAGATATCATGGAGTCTACAACCGAAGAATATTTCTAGTAGACCACCTCATCAGTAGTAGTAGTCCACCATGTAAATATAGTAGTCCGAGCACTTTTGCGATAGATAGATCGATTGTATGCCCTTGTTTGATTGATTGAAGTGAATTGTTTGCTTTTGCCTCACGTGCATATGGGTAGTGTTTTCTCTTTAGACCCCCTCTATTCTTATATCTCATCTTTTCTAAAACCCTTAGATGCCTCCGAGACGTGACCCTGGATTTACCTTTCCACCGGAGCTCACCCAGTTGATCCAGCAGCAGAACACATTGATGCAGTTGCTAGTCCAGAATCAGAATCAGGGGAACAACAACAACAACCCACCACCACCACCAACTGTTGACCACTTAGCCCGTTTTCTTAGGTTGAATCCGCGGTGTTTTCCAGTAGCACCGAGCCGATAGTAGCAGATGATTGGCTCCGCAAGACAGCTAAGGAGTTGACCACAGCAGGATGCACAGATGCGGAGAAGGTGAAGTTTGCCGCACATCAGCTAGAAGGACCCGCAGCATCATGGTGGGAGAATTTCACAGCCACTTTCCCAGTTGACACTGTCACATGGGACCAGTTTCAGCAGGCTTTTCGTACTGCCCATGTTTCAGCAGGAGCTATGGCCATGAAGAAGCGTGAGTTTCGCAACTTGCGCCAAGGAGGAAGGACAGTTGGCCAGTATGTGGAGGAATTTAGTAAGTTAGCACGTTATGCCCCAGATGACGTCGCTACGGATGCAGCGAAGCAGGAGAAGTTTCTGGAAGGACTGAATGATGAGTTGAGCATGCAACTGATGGTAGCAACCTTCAACAACTACCAGGAGTTGGTAGATCGTGCTCTTATGATTGAAGGGAAGCAGCAGCAAATTGAGAATCGCAAGAGGAAGTATGGACAAGGAAAGTACAATTCAGGAGCTCAGCAGAAGCCACGTTTTTCCCCTAGACCGAGAGGACATTTTCAGGATACCCATGGAGGAGGTAGCTCGCACAATCACAATGGCACCAAGAATGGTAATGGCAATGGAGGAAGCAACGGCCAGAACTGCACCAACCCATCAACCCCAGCCAAGAAGGACCTAAGCCAAGTCACTTGCTTTAAGTGTTCTAAGACAGGACATTATGCCAATGAATGTCCTGAATTACAAAATGGAAATAGTAATGGAAGTTCTGGGAAGAAGCTGAACCCTTTCAACAGGGGACAGGTGAACCACGTTAGCGTGGAGGAGGTTGAAGCTTAGCCCGATGCAGTAATAGGTAAGTTTTTGGTTAGGTCATTTACTGCACTCGTTCTTTTTGATACTGGTGCATCGCATTCATACATCTCAAGGGGATTTGTGGATAAGTATAACCTACCAACCCAAGCCCTTAGGTCACCCATGTTAGTAACCTCGCCCGGAGCAGAGTATGTGGCTAGTCTATGGTGTGATCGGTTACCATTAAGGATTGGTAACTATGTTTTTCCCTCAGACCTAATAGTATTGGAATCTCAAGGATTGGATGTGATATTAGGCATGGATTGGTTATCAAAGTATGAAGGGAATATTGTGTGTGCTAGTAAGTCACTTTTGCTTACCACCCCAGAAGGGAGAAGGATCAAGTATGTATCCCGGCATGTGCCAAAGAGGACTCAAGTAAATTGCCTAACAGGAGTTGTGCAGGAGGAAGTACCAGTGGTAAGGGATTTCCCTGATGTATTCCCAGAGGAGTTGCCAGGCATGCCACCGGATAGAGATATTGAGTTTTTGATTGAGCTATTGCCAGGCACCGGGCCAATATCAAAGATACCATATAGGATGCCAGCAAAGGATTTGGTGGAAATTAAGAAGCAAATTAAGGAGTTACTGGATAAAGGATATATTCGCCCAAGTTCTTCGCCTTGGGGATCGCCAGTACTTCTAGTGGAGAAGAAGGATGGATCGTTAAGGATGGTTGTTGATTATCGAGGATTGAATGGAGTAACGATCAAGAACAAGTACCCACTACCGATGATCAATGATCTGTTTGATCGATTGCAAGGAGCTAAGGTATTTTCCAAGATCGATCTGCGATCAGGATACCACCAGTTGAAGATTCGAGAACAGGATATTCCTAAGATAGCTTTTACCACCAGGTATGGGCTGTACGAGTATGCCGTTATGTCATTTGGTCTGACTAACGCACCTGCCTATTTTATGGACATGATGAACAAAGTATTTATGGAGTTTTTGGATAAGTTTGTCGTAGTGTTCATTGATGATATCCTGGTTTACTCAAAGAATGAAGAGGAACATAAGGAGCATTTGCGTTTGGTAGTTGGAAAGCTCAGAGAACATCAATTATATGCCAAGTTCAGCAAATGTGAGTTTTGGTTGAAGGAAGTAGGATTCCTCGGACATGTTATATCTGGAGAAGGTATAGCAGTAGATCCCGCTAAAGTTGAAACCGTGACCAAGTGGGAAGCCCCAACAACAATTGGAGAGATCCGGAGTTTTCTTGGACTCGCAGCATACTACCGGAGATTTATTGAGAATTTCTCAAAGATTGCAAAGCCTATGTCTGAGTTGTTGAAGAAAGATACCAAGTTCATATGGACAGAGGAATGTGAGGCTAGTTTCCAGGAGTTGAAAAACGTTTGGTTACCTCACCAGTGTTGATTTTACCAGACCAGACCAACGATTATGAGGTGTATTGCGACGCTTCACATCGAGGACTTGGAGCAGTGCTTATGCAGGAAGGGAGAGTTGTTTCATATGCCTCAAGACAACTGAAGCCTCATGAGTTGAATAATGCTACGCATGATTTGGAGTTAGCAGCCGTAGTGCATGCATTGAAGACATGGAGACATTTCCTCATTGGAAATCATTGTGAGGTGTACACGGATCATAAGAGATTGAAGTACATTTTCACACAGAAGGAGTTGAATTTCAGACAAAGGAGATGGTTGGAGCTTATCAAAGATTATGATATGAAATTGCATTATCACCCTGGAAAGGCTAATGTAGTAGCTGACACATTAAGCCGTAAGAGCCATGTCAATACGTTAATGACGGGAGAAATACCAAGGAGTTAGCAGAAAATCTTCGTGAACTATGTTTGGAAATAGTTCCGAGAGGCTATGTAGCAGCATTGGAGATTCAGTCAACTTTGATGGATAGAATCAGAGAAGCTCAAAAGACTGATAAGGAGATTGCCTCTATTAAGGAGAAACTGAGCAAAGGAAAAGCTAAAGGATTCCGTGAGGATGAGCACGACACCCTATGGTTTGCAGACCGCGTTTATGTGCCCAATGACCCGGAGATCAGGAAGTTGATTTTGCAAGAGGCACACGATTCACCGTATTCAATTCACCCAGGAAATACCAAGATGTATCTGGATTTGAAGGATATTTTCTGGTGGACCGGAATGAAGAAGGATATAGCGGAGTATGTAGCAGTTTGTGATGTATGTCAGAGAGTAAAGGTAGAGCATCAGAAGCCAGCAGGATTGTTACAACCATTGCCGATACCCGAATGGAAGTGGGATAAGCTAGGCATGGATTTTATCACGGGATTGCCCAGGACTCGTTCAGGCTATGACTCAATTTGGGTTATAGTTGATCGATTGACGAAAGTAGCTCATTTCATCCCGGTAAAGACCACCTACACCAGTGCTAAGTTGGCAAAGATATACATGACCAGGATCGTATGTTTGCATGGAGTTCCAAGGAGTATCGTATCAGATAGAGGAACCCAGTTTACCTCAAAGTTCTGGAAGCAGTTGCACGAAACTTTGGGTACCAGGCTAGAATTCAGTACAGCTTTTCATCCACAGACAGATGGACAGACCGAGAGAGTCAATGAGATTTTGGAGGATATGCTGAGAGCTTGTGCGCTAGATTATGGATCTAGTTGGGACGATAATTTTCCATATGCAGAGTTCTCTTACAACAACAGTTACCAAACCAGTTTAAAGATGCCCCCTTTCGAAGCCTTGTACGGAAGGAGGTGCAGGACACCGTTGTCATGGGACGAAGTTGGAGACCGCCAGTTGTTTGGTCCTGACTTGATTAAAGAGTCTGAACAGAAGGTGAAGCTGATTCGTCATAGGCTCAAGGTAGCCCAATCCAGACAGAAAAGTTATGCAGATTCTAAACGCAAGGAGACAGTTTACGAAGTCGGAGACAGAGCTTATCTTCGAGTATCTCCACTTCGGGGAACAAAGCGTTTTGGAGTTAAAGGGAAGTTAGCACCACGATTTGTAGGACCATATCGAGTTTTGGAGCATATGGGAGAAGTGGCCTACAAGTTGGAATTGCCTGAAGGATTGTCAGGAGTACATGATGTGTTCCACGTTTCTCAGCTAAAGAAATGTCACGCGGAGATGGCTGACATACCGTTGAGAGACACAGTGCCATTGGAAACTATTCAGTTGGATAACGATTTGACCTACGAGGAGAAACCAGTTAAGATTCTCGAGTTTGCCAGCCGAGTTACTCGCAGCAAGGTTATCAAGTTTTGCAAGGTTCAGTGGAGCCACCACACGGAGGATGAAGCCACCTGGGAACGATAGGAAGATTTGCTCAAAGACCACCCTCACCTATTTTCTAGCCAACCCGAATCTCGAGGGCGAGATTCATCTTAAGGGGGGTAGGTTTGTAACATCCCAAATTTTCAATTTGGAATGTTATACATTAGATCATCATGCATATCATATTTTATTTTGCATTTTGGTTGATCCTAGAAATTCTACGCAACTCAATGACCCACGGAGAGAGTTGGGGATTTCGTTATTTTCATATTTGAGTTTTCTCAAATTTTGAGAATAGGATCATTTGATTTTATTTATTTTATCATCAATTATTTCTATTACAAAAATACGAGAGAGGGAATAAAATGACTTTCCCAAAATAAAGAAATATTGAGGATTTAATAAAAAAATCAAATAAGTTTTTATTTTGGAGTTTTTCGGTGTTTTATTTGAATTTAGGAAAAATGTGCGTTTTTCAAAATTGCAATTAGGGCCCAAATAAATGTTCACCTTGTGCGGCTTGATTTTAGAAGCCCGTGAAAATTTATTTCGGAATTTTTGGAGTCCGTTTAGTATTTCTTTTTATTTTTCTTCCGAGCGGAATAATTCAAAAAAATGAACCGACTTCGGGCCGTACCCGAGCGGGACACCGCCCGGGGGCAGCCTTTAAATAGCGCCGCCCCGAGCCGCCCCAACCCATCAGCCCCGCCTCGATCCGCGCGCGCCGCCGGAGCCGCCGCCACCGCCGACGATCCCGCCGCCCGAGGTTCGTCGCGCCTCGTTTTCCGTGCCGAAAAAAAGAAAGAGAGAAAAAAAATTCGGCGTTCGTCGTTTTTCTTTTTCTCGGATAAAATCCGTGATTTCTCTGATCGCGATTCCTGATCCGATTTTCGTTTTAGTTTAACTTTTTGCTCATTTATCGGAATCAGGCGATTCAAACGCCTAGGGATTCGTCTCCAAACCCTCTATCCGTTTAACCAACTTAAACAAGGTTTTGTTACTGTAAAAATTTCCCTAGATCCAGATTACTAGAACGAAGTTGTTTTCTTTCGCCGTTTGTCTTTCGTTGCTTCGTTCGATTTGATTCTTTTTGCCAACCGGAGTGCTTAAGTTGAACTTTCTGGTTAGATCTCTTATTTGAGTTTTACCTGTGCATTAGATGAGTACTTATTGTATGCTTGTTTGTTTGTCTGCGATAGAATACCCGGAGTTCGCCGCCTGTTACTTCGAATCGTTAGGTTTCGCGGATCATCAGCAAGGCAAGTAACACTTTGATCATACCTTTTCTACTACCCAGTTTTATTGCATTAGATCAATCCTCACACATTGCATGATTAGGATCTAATTAAATTGTGGGATGGGAAGTAGATGAGGTAGAACCTATTACCAGTTTATTATCAAACCTTTGGGAGTTACTTCTACATTTTCTTGTTATGCCATGCTATGCTAGTAGACGTGGATTGGGTGAGTGATATCCATGACAGATGTGAGATTGTTAATTAATGGTTTATCTAAGGTGGCAACTTAAACACACATCTGGGTGGATTGAGGCACTTGGGTATTCCAGGACTTGCCTGTTTTCTTTTGGACCGCCACCCAGGCTCAAAGGGATCATGAGACTATTCATACTAGAAACTTCCGTGTGCAGCCACAAGCTATTATGGGCTCTAGCATAGTTGACTAAGTCGGGCGAACTCTTACAGTGGTAGACTAGCAGATGTAGGGGATGTAGGTGGTACGGTCTACCCGATCGTAAGGTGCTAGCGCTTCTGAAAGACTATGTCTCGGTCATCCGTCTTCTCAAACACCCTGTAGTGCGAGAAAACAAACGGAGGCGATCGAGTCTTGTGGGGAAAAGTGCGCAAACCTCTGCAGAGTGTAATAAACTAATCATGGTTAGCCGTGTCCCCGGTTATGGACATCTTGAGTATCTAGTACTTGGATTTTCATGTGAATCTCAACATGTTACTCTAAATTAATTTTGTCGGGTTATGTTTAATGATGATGCTTAATTGGGATTGAGAATGCTGTCAACCATTCTCAATGTTTAACAACCACCATGATAGTAATTAAATTTTATTCCTTTGTAGTAGGGAAAAATTGGCTTTACGCAAAACTGTAACCATAGAGCTTCCACCAGCCAAATATGCATATAGTATAGCTGTTTCATTCCATTATTCTCTATGTGTTACCTTGCCAGCATATTCCATGTGCTGACCCGTTTCGGGCTGCAACGTTAATGTTGCAGACTTTTCAGACGACGATTAAGGAGTTTTTAGGTCGTGGTTCTATACTCAGTGATGCCGTTGGAGTTGATGGACTCACTTATCTTCCAAGCCTTCCGCTGTTATCGTTATTAGATGGCCTTAAGCCATATTTATTGTAATAAGTTCTCTTTTGAGACAATCGATGTAATAAGTGTGTGATTGCTACTCTGCTATAAATCCTCCGAGTACTGTGTGGTGTCAGCATGACTGATCCAGGGATGACACCGGAGCACAGAGATCAGACTGTTTGAGGTCTGGTCGCTACAACTCATCAAGGGTTCATGACCATAAAGGATATTACTCATATAATAGAACAACCATTATTCTCTGATTTAAATGAATAACCATCTCGCATCAAACAAGATCCAGATATAATGTTCATGCTCAACGTTAGCACCAAATAACAATTATTCATGTCTAAAACTAATCCTGAAGGTAGATGTAGAGGTAGCGTGCCGACGGCGATCACATCGACCTTGGAACCATTTCTGACGCGCATCGTCACCTCGTCCTTAGCCAATCTTCGTTTAATCCGCAGCCCCTATTTCAAGTTGCAAATACGAGCAACAGAACTAGTATCAAATACCCAGGCGCTAGTACGAGCATTAGTAAGGTACACATCAATAACATGCATATCAAATATACCTTTCACTTTGCTATCCTTCTTATCCACCAAATACTTGGGGCAGTTCCGCTTCCAGTGACCAGTCCCTTTGAAGTAGAAGCACTTAGTTTTAGGCTTAGGTCCATACTTGGGCTTCTTCCCGGGAGCAGCAACTTGCTTGCTATTCTTCTTGAAGTTCCCCTTCTTTCCTTTGCCCTTTTTCTTGAAACTAGTAGTCTTGTTAACCATCAACACTTGATGCTCCTTCTTGATTTCTACCTCCACAGCTTTGAGCATTGCGAAGAGCTCAGGAATAGTCTTTTCCATCCCTTGCATATTATAGTTCATCACAAAGCCTTTATAGCTTGGTGGCAGTGATTGACGAACTCTGTCAATGACACTATCATCCGGAAGTTTAACTCCCAGCTGAGTCAAGTGGTTATGGTACCCAGACATTCTGAGTATGTGTTCACTGACAGAACTGTTCTCCTTCATCTTGCAGCTATATAACTTGTTGGATACTTCATATCTCTCAACTCGGGCATTTGCTTGAAATATTAACTTCAACTCCTGGAACATCTCATATGGTCCATGACGTTCAAAATGTCTTTGAAGTCCCGATTCTAAGCCGTAAATCATGGCACACTGAACTATCGAGTAATCATCAGATTTAGCTTTCTAGATGTTCATAACGTCCGGAGTTGCTCTTGCAGCAGGCCTTGCACCTAGTGGTGCATCAAGGACGTAATTCTTCTGTGCAGCAATGAGGATAATACTCAAATTACGGACCCAGCCCATGTAGTTGCTACCATCATCTTTCAACTTAGCTTTCTCTAGGAATGCATTAAAATTCAAGGGAACGGTAGCACGGGCCATTGATCTACAACATAGATATGCAAAAACTATAAGGACTAAGTTCATGATAAATTTAAGTTCAATTAATCATATTACTAGAGAACTCCCACTTACATAGACATCCCTCGAGTCATCTAAATGATCACGTGATCCATATCAGCTAAACCATGTCCGATCATCATGTGAGATGGAGTAGTTTTCAATGGTGAACATCTCTATGTTGATCATATCTACTATATGATTCACGTTCGACCTTTCGGTCTGAATGTTCTGAGGCCATGTCTGTACATGCTAGGCTCGTCAAGTTTAACCCGAGTATTCTGCACGTGCACAACTGTCTTGCACCCGTTGTATGTGAACATAGAGCTTATCACACCCGATCATCACGTGGTGTCTCGGCACGACGAACTATCACAACAGTGCATCCTCAGGGAGAACACTTATACCTTGAAATTTAGTGAGGGATCATGTTATAATGCTACTGCCGTACTACGCAAAATAAGATGCATAAAAGATAAACATCGCATGCAATCAAAATATGTGACATGATATGGCCATCATCATCTTGTGCCTTTGATCTCCATCTCCAAAGCACCGTCATGATCTCCATCGTCACCGGCTTGACACCCTGATCTCCATCGTAGTGTCGTTGTCGTCTCGCCAACTATTGCTTCTACAACTATCGCTAACACATAGTGATAAAGTAAAGCAATTACATTTCGTATAATAAAGCGACAACCATAAGGCTCCTACCAGTTGCCGATAACTTTTACAAAACATGATCATCTCATACAATAACGTATATCGCATCATGTCTTGACCATATCACATCACAGCAAGCCTTGCAAAAACAAGTTAGACGTCCTCTACTTTGTTGTTGCAAGTTTCACGTGGCTGCTACAGGCTTCTAGTAAGAACCGTTCTTACCTACGCATCAAAACCACAATGATTTTTCATCAAGTGTGCTATTTTAACCTTCAACAAGGACCAGCTGTAGTCAAATTTGATTCAACTAAAGTTGGAGAAACAAACACCCGCCAGCCACCTTTATGCAAAACAAGTTGCATGTCTGTCGGTGGAACCGGTCTCATGAACGTGGTCATGTAAGGTTGGTCCGGGCCGCTTCATCCAACAATACCGCTGAATCAAAATAATACGTTGGTGGTAAGTAGTATGACTATGATTGCCCACAACTCTTTGTGTTCTACTCGTGCATATCATCTACGCATAGACCTGGCCGGATGCCACTGTTGGGGAACGTAGCATGCAATTTCAAAATTTTTCCTACGATCACACAAGATATATCTAGGAGATGCATAACAACGAGATCGGGAGAGTGTGTCCACATACCCTCGTAGACCGAAAGCGGAAGCGTTAGGTTAACACGGTTGATGTAGTCGAACGTCTTCGCGATCCAACCGATCAAGTACCGAATGTACGCCACCTCCGAGTTCAGCACACGTTTAGCTCGATGACGTCCCTCGAACTCTTGATCCAGCAAACTGTCGAGGGAGAGTTTCGTCAGCATGACGGCGTGGTGACCGTGATGTTTATGTGATCCGCGCAAGGCTTCGCCTAAGCACTATGATGATATGACCGGAGGAGTAAACTATGGAGGGGGTCACCGCACACGGCTAAGAAACAACTCTTGTGCTTTGAGGTGCTCCCTACCCCCGTATATAAAGGAGGAGAGGGAGGAGGCCGGCCAAGGGGCGCGCCATAGGGGGGGGACCGACTAGGACTCCTAGTCCAAGTCGGCCCCCTTCCTTTCTTTTGGAGGGGAAAGGGGAAGGAGAGGAGAGGGGGAAAGAAAGGGGGCCCGCGCCCCCTTCCCCTTGTCCAATTCAGACAGCCCATGGGGGAGGGGCGCCTCCCCTTGTGGGCTTCCCTCTCTCTCCCCTATGGCCCATGTTGGCCCATTACTTCCCGGGGGGTTCCAGTAACCTCCCGGTACTCCAAAAAAATACCCGAACCACTCCGAAACCATTTCGGTGTCCGAATATCATCGTCCAATATATCAATCTTTACCTCTCGACCATTTCGAGACTCCTCGTCATATCCGTGATCTCATCCGGGACTCCAAACAATCTTCAGTCACTGATAGAGGCAAAGGTGTCCCAATGTTTCGATGAGATGGTGGCTATCGTTTTCTGTGGGAGTCGACCTTGACGATCCGACTACGAACGTGCGAGACGTCGCGCCTTAGCAATCGCTAAACCAACTTCCCAGGGGTTATTGACCATGCCGGAGCACGATCAACCTGACCACGAAGTTGGTTTATATGAGTGGTTAGTCATGCCTTTTGGGTTAACTAATGCACCTAGTACTTTCATGAGGTTAATGAACGAAGTTTTACGTGCTTTCATTGGACGATTTGTGGTAGTCTATTTTGATGATATACTGATTTATAGTAAATCTTTGGAGGAACATTTGGAACATTTACGTGCTGTTTTTATTGCTCTACGTGATGCATGTTTGTTTGGTAACCTTGGAAAGTGCACCTTTTGCACCGACCGAGTGTCTTTTCTTGGCTATGTTGTTACTCCACAGGGAATTGAAGTTGATAAAGCCAAGATTGAAGCTATTGAGAGTTGGTCGCAGCCCAAAATGGTCACACAAGTGAGGAGTTTCCTTGGCCTTGCTGGTTTCTATAGGCGTTTTGTGAGAGATTTCAGCACCATTGCTGCACCTCTCAACGAGCTTACAAAGAAGGATGTGCCTTTTGTTTGGGGTACCGCACAGGAAGAAGCCTTCACGGTATTGAAAGATAAGTTGACACATGCTCCTTTACTCCAACTTCCTGATTTTAATAAGACTTTTGAGCTTGAATGTGATGCTAGTGGAATTGTGTTAGGAGGTGTGTTATTACAAGATGGCAAACCTGTTGCATACTTTTCTGAAAAATTGAGTGGGACTAGTCTGAACTATTCTACTTATGATAAAGAATTATGTGCTCTTGTTCGGACCTTAGAAACATGGCAACATTATTTATGGCCCAAGGAATTTGTTATACATTCTGATCATGAATCTTTGAAACACATTAAAAGTTAAGCAAAACTAAACCATAGCCATGCTAAATGGGTTGAATTCATTGAGACTTTCCCTTAAGTCATTAAACACAAGAAGGGCAAAGAAAATGTTATTGCTGATGCTTTGTCTCGTCGTTATACTATGCTTTCACAACTTGACTTTAAAATATTTGGTTTGGAGACCATCAAAGATCAATATATGCATGATGCTGAATTTAAAGATGTATTGCAGAGTTGTAAGGAAGGGACAACTTGGAACAAGTTCGTTCTTAATGATGGATTTGTGTTTCGTGCTAACAAGCTATGCATTCCAGCTAGCTCCGTTCGTCTTTTGTTGTTGCAGGAGGCGCATGGAGGAGGATTAATGGGACACTTTGGCGTCAAGAAGATGGAGGATATACTTGCTACACATTTCTTTTGGCCAAAGATGTGATGGGATGTTGAGCGTTTTGTTGCTCATTGCACTACATGTCAAAAAGCTAAGTCACGACTCAATCCTCATGGTTTATATATGCCTTTGCCTATACCTAGTGTTCCTTGGGAGGATATATCTATGGACTTTGTTTTAGGTTTACCTCGAAGAAAGAAGGGGAGGGATAGCATATTTGTTGTCGTGGATAGGTTCTCGAAAATGGCACACTTTATACCATGTCATAAAAGCGATGATGTTGTTAATGTTGCTGATTTGTTCTTTCGTGAAATTATTCGCTTGCATGGTGTGCCAAATACTATTGTTTCAGATCGTGATACTAAATTCCTTAGCCACTTTTGGGGATGTTTATGGGCTAAGTTGGGGACTAAACTGCTTTTTAATACTACTTGTCACCCCAAACTGATGGACAAACTGAAGTAGTCAATAGAACATTGTCTACTATGCTTAGGGCTGTTTTGAAGAATAATAAGAAAATGTGGGAAGAATGCTTGCCTCATATTGAATTTTCTTATAATCGTTCATTGCATTCTACTACTAAGATGTGCCCTTTTGAAATTGTGTATGGTTTCCTACCTCGTGCACCTATTGATTTGTTGCCTCTTCCATCTTCGGAGAAGGTTAATTTTGATGCTAAAGAACATGCTGGATTGATTTTAAAAATGCATGAGTTAACTAAGGAAAACATTGAGCGTATGAATGCTAAATATGAACTTGCTGGAGATAAGGGTAGAAAACATGTTGCATTTGCACCTAGAGATCTTGTTTGGTTACGTTTGTGCAAGGATAGATTTCCTAATTTGCGCAAATCAAAGCTAATGCCACGTGCTGATGGTCTTTTTAAGGTGTTAGAGAAAATAAATGATAATGCATATAAACTTGAGCTACCTGCAAATTTTGGGGTTAGTCCCACTTTTAACATTGCATATTTGAAGCCTTATTTGGGTGAGGAAGATGAGCTTTCGTCGAGGACGACTTCATTTCAAGAAGGGGAGGATGATGAGGACATCAATACCATTGTCACACCCACAGCCCCTGCTGCTATATATACTTGACCAATTACTAGAGCTCGCGCACACCAATTGAATTATCAGGTACTTTCGTTTCTTGGTAACGATTCTAATGCTCATGAGAATATGATGCTGCCTAAATTGGATACATTTGTTTTGCTTACAAATGAAGGGCCTAGCTTGGACAAGAAAGATGAACCTTGGAGCAAGTTCAAGCATGGAGATGATGGCATGCGCAAGGGGATAAAGAACGGAGTTACAAGTGATGATTTCAGGACATTGAAGCCACCATAGGGAGTGCATGAAGCCTTGAACGAAATATACAAGATGTCACTTCATAAATTTCGTTTAGAGGCTATTCTAGGTGCTGCGTCACCTTATTATTGGGCCAGGCCTATGTATTTTTGAAATACTTAAGTATAGGCTGTTTTTAGAGTCCGTATGTATGGGGAAACAAGAGTTAGGGTTGGTTTCGGACCCCTCCTCCAAGGGCCACAAAATTCCCCCTCTCTCCTCCATATATACAACCCTTAGGGTATCGTTTAGACTTTGGGTTTTGTTTAGACTAAAAGTTCGCCATAGCTGCAACTTCGCGTACTTCGTTTGTGTCCAACGACCAGACCAAGACGTCACAGAACCCCACCTTCATTAATAAAGCTTTCCTCTTTTATTCGCAATATCCAGATTGCAATCTCAGTTTCTTGCTTGTTCTTCGTTTGCTTGCAGGAAATAGACCCTCGTGGTCAGGTTGATCGTGCTCCGGCGTGGTCAATAACCCTCGGAAGTTGGTTTAGCGATTGCTAAGGCGCGATGTCTTCGCACGTTCGTAGTCGGATCGTCAAAGTCGACTCCCACAGAAAACGATATCTATCTCATCGAAACATCGGGACACCTTCGCCTCTATCACCCCCTGCTGTCACTCACATTTTGCAGGAGTTCGCTGACATCTTTCCACAAGACGTGCCACCGGGATTACCACCTATTCGAGGGATTGAGCATCAAATTGACTTAACTCCCGGTGCATTGCTACCCAACCGTGCACCATACCGTACCAATCCTGAGGAGAGGAAGGAGATTATGCGTCAAGTACAGGAGCTGCTCGACAAAGGTTATATACGTGAATCTCTTAGTCCTTGTGCTATTCCTATTATACTAGTGCCTGAAAAGGATGGTACGCCACGTATGTGTGTTGATTGTAGAGGCATTAATAATATTACTATTCATTATCGTCATCCTATTCCTAGGCTAGATGATATGCTTGATCAATTGAGTGGCTCTACAATATTCTGCAAAGTTGATTTGCGTAGTGGATACCATCAAATTCGTATGAAATTGGGAGATGAATGGAAAACAACATTTAAAACTAAGTTTGGATTATATGAGTGGTTAGTCATGCCTTTTGGGTTAACTAATGCACCTAGTACTTTCATGAGACTAATGAATGAAGTTTTACGTGCTTTCATTGGACGATTTGTGGTAGTCTATTTTGATGATATATTGATTCATAGCAAATCTTTGGAAGAACATTTGAAACATTTATGTGTTGTTTCTATTGCTCTGCGGGATGCACGTTTGTTTGGTAACCTTGGGAAGTGCACCTTTTGCACCGACCGAGTATCTTTTCTTGGCTATGTTGTTATTCCACAGGGAATTGAAGTTGATAAAGCCAAGATTGAAGCTATTGAGAGTTGGCCGCAGCCCAAAATGGTCACACAAGTGAGGAGTTTTCTTGGTCTCGCTGGATTCTATAGGCATTTTGTGAGAGATTTCAACACCATTGCTGCACCTCTCAATGAGCTTAAAAAGAAGGATGTGCCTTTTGTTTGGGGTACCGCACAAGAAGAAGCCTTCACGGTATTAAAAGATAAGTTGACACATTCTCCTATACTCCAACTTCCTGATTTTAATAAGACTTTTGAGCTTGAATGTGATGCTAGTGGAATTGGATTAGGAGGTGTGTTATTACAAGATGGCAAACATGTTGCATACTACTACCTCTTGAGCACTGCGTTGGTTTTCCCTTGAAGAGGAAAGGGTGATGCAACAAAGTAGCATAAGTATTTCCCTCAGTTTTTGAGAACCAAGGTATCAATCCAGTAGAAGATCACGCTCAAGTCCCACGCACCTACACAAACAAATAAGAACCTCGCAACCAACGCGATAAAGGGGTTGTCAAGCCCTTCACGGTCACTTACGAGAGTGAGATCTGATAGATATGATAAGATAATATTTTTGATATTTTTATGATAAAGAGAAATAAAGATGCAAAGTAAAATAAATGGCAAAGGAAATAACTAAGTGTTGGAAGATTAATATGATGGAAGATAGACCCGGGGACCATAGGTTTCACTAGTGGCTTCTCTCAAGAGCATAAGTATTACAGTGGGTAAACGAATTACTGTCGAGCAATTGATAGAATTGAGCATAGTTATGAGAATATCTAGGTATGATCATGTATATAGGCATCACGTCCGAGACAAGTAGACCGAAACGATTCTGCATCTACTACTATTACTCCACACATCGGCCGCTACCCAACATGCATGTAGAGTATTAAGTTCATAAGAATAGAGTAATGCTTTAAGGAAGATGACATGATGTAGAGGGATAAACTCATGCAAAATGATATAAACCACATCTTTTTATCCTCAATGGCAACAATACAATACGTGTTGGTTCCCTTTCTGTCACTAGGATCGAGCATCGCAAGATTGAACCCAAAGCTAAGCACTTCTCCCATTGCAAGAAAGATCACTCTAGTAGGCCAAACCAAACTGATAATTCGAAGAGACTTGCAAAGATAAACCAATCATATGTAAAAGAATTCAGAGGAGAATCAAATATTGTTTATAGATAATCTGGATCATAAACCCACAATTCATTGGATCTCAACAAACACACCGCAAAAGAAGATTACATCGAATAGATCTCCAAGAAGATCGAGGAGAACTTTGTTGAGATCCCAAGAGAGAGAAGAAGCCGTATAGCTAATAACTATGGACCCGAAGGTCTGAAGTAAACTACTCACACATCACCGGAGAGGCCATGGAGTTGATGTAGAGGCCCTCCATGACCAATGCCCCCTCCGGCGGAGCTCCAGAAAAGGCCCCGAGATGGGATCTCTCGGGTACAGAAGGTTGCGACAGTGGAATTAGGTTTTCGTGGTGCTCCTAGATGTTTGGGGGTACGTGGATATATATAGAAGGAAGAAGTACGTCGGTGGAGCAACGAAGGGCCCACGAGGGTGGAGGGCGTGCCCAGGGGGGTAGGCATGCCCCCTGCCTCGTGGCTTCCTCTGTTGTTTCTTGACGCCCACTCTCCTGGATCACGTTTTTTGAGAAAATCACGTTCCCGAAGGTTTCATTCCGTTTGGACTCTGTTTGATATTCCTTTTCTTCGAAACCCTAAAATAGGCAAAAAAAAACAACGATTTGGGTTGGGCCTCCGGTTACTAGGTTAATCCCAAAAATGATATAAAAGTGTAAAATAAAGCCCATTGACATCCAAAATATATAATATAATAGCATGGAGCAATAAAAAATTATAGATATGTTGGAGACGTATCAAGCATCCCCAAGCTTAATTACTGCTCGTCCTCGAGTAGGTAAATGATAAAAGAAGAATTTTTGATGTGGAATGCTTTCTAACATATTTCTTAATGTAATTTTTCTTTATTGTGGCATGAATGTTCAGATCCAAAAGATTCAAGATAAAAGTTTAATATTGACATAAAAATAATAATACTTCAAGCATACTAACTAAGCAATTATGTCTTCTGAAAATAAAATGGCCAAAGAAAGTTATCCCTACAAAATCATATAGTCTGGCTATGCTCTATCTTCACCACACAAAATATTTAAATCATGCGCAACCCCGATGACAAGCCAAGCAATTGTTTCATACTTTTGATGTTCTCAAACTTTTCAATCTTCACGCAATACATGAGCGTGAGCCATGGATATAACACTATATGTGGAATAGAATGGTGGTTGTGGAGAAAAAAAAGCAGAAGATAGTCTCACATCAACTAGGCGTATCAACGGGCTATGGAGATGCCCATCAGTAGATATCAATGTGAGTGAGTAGGGATTGCCATGCAATGGATGCACTAGAGCTATAAGTATATGAAAGATCAACAAAAAAACTAAGTGGGTGTGCATCCAACTTGCTTGCTCATGAAGACCTAGGGAATTTTGAGGAAGCTCATCATTGGAATATACAAGCCAATTTCTGTAATGAAAAATTCCCACTAGTATATGAAAGTGATGATAAAGGCAAAGGTGTCCCGATGTTTCGATGAGATGGTGGCTATCGTTTTCTGTGGGAGTCGACCTTGACGATCCGACGACGAACGTGCGAGACGTCGCGCCTTAGCAATCGCTAAACCAACTTCCGAGGGGTTATTGACCACGCCGGAGCACGATCAACCTGACCACGAGGGCCTGTTTCCTGTGAGCAAACAAAGAACAAGCAAGAAACTGAGATTGCAATCTGGATATTGCGAATATAAGATGAAAGCTTTATTGATCAAGGTGGGGTTCTGTGACGTCTTGGTCTGGTCGTTGGACACAAACGAAGTACGAGAAGTTGCAGCTATGGCGAACTTTTAATCTAAACAAAACCCAAAGTCTAAACGACGCCCTAAGGGCTGTATATATGGAGGAAGAGAGGGGAATTTCGTGGCCCTTGAGGGTGGGGTCCGAAACCAACCCTAACTCTTGTTTCCCCACACATACGGACTCTAAAAATAGCCTATACTTAAGTATTTCGAAATTACATGGGCCTGGCCCATTAATAAGGTGACGCAGCACCTAGAATAGCCTATGGACGAATATTATGAAGTGGCATCTTGTATATTTCGTCCATGGCTTCATGCACTCCTTATGGCGGCTTCAAAGTCCTGAAATCATCACTTGTAACTCCGTTCTTGATCCCCTTGCGCATGCCATCAACTCCATGCGTGTTCTTGCTCCAATGTTCATCCTTCTCCAAGCTAGGCCCTTCATTTGAAAGCAAAACAAATGTATCCAATTTAGGCAGCATCATAATCTCATGAACATTAGAATCATTACCAAGAAACGAAAGTACCTGGTAATTTAATTGGCGTGCGCGAGCTCTAGTAATTGGTCCAATATATGTAACAGTAGGGGCTGTGGGTGTAACAATGGTATTGATGTCCTCATCATCCTCCCCTTCTTGAAATGAAGTCGTCCTCGACGGAAGCTCATCTTCCTCACCCAAATAAGGCTTCAAATCTGCAATGTTAAAAGTGGGACTAACCCCAAAATCTGCAGGTAGCTCAAGTTTATATGCATTATCATTTATTTTCTCTAAAACCTTAAAAGGACCATCAGCACGTGGCATTAGCTTTGATTTGCGCAGATTAGGAAATCTATCTTTACGCAAATGTAACCAAACAAGATCTCCAGGTGCAAACACAACATGTTTTCTACCCTTATCTCCAGCAAGTTTATATTTAGCATTCATACGCTCAATGTTTTCCTTAGTTAACTCATGCATTTTTAAAATCAATTCAGAACGTTCTTTAGCATCAAAATTAACCTTCTCCGAAGATGGAAGAGGCAACAAATCAATAGGTGCACGAGGTAGGAAACCATACACAATTTCAAAAGGGCACATCTTAGTAGTAGAATGCAATGAATGATTATAAGCAAATTCAATATGAGGCAAGCATTCTTCCCACATTTTCTTGTTATTCTTCAAAACAGCCCTAAGCATAGTAGACAATGTTCTATTGACTACTTCAGTTTGTCCATCAGTTTGGGGGTGACAAGTAGTACTAAAAAGCAGCTTAGTCCCCAACTTAGCCCATAAACATCTCCAAAAGTGGCTAAGAAATTTAGTATCACGATCTGAAACAATAGTATTTGGCACACCATGTAAGCGAATAATTTCACGAAAGAACAAATCAGCAACATTAACAGCATCATCGCTTTTATGACATGGTATAAAGTGTGCCATTTTCGAGAACCTATCCACGACAACAAATATGCTATCCCTCCCCTTCTTTGTTCTAGGTAAACCTAAAACAAAGTCCATAGATATATCCTCCCAAGGAACACTAGGTACAGGCAAAGGCATATATAAACCATGAGGATTGAGTCGTGACTTAGCTCTTTGACATGTAGTGCAGCGAGCAACCAAACGCTCAACATCCCGTCTCATCTTTGGCCAAAAGAAATGTGTAGCAAGTATATCCTCCGTCTTCTTGACGCCAAAGTGTCCCATTAATCCTCCTCCATGCGCCTCCTGCAACAACAAAAGACGAACGGAGCTAGCTGGAATGCATAGCTTGTTAGCACGAAACACAAATCCATCGTTAAGAACGAACTTGTTCCAAGTTCTCCCTTCCTTACAATTCTGCAATACATCTTTAAATTCAGCATCAGTAACATATTGATCCTTGATGGTCTCCAAACCAAATATTTTAAAGTCAAGTTGTGAAAGCATAGTATAACGACGAGACAAGGCATCAGCAATAACATTTTCTTTACCCTTCTTGTGTTTAATCACATAAGGGAAAGTCTCAATGAATTCAACCCATTTAGCATGTCGACGGTTCAGTTTTGCTTGACTTTTAATGTGTTTCAAAGATTCATGATCAGAATGTATAACAAATTCCTTGGGCCATAAATAATGTTGCCATGTTTCTAAGGTCCGAACAAGAGCATATAATTCTTTATCATAAGTAGAATAGTTCAGAATAGGCCCACTCAATTTTTCAGAAAAGTATGCAACAGGTTTTCCATCTTGTAATAACACACCTCCTAATCCAATTCCACTAGCATCACATTCAAGCTCAAAAGTCTTATTGAAATTAGGAAGTTGGAGTAAAGGAGCATGTGTTAACTTATCTTTCAATACCGTGAAGGCTTCTTCCTGTGCGGTACCCCAAACAAAAGGTACATCCTTCTTTGTAAGCTCGTTGAGAGGTGCAGCAAAGGTGCTGAAATCTCTCACAAAACGCCTATAGAAACCAGCGAGGCCAAGGAAACTCCTCACTTGTGTGACCGTTTTGGGCTGCGGCCAACTCTCAATAGCTTCAATCTTGGCTTTATCAACTTCAATTCCCTGTGGAGTAACAACATAGCCAAGAAAAGATACTCGGTCGGTGCAAAAGGTGCACTTTCCAAGGTTACCAAACAAACGTGCATCACGTAGAGCAATAAAAACAGCACGTAAATGTTCCAAATGTTCCTCCAAAGATTTGCTATAAATCAATATGTCATCAAAGTAAACTACCACAAATCGTCCAATGAAAGCACGTAAAACTTCGTTCATTAACCTCATGAAAGTACTAGGTGCATTAGTTAACCCAAAAGGCATGACTAACCACTCATATAATCCAAACTTAGTTTTAAATGCTGTTTTCCATTCATCTCCCAATTTCATACGAATTTGATGGTAACCACTACGCAAATCAACTTTGGAGAATATTGTAGAGCCACTCAATTCATCAAGCATATCATCTAGCCTAGGAATAGGATGGTGATAACGAATAGTAATATTATTAATGCCTCTACAATCAACGCACATACGCGACGTACCATCCTTTTTCGGCACTAAAATGATAGGAACAGCACAAGGACTAAGGGATTCGCGTATATAACCTTTGTCGAGCAGTTCTTGTACTTGACACATAATCTCCTTCGTCTCCTCTGGATTGGTACGGTATGGTGCACGGTTGGGTAATGATGCACCGGGAATTAAGTCAATTTGATGCTCAATCCCGCGAATAGGTGGTAATCCCGGTGGCACGTCTTGTGGAAAGACGTCGGCGAACTCCTGCAAAATGTTAGTGACAGCAGGAGGCAAAGAGGGAGGCACGTCCTCGAATGAAAATAATGACTCTTTGCACACAAAAGCATAGCAAACAGATTTGCTAAAATCTAGATCATCAATATCAGATTTGGTGGCAAGTAAACATGCACTTTTCAATTTAATTTCAGAAGCAACACTAGATTGTTGATTATTATTAGGCTGCATTTGTTGCTCAAATTCTTTTGCCACAATCTGATTTTCACTCTTAGTTTTCTCCTGTTTTGCTTTATTAGCTCTATTAATATCATCTTTCAAAATGGAATCAGGGGTCATAGGAAGCAAAGTAATATTTTTATCCTTATGAACAAGAGTATACTGATTGTTTCTACCATGGTGAATAGAATTTTTATCAAATTGCCATGGTCTACCAAGTAATAAGGAACATGCTTGCATAGGTATGACATCACAATCAACATAATCAGCATATGTAGAGATACTAAAATGCACACGAACAGTACGTGTTACCTTAACCTTGCCGCTGTTGTTGAACCATTGGATGTAGTAAGGATGTGGATGTGGTCTTGTGGTGAGAGATAGCTTCTCCACCATCTCGATGCTAGCCAAGTTGTTGCAACTCCCTCCATCTATGATCACGCGAACAGAATGTTCCTTCACAACTCCCTTTGTATGGAACAAATTATGCCTCTGATTTTGCTCAGCTTGTGTAACCTGCACACTCAAAACACGTTGAGCAACTAAACATTCATACCTGTCAGCATCTTCAGGAGCCATGTATTGCGTCTCATGATCAGAATCGTCTCCACCGTGTTCGTCACGTGTAATAAGAGCCAAAGTCTCCTCATCATAGTCACTAGCGGAATCATACCCACCATCCTCAGTAACAATCATCACACGCTTAGATGGGCATTCTCGCGCATAATGACCTCCAACCTTGCAACGTCGACAAATAATATCATGTGTTTGCCCTGTTGATGCCATGGATGAAGCAGAGCTCTTTGCAGGCCCAGAAGGTGTGCTCTTGGCAGATAGTGGTGATTGTGCCTGCTTTATTGTATCACGGTTGGAGGTGGCAGCCGACGGAGGCGCCGGTGTAGCAGAACGTGTGGAAGTAGATGATGCACGTGGTGTCCATGAAGAAGGTCGACCTGCAGAAAAGTTAGTCCGCGCCAATGCCTGTCGATCCTGCACTTCACGTTCAGCTTTACAAGCAAGATGGAATAAACGAGTGATATTAGTATACTCCTTATACTCTAGAATCGTCTGAATCTCTCTATTTAATCCACCCATAAAACGTGCGAGCATAGCTTCATTCTCCTCAACAATACCACATCTAATCATGCCAGTTTGTAATTCCTGATAATATTCTTCTACAGAATTTTTTCCCTGTCTTAAGCGCTGCAATTTTTGAAGTAATTCACGTTGATAATATGGTGGAACCCAATGAGTACGCATAGCAGTTTTCAAAGCAGCCCAAGTAGCAGGAATGGGATATAATCTACAATGCTGAGACCACCAAACACATGCAAAACTAGTGAATGCACAAACAGCAGCAGGAACACGTCTCTCCTCGGGATATTGTAAACATGTAAATCGTTGTTCAGTTTCTAACTCCCAAGTAAGATATATATCAGGAACATATCTACCCTCAAATGGTGGAATATTCAATTTTAGCTTAGGGAGATGGTCATGATCTCGTACCTGAGGGTGAGCCCTACCATTGTCATTATGTGCATGTGGACGACCTGATGGTTGCTGTGCTGGTGGTGGCACGTAGTTCTGATTTTGATCAACCTCATCCTCGTAATCGCCAGCAAAATCATCCTCCTCCGCATCAGCAGCAGGAGCCACAGAAGTAGCAACAGCAGCACCAACAGTTTGGCCAGGTGCAAGAGGGAGACGGCTCGCTCGGCGGAGGGCTGTTTCACGATGTGTAGGTAGTCGTCGTTGTTGTTGTTGTAGAGGTGCGTTAGGTGCAGCCGGTGGTGGTGGTGGAAGACGCGCGAGCAATTCATTAAACCTGTTATCGAGCTTTGTTTTGAACGTCTTCTCCATGTCATCTATCTTCTCCATGGCCTCTTCAAATCTGTTTAGCACATCCTGCACCTGTCCATTCATCATTTGCTGAAATTTATCATGCAACTCCTGATTCGTCATGTTCTCCCAGTCAGTCTCGTCGGCTTGTGATCCTGCCATGGTTAGCAACAATAGAAAACACACAAGACTATGATCCTACAGAATACTAACAAGAGGTGGTGGTGGCGGGTGTCACAAATCCGTCAAGCAAATCTCAAATTCTTACCAGTTCTTACCCAGCAGCAGGCGGTGATCGGCAACCGTTGTAGTCAAAACTCTCAAAAGCTTGGATAGAGCGATTGCCAGGGAGAGTCAAACGCACGACGTAGAGGTATGTGGAGCTGGGAAGGCTTATAGTATGGTAGCAAAAAGGGTCAGCAATAATCAATTCAGAGATGCAAAGTTGAATAAACGCTCAACGACGGTACTGTGCTGGTCCTAGGCTAGACCGTGCTAGAGACGCGAGCCTAGAACACTAACAAAATCACGGCGCTGCACGTAAATAAGGGAAAAGCACACTCTGGAACTTTTTTTTCCGCTTTTTTTTCGCGCTCCTCTTTTTTTTTGGCGCTCCTCTTTTTTTTTGCGAAAAATTACTATAATGGCGAGTGTCTCAAAACTCTTCCCTCGTCAAACTGATAGGATGGGCACAAAAAAAAAATTCACTTTTTTTTTCGGAAATCAGGGCAGCGACGACGAAAAAGTGTGACAAAAAATCACTATGATGGCACGTGGCTCAAAAGACTCAGAAAAACCTAAAAATAGGATAGGGAAAAAATATTTTTGCCCGTGAAAATTTTGGCCTAAAAACTGCCCGGGGGTCTCCAGACTCTTTTTTTTTCCGAGACCTACGCAGGCAAGGAAACACGAATCGGAATTGAGATTGATCTCAAGAACAAACCTAATATGAGAAGAACTCGGATTGGTGGTGGATATATGGTTACAGATTGGTGGTGGTATATGGATACAAATTGGTGGTGGTATATCGATACGGATTGGTGGTGGTATATGGATACGGATTCAGAACGGTGGCGGATAAGCAATGGTGGTAGATGGGCGATGATGATGGTGCGGCGGCGGCGTGACAACTTATGACCAGAACTCGAAACTCTAAAGGACTAGACTCTAAGACCAGCAACTTGACACGACGATGCAACCGCAAATTCAACAAAGCAAAAACCCTAAAAAGATTATGCAAAGGCTCAGATTGGTTCGGATATGATGAACTAACCCTAATTTTTTTTGTGGCTTTTTCGTGGACTGTAGGTATGAAGAACAGACTCGATCTAATCTACGAAAAACTGTAAAAATCTCACCGAGCAACCTGGAAATCTGATACCACTTGATAAAGGCAAAGGTGTCCCGATGTTTCGATGAGATGGTGGCTATCGTTTTCTGTGGGCGTCGACCTTGACGATCCGACTACGAACGTGCGAGACGTCGCGCCTTAGCAATCGCTAAACCAACTTCCGAGGGGTTATTGACCACGCCGGAGCACGATCAACCTGACCACGAGGGCCTGTTTCCTGCGAGCAAACGAAGAACAAGCAAGAAACTGAGATTGCAATCGGGATATTGCGAATATAAGATGAAAGCTTTATTGATCAAGGTGGGGTTCTGTGACGTCTTGGTCTGGTCGTTGGACACAAACGAAGTACGAGAAGTTGCAGCTATGGCGAACTTTTAATCTAAACAAAACCCAAAGTCTAAACGACGCCCTAAGGGCTGTATATATGGAGGAAGAGAGGGGAATTTCGTGG
The DNA here is from genome assembly GCF_056163025.1 of Triticum urartu. Classification (NCBI taxonomy): domain Eukaryota; kingdom Viridiplantae; phylum Streptophyta; class Magnoliopsida; order Poales; family Poaceae; genus Triticum; species Triticum urartu. Next base: position 373,822,068 of record NC_141879.1, read on the forward strand.
CCCTTGAGGGTGGGGTCCGAAACCAACCCTAACTCTTGTTTCCCCACACATACGGACTCTAAAAATAGCCTATACTTAAGTATTTCGAAATTACATGGGCCTGGCCCATTAATAAGGTGACGCAGCACCTAGAATAGCCTATGGACGAATATTATGAAGTGGCATCTTGTATATTTCGTCCATGGCTTCATGCACTCCTTATGGCGGCTTCAAAGTCCTGAAATCATCACTTGTAACTCCGTTCTTGATCCCCTTGCGCATGCCATCAACTCCATGCGTGTTCTTGCTCCAATGTTCATCCTTCTCCAAGCTAGGCCCTTCATTTGAAAGCAAAACAAATGTATCCAATTTAGGCAGCATCATAATCTCATGAACATTAGAATCATTACCAAGAAACGAAAGTACCTGGTAATTTAATTGGCGTGCGCGAGCTCTAGTAATTGGTCCAATATATGTAACAGTAGGGGCTGTGGGTGTAACAATGGTATTGATGTCCTCATCATCCTCCCCTTCTTGAAATGAAGTCGTCCTCGACGGAAGCTCATCTTCCTCACCCAAATAAGGCTTCAAATCTGCAATGTTAAAAGTGGGACTAACCCCAAAATCTGCAGGTAGCTCAAGTTTATATGCATTATCATTTATTTTCTCTAAAACCTTAAAAGGACCATCAGCACGTGGCATTAGCTTTGAATTGCGCAGATTAGGAAATCTATCTTTACGCAAATGTAACCAAACAAGATCTCCAGGTGCAAACACAACATGTTTTCTACCCTTATCTCCAGCAAGTTTATATTTAGCATTCATACGCTCAATGTTTTCCTTAGTTAACTCATGCATTTTTAAAATCAATTCAGAACGTTCTTTAGCATCAAAATTAACCTTCTCCGAAGATGGAAGAGGCAACAAATCAATAGGTGCACGAGGTAGGAAACCATACACAATTTCAAAAGGGCACATCTTAGTAGTAGAATGCAATGAATGATTATAAGCAAATTCAATATGAGGCAAGCATTCTTCCCACATTTTCTTGTTATTCTTCAAAACAGCCCTAAGCATAGTAGACAATGTTCTATTGACTACTTCAGTTTGTCCATCAGTTTGGGGGTGACAAGTAGTACTAAAAAGCAGCTTAGTCCCCAACTTAGCCCATAAACATCTCCAAAAGTGGCTAAGAAATTTAGTATCACGATCTGAAACAATAGTATTTGGCACACCATGTAAGCGACTAATTTCACGAAAGAACAAATCAGCAACATTAACAGCATCATCGCTTTTATGACATGGTATAAAGTGTGCCATTTTCGAGAACCTATCCACGACAACAAATATGCTATCCCTCCCCTTCTTTGTTCTAGGTAAACCTAAAACAAAGTCCATAGATATATCCTCCCAAGGAACACTAGGTACAGGCAAAGGCATATATAAACCATGAGGATTGAGTCGTGACTTAGCTCTTTGACATGTAGTGCAGCGAGCAACAAAACGCTCAACATCCCGTCTCATCTTTGGCCAAAAGAAATGTGTAGCAAGTATATCCTCCGTCTTCTTGACGCCAAAGTGTCCCATTAATCCTCCTCCATGCGCCTCCTGCAACAACAAAAGACGAACGGAGCTAGCTGGAATGCATAGCTTGTTAGCACGAAACACAAATCCATCGTTAAGAACGAACTTGTTCCAAGTTCTCCCTTCCTTACAATTCTGCAATACATCTTTAAATTCAGCATCAGTAACATATTGATCCTTGATGGTCTCCAAACCAAATATTTTAAAGTCAAGTTGTGAAAGCATAGTATAACGACGAGACAAGGCATCAGCAATAACATTTTCTTTACCCTTCTTGTGTTTAATCACATAAGGGAAAGTCTCAATGAATTCAACCCATTTAGCATGTCGACGGTTCAGTTTTGCTTGACTTTTAATGTGTTTCAAAGATTCATGATCAGAATGTATAACAAATTCCTTGGGCCATAAATAATGTTGCCATGTTTCTAAGGTCCGAACAAGAGCATATAATTCTTTATCATAAGTAGAATAGTTCAGAATAGGCCCACTCAATTTTTCAGAAAAGTATGCAACAGGTTTTCCATCTTGTAATAACACACCTCCTAATCCAATTCCACTAGCATCACATTCAAGCTCAAAAGTCTTATTGAAATTAGGAAGTTGGAGTAAAGGAGCATGTGTTAACTTATCTTTCAATACCGTGAAGGCTTCTTCCTGTGCGGTACCCCAAACAAAAGGTACATCCTTCTTTGTAAGCTCGTTGAGAGGTGCAGCAAAGGTGCTGAAATCTCTCACAAAACGCCTATAGAAACCAGCGAGGCCAAGGAAACTCCTCACTTGTGTGACCGTTTTGGGCTGCGGCCAACTCTCAATAGCTTCAATCTTGGCTTTATCAACTTCAATTCCCTGTGGAGTAACAACATAGCCAAGAAAAGATACTCGGTCGGTGCAAAAGGTGCACTTTCCAAGGTTACCAAACAAACGTGCATCACGTAGAGCAATAAAAACAGCACGTAAATGTTCCAAATGTTCCTCCAAAGATTTGCTATAAATCAATATGTCATCAAAGTAAACTACCACAAATCGTCCAATGAAAGCACGTAAAACTTCGTTCATTAACCTCATGAAAGTACTAGGTGCATTAGTTAACCCAAAAGGCATGACTAACCACTCATATAATCCAAACTTAGTTTTAAATGCTGTTTTCCATTCATCTCCCAATTTCATACGAATTTGATGGTAACCACTACGCAAATCAACTTTGGAGAATATTGTAGAGCCACTCAATTCATCAAGCATATCATCTAGCCTAGGAATAGGATGGTGATAACGAATAGTAATATTATTAATGCCTCTACAATCAACGCACATACGCGACGTACCATCCTTTTTCGGCACTAAAATGATAGGAACAGCACAAGGACTAAGGGATTCGCGTATATAACCTTTGTCGAGCAGTTCTTGTACTTGACACATAATCTCCTTCGTCTCCTCTGGATTGGTACGGTATGGTGCACGGTTGGGTAATGATGCACCGGGAATTAAGTCAATTTGATGCTCAATCCCGCGAATAGGTGGTAATCCCGGTGGCACGTCTTGTGGAAAGACGTCGGCGAACTCCTGCAAAATGTTAGTGACAGCAGGAGGCAAAGAGGGAGGCACGTCCTCGAATGAAAATAATGACTCTTTGCACACAAAAGCATAGCAAACAGATTTGCTAAAATCTAGATCATCAATATCAGATTTGGTGGCAAGTAAACATGCACTTTTCAATTTAATTTCAGAAGCAACACTAGATTGTTGATTATTATTAGGCTGCATTTGTTGCTCAAATTCTTTTGCCACAATCTGATTTTCACTCTTAGTTTTCTCCTGTTTTGCTTTATTAGCTCTATTAATATCATCTTTCAAAATGGAATCAGGGGTCATAGGAAGCAAAGTAATATTTTTATCCTTATGAACAAGAGTATACTGATTGTTTCTACCATGGTGAATAGAATTTTTATCAAATTGCCATGGTCTACCAAGTAATAAGGAACATGCTTGCATAGGTATGACATCACAATCAACATAATCAGCATATGTAGAGATACTAAAATGCACACGAACAGTACGTGTTACCTTAACCTTGCCGCTGTTGTTGAACCATTGGATGTAGTAAGGATGTGGATGTGGTCTTGTGGTGAGAGATAGCTTCTCCACCATCTCGATGCTAGCCAAGTTGTTGCAACTCCCTCCATCTATGATCACGCGAACAGAATGTTCCTTCACAACTCCCTTTGTATGGAACAAATTATGCCTCTGATTTTGCTCAGCTTGTGTAACCTGCACACTCAAAACACGTTGAGCAACTAAACATTCATACCTGTCAGCATCTTCAGGAGCCATGTATTGCGTCTCATGATCAGAATCGTCTCCACCGTGTTCGTCACGTGTAGTAAGAGCCAAAGTCTCCTCATCATAGTCACTAGCGGAATCATACCCACCATCCTCAGTAACAATCATCACACGCTTAGATGGGCATTCTCGCGCATAATGACCTCCAACCTTGCAACGTCGACAAATAATATCATGTGTTTGCCCTGTTGATGCCATGGATGAAGCAGAGCTCTTTGCAGGCCCAGAAGGTGTGCTCTTGGCAGATAGTGGTGATTGTGCCTGCTTTATTGTATCACGGTTGGAGGTGGCAGCCGACGGAGGCGCCGGTGTAGCAGAACGTGTGGAAGTAGATGATGCACGTGGTGTCCATGAAGAAGGTCGACCTGCAGAAAAGTTAGTCCGCGCCAATGCCTGTCGATCCTGCACTTCACGTTCAGCTTTACAAGCAAGATGGAATAAACGAGTGATATTAGTATACTCCTTATACTCTAGAATCGTCTGAATCTCTCTATTTAATCCACCCATAAAACGTGCGAGCATAGCTTCATTCTCCTCAACAATACCACATCTAATCATGCCAGTTTGTAATTCCTGATAATATTCTTCTACAGAATTTTTTCCCTGTCTTAAGCGCTGCAATTTTTGAAGTAATTCACGTTGATAATATGGTGGAACCCAATGAGTACGCATAGCAGTTTTCAAAGCAGCCCAAGTAGCAGGAATGGGATATAATCTACAATGCTGAGACCACCAAACACATGCAAAACTAGTGAATGCACAAACAGCAGCAGGAACACGTCTCTCCTCGGGATATTGTAAACATGTAAATCGTTGTTCAGTTTCTAACTCCCAAGTAAGATATATATCAGGAACATATCTACCCTCAAATGGTGGAATATTCAATTTTAGCTTAGGGAGATGGTCATGATCTCGTACCTGAGGGTGAGCCCTACCATTGTCATTATGTGCATGTGGACGACCTGATGGTTGCTGTGCTGGTGGTGGCACGTAGTTCTGATTTTGATCAACCTCATCCTCGTAATCGCCAGCAAAATCATCCTCCTCCGCATCAGCAGCAGGAGCCACAGAAGTAGCAACAGCAGCACCAACAGTTTGGCCAGGTGCAAGAGGGAGACGGCTCGCTCGGCGGAGGGCTGTTTCACGATGTGTAGGTAGTCGTCGTTGTTGTTGTTGTAGAGGTGCGTTAGGTGCAGCCGGTGGTGGTGGTGGAAGACGCGCGAGCAATTCATTAAACCTGTTATCGAGCTTTGTTTTGAACGTCTTCTCCATGTCATCTATCTTCTCCATGGCCTCTTCAAATCTGTTTAGCACATCCTGCACCTGTCCATTCATCATTTGCTGAAATTTATCATGCAACTCCTGATTCGTCATGTTCTCCCAGTCAGTCTCGTCGGCTTGTGATCCTGCCATGGTTAGCAACAATAGAAAACACACAAGACTATGATCCTACAGAATACTAACAAGAGGTGGTGGTGGCGGGTGTCACAAATCCGTCAAGCAAATCTCAAATTCTTACCAGTTCTTACCCAGCAGCAGGCGGTGATCGGCAACCGTTGTAGTCAAAACTCTCAAAAGCTTGGATAGAGCGATTGCCAGGGAGAGTCAAACGCACGACGTAGAGGTATGTGGAGCTGGGAAGGCTTATAGTATGGTAGCAAAAAGGGTCAGCAATAATCAATTCAGAGATGCAAAGTTGAATAAACGCTCAACGACGGTACTGTGCTGGTCCTAGGCTAGACCGTGCTAGAGACGCGAGCCTAGAACACTAACAAAATCACGGCGCTGCACGTAAATAAGGGAAAAGCACACTCTGGAACTTTTTTTTCCGCTTTTTTTTCGCGCTCCTCTTTTTTTTTGGCGCTCCTCTTTTTTTTTGCGAAAAATTACTATAATGGCGAGTGTCTCAAAACTATTCCCTCGTCAAACTGATAGGATGGGCACAAAAAAAAAATTCACTTTTTTTTTCGGAAATCAGGGCAGCGACGACGAAAAAGTGTGACAAAAAATCACTATGATGGCACGTGGCTCAAAAGACTCAGAAAAACCTAAAAATAGGATAGGGAAAAAATATTTTTGCCCGTGAAAATTTTGGCCTAAAAACTGCCCGGGGGTCTCCAGACTCTTTTTTTTCCGAGACCTACGCAGGCAAGGAAACACGAATCGGAATTGAGATTGATCTCAAGAACAAACCTAATATGAGAAGAACTCGGATTGGTGGTGGATATATGGTTACAGATTGGTGGTGGTATATGGATACAAATTGGTGGTGGTATATCGATACGGATTGGTGGTGGTATATGGATACGGATTCAGAACGGTGGCGGATAAGCAATGGTGGTAGATGGGCGATGATGATGGTGCGGCGGCGGCGTGACAACTTATGACCAGAACTCGAAACTCTAAAGGACTAGACTCTAAGACCAGCAACTTGACACGACGATGCAACCGCAAATTCAACAAAGAAAAAACCCTAAAAAGATTATGCAAAGGCTCAGATTGGTTCGGATATGATGAACTAACCCTAATTTTTTTTGTGGCTTTTTCGTGGATTGTAGGTATGAAGAACAGACTCGATCTAATCTACGAAAAACTGTAAAAATCTCACCGAGCAACCTGGAAATCTGATACCACTTGATAAAGGCAAAGGTGTCCCGATGTTTCGATGAGATGGTGGCTATCGTTTTCTGTGGGCGTCGACCTTGACGATCCGACTACGAACGTGCGAGACGTCGCGCCTTAGCAATCGCTAAACCAACTTCCGAGGGGTTATTGACCACGCCGGAGCACGATCAACCTGACCACGAGGGCCTGTTTCCTGCGAGCAAACGAAGAACAAGCAAGAAACTGAGATTGCAATCGGGATATTGCGAATATAAGATGAAAGCTTTATTGATCAAGGTGGGGTTCTGTGACGTCTTGGTCTGGTCGTTGGACACAAACGAAGTACGAGAAGTTGCAGCTATGGCGAACTTTTAATCTAAACAAAACCCAAAGTCTAAACGACGCCCTAAGGGCTGTATATATGGAGGAAGAGAGGGGAATTTCGTGGCCCTTGAGGGTGGGGTCCGAAACCAACCCTAACTCTTGTTTCCCCACACATACGGACTCTAAAAATAGCCTATACTTAAGTATTTCGAAATTACATGGGCCTGGCCCATTAATAAGGTGACGCAGCACCTAGAATAGCCTATGGACGAATATTATGAAGTGGCATCTTGTATATTTCGTCCATGGCTTCATGCACTCCTTATGGCGGCTTCAAAGTCCTGAAATCATCACTTGTAACTCCGTTCTTGATCCCCTTGCGCATGCCATCAACTCCATGCGTGTTCTTGCTCCAATGTTCATCCTTCTCCAAGCTAGGCCCTTCATTTGAAAGCAAAACAAATGTATCCAATTTAGGCAGCATCATAATCTCATGAACATTAGAATCATTACCAAGAAACGAAAGTACCTGGTAATTTAATTGGCGTGCGCGAGCTCTAGTAATTGGTCCAATATATGTAACAGTAGGGGCTGTGGGTGTAACAATGGTATTGATGTCCTCATCAAGTGATATCATAGGAGACTCTCTATCATGAAGATCATGGTGCTACTTTGAAGCACATGTCTGGAAAAAGGATAGTAGCATTGTCCCTTCTCTCTTTTTCTCTCATTTTTTGGGCCTTCTTCTTTTTATGGCCTTTCTCTCTTTTTTTTATTTTCATCCAGAGTCTCATCCCGACTTGTGGGGGAATCATAGTCTCCATCATCCTTTCCTCACTGGGACCCCATCTTTTTATCCTCGATGGCAACAATATAATAGGTGGCGGTTCCCTTTCTGTCACTGGGACCGAGCATCGCAAGATTGAACCCAAAGCTAAGCACTTCTCCCATTGCAAGAAAGATCAATCTAGTAGGCCAAACCAAACAGATAATTCGAAGAGACTTGCAAAGATAAACCAATCATACATAAAAGAATTCAGAGGAGAATCAAATATTGTTTATAGATAATCTGGATCATAAACCCACAATTCATTGGATCTCGACAAACACAACGCAAAAGAAGATTACATAGAATAGATCTCCAAGAAGACCGAGGAGAACTTTGTATTGAGATCCAAAGAGAGAGAAGAAGCCATCTAGCTAATAACTATGGACCCGAAGGTCTGAAGTAAACTACTCATACATCACCGGAGAGGCCATGGAGTTGATGTAGAGGCCCTCCATGATCAATGCCTCCTCCGGCGGAGCTCCGGAAAAGGCCCCGAGATGGGATCTCTCGGGTACATAAGGTTGTGATGGTGGAATTAGGTTTTCGTGGTGCTCCTGGATGTTTGGGGGGTACGTGGATATATATAGGAGGAAGAAGTACGTCGGTGGAGCAACGAAGGGCCCACGAGGGTGGAGGGCGTGCCCAGGGGGGGTAGGCGTGCCCCTGCCTCGTGGCTTCCTCCGTTGTTTCTTGACACCCACTCTCCTGGATCACGTTTGTTGAGAAAATCACGTCCCCGAAGGTTTCATTCCGTTTGGACTCCGTTTGATATTCCTTTTCTTCGAAACCCTAAAATAGGAAAAAAAACAACAATTTGGGCTGGGCCTCCGGTTAGTAGGTTAGTCCCAAAAATGATATAAAAGTGTAAAATAAAGCCCATTGACATCCAAAATATATAATATAATAGCATGTAGCAATCAAAAATTATAGATATGTTGGAGACGTATCAAGCATCCCCAAGCTTAATTCCTCCTCGTCCTCGAGTAGGTAAATGATAAAAGAAGAATTTTTGATGTGGAATGCTTTCTAACATATTTCTCAATGTAATTTTTCTTTATTGTGGCATGAATGTTCAGATCCGAAAGAATCAAAATAAAAGTTTACTATTGACATAAAAATAATAATACTTCAAGCATACTAACTAAGCAATTATGTCTTCTCAAAATAAAATGGCCAAAGAAAGTTATCCCTACAAAATCATATAGTCTGGCTATGCTCTATCTTCACGACACAAAATATTTAAATCATCCGTAACCCCTGACAAGCCAAGCAATTGTTTCATACTTTTGATGTTCTCAAACTTTTTCAATCGTCACGCAATACATGAGTGTGAGCCATGGATATAGCACTATATGTGGAATAGAATGGTGGTCGTGGAGAAAAAAAGAAGATAGTCTCACATCAACTAGGCGTATCAACGGGCTATGGAGGTGCCCATCAATAGATATCAATGTGAGTGAGTAGGGATTGCCATGCAAGGGATGCACTAGAGCTACGAGTATATGAAAGCTCAACAAAAAAACTAAGTGGGCGTGCATCCAACTTGCTTGCTCATGAAGACCTAGGGCATTTTGAGGAAGCTCATCATTGGAATATACAAGCCAAGTTCTATAATGAAAAATTCCCACTAGTATATGAAAGTGATATCATAGGAGACTCTCTATCATGAAGATCATGGTGCTACTTTGAAGCATAAGTGTGAAAAAGGATAATAGTATTTCCCTTCTCTCTTTTTCTCTCATTTTTGGGCCTTCTTTTTTTATGGCCTTTCTCTCTTTTTTTATTTTCGTCCAGAGTCTCATCCCGACTTGTGGGGGAATCGTAGTCTCCATCATCCTTTTGATGAGGACATCAATACCATTGTTACACCCACAGCCCCTACTGTTACATATACTGGACCAATTACTAGAGCTCGCGCATGCCAATTAAATTACCAGGTACTTTCGTTTCTTGGTAATGATTCTAATGTTCATGAGATTATGATGCTGCCTAAATTGGATACATTTGTTTTGCTTACAAATGAAGGGCCTAGCTTGGAGAAGGATGAACATTGGAGCAAGAACACGAATGGAGTTGATGGCATGCGCAAGGGGATCAAGAACGGAGTTACAAGTGATGATTTCAGGACTTTGAAGCCGCCATAAGGAGTGCATGAAGCCTTGGACGAAATATACAAGATGCCACTTCATAATATTCGTCCATAGGCTATTCTAGGTGCTGCGTCACCTTATTAATGGGCCAGGCCCATGTAATTTCGAAATACTTAAGTATAGGCTATTTTTAGAGTCCGTATGTGTGGGGAAACAAGAGTTAGGGTTGGTTTCGGACCCCACCCTCAAGGGCCACGAAATTCCCCTCTCTTCCTCCATATATACAGCCCTTAGGGCGTCGTTTAGACTGGGGTTTTGTTTAGATTAAAAGTTCGCCATAGCTGCAACTTCGCGTACTTCGTTTGTGTCCAACGACCAGACCAAGACGTCACAGAACCCCACCTTGATCAATAAAGCTTTCATCTTATATTCGCAATATCCAGATTGCAATCTCAGTTTCTTGCTTGTTCTTCGTTTGCTCGCAGGAAACAGGCCCTCGTGGTCAGGTTGATCGTGCTCCAGCGTGGTCAATAACCCCTCGGAAGTTGGTTTAGCGATTGCTAAGGCGCGACGTCTCGCACGTTCGTAGTCGGATCGTCAAGGTCGACTCCCACAGAAAACGATAGCCACCATCTCATCGAAACATCGGGACACCTTTGCCTCTATCAAGTGGTATCAGATTTCCAGGTTGCTCGGTGAGATTTTACAGTTTTTCGTAGATTAGATCGAGTCTGTTCTTCATACCTACAGTCCACGAAAAAGCCACACAAAAAAAATTAGGGTTAGTTCATCATATCCGAACCAATCTGAGCCTTTGCATAATCTTTTTAGGGTTTTTGCTTTGTTGAATTTGCGGTTGCATCGTCGTGTCAAGTTGCTGGTCTTAGAGTCTAGTCTTTTAGAGTTTCGAGTTCTGGTCATAAGTTGTCACGCCGCCGCCGCACCATCATCATCGCCCATCTACCACTTTTGCTTATCCGCCACCGCTCTGAATCCTTATCCATATACCACATACCACCACCGCTACCATATACCACCACCGCTGCCATATACCACAACCATATATCCACCACCAATCCGAGTTCTTCTCATATTAGGTTTGTTCTTGAGATCAATCTCAATTCCGATTCGTGTTTCCTTGCCTGCGTAGGTCTCGGAAAAAAAAACGAGTCTGGAGACCCCCGGGCAGTTTTTAGGCCAAAATTTTCACGGGCAAAAATATTTTTTCCCTATCCTATTTTTAGGCTTTTCTGAGTCTTTTGAGCCACGTGCCATCATAGTGATTTTTTGTCGCACTTTTTCGTCGTCGCTGCCCTGATTTCCGAAAAAAAAAGTGGAAAAAAAATTTTCGTGCCCATCCTATCAGTTTGACGAGGGAAGAGTTTTGAGACACTCGCCATTATAGTAATTTTTCGCAAAAAAAAAAGAGGAGCGCAAAAAAAAAAGAGGAGCGCAAAAAAAAAGCGAAAAAAAAAGTTCCAGAGTGTGCTTTTCCCTTATTTACGTGCAGCGCCGTGATTTTGTTAGTGTTCTAGGCTCGCGTCTCTAGCACGGTCTAGCCTAGGACCAGCACAGTACCGTCGTTGAGCGTTTATTCAACTTTGCATCTCTGAATTGATTATTGCTGACCCTTTTTGCTACCATACTATAAGCCTTCCCAGCTCCACATACCTCTACGTCGTGCGTTTGACTCTCCCTGGCAACCGCTCTATCCAAGCTTTTGAGAGTTTTGACTACAACGGTTGCCGATCACCGCCTGCTGCTGGGTAAGAACTGGTAAGAATTTGAGATTTGCTTGACGGATTTGTGACACCCGCCACCACCACCTCTTGTTAGTATTCTGTAGGATCATATTCTTGTGTGTTTTCTATTGTTGCTAACCATGGCAGGATCACAAGCCGACGAGACTGACTGGGAGAACATGACAAATCAGGAGTTGCATGATAAATTTCAGCAAATGATGAATGGACAGGTGCAGGATGTGCTAAACAGATTTGAAGAGGCCATGGAGAAGATAGATGACATGGAGAAGACGTTCGAAACAAAGCTCGATGACAGGTTTAATGAATTGCTCGCGCGTCTTCCACCACCACCACCGGCTGCACCTAACGCACCCCTACAACAACAACGACGACTACCTACACATCGTGAAACAGCCCTCCGCCGAGCAAGCCGTCTCCCTCTTGCACCTGGCCAAACTGTTGGTGCTGCTGTTGCTACTTCTGTGGCTCCTGCTGCTGATGCGGAGGAGGATGATTTTGCTGGCGATTACGAGGATGAGGTTGATCAAAATCAGAACTACGTGCCACCACCAGCATAGCAACCATCAGGTCGTCCACATGCAAATAATGGCAATGGTAGGGCTCACCCTCAGGTACGAGATCATGACCATCTCCCTAAACTAAAATTGAATATTCCACCATTTGAGGGTAGATATGTTCCTGATATATATCTTACTTGGGAGTTAGAAACTGAACAACGATTTACATGTTTACAATATCCCGAGGAGAGACGTGTTCCTGCTGCTGTTTGTGCATTCACTAGTTTTGCATGTGTTTGGTGGTCTGAGCATTGTAGATTATATCCCATTCCTGCTACTTGGGCTGCTTTGAAAACTGCTATGCGTACTCGTTGGGTTCCACCATATTATCAACGTGAATTACTTCAAAAATTGCAGCGCTTAAGACAGGGAAAAAATTCTGTAGAAGAATATTATCAGGAATTACAAACTGGCATGATTAGATGTGGTATTGTTGAGGAGAATGAAGCTATGCTTGCACGTTTTATGGGTGGATTAAATAGAGAGATTCAGACGATTCTAGAGTATAAGGAGTATACTAATATCACTCGTTTATTCCATCTTGCTTGTAAAGCTGAACGTGAAGTGCAGGATCGACAGGCATTGGCGCGGACTAACTTTTCTGCAGGTCGACCTTCTTCATGGACACCACGTGCATCATCTACTTCCACACGTTCTGCTTCACCGGCGCCTCCGTCGGCTGCCACCTCCAACCGTGATACAATAAAGCAGGCACAATCACCACTATCTGCCAAGAGCACACCTTCTGGGCCTGCAAAGAGCTCTTCTTCATCCATGGCATCAACAGGGCAGACACATGATATTATTTGTCGACGTTGCAAGGGTGGAGGTCATTATGCGAGAGAATGCCCATCTAAGCGTGTGATGATTGTTACTGAGGATGGTGGGTATGAGTCCGCTAGTGACTATGATGAGGAGACTTTGGCTCTTATTACACGTGACGAACACGGTGGAGACGATTCTGATCATGAGACGCAATACAGGGCTCCTGAAGATGCTGACAGGTATGAATGTTTAGTTGCTCAACGTGTTTTGAGTGTGCAGGTTACACAAGCTGAGCAAAATCAGAGGCATAATTTGTTCCATACAAAGGGAGTTGTGAAGGAACGTTCTGTTCGCGTGATCATAGATGGAGGGAGTTGCAACAACTTGGCTAGCATCGAGATGGTGGAGAAGCTATCTCTCACCACAAGACCACATCCACATCCTTACTACATCCAATGGTTCAACAACAGCGGCAAGGTTAAGGTAACACGTACTGTTCGTGTGCATTTTAGTATCTCTACATATGCTGATTATGTTGATTGTGATGTGGTACCTATGCAAGCATGTTCCTTATTACTTGGTAGACCATGGCAATTTGATAAAAATTCTATTCACCATGGTAGAAACAATCAGTATACTCTTGTTCATAAGGATAAAAATATTACTTTGCTTCCTATGACTCCTGATTCCATTTTGAAAGATGATATTAATAGAGCTAATAAAGCAAAACAGGAGAAAACTAAGAGTGAAAATCAGATTGTGGCAAAAGAATTTGAGCAACAAATGCAGCCTAATAATAATAAACAATCTAGTGTTGCTTCTGAAATTAAATTGAAAAGTGCATGTTTACTTGCCACCAAATCTGATATTGATGATCTAGATTTTAGCAAATCTGTTTGCTATGCTTTTGTGTGCAAAGAGGCATTATTTTCATTCGAGGACGCGCCTTCCTCTTTGCCTCCTGCTGTCACTAACATTTTGCAGGAGTTCGCCGACGTCTTTCCACAAGACGTGCCACCGGGATTACCACCTATTCGCGGGATTGAGCATCAAATTGACTTAATTCCCGGTGCATCATTACCCAACCGTGCACCATACCGTACCAATCCAGAGGAGACGAAGGAGATTATGCGTCAAGTACAAGAACTGCTCGACAAAGGTTATATACACGAATCCCTTAGTCCTTGTGCTGTTCCTATCATTTTAGTGCCGAAAAAGGATGGTACGTCGCGTATGTGCGTTGATTGTAGAGGCATTAATAATATTACTATTCGTTATCGTCATCCTATTCCTAGGCTAGATGATATGCTTGATGAATTGAGTGGCTCTACAATATTCTCCAAAGTTGATTTGCGTAGTGGTTACCATCAAATTCGTATGAAATTGGGAGATGAATGGAAAACAGCATTTAAAACTAAGTTTGGATTATATGAGTGGTTAGTCATGCCTTTTGGGTTAACTAATGCACCTAGTACTTTCATGAGGTTAATGAACGAAGTTTTACGTGCCTTCATTGGACGATTTGTGGTAGTTTACTTTGATGACATATTGATTTATAGCAAATCTTTGGAGGACCATTTGGAACATTTACGTGCTGTTTTTATTGCTCTACGTGATGCACATTTGTTTGGTAACCTTGGAAAGTGCACCTTTTGCACCGACCGAGTATCTTTTCTTGGCTATGTTGTTACTCCACAGGGAATTGAAGTTGATAAAGCCAAGATTGAAGCTATTGAGAGTTGGCCGCAGCCCAAAACGGTCACACAAGTGAGGAGTTTCCTTGGCCTTGCTGGTTTCTATAGGCGTTTTGTGAGAGATTTCAGCACCATTGCTGCACCTCTCAACGAGCTTACAAAGAAGGATGTACCTTTTGTTTGGGGTACCGCACAGGAAGAAGCCTTCACGGTATTGAAAGATAAGTTAACACATGCTCCTTTACTCCAACTTCCTAATTTCAATAAGACTTTTGAGCTTGAATGTGATGCTAGTGGAATTGGATTAGGAGGTGTGTTATTACAAGATGGAAAACCTGTTGCATACTTTTCTGAAAAATTGAGTGGGCCTAGTCTGAACTATTCTACTTATGATAAAGAATTATATGCTCTTGTTCGGACCTTAGAAACATGGCAACATTATTTATGGCCCAAGGAATTTGTTATACATTCTGATCATGAATCTTTGAAACACATTAAAAGTCAAGCAAAACTGAACCGTAGACATGCTAAATGGGTTGAATTCATTGAGACTTTCCCTTATGTCATTAAACACAAGAAGGGTAAAGAAAATGTTATTGCTGATGCCTTGTCTCGTCGTTATACTATGCTTTCACAACTTGACTTTAAAATATTTGGTTTGGAGACCATCAAAGATCAATATGTTCATGATGCTGAATTTAAAGATGTATTGCAGAATTGTAAGGAAGGGAGAACTTGGAACAAGTTCGTTCTTAACGATGGATTTGTGTTTCGTGCTAACAAGCTATGCATTCCAGCTAGCTCCGTTCGTCTTTTGTTCTTGCAGGAGGCGCATGGAGGAGGATTAATGGGACACTTTGGCGTCAAGAAGACGGAGGATATACTTGCTACACATTTCTTTTGGCCAAAGATGAGACGGGATGTTGAGCGTTTTGTTGCTCGCTGCACTACATGTCAAAGAGCTAAGTCACGACTCAATCCTCATGGTTTATATATGCCTTTGCCTGTACCTAGTGTTCCTTGGGAGGATATATCTATGGACTTTGTTTTAGGTTTACCTCGAACAAAGAAGGGGAGGGATAGCATATTTGTTGTCGTGGATAGGTTCTCGAAAATGGCACACTTTATACCATGTCATAAAAGCGATGATGCTGTTAATGTTGCTGATTTGTTCTTTCGTGAAATTATTCGCTTACATGGTGTGCCAAATACTATTGTTTTAGATCGTGATACTAAATTTCTTAGCCACTTTTGAAGATGTTTATGGGCTAAGTTGGGGACTAAGCTGCTTTTTAGTACTACTTGTCACCCCCAAACTGATGGACAAACTGAAGTAGTCAATAGAACATTGTCTACTATGCTTAGGGCTGTTTTGAAGAATAACAAGAAAATGTGGGAAGAATGCTTGCCTCATATTGAATTTGCTTATAATCGTTCATTGCATTCTACTACTAAGATGTGCCCTTTTGAAATTGTGTATGGTTTCCTACCTCGTGCACCTATTGATTTGTTGCCTCTTCCATCTTCGGAGAAGGTTAATTTTGATGCTAAAGAACGTTCTGAATTGATTTTAAAAATGCATGAGTTAACTAAGGAAAACATTGAGCGTATGAATGCTAAATATAAACTTGCTGGAGATAAGGGTAGAAAACATGTTGTGTTTGCACCTGGAGATCTTGTTTGGTTACATTTGCGTAAAGATAGATTTCCTAATCTGCGCAAATCAAAGCTAATGCCACGTGCTGATGGTCCTTTTAAGGTTTTAGAGAAAATAAATGATAATGCATATAAACTTGAGCTACCTGTAGATTTTGGGGTTAGTCCCACTTTTAACATTGCAGATTTGAAGCCTTATTTGGGTGAGGAAGATGAGCTTCCGTCGAGGACGACTTCATTTCAAGAAGGGGAGGATGATGAGGACATCAATACCATTGTTACACCCACAGCCCCTACTGTTACATATACTGGACCAATTACTAGAGCTCGCGCATGCCAATTAAATTACCAGGTACTTTCGTTTCTTGGTAATGATTCTAATGTTCATGAGATTATGATGCTGCCTAAATTGGATACATTTGTTTTGCTTACAAATGAAGGGCCTAGCTTGGAGAAGGATGAACATTGGAGCAAGAACACGAATGGAGTTGATGGCATGCGCAAGGGGATCAAGACCGGAGTTACAAGTGATGATTTCAGGACTTTGAAGCCGCCATAAGGAGTGCGTGAAGCCTTGGACGAAATATACAAGATGCCACTTCATAATATTCGTCCATAGGCTATTCTAGGTGCTGCGTCACCTTATTAATGGGCCACGCCCATGTAATTTCGAAATACTTAAGTATAGGCTATTTTTAGAGTCCGTATGTGTGGGGAAACAAGAGTTAGGGTTGGTTTCGGACCCCACCCTCAAGGGCCACGAAATTCCCCTCTCTTCCTCCATATATACAGCCCTTAGGGCGTCGTTTAGACTGGGGTTTTGTTTAGATTAAAAGTTCGCCATAGCTGCAACTTCGCGTACTTCGTTTGTGTCCAACGACCAGACCAAGACGTCACAGAACACCACCTTGATCAATAAAGCTTTCATCTTATATTCGCAATATCCAGATTGCAATCTCAGTTTCTTGCTTGTTCTTCGTTTGCTCGCAGGAAACAGGCCCTCGTGGTCAGGTTGATCGTGCTCCAGCGTGGTCAATAACCCCTCGGAAGTTGGTTCAGCGATTGCTAAGGCGCGACGTCTCGCACGTTCGTAGTCGGATCGTCAAGGTCGACTCCCACAGAAAATGATAGCCACCATCTCATCGAAACATCGGGACACCTTTGCCTCTATCACCTTTCCTCACTGGGACCCCATCTTTTTATCCTCGATGGCAACAATACAATACGTGTCAGTTTCCTCTCTATCACTGGGATCGAGCATCACAAGATTGAACCCAAAGCTAAGCACTTCTCCCATTGCAAGAAAGATCAATCTAGTAGGCCAAACCAAACTGATAATTCGAAGAGACTTGCAAAGATAAATCAATCATACATAAAAGAATTCAGAGGAGAATCAAATATTGTTTATACATAATCTGGATCATAAACCCACAATTTATTGGATCTCGACAAACACACCGCAAAAGAAGATTACGTCGAATAGATCTCCAAGAAGATCGAGGAGAACTTTGTATTGAGATCCAAAGATAGAGAAGAAGCCATCTAGCTAATAACTATGGACCCGAAGGTCTGAAGTAAACTACTCACACATCACCGGAGAGGCCATTGAGTTGATGTAGAGGCCCTCCGTGATCAATGCCCGCTCCGGCGGAGCTCCGGAAAAGGCCCCGAGATGGGATCTGTCGGGTACAGAAGGTTGCGACGGTGGAATTAGGTTTTCGTGGTGCTCCTGGATGTTTGGGGGGTACGTGGATATATATATAAGAGGAAGAAGTACGTCGGTGGAGCAACGAAGGGCCCACGAGGGTGGAGGGCGCGCCCAAGGGGGTAGGCGCGCCCCCTGCCTCGTGGCTTACTCCGTTGTTTCTTGACGCCCACTCTCCTAGATCACGTTTGTTGAGAAAATCACGTTCCCGAAGGTTTCATTCCGTTTGGACTCCGTTTGATATTCCTTTTCTTCGAAACCCTAAAATAGGCAAAAAAACAACAATTTGGGCTGGGCCTCCGGTTAGTAGGTTAGTCCCAAAAATGATATAAAAGTGTAAAATAAAGCCCATTGACATCCAAAATATATAATATAATAGCATGGAGCAATCAAAAATTATAGATATGTTGGTGACGTATCAAGCATCCCCAAGCTTAATTCCTGCTCGTCCTCGAGTTGGTAAATGATAAAAGAAGAATTTTTGATGTGGTATGCTTTCTAACATATTTCTCAATGTAATTTTTCTTTATTGTGGCATGAATGTCCAGATTCGAAAGATTCAAGATAAAAGTTTAATATTGACATAAAAATAATAATACTTCAAGCATACTAACTAAGCAATTATGTCTTCACAAAATAAAATGGCCAAAGAAAGTTATGCCTACAAAATCATATAGTCTGGCTATGCTCAGACTATATGATTTTGTAGGCATAACTTTCTTTGGCCATTTTATTTTGTGAAGACATAATTGCTTAGTTAGTATGCTTGAAGTATTATTATTTTAAAGGCTTGAAGCCTTTAAACAACAGCTGTTTCTGAAACACATCAACTCTCTTGAAGCCTTTAAACAACAGCTGTTTCTGAAGCCATGAATAACTTGGAAGGCTTCAAGATGTTCAAAGGCTTCAAAGGCTTCCTTTTGCAAGAACTGGCTTCAAGAGAGTTGATGTGATGCTGCAAGTACTCTGCAAATGAATGCAGACTATGAGAACCAAAGGATTCTCCCACGGACATGTACCTGTGACAGCATTAAGGTGCGAGGGAAGGGGAAGAGGTCATATGCATTCTCAGAAGATTTTGAAGATAAATCGGTTTAGAAGACATAGACCTCATTGTGCGAAGACATTTTGCTGAGGAATCTAACTACCTTATGAAGCACAAGTGAATATACTAGGCATGTTATGAGATGTAGCGAGATAACTAACTGATGTGAAGAGAAACTCCTTATGGCAGAAAGTGACTGAACTATGGGATCAAAAGAGGCTGTAAAAAGGGGTTTTATTTACCACACTTGGAACTGCTAGACGAAGTGAGAGTTGAGGTCGAGCAGTTCGATCCTCCGTGCCCTAACTTGGCGACGGAAGACACCTATGGCGACGGCGGAGAGAGCGATGTCCGCTGTCGGCGTGAAAACGGCATCGGAGAGGTTGCGACAGTGAAACGCTTCGTCGCCGGCGTCGTCGGGTGCTAGCGGTGGCGCTAGGGTTCGTGCGAGGGTGGAAGAAGGAGATAATGACCGCAGTGAATCGTATATTTATAGGGATAGAGGCGGCACTGCGCTATTACGCAGGTACCCCTGGCGGTTCGCATTTGAGGCACGCGTGGCCAGTTAGAGGAAGATTGGGATTTGTTCCACTTCCCACGCACGCCTAAATTGTCGGGCGGTCGTTCCTGCTTCTCCGGATCTTATCTGGAGGAATGAGCATTAAAAACGGACTTTTATGGTTGTCACTATGTCTTCAGCTGACAAGGACACAGTGAAGACATTTGACAGTTTCACCAGAATGCATATGACTTGGAGAGATAGAGTTTGAGATAGAAAGCATAGAGAGGTTAGGGTCCGATCACATTCACTTAGTTCAAAAGATTCAACCAAGAAGACATAGCTATAAGTGAATGCTGTAGAGGACAAAACATCAGTACATATATATCCATATAATCAACGCAGTGAAGATAATCATGAAGACATATTGAGAATGAAGCCAAACCAAATGTGAAGACATTGAGAGGCAACGCCATGAGAGAAACACTTCAAAACGGAACGTTTGGTGGTGGCGTTACCCTCCGTATAGGAAGTATTAGACCCAGACACGACGCACAATTGTCGTGGCGCTCCGAAGTCAAGTTCCACATTAATGTATTCACACTTAGAATGTATGTCTTCATTGTTTGAAGATATACGCTACTTCGTGTGTTGCACATCTAAGTCCTCAATATGCTTAAGTGTTAGGATGTGTGCCTGATCACAGGACATTTGAGGATTCCAAGATATTTAGCTCACACCGTAACTTGCAAAATCTCTTCTCATCCAAGGGCTTGGTGAAGATATCTGCCAATTGCTCTTCAGTGTTGACGTGTATGATATCAATGTCTTCCTTCACAACATGATCTCTGAGAAAGTGATGACGAATTTCAATGTGCTTTGTCTTCGAGTGCTGAACTGGGTTGTTGGCAATCTTGATGGCGCTTTCGTTGTCGCAGTAAAGTGGCACTTGCTTAAGATGAATGCCATAATCCTTGAGTGTTTGCTTCATCCACAGAAGCTGAGCGCAGCAAGATCCAGCAGCAATGTATTCAGATTTAGCAGTGGAGAGTGATACACAGTTCTGCTTCTTTGAAGACCAACATACAAGTCATCGTCCCAGAAAATGACATGTGCCTGATGTAGACTTGCGATCAACCTTGTCACCAGCATAATCAGCATCCGAAAATCCAACCAAATCAAACTCTGAGCCCTTTGGATACCATAATCCTAGAGTTGGGGTGTGAGCCAAATATCGAAGAATTCGCTTCACAGCTAAGTGATGCGACTCCTTTGGTGTCGCTTGAAATCGAGCACACATGC
Organism: Triticum urartu; assembly: GCF_056163025.1. Taxonomy (NCBI): domain Eukaryota; kingdom Viridiplantae; phylum Streptophyta; class Magnoliopsida; order Poales; family Poaceae; genus Triticum; species Triticum urartu. The sequence goes on from NC_141879.1 coordinate 373,842,801, forward strand.
AAACACTAAGCATGATATCTGGCCTAGATGCACATAAATAAAGCAAAGACCCAATCATGGAGCGGTATACCTTTTGATCGAACTCTTTACCATTGTCGTCGGGACCCAGATGATGCTTGGCTGGCATTGGTGTTGTGAAGCCTTTGCAGTCTTGCATACCGAACTTCTTCAGGCACTCTTTAAGATATTTCTCTTGAGATATGAAGATGCCGTTGCGTTGTTGCCATATTTGAAGATCGAGGAAGAACTTCAGCTCCCCCATCATGGACATCTGATATTGCTCTTGCATCATATATCCAAACTCTTCACTATACTTCTGATTGGTGCAGCCAAAGATAATGTCATCCACATATATTTGGCACACAAACAGTTCACCATCATATGTCTTCGTGAAAAGAGTGGGATCCAGGGAACCAGGTATGAAGCCTTTGCTTTTCAGAAAGTACTTGAGTGTATCATACCAGGCCCTAGGGGCTTGTTTGAGGCCATACAGTGCCTTGTTGAGCTTGTATACCATATCAGGATGTTTTGGATTTTCAAAGCCAGGTGGTTGTGCAACATACACTTCTTCTTCAATCTTGCCATTGAGAAAGGCATTTTTCACATCCATCTGACAGAGAAGTATGTTATGATGATTTGCATAGGCCAGCAGTATGCGTATGGCTTCAAGCCTAGCCACAGGAGCAAATGTTTCATCGAAGTCAATGCCCTCCACTTGAGTATATCCTTGAGCAACGAGACGAGCTTTGTTTCTGACAACTTGACCATGCTCATCTTGCTTGTTGCGGTATATCCATTTGGTGCCTATTATGTTGTGCTTCTGTGGATCAGGACGCTTAACCAGTTCCCATACATTATTCAGCTCAAACTGTTGAAGCTCTTCTTGCATAGCTTGAATCCATTCAGGTTCCATGAAGGCTTCTTCAACTTTCTTGGGTTCTGATATTGAGACGAATGCGAAATTCCCATAGAAGTTTGTTAGCTGAGTTGCCCTTGAACGAGTGAGTGGACCAGGTGCTTTGATGCTGTCAAGTATTTTGTCAATTTGTACTTCATTTGCAACACGAGGGTGTGTGGGGCGAAGACTTTGCTCTTGCTGATCTATGTGGTCATTTGAAGGTATATCTTCAGGCTGAGCATTGTCTTCATGTGGATCAGGTGCTGAGATGATAAGTTCTTCTTCAGGATGAGCTTCAGAAGGTACAATCTCTCCAGTTCCCATAAGCTTGATTGATTCATTAGCTGGAACTTCATCTAGCACATTTGGCAATTGCTCTCTTTGTGATCCATTGGTTTCATCAAATCGCACATCCACTGTTTCAACCACTTTGTAGTGGAAGAGATTGAAGACTCTGTAGGAGTGCGAATCCTTTCCATATCCAAGCATGAAGCCTTCATGTGCTTTTGGTGCAAACTTTGAGGTGTGGTGTGGGTCCTTGATCCAGCATTTTGCGCCAAATACTCTGAAGTAACTGACATTTGGCTTCTTGCCAGTTAGGAGTTCATAAGATGTCTTGTTCAGAAGCTTGTGAAGATAAACACGATTGATTGTATGGCATGCAGTATCAATGGCTTCAGTCCAGAATTTTCTTGGAGTCTTGTATTCATCTAGCATTGTTCTGGCCATCTCAATGAGTGTTCTGTTCTTGCGTTCGACGACGCCATTCTGCTGTGGCGTGTATGGAGCTGAGAATTCATGTGTGATGCCCAAGGTATCCAGATATGTATCAAGGCCAATGTTCTTGAATTCAGTGCCATTGTCACTTCTGATGTGCTTTATCTTGGCGCCAAAATTGTTCATAGCTCGATTTGCGAAGCGTCTGAAGACATCCTGCACTTCAGTCTTGTAAAGGATTATGTGCACCCAAGTATATCTAGAATAATCATCAACAATTACGAAGCCATAGAGGCAAGCAGAAGTAGTAAAAGTTGAGTAGTGAGTGGGACCGAAAAGATCCATGTGAAGCAGTTCGAAGGGTTGTGTAGTAGTCATGATTGTCTTCGAAGGATGTTTTGCCCTTGTCATCTTCCCTGCTTCACAGGCACCGCATAAATGATCTTTCTTGAACTTGACGCCTTCGATGCCTATGACATGCTTCTTCTTTGCAAGGGTGTAGAGGTTCCTCATGCCAGCATGCCCAAGCCTTCGATGCCAAAGCCAGCATTCTGAAGCTTTTGCAAGAAGACATACTGCAAGTTGTGGTCCTGCTGAGAAATCTACCACATACAAATTACCTTTCCTATACCCTTCAAACACTAGAGATTTGTCAGATTCCATTAGCACCAGGCAGCGATATTTGCCAAACATTACAATCATATTCAAATCGCAAAGCATTGAGACAGACATTAAGTTGAAGCCAAGGGATTCAACAAGCATGACTTTATCCATGTGTTGGTCCTTTGAGATTGCAACTCTACCTAGACCCAATACCTTACTTTTACCAGTGTCAGCGAATGTAATGTGGCTCTTGTCGGATGGACGTAAAGTTGAGTCCATAAGAAGGCTTCTTCTGCCAGTCATGTGATTTGTACACCCACTGTCAATAATCCATTCTGAAGACTTTGAAGTCGCTGGTGTCGTACCCTACAGTGCAGTTAGGGGGATAGGCTTCACGAAGAGTGTTGTGAAGCATAAACATTTGACGAACCAGTGGGTTATGAAAACTTAGATCCAGATTAGGACTAATGGGGAGAGTAGCATGCGATTCAGGAACGAAGTACATAATGATGCCATTTGGGCAGTTTATCTTGCGCCCCACAAGATTTTTATGGTCCCCAGCAATAGCATCAGAAGATTTTGTTTTTGTGCTGGAGACCTTTCCCTGCAAAAGAGAGTTAAGCTTTCTTAACCACCCACATCTTCAAGGGTGGCTTAGAAGCTATAAGTCTAAGTGCAGCATCTGAGAATTTTATCTTTGAAGCCTTAGCAAACAGTCTAGCAGGGGGACAATAATACTCATAGGCATAAGCAGAATAATTTTTGGTCATATGAACATGACGGTTCGATGAACCGCTCTCATATTCATATGCCTGAGTATGGTTTCCCTGCAAAACATTTGCGTTAGTGTGACTCAGGTGAGTCCTCTGTCTGTATGAAGCCTTTGGACCATATGAAGCCTTTGGTCTGAGGTTTGTCTTCTTCAAGTGAGGTGTCATGAAGACATTCATAGGAAGATTTTCCAGACATGTTTTCGGAACCCAGATCTTCTTCATAGGCGGTCCATTCCTGCAGTTAGTACCAATGTACCTGGCAAACACTTCACCATTCTGATTCTTAAACAGTTTATAGTTTGCATCAAAGGATTCATCAATGATAATTGGGTTAGCACAAGTGAAGCCAGACAGATTTGATGGATCTACTGAGGATTCCTTTGCAGCAACCCATATGGTTTTGGGGTACTGCTCAGGTTTCCAGTAAGAGCCATCTGCATTAATTCTCCTCTCGAACCCAACACCCTCTTTCCTAGGGTTTCGGTTCAGAATCTGCTTCTTAAGGACATCACATAATGTTTGATGCCCTTTCAGACTTTTGTACATCCCTGTTTCAAGCAATGTCTTCAACCTAGCATTCTCATCAGCAATAGAAGTGGTATCCTCAGCAGAGGGGTTAGTTGCCACATCAATAGTTGAAGATATTGGAACAATAGTAGCAGTGGAACATTCAGCAACAGAATTAGCATTATTACGCTCAATGCATTTAAGACATGGTGGTTCAAATCCTTCCTGAGCGGGACTGATCTGTTCAGCGCGAAGTGACTCGTTTTCCTTTTGAAGATCTTCATGAGCCACCCTCAATTTCTCAAGTTCTTGCTTCCTTTGAAGATAGTCATAGGAAAGCTTTTCATGAGTTGTTGAGAGAGTATCATGACGATCTTCAAGTTCCTGATACTTAACGTGAAGGTTTTTTATGTCTTCAATTAAGGATTCAGATCGAGTCATTTCAGCACCCAACAGATCATCGCTTCTGTCTAACAGTTTTTGAATATGTTCCATAGCTTTCTGTTGTTCAGTTGCAATTTTAGCAAGTGTTTTGTAGCTAGGTTTTGAATCACATTCAGAGTCATCGTCACTGGATGTTTCATAGCGAGTGGTGCGTGTGTTTACCTTGGCACCGCGTGCCATGAAGCAGTAGGTAGGAGTGGAGTCGTTCTTGTCATTTGCGTCGGTGTCGGTGATGCAGTTATTGTCTTCAGTGTTGAATATGGACTTGGCGACGTATGCTGTAGCCAGACTCGCAATGCCAGAATCAGACTCCTCAGATTCCACCTCTGCCTCCTCAGATGCGGACTCCTCCTCTGAATCCATCTCCTTGCCAACAAACGCACGTGCCTTGCCAGATGAGCTCTTCTTGTGTGATGAAGACTTTGATGAAGACTTGGAAGAAGACTTTGAGTATTTCTTCTTTTTCTTGTCGTCAGAATCATATTCTTTGCTCTTCTACTTCCTTCTGTTCTCATTGTCCCACTATGGACACTCAAAAATGAAGTGTCCAGTTTTCTTGCACTTGTGACATGTTTTCTTCTTGTAGTCATGAGCAGAAACTTCATCATTCCTTGAGCTTGATCGTGAAGATTTTCTGAAGCCTTTCTTCTTGGTGAAATTTTGGAACTTCTTCACTAGCATTGCAAGTTCTCTTCCAATGTCTTCAGGATCATCAGAACTGCAGTCAGATTCTTCTTCAGATGAGGAGACAGCTTTTGCCTTCAAAGCACGAGTTCGCCCATAGTTTGGACCATAGATATCTCTTTTCTCAGAAAGCTGAAACTCATGTGTGTTGAGCCTCTCAAGTATGTCAGACGGATCGAGTGTCTTGAAATCAGGACGTTCTTGAATCATCAGGGCCAGGATGTCAAACGAACTATCAAGTGATCTCAGCAGCATCTTGACGATTTCATGTTTGGTGATCTCAGTGGCGCCGAGGGCTTGAAGCTCATTTGTGATGTCAGTGAGCCGGTCAAAGGTGTGCTGGACATTCTCATTGTCATTTCGCTTGAAGCGGTTGAAGAGGTTGCGAAGAACACTGATTCTTTGATCTCTCTGGGTTGAGATGCCTTCATTGACCTTGGAGAGCCAGTCCCAGACTAGCTTTGATGTCTTCAAGGCACTCACACGGCCATACTGTCCTTTGGTCAGATGACCACAGATGATATTCTTGGCAGTAGAATCCAGTCGAATGAACTTCTTGACATCAGCAGCAGTGACACCTTCTCCAGCCTTGGGAACGCCGTTTTCGACGACATACCATAGGTCAACGTCAATGGCTTTAAGATGCATGCGCATCTTATTCTTCCAGTAGGGATATTCAGTTCCATCGAAGACAGGGCAAGCAGCGGAGACTTTGATTATCCCTGCAGTCGACATAGCTAAAACTCCAGGTGGTTAAACCGAATCACACAGAACAAGGGAGCACCTCGCTCTGATACCAATTGAAAGTGCGTTATATCGACTAGAGGGGGGGTGAATAGGCGATTTTTATGAAAGTCTTCAAACGTGAGAGTTATGAAGACAAACAGTGAAGATTAAGCCCATTACTATGCAGCGGAAGTTAGATTACACTAGGCCAGCCATGGTCATGTATTCAACAGAGTGAACGCGCAGTGACGAACAGCTTCAGTGTAATAAGGATCAGGTAGGAAGAAGTTATGAAGCCAAACAGATCATACATTCATGTTGTGAAGACAAAAGATAAAGCGAGCATGCAACGGCTTCACAATGAATAACTGTAAGTAAAAGGAAGTGAAGATGAAACCAGTGACACGTTGATGACAATGATTTGTTGGACCAGTTCCAGTTGCTATGACAACTGTACGTCTGGTTGGAGCGGCTAGGTATTCAAACCAAAGGACACACAATCCCGGACACCCAGTCAAGGACACTTAGTCCAAGACACCCAGTCCTCACCGTATTCTCCTTGAACTAAGGTCACACAGACCTCGTCCAATCACTCGTGGTAAGTCTTCAGGCGACTTCCAAACCTTCACAGACTTCGTTCACTAGCAATCCACAATTTCTCTTGGATGCTCTGAACGCGACGCCTAACCGTCTGGAGGATGCACAGTCCTCAAGTGTAATAACTCTTCAGATCACTCAGACACGAAGACTTAAGTGATGCCCAATTTACTCTGGCTCTGGGTGGTTAGGGCTTTTCTCCTCACTAGGAATTTTTCTCTCAAAGGCTTCGAGGTGGGTTGCTCTCAAACGACAAAAGCCGTGCACTGAAATCTGAGCAGCCAACCGTTTATGGTTGTGGGGGATGGACTATTTATAGCCACTTGGCAACCCGACCTGATCTGTCCGAAATGACCTGGGTCACTAAGGAACTGACACGTGTACCAACGGTCGAATTTTGAACTCACACGGCAACTTTACTTGGGCTACAAGTAAAGCTGACTTGTCTGACTCTGAACAAGATTTTCTCTCAAAGTCTTCGCTCGAAGACATAGGATTTGAATTAGGCATCACTTCAGTCATTCTGACTGGTTCTCTTGGACCCCACTTAACAGTACGGTGATTCCTATGACACAACATAACTGAAATAAAACTACGAAGGATCTAAGTCTTCGAGTTCCATAAGCTTCATAGGGAGTCTTCTCATGTCATTGTCTTCAATATGAATATCTTCATAAACCACCAATGTCTTCAATGTCTTCATACATTTTTAGGGGTCATCTCTGGTAATAAAACCGAATCAATGAGGGACTTCTACCTGTGTTTTCCTGCAATTCTCACAAACACGTTAGTCCCTCAACTAAGTTTGTCGTCAATACTCCAAAACCAACTAGGGGTGGCACTAGATGCACTTACAGAAATGAAAAAGAATACTGATCAGGCATTGACCCCTGCTGCCATTCTGCGAGACGAACACATTGATCTGTCCAGTGATGAAGATCTTGCAGATGACGCTCTTGAGCAACTGATTAAGAGCAAGGAAGAAGCAGAAATTTTCAATGATTTGCATCTCTTTGACGTGGCAATCGTCCACAACTTCATTGATGAGTGGTTCGAAACCACCAATCTCAGCTTTGACGATCTACAACTTCCAATTGGCCTCAGCGTCTCTTTCACCGGCGCCATTGCTTCTGAGCTAGCTCTAGCTCAGCGCATCATTGAACTGAAGCAAAAGATCGACTATGAGAAAGCTCAGTTCAAGAAGCACATGGCAAAGCTCAGCGTGCAAGATGTCAAAAACTTCAAGGTTATGCTGCACGAGCTCAAGGAAGCCTTTCTCAAGAAACGAGAAGAAGCTAAAGGTTCTCGTGCACGCATGAAGAGTCTGGCTGACAAGTGCGTGCAAGCCTACAATGAAGCTGAGAAGCGCAAGGCTCTTGGGCGTCCTGGCATCGACCCCAGAATGGCTGCAAAGAAGAAGAAGAAGCCATCGACTGACAAATCTGCACCTTCAAGGCAGGAAGAACCTCGCATTGTCTTCCCAAGTAGCATGTCCGGCTCGAAGCCAAAGGTCACGTCCACCGCTTCAGAACTAAAGAAGACAAGGGCTGCCGAGGCTGAAGCCAGAAAGAGGAAAAATCCTGATGCTTCTGATGTCGCTCCCTCCAAGAAGAAGCGCAAAACCAAGAAAGATCGGGCTGCTCCCACAGAGCCCCTTGTTGTCGAGCTCATCTCGGTTGCTCGTCCTAACTCTTTGCATCAAGAACGACGGATGATAGTTCATGAGCCTGCTTCCATAGAGGCTCCTGAAGCTGAAGACTTTCCAGCAGTTGACCCCACCGCTGCTGAAGACATTGGTCACCATGATAATGTTGAAGATGATGTAGTTCTTCCTCATATCGAGCACAATTTGGTATCATCGCCTGTTCTCACGAACAGCGAACTCATCAACATTGGTCGTCCTCTGACGCCAATTGCTCAGGATGCATCATGGGCTGATCACCCACAACAACAAGTCACCCCACCAGTGCAAGAAGAAGAGGATGACTTTGAGGCCCAGCCAACTCCATCTTCACAGGCGTCGCCAGCGTTACACAGGCTTCGCAAAGGACCAAGGCCCCAAGTCCCTCTTTCGAGCGTTCCAGAAGGAGAAGTGCACCACCAATCTGTTGCACGTCAGGTGTTCCCAGAAGCCACTCCTACTGTGAACGTCTCTGAGTCTGAACCTAAAGTTGCTGAAGACAATCCGGCTGCATCAGCCAAAGAAAAACAAGCAGAAGAACGTGTCCCTACTTCCCCCATCCCTGAAGAAGTTGTTCCTAAAGTGAACGTGTCAGTGCCCGACCCTCCAGCTCCTCAAGTGGAGGTTGAGAATCCTGAGGCCGCCACCACTAACACCACTTGATGAGGACATCAATACCATTGTTACACCCACAGCCCCTACTGTTACATATACTGGACCAATTACTAGAGCTCGGGCACGCCAATTAAATTACCAGGTACTTTCGTTTCTTGGTAATGATTCTAATGTTCATGAGATTACGATGCTGCCTAAATTGGATACATTTGTTTTGCTTTCAAATGAAGGGCCTAGCTTGGAGAAGGATGAACATTGGAGCAAGAACACGCATGAAGTTGATGGCATGCGCAAGGGGATCAAGAACGGAGTTACAAGTGATGATTTCAGGACTTTGAAGCCGCCATAAGGAGTGCATGAAGCCATGGACGAAATATACAAGATGCCACTTCATATTATTCGTCCATAGGCTATTCTAGGTGCTGCGTCACCTTATTAATGGGCCAGGCCCATGTAATTTCGAAATACTTAAGTATAGGCTATTTTTAGAGTCCGTATGTGTGGGGAAACAAGAGTTAGGGTTGGTTTCGGACCCCACCCTCAAGGGCCACGAAATTCCCCTCTCTTCCTCCATATATACAGCCCTTAGGGCGTCGTTTAGACTTTGGGTTTTGTTTAGATTAAAAGTTCGCCATAGCAGCAACTTCGCGTACTTCGTTTGTGTCCAACGACCAGACCAAGACGTCACAGAACCCCACCTTGATCAATAAAGCTTTCATCTTATATTCGCAATATCCAGATTGCAATCTCAGTTTCTTGCTTGTTCTTCGTTTGCTCGCAGGAAACAGGCCCTCGTGGTCAGGTTGATCGTGCTCCGGCATGGTCAATAACCCCTCGGAAGTTGGTTTAGCGATTGCTAAGGCGCGACGTCTCGCACGTTCGTAGTCGGATCGTCAAGGTCGACTCCCACAGAAAACGATAGCCTCCATCTCATCGAAACATCGGGACACCCTCGCCTCTATCAAGTGGTATCAGATTTCCAGGTTGCTCGGTGAGATTTTTACAGTTTTTCGTAGATTAGATCGAGTCTGTTCTTCATACCTACAGTCCACGAAAATGCCACAAAAAAATTAGGGTTAGTTCATCATATCCGAACCAATCTGAGCCTTTGCATAATCTTTTTAGGGTTTTTGCTTTGTGGAATTTGCGGTTGCATCGTCGTGTCAAGTTGCTGGTCTTAGAGTCTAGTCTTTTAGAGTTTCGAGTTCTGGTCATAAGTTGTCACGCCGCCACCGCACCATCATCATCGCCCATCTACCACCATTGCTTATCCGCCATCGTTCTGAATCCGTATCCATATACCACCACCAATCCGTATCCATATACCACCACCAATCTGTATCCATATACCACCACCAATCTGTAACCATATATCCACCACCAATCCGAGTTCTTCTCATATTAGGTTTGTTCTTGAGATCAATCTCAATTCCGATTCGTGTTTCCTTGCCTGCGTAGGTCTCGGAAAAAAAAAGAGTCTGGAGACCCCCGGGCAGTTTTTAGGCCAAAATTTTCACGGGCAAAAATATTTTTTCCCTATCCTATTCTTAGGCTTTTCTGAGTCTTTTGAGCCACGTGCCATCATAGTGATTTTTTGTCGCACTTTTTCGTCGTCGCTGCCCTGATTTCCGAAAAAAAGTGAATTTTTTTTTCGTGCCCATCCTATCAGTTTGACGAGGGAAGAGTTTTGAGACACTCGCCATTATAGTAATTTTTCGCAAAAAAAAGGGGCGCAGAAAAAAGGGGAACGCAAAAAAAAGCGAAAAAAAAAGTTCCAGAGTGTGCTTTTCCCTTATTTATGTGCAGCGCCGTGATTTTGTTAGTGTTCTAGGCTCGCGTCTCTAGCACGGTCTAGCCTAGGACCAGCACAGTACCATCGTTGAGCGTTTATTCAACTTTGCATCTCTGAATTGATTATTGCTGACCCTTTTTGCTACCATACTATAAGCCTTCCCAGCTCCACATACCTCTACGTCGTGCGTTTGACTCTCCCTGGCAATCGCTCTATCCAAGCTTTTGAGAGTTTTGACTACAACGGTTGCCGATCACCGCCTGCTGCTGGGTAAGAACTGGTAAGAATTTGAGATTTGCTTGACGGATTTGTGACACCCGCCACCACCACCTCTTGTTAGTATTCTGTAGGATCATATTCTTGTGTGTTTTCTATTGTTGCTAACCATGGCAGGATCACAAGCCGACGAGACTGACTGGTAGAACATGACGAATCAGGAGTTGCATGATAAATTTCAGCAAATGATGAATGGACAGGTGCAGGATGTGCTAAACAGATTTGAAGAGGCCATGGAGAAGATAGATGACATGGAGAAGACGTTCGAAACAAAGCTCGCTGACAGGTTTAATGAATTGCTCGCGCGTCTTCCACCACCACCACCGGCTGCACCTAACGCACCTCTACAACAACAACAACGACGACTACCTACACATCGTGAAACAGCCCTCCGCCGAGCGAGCCGTCTCCCTCTTGCACCTGGCCAAACTGTTGGTGCTGCTGTTGCTACTTCTGTGGCTCCTGCTGCTGATGCGGAGGAGGATGATTTTGCTGGCGATTACGAGGATAAGGTTGATCAAAATCAGAACTACGTGCCACCACCAGCACAGCAACCATCAGGTCGTCCACATGCAAATAATGGCAATGGTAGGGCTCACCCTCAGGTACGAGATCATGACCATCTCCCTAAACTAAAATTGAATATTCCACCATTTGAGGGTAGATATGTTCCTGATATATATCTTACTTGGGAGTTAGAAACTGAACAACGATTTACATGTTTACAATATCCGGAGGAGAGACGTGTTCCTGCTGCTGTTTGTGCATTCACTAGTTTTGCATGTGTTTGGTGGTCTGAGCATTGTAGATTATATCCCATTCCTGCTACTTGGGCTGCTTTGAAAACTGCTATGCGTACTCGTTGGGTTCCACCATATTATCAACGTGAATTACTTCAAAAATTGCAGCGCTTAAGACAGGGAAAAAATTCTGTAGAAGAATATTATCAGGAATTACAAACTGGCATGATTAGATGTGGTATTGTTGAGGAGAATGAAGCTATGCTTGCACGTTTTATGGGTGGATTAAATAGAGAGGTTCAGACGATTCTAGAGTATAAGGAGTATACTAATATCACTCGTTTATTCCATCTTGCTTGTAAAGCTGAACGTGAAGTGCAGGATCGACAGGCATTGGCGCGGACTAACTTTTCTGCAGGTCGACCTTCTTCATGGACACCACGTGCATCATCTACTTCCACACGTTCTGCTTCACCGGCGCCTCCGTCGGCTGCCACCTCCAACCGTGATACAATAAAGCAGGCACAATCACCACTATCTGCCAAGAGCACACCTTCTGGGCCTGCAAAGAGCTCTTCTTCATCCATGGCATCAACAGGGCAAACACATGATATTATTTGTCGATGTTGCAAGGGTGGAGGTCATTATGCGAGAGAATGCCCATCTAAGCGTGTGATGATTGTTACTGAGGATGGTGGGTATGAGTCCGCTAGTGACTATGAGACGATTCTGATCATGAGACGCAATACATGGCTCCTGAAGATGCTGACAGGTATGAATGTTTAGTTGCTCAACGTGTTTTGAGTGTGCAGGTTACACAAGCTGAGCAAAATCAGAGGCATAATTTGTTCCATACAAAGGGAGTTGTGAAGGAACGTTCTGTTCGCGTGATCATAGATGGAGGGAGTTGCAACAACTTGGCTAGCATCGAGATGGTGGAGAAGCTATCTCTCACCACAAGACCACATCGACATCCTTACTACATCCAATGGTTCAACAACAGCGGCAAGGTTAAGGTAACACGTACTGTTCGTGTGCATTTTAGTATCTCTACATATGCTGATTATGTTGATTGTGATGTGGTACCGATGCAAGCATGTTCCTTATTACTTGGTAGACCATGGCAATTTGATAAAAATTCTATTCACCATGGTAGAAACAATCAGTATACTCTTGTTCATAAGGATAAAAATATTACTTTGCTTCCTATGAGTCCTGATTCCATTTTGAAAGATGATATTAATAGAGCTAATCAAGCAAAACAGGAGAAAACTAAGAGTGAAAATCAGATTGTGGCAAAAGAATTTGAGCAACAAATGCAGCCTAATAATAATAAACAGTCTAGTGTTGCTTCTGAAATTAAATTGAAAAGTGCATGTTTACTTGCCACCAAATCTGATATTGATGATCTAGATTTTAGCAAATCTGTTTGCTATGCTTTTGTGTGCAAAGAGGCATTATTTTCATTCGAGGACGTGCCTTCCTCTTTGCCTCCTGCTGTCACTAACATTTTGCAGGAGTTCGCCGACGTCTTTCCACAAGACGTGCCACCGGGATTACCACCTATTCGCGGGATTGAGCATCAAATTGACTTAATTCCCGGTGCATCATTACCCAACCGTGCACCATACCGTACCAATCCAGAGGAGACGAAGGAGATTATGCGTCAAGTACAAGAACTGCCATACAAAGGTTATATACGCGAATCCCTTAGTCCTTGTGCTGTTCCTATCATTTTAGTGCCGAAAAAGGATGGTACGTCGCGTATGTGCGTTGATTGTAGAGGCATTAATAATATTACTATTCGTTATCGTCATCCTATTCCTAGGCTAGATGATATGCTTGATGAATTGAGTGGCTCTACAATATTCTCCAAAGTTGATTTGCGTAGTGGTTACCATCAAATTCGTATGAAATTGGGAGATGAATGGAAAACAGCATTTAAAACTAAGTTTGGATTATATGAGTGGTTAGTCATGCCTTTTGGGTTAACTAATGCACCTAGTACTTTCATGAGGTTAATGAACGAAGTTTTACGTGCTTTCATTGGACGATTTGTGGTAGTTTACTTTGATGACATATTGATTTATAGCAAATCTTTGGAGGAACATTTGGAACATTTACGTGCTGTTTTTATTGCTCTACGTGATGCATGTTTGTTTGGTAACCTTGGAAAGTGCACCTTTTGCACCGACCGAGTATCTTTTCTTGGCTATGTTGTTACTCCACAGGGAATTGAAGTTGATAAAGCCAAGATTGAAGCTATTGAGAGTTGGCCGCAGCCCAAAACGGTCACACAAGTGAGGAGTTTCCTTGGCCTCGCTGGTTTCTATAGGCGTTTTGTGAGAGATTTCAGCACCATTGCTGCACCTCTCAACGAGCTTACAAAGAAGGATGTACCTTTTGTTTGGGGTACCGCACAGGAAGAAGCCTTCACGGTATTGAAAGATAAGTTAACACATGCTCCTTTACTCCAACTTCCTAATTTCAATAAGACTTTTGAGCTTGAATGTGATGCTAGTGGAATTGGATTAGGAGGTGTGTTATTACAAGATGGAAAACCTGTTGCATACTTTTCTGAAAAATTGAGTGGGCCTAGTCTGAACTATTCTACTTATGATAAAGAATTATATGCTCTTGTTGGGACCTTAGAAACATGGCAACATTATTTATGGCCCAAGGAATTTGTTATACATTCTGATCATGAATCTTTGAAACACATTAAAAGTCAAGCAAAACTGAACCGTAGACATGCTAAATGGGTTGAATTCATTGAGACTTTCCCTTATGTCATTAAACACAAGAAGGGTAAAGAAAATGTTATTGCTGATGCCTTCTCTCGTCGTTATACTATGCTTTCACAACTTGACTTTAAAATATTTGGTTTGGAGACCATCAAGGATCAATATGTTAATGATGCTGAATTTAAAGATGTATTGCAGAATTGTAAGGAAGGGAGAACTTGGAACAAGTTCGTTCTTAACGATGTATTTGTGTTTTGTGCTAACAAGCTATGCATTCCAGCTAGCTCCGTTCGTCTTTTGTTGTTGCAGGAGGCGCATGGAGGAGGATTAATGGGACACTTTGGCGTCAAGAAGACGGAGGATATACTTGCTACACATTTCTTTTGGCCAAAGACGAGACGGGATGTTGAGCGTTTTGTTGCTCGCTGCACTACATGTCAAAGAGCTAAGTCACGACTCAATCCTCATGGTTTATATATGCCTTTGCCTGTACCTAGTGTTCCTTGGGAGGATATATCTACGGACTTTGTTTTAGGTTTACCTAGAACAAAGAAGGGGAGGGATAGCATATTTGTTGTCGTGGATAGGTTCTCGAAAATGGCACACTTTATACCATGTCATAAAAGCGATGATGCTGTTAATGTTGCTGATTTGTTCTTTCGTGAAATTATTCGCTTACATGGTGTGCCAAATACTATTGTTTCAGATCGTGATACTAAATTTCTTAGCCACTTTTGGAGATGTTTATGGGCTAAGTTGGGGACTAAGCTGCTTTTTAGTACTACTTGTCACCCCCAAACTGATGGACAAACTGAAGTAGTCAATAGAACATTGTCTACTATGCTTAGGGCTGTTTTGAAGAATAACAAGAAAATGTGGGAAGAATGCTTGCCTCATATTGAATTTGCTTATAATCGTTCATTGCATTCTACTACTAAGATGTGCCCTTTTGAAATTGTGTATGGTTTCCTACCTCGTGCACCTATTGATTTGTTGCCTCTTCCATCTTCGGAGAAGGTTAATTTTGATGCTAAAGAACGTTCTGAATTGATTTTAAAAATGCATGAGTTAACTAAGGAAAACATTGAGCGTATGAATGCTAAATATAAACTTGCTGGAGATAAGGGTAGAAAACATGTTGTGTTTGCACCTGGAGATCTTGTTTGGTTACATTTGCGTAAAGATAGATTTCCTAATCTGCGCAAATCAAAGCTAATGCCACGTGCTGATGGTCCTTTTAAGGTTTTAGAGAAAATAAATGATAATGCATATAAACTTGAGCTACCTGCAGATTTTGGGGTTAGTCCCACTTTTAATATTGCAGATTTGAAGCCTTATTTGGGTGAGGAAGATGAGCTTCCGTCAAGGACGACTTCATTTCAAGAAGGGGAGGATGATGAGGACATCAATACCATTGTTACACCCATAGCCCCTACTGTTACATATACTGGACCAATTACTAGAGCTCGCGCACGCCAATTAAATTACCAGGTACTTTCGTTTCTTGGTAATGATTCTAATGTTCATGAGATTATGATGCTGCCTAAATTGGATACATTTGTTTTGCTTTCAAATGAAGGGCCTAGCTTGGAGAAGGATGAACATTGGAGCAAGAACATGCATGAAGTTGATGGCATGCGCAAGGGGATCAAGAACGGAGTTACAAGTGATGATTTCGGGACTTTGAAGCCGCCATAAGGAGTGCATGAAGCCATGGACGAAATATACAAGATGCCACTTCATATTATTCGTCCATAGGCTATTCTAGGTGCTGCGTCACCTTATTAATGGGCCAGGCCCACGTAATTTCGAAATACTTAAGTATAGGCTATTTTTAGAGTCCGTATGTGTGGGGAAACAAGAGTTAGGGTTGGTTTCGGACCCCACCTTCAAGGGCCACGAAATTCCCCTCTCTTCCTCCATATATACAGCCCATAGGGCGTCGTTTAGACTTTGGGTTTTGTTTAGATTAAAAGTTCGCCATAGCTGCAACTTCGCGTACTTCGTTTGTGTCCAACGATCAGACCAAGACGTCACAGAACCCCACCTTGATCAATAAAGCTTTCATCTTATATTCGCAATATCCAGATTGCAATCTCAGTTTCTTGCTTGTTCTTCGTTTGCTCGCAGGAAACAGGCCCTCGTGGTCAGGTTGATCGTGCTCCGGCGTGGTCAATAACCCCTCGGAAGTTGGTTTAGCGATTGCTAAGGCGTGACGTCTCGCACGTTCGTAGTCGGATCGTCAAGGTCGGCTCCCACAGAAAACGATAGCCTCCATCTCATCGAAACATCGGGACACCCTCGCCTCTATCACCACTGAAGCCAATGACGTGGTCATGGCTGAAGACAATGTGGAGCCTGCACCTAACACTGTGCCAGAAGCCAGTGAAGCCAATGATGCACCTGCAACAGATATGCAGCCTGACGCCTCTATTGATGCCACTGCTCCTGTTCCGCCACCAAGGCCACATACTATTGAGCAAGCATACAACTATGGTCAGCTTATCACTGTCAAATGGCCTCTTCTTGTTCCTCCACCTGCTGCTGGTCTGCAATTTGACTATCACGTCGAGCGCATGCCTCAGGTTCAGAAGCCAATGCCAAGGCAGCTGCCTAGGTTTCCAGGCACTACATCTGCACCCGGATCATTCAATATCAATGGCTTCAAAGCACACAACACCTTCTTCAATAGCGCCAAGAACCCATACTCTAAGGCAAGAATATCTTTTGATCGGTTCTGGAGCTATCAGCAGCGCAGTTATTACTCATGCATCTTATACAATCAAGGTCGCATTTTTCCCCATATGCGTCTTGACACTGAAGCCATAACTGGTCTGCCCTGTTTGGAAGAAGCGCTGGATTGCTTCAGAGAGTCTAGCTTGTTGTAGTTCGTCAGTGACAAGGAGCACTTGAACGAAGAATTGCTGCTCCAATTCTATGCCACTCTTCATATTCGTGGCTACAACAGGGATCCGAAGACTTGGGTCCTTGAGTGGATGACAGGCAGTGTTCATCATGAAGCCAAAGCCTTTGATATCATTGAGCTCACTGGCCTGCCCACTCCAGTGATCTTTATGAACCTGGTTGTCAGCTTCATAGTGCGGCTATGGAAAGCATTTTTCACAAGCCTGAACCCAACATGAGTCAGATGCTTAGCATGATGAAGCCCTTGCCTCCAGATGCTGAATATCCTAAGGTGTTCTTTGTTGAAGACCTTGAGTATCCGCCACGCACTATCTATCACATTATAAGGCGAACTCTCTGGCCCATCAAAGGACATTCTCCACATGCAAAGCTTGAAGGTGCAATGAAGACTTTGGTCTTCCATATTCTTCACGGCAAAAGCTTCAATGCACAAGACTTCTTCATCCGCCAACTTGCTGCATCAGGATCTGATCTCTTTGGATTGAAGTTTTACGCTCCATGGATTATGCGTCTGATCAAACTACACTCAGCTGTCACCTATCAGCCCTCTGCTCGCAATCATCGGATTTTTCTGCCTGACGTTGATATGTCAGTTGAAGCCATCTATCCAGAGCCTGCCAAGGAGCCCCTTAGTCGTCAGAATGCTGATAAGCAAAGTTTCTCACAACACATTGAAGGAGACCCAGCAGTCACTCGTGTTTATCCTCTGACTGGTACTACACGTGCACCTCATTGTGCCCACACTGAAAGCACCATTGCACAACGGCCCAAGAAGCGATCTCGTGTTCTCAATGACCGAGAGCTTCTGGTTGCCCTTCATCAGAAACAGGATAAGCATCATGACTGGCTGAAGTGCCAAATGCAAAGCCTCTTGGTGGACGTAAACAGGATTCGCAACCTTGCCACCAAGAATGCCTTTGTCACCCATGAAACTTGTCGGCATACATGGAAAGGGATGATGCTTATGTGTTTTGAAGATGATCTTCAAGATGATGGTTTCTCTGAACGCTTCAAGTTTGACTCCACACCTCCGAGAAGGACCTTGCTACGGTGTACTCCGTCTCTTGAAGACTCTGAGTTCTCCTCCTCTGCTGCAACAGTGAATGCACGTGTCATCGATGATGAAGACGATGCTACTTCACCACCTTAAGCGCGAATCAACACTGCACCAAGTTCGTCTGCACCGCCAACCAACACCGACGACCCTGCTGCTTCACCATCTCCTCATGGGAATGCTAGGTGCTCTATGTCTTCAAACCTTTTTGGTCCTTACTGACAAAAGCGGGAGAAGCATATGAGTTTGATAGTCTTCAAGCGGGTCCATATGGGTGGTGGTTTTATAGTTTTCCTACTGTTTACAACTCTCGCGTTTTGATACATTTGGTTCTTTGAGTTGTAACACTCAAACTCGATGGTCGTCTGCCACTTATTTGCTATTCTGTGATGCGATGACAAATTCCGCATGTGTGATGATAACTTCCGCACTTAGGTCATTCTGCAGACGTCCATTTTTCATTATGCATGTCATTATCTTCACATACTTTTCATGCATGATGAATTGTCGTCATAAGTTGAAGAGGATCTCCACAAGTACAGCCTGCCATGTGCATTTGCATTCCAAAAGCAAATTACTTATATGCACATCTTCACGGGGAGCCTTTGCCACTTATGAAGACAATATCTAAAAACCTTTACATTTCACATACTTTTAAGCCTATTGAAAACTTCAACCAGTTTGTCATCAATCACCAAAAAGGGGGGAGATTGTAAGTGCATCTAGTGCCACCACTAGTTGGTTTTGGAGTATTGACGACAAACCTGGTTGAGGGACTAATGTGTTTGTGAGAATTGCAGGATAACACAGGTAGTAATCCCTCAATGATTCAGTTTTCCTACCAGAGATGACCCTTAAAAATGTATGAAGACATTGAAGTCAAAGGTGGTATGTGAAGACATTCACATTGAAGACTATGACAAGAGAAGACATTCACATTGAAGACTATGACAAGAGAAGACATTGTGTGAAGACTATGGAGCACGAAGACTTAGATGTTTCGTCGTTCTTTTTCTTCTTTGTTGAGTCATAGGAACCACCGTACTGTTAAGTGGGGTCCAAGAGAACCAGTTAGAATGACTGAAGTGATGCTTAACCAGAATCCTATGTCTTCGAGCGAAGACAATGAGAGCAATCTTATCCAGAGATGGATAAGTCAGCTTTGCTTGTAGCCCAAGTAAAGTTGCCATGTGTGTTTGAAATCTGACCGTTGGAACACATGTTAGTTCCTTAGTGACCAAGGGTCATTTTGGACAAATCAGGTCGGGTTGCCTAGTGGCTATAAATAGCCCACCCCCTACAACCATAAACGGTTGGCTGCTCAGAGTTAGTGTACGGCTTTTGTCGTTTGAGAGCAACCCACCTCGAAGCCTTTGAGAGAGAATTCCTTGCGAGGATAAAGCCCTAACCACCCAGAGCCAAAGAGTGTTAGGCATCACTGAAGTCTTCCTGTCTGTGTGATCTGAAGACTTATTACACTTGAGGACTGTGAATCCTCCAGCCGGTTAGGCGTCGCGTTCTGAGCATCCAAGAGTCATTGTGGATCGCCGGTGAACGAAGTCTGTGAAGGTTTGGGAGTCTACCTTGAAGACTTACCAGAGTGATTGGGCGATGACTAGGTGTCCTTAGCTCAAGGGGAATATGGTGAAGACACGGTCTTCTGAGTTGAATCTCAGCCTCCCTAATCAGACGTACAGTTGTCACAGCAACTGGAACTGGTTCAACAAATCATTGTCTTCAACGAGTCACTGGTTTCGTCCTTCCCATTCCTTTACTTACTGTTGGCCCTGGTGAAGTCAATGTATGATTGGATTATCTTTTGTCTTCACCGAGTAACTGTTTGTTCTGATTGGCTTCACACTATCTTCCTACCTGATCTATACTACCTAGCTGCTATTAGTCTTTGCGCTTTCACTTTATTGAATACTTGACTATGGCTTGCTTCGTGTAGTCTACCTTTCGCTGCATGGTAATAGGTTTATTTCTATCGTTTGTCTTCGAAACTTCCATGTTTCGAAGACTTCCATAAAAATCGCCTATTCACCCCCCTCTAGTCGATCACTAGCACTTTCACAAGAGCATCTCCCAGGCCCCGGACATCCGACCAAGGCCCCGGACATCCGGCCCCTGGAGCGTCTTCCTCTACAGCAGCCCAGCCGCATAAGGCTACAGGCCCCGGACATCCGGCCCCGGCAGCCCAGACATCCGACCCCTTCCGAGCCCCCGAACATCCGGCCACCGGCCCGGAAATCCGGCCCCTCCGAACCTGAGAGCAACAAATGCCACCGCTCCAGCCTGGACATCCCCCCCCCCCAGCCCGGACATCCGGCGTCGCCTGAAAGCCCGGACATCCGGCCCGACCAGCCCGGACATCCGGCCTCCCCTGTCTGCGCACAGTGAAGGGTCGAGGCCCGTGTATCCCTTCTCCCCCCTAGACTATATATACTCCATCCCGTACAACTTTCTAGGGTTAGCAAAGGATTAGCTCATATTTTGTGTGAGAGCTTTGCTCATCCACTTGGTTACCTTCTCCTCGGAGATTCGAGCCTCCACCGGAGAAGATCCCCCATGCGGATTCAAGACCCCTCTTTAGGGAAGAATATCAAGACCTCCTCACGGAGAAGAACCGGTTACCCTTTTGTATCGTCCCTAGTTGATCGCGGATCGTGTATCTTACTTTATGTACTCGAGGATCTAGCCCATGTGTGACTTGTTCTTGTTAGTTTGAGTGTTCCTCTCGTGTTTTTCCTTGTGATTTTCCCTCGTTCCCCTCTTTGTGTTCCTCGTGTTCTTCCCAGGATCTGCTCCTTTTGTGAAAGATTGGGCGATTAGGGTTCTACCCTACATCAATTTGCGTAAGGATAGATTTCCTAATTTGCGCAAATCGAAGCTAATGCCACGTGCTAATGGTCCTTTCAGGTGTTAGAGAAAATAAATGATAATGCATATAAACTTGAGCTGCCTGTAGATTTTGGGGTTAGTCCCACTTTTAACATTGCAGATTTGAAGCCTTATTTGGGTGAGGAAGATGAGCTTTCGTCGAGGACGACTTCATTTCAAGAAGGGGAGGATGATGAGGACATCAATACCATTGTTACACCCACATCCCCTGCTGCTATACATACTGGACCAATTACTAGAGCTCGCGCACGCCAATTGAATTATCAGGTACTTTCGTTTCTTGGTAACGATTCTAATGTTCATGAGAATATGATGCTGCCTAAATTGGATACATTTGTTTTTCTTACAAATGAAGGGCCTAGCTTGGACAAGAAAAATGAACCTTGGAGCAAGTTCAAGCATGGAGATGATGACATGCGCAAGGGGAACAAGAACGGAGTTACAAGTTGATAGATGCCAGCATCTCCATGCTTGTAACTCCGTTCCTGTTCCCCTTGCGCATGCCATCATCTCCATGCTTGAACTTGCTCCATGGTTCATCTTTCTTGTCCAAGCTAGGCCCTTCATTTGTAAGCAAAACAAATCTATCCAATTTAGGCAGCATCATATTCTCATGAACATTAAAATCGTTACCAAGAAACGAAAGTACCTGATAATTCAATTGGCGTGCGCGAGCTCTAGTAATTGGTCCAGTATGTATAGCAGCAGGGGCTGTAGGTGTAACAATGGTATTGATGTCCTCATCATCCACCCCTTCTTGAAATGAAGTCGTCCTCGACGAAAGTTCATCATCCTCACCCAAATAAGGCTTCAAATCTGCAATGTTAAAAGTGGGACTAACCCCAAAATCTGCAGGCAGCTCAAGTTTATATGCATTATCATTTATTTTCTCTAACACCTTAAAAGGACCATCAGCACGTGGCATTAGCTTTGATTTGCGCAGATTAGGAAATCTATCCTTACGCAAATGTAACCAAACAAGATATCCAGGTGCAAACACAACATGTTTTCTACCCTTATCTCCAGCAAGTTTATATTTAGCATTCATACACTTAATGTTTTCTTTAGTTAACTCATGCATTTTGAAAATCAAATCAGCACGTTCTTTAGCATCAAAATTAACCTTCTCCGAAGATGGAAGAGGCAACAAATCAATAGGTGCACGACGTAGGAAACCATACACAATTTCAAAAGGGCACATCTTAGTAGTAGAATGCAATGAATAATTATAAGCAAATTCAATATGAGGCAAGCATTCTTCCCACATTTTCTTGTTATTCTTCAAAACAGCCCTAAGCATAGTAGACAATGTTCTATTGACTACTTCAGTTTGTCCATCAGTTTGGGGGTGACAAGTAGTACTAAAAAGCAGTTTAGTCCCCAACTTAGCCCATAAACATCTCCAAAAGTGGCTAAGAAATTTAGTATCACGATCTGAAACAATAGTATTTGGCACACCATGCAAGTGAATAATTTCACAAAAGAACAAATCAGCAACATTAACAGCATCATCGCTTTTATGACATGGTATAAAGTGTGCCATTTTTGAGAACCTATCCACGACAACAAATATGCTATCCCTCCCCTTCTTCGTTCGAGGTAAACCTAAAACAAAGTCCATAGATATATCCTGCCAAGGAACACTAGGTACAGGCAAAGGCATATATAAACCATGAGGATTGAGTCGTGACTTAGCTTTTTGACATGTAGTGCGGCGAGCAACAAAACGCTCAACATCCCGTCTCATCTTGGGCCAAAAGAAATGCGTAGCAAGTACGTCCTCCGTCTTCTTCACGCCAAAGTGTCCCATTAGTCCTCCTCCATGCGCCTCCTGCAACAACAAAAGACGAACGGAGCCAGCTGGAACGCATAGCTTGTTAGCACGAAACACAAATCCATCGTTAAGAACGAACATGTTCCAAGTTCTCCCTTCCTTACAATTCTGCAATACATCTTTAAATTCAGCATCATGCACATATTGATCTTTGATGGTCTCCAAACCAAATATTTTAAAGTCAAGTTGTGAAAGCATAGTATAACGACGAGACAATGCATCAGCAATAACATTTTATTTACCCTTCTTGTGTTTAATGACATAAGGGAAAGTCTCAATGAATTCAACCCATTTAGCATGTCTATGGTTTAGTTTTTCTTGACTTTTAATGTGTTTCAAAGATTCATGATCAGAATGTATAACAAATTCCTTTGGCCATAAATAATGTTGCCATGTTTCTAAGGTCCGAACAAGAGCATATAATTCTTTATCATAAGTAGAATAGTTCAGACTAGGCCCACTCAATTTTTTCAGAAAAGTATGCAACAGGTTTGCCATCTTGTAATAACACACCTCCTAATCCAATTCCACTAGCATCACATTCAAGCTCAAAAGTCTTATTGAAATCAGGGAGTTGGAGTAAAGGAGCATGTGTCAACTTATCTTTCAATACCGTGAAGGCTTCTTCCTGTGCGGTACCCCAAACAAAAGGCACATCCTTCTTTGTGAGCTCGTTGAGAGGTGCATCAATGGTGCTGAAATCTCTCACAAAACGCCTATAGAAACTAGCGAGGCCAAGGAAACTCCTCACTTGTGTGACCGTTTTGGGCTGCGGCCAACTCTCAATTCCCTGTGGAGTAACAACATAGCCAAGAAAAGATACTCGGTCGGTGCAAAAGGTGCACTTTCCAAGGTTACCAAACAAACGTGCATCACGTAGAGCAATAAAAACAGCACGTAAATGTTCCAAATGTTCCTCCAAAGATTTGCTATAAATCAGTATATCATCAAAATAGACTACCACAAATCGTCCAATGAAAGCACGTAAAACTTCGTTCATTAGTCTCATGAAAGTACTAGGTGCATTAGTTAACCCAAAAGGCATGACTAACCACTCATATAAACCAAACTTAGTTTTAAATGCCGTTTTCCATTCATCTCCCAATTTCATACGAATTTGATGGTATCCACTACGCAAATCAACTTTGGAGAATATTGTAGAGCCACTCAATTCATCAAGCATGTCGTCCAGCCTTTTTCGGCACTAAAATGATAGGAACAGCACAAGGACTAAGGGATTCACGTATATAACCTTTGTCGAGCAGTTCTTATACTTGACGCATAATCTCCTTCGTCTCCTCTGGATTGGTATGGTATGGTGCATGGTTGGGTAATGGTGCACCGGGAATTAAGTCAATTTGATGCTCAATCCCTCGAATAGGTGGTAATCCTGGTGGCACGTCTTGTGGAAAGACATCAGCGAACTCCTGCAAAATGTTAGTTACAACAGGAGGCAAAGAGGAAGGCACGTCCTCGAATGAAAATAATGCCTCTTTGCACACAAAAGAATAGCAAACAGATTTGCTAAAATCTAAATCATCAATATCAGATTTGGTGGCAAGTATACATGCACTTTTCAATTTAATTTCGGAAGCAACACTAGATGGTTTATTATTAGGCTGCATTTGTTGCTCAAATTCTTTTGCCACAATCTGATTTTCACTTTTATTTTTCCCCTATTTTGCTTTATTAGCTCTATTAATATCATCTTTCAAAATGGAATCAGGGGTCATAGGAAGCAAAGTAATATTTTTATCCTTATGAACAAGAGTATATTGATTGTTTCTACCATGGTGTACATAATTTTTATCAAATTGGCATGGTCTACCAAGTAATAAGGAACATGCTTGCATAGGTACCACATCACAATCAACATAATCAACATATGTAGAGATACTAAAATGCACACGAACAATACGTGTTACCTTAACCTTGCCGCTGTTGTTCAACCATTGGATGTAGTAAGGATGTGGATGTGGCCTTCTGGTGAGAGATAGCTTCTCCACCATCTCCATGCTAGCCAAGTTATTGCAGCTCCCTCCATCTATGATGACGCGAACAGAACGTTCCTTCACAACTCCCTTTGTATGGAACAGATTATGTCTCTGATTTTTCTCAGCTAGTGCAACCTGCACACTCAAAACACGTTGAGCAACTAAACATTCATACCTGTCAGCATCTTCAACAACCATGTATTGTGTTTCATGATCAGAATCCTCTCCACCGTGTTCTTCATGTGTAATAAGTGCCAAAGTCTCCTCATCATAGTCACTAGCGGACTCATACCCACCATCCTCAGTAGCAATCATCACACGCTGAGATTGGCATTCTCTCGCAAAATGTCCTCTTCCCTTACAACGACGACAAATAATATCACTTGTGTGCCCTGTTGATGCCATGGAAGAAGAAGAGCTCTTCGCAGGTCCGGCAGGTGTGCTCTTGGCAGATAGTGGTGGTTGTGCCTGCTTTCTTGTATCACGGTTGGAGGTGGCACCTGATGGAGGTGCTGGTGGAGTGGAAGTAGAGGATGCACGTGGTGTCCATGATGAAGATCAACCTGCAAAAAAGTTAGTTCGCGCCAATGTCTGTCGATCCTGCACTTCACGTTCAGCTTTACAAGCAAGATTGAATAAACGAGTGATATTAGTATACTCCTTATACTCTAGAATCGTCTGAATCTCTCTATTTAATCCACCCATAAAACGTGCAAGCATAGCTTCATTCTCCTCAACAATACCACATCGAATCATGCCAGTTTGTAATTACTGATAATATTCTTCTACAGAATTTTTTCCTTGTCTTAAACGCTGCAATTTTTGAAGTAATTCACGTTGATAATATGGTGGAACCCAACGAGTACGCATAGCAGTTTTCAAAGCAGCCCAAGTAGCTGGAATATGATATAATCTACAATGTTCAGACCACCAAACACATGCAAAGCTAGTGAAAGCACAAACAGCAGCAGGAACACGTCTCTCCTTAGGATATTGGAAACGTGTAAATCGTTGTTTAGTTTCTAACTCCCAAGTAAGATATATATCAGGAACATATCTACCCTCAAATGGTGAAATATTCAATTTTAGTTTAGGAAGATGGTCATGTACCACAGGTGGTGGTGCAGCCTTACCGTTGCGATGATATGCATGAGGACGACCTGGTGGTGGTGGTGCTGGTGGTTGCACGTAGTTCTGATTTTGGTCAACCTCATCCTCGTAATGGTCCTCCACCTCTGCAGTAGCAGCAGGAGCGGCAGAAGCATCAACAGCGGCACCAGAATTTTGCCTAGGGTCAATGGGAATGCGCTGTGCTCGTCCCACTTGATTTGGAAAGCGACGTTGTTGTTGTTGTTGCAGTAGTAGTAGTAGTAGTAGTAGTAGTAGTAGAGGTGCGTTAGGGGCAGCCGGTGGTGGTGGTGGAAGACGCACGAGCAATTCATTAAACCTGTTATCGAGCTTTGTTTCGAACGTCTTCTCCATGCCATCTATCTTCTCCATGACCTCTTCAAATCTGTTTAGCACATCTTGCACCTGTCCACTCATCATTTGCTGAAATTTATCATGCAACTCCTTATTCGTCAGGTTCTCCCAGTCAGTCTCGTCGGCTTGTGATCCTGCCATGGTTAGCAGCAATAGAAACACACAAGAATATGATCCTACAGACTGCTAACAAGAGGTGGTGGTGGATGTCACAAATCCGTCAAGCAAATCTCAAATTCTTACCAGTTCTTACCCAACAGCAGGCGGTGATCGGCAACCGTCGTAGTCAAAACTCTCAAAGCTTGGATGGAGCGATTACCAGGGAGAGTCAAACGCATGAGTAGATGTATGTGGAGCTGGGAAGGCTTATAATATGGTAGCAAAAAGGGTCAGCAATAATCAATTCAAAGATGCAAAGTTGAATAAATGCTCAACGACGGTACTGTGCTGGTCCTAGGCTAGACCGCGCTAGAGACGCGAGCCTAGAACACTAACAAAATCACGGCGCTGCACGTAAACAAGGGAAAAGCACACTCTGGAACTTTTTTTTCCCTTTTTGTTTGCGCTCCTCTTTTTTTTGCGCTCATATTTTTTTTTTGTGAAAAATCACTATAATGGCGAGTGTCCCAAAACTCTTCCCTCGTCAAACTGATAGGATGGGCACGGATTTTTTTTGACTTTTTTTGGAAATCAGGGCAGCGACGACGAAAAAGTGCGACAAAAAATCACTATGATGGCACGTGGCTCAAAAGACTCAAAAAAGCCTAAAAATAGGATAGGGAAAAAATATTTTTGCCTGTGAAAATTTTGGCCTAAAAACTGCCCGGGGGTCTCCAGACTCTTTTTTTTTCGAGACCTACTCAGGCAAGGAAACACGAATCGGAAATTAGACGGACCTCGAAAACAAACCTAATATGAAAGGAACTCGAATTAGTGGATATATGATGGTAGGATATGGCAGCGGTGGTGGTATATGGATACGGATTGGTGGTAGTATATGGATACGGAATGGTGATGGTATATGGAGATGGATTGGTGGTGGTATATGGATACGGAATGGTGATGGTATATGGAGATGGATTGGTGGTGGTATATGGATACGGATCGATGGCGGATAAGCGGTGGTGGTAGATGGCAGGAGCGATGATGATGGTGCGGCGGCGGTGTGACAACTTATGACCAGAACTCGAAACTCTAAAAGACAAGACTCTAAGACCAGCAACTAGACACGATGATGCAACCGCAAATTCAACAAAGCAAAATACTGAAAAGACTATGCAAAGGCTCAGATTGGTTCGGATATGATGAACTAACCCTAATTTTTTTGGCTTTTTTCGTGGACTGTAGGTATGAAGAACAGACTCGATCTAAACTATGAAAAACTGGAAAATCTCACCAAGCAACCTGAAAATCTGATACCACTTGATAGAGGCAAAGGTGTCCCGATGTTTCGATGAGATAGATATCGTTTTCTATGGGAGTCGACTTTGACGATCCGACTACGAACGTGCGAAGACGTAGCGCCTTAGCAATCGCTAAACCAACTTCCGAGGGTTATTGACCACGCCGGAGCATGATCAACCTGACCACGAGGGTCTATTTCTTGCGAGAAAACGAAGAACAAGCAAGAAACCGAGATTGCAATCTGGATATTGCGAATAAAAGAGGAAATCTTTATTAATGAAGCTGGGGTTCTGTGACGTCTTGGTCTGGTCGTTGGACACAAACGAAGGACGCGAACTTGCAGCTATGGCGAACTTTTAGTCTAAACAAAACCCAAAGTCTAAACAATGCCCTAAGGGCTGTATATATGGAGGAGAGAGGGGAATTTCGTGGCCCTTGGTGGAGGGGTCCGAAACCAACCCTAACTCTTGTTTCCCCACACATACAGACTCTAAAAACAGCCTATACTTAAGTACTTCAAAAATACATGGGCCTGGCCCAATAATAAGGTGACGCAGCACCTAGAATAGCCTATGGACGAAATTTATGAAGTGGCATCTTGTATATTTCGTCCCATGCTTCATACACTCATTATGGTGGCTTCAGAGTCCTGGAATCATCACTTGTAACTCCGTTCTTGTTCCTCTTGCGCGTGCCATCATCTCCATGCTTGAACTTGCTCCAAGGTTCATCTTTCTTGTCCAAGCTAGGCCCTTCATTTGTAAGCAAAACAAATGTATCCAATTTAGGCAGCATCATATTCTCATGAACATTAGAATCGTTACCAAGAAGCGAAAGTACCTGATAATTTAATTGGCGTGCGCGAGCTCTAGTAATTGGTCCAGTATGTATAGCAGCAGGGGCTGTGGGTGTAACAATGGTATTGATGTCCTCATCACAAGTGATGATTCCAGGACGTTGAAGCCACCATAATGAGTGCATGAAGCCTTGGACGAAATATACAAGATGCCACTTCATAAATTTCGTCTAGAGGCTATTCTAGGTGATGCGTCACCTTATTTTTGGGCCAGGCCCATGTAATTTCGAAATACTTGATTACAGACAGTTTTTAGAGTCCGTTTGTGTGGGGAAACAAGAGTTAGGGTTGGTTTCGGACCCCTCCTCCAAGGGCCAAGAAATTCCCCCCTCTCTCATCCATATATACAGCCCTTAGGGCATCGTTTAGACTTCGGGTTTTGTTTAGATCAAAGTTCACCATAGCTGCAACTTCGCGTACTATTTGTGTTCAACGACCAGACAAAGGCGTCACAGAACCCCACCTTGATCAATAAAGCTTTCCTCTTATATTCGCAATATTCGGATTGCAAACTTAGTTTCTTGCTTGTTCTTTGTTTGCCTGCAGGAAACAGACCTTCGTGGTCAAGTTGATCGTGCTCCGGCGTGGTCAATAACCTCTCGGAGTTGGTTTAGCGATTGCTAAGGCGCGACGTCCTCGCACGTTCGTAGTCGGGTCGTCAAAGTCGGCTTCCACCAAAACGATAGCCACCATCTCATCAAAAGACGGGACAACTTTGCCTCTATCACCTGTAGAGCATCTTTATAATCACCCAGTTACGTTGTGACGTTTGATAGCTCACAAGGTGTTCCTCCGGTATTCAGGAGTTGCATAATCTCATAGTCAAAGGAATATGTATAAGTCATGAAGAAAGCAATAGCAATGAAACTTATCAATCATTATGCTAAGCTCACAGATGGGTCTTGTCCATCACATCATTCTTCTTATGATGTGATCCCGTTCATCAAATGACAACACTTGTCTATGGTCAGGAAACTTAACCATCTTTGATTAACGAGCTAGTCAAGTAGAGGCATACTAGGGACACTCTGTTTTGTCTATGTATTCACACATGTATCAAATTTCCGGTTACTATAATTCTAGCATGAATTATAAACATTTATCATGATATAAGTAAATATAAATAACAACTTTATTATTGCCTCTAAGGCATATTTCCTTCACAATGATAATTACACTTTTATTTACTAACAACTCAAGAATTACAACTCGATACTAGAACAAAATATGACTCTATATGAATGCCTCTGGTGGTGTACCAGGATGTGCTACGATGAAGAGTGACATGTATAAAAAATATGAACGGTGGCCTTGCCACAAATATTATGCCAACTACATGATCATGCAAGGCAATATGACAATGATGTAGTGTGTCATAATAAACAGAACGGTGGAAGTTACATGGCAATATATCTCGGAATGTCTATGGAAATGCCATAATAGGTTGGTATGGTGGCTGTTTTGAGGAAGGTATATGGTGGGTTTAATGCACTGGCGAAAGTTGCGCGGTACTAGAGAGGCTAGCAAAGGTGGAAGGGTGAGAGTGCGTAGAATCCATGGACTCAACATTACTCATAAAGAACTCACATACTTATTGCAAAAATTTATTAGCTATCAAAACAAAGTACTACACGCATGATCCTAGGGGGATAGATTGGTAGGAAAATACCATCGCTCGTCCCCGACCGCCACTCATAAGGAAGACAATCAAAAAATAAATCATGCTCTGACTCCATCACATAACGGTTCACCATACGTGCATGCTACGGGAATTACAAACTTTAACACAAGTATTTCTACCAATCAACATTTACTTACTAGCATGACTCTAATATCACCATCTTTATATCTCAAAACAATCATAAGGAATCAAACTTCTCATAGTATTCAACACTCTTTATATGAAAGTTTTTATTATATCGCTCTTTTTTTGACTATAAACAGTAGGGTAACAAAAAGGCTTGAGGTAAGCCTAAGAAAGAAGAGGACTAGAAAAACTAAAACCTAGGAAAACAAAAAGAAAGAAAAGAAAGGAAATAGAAAAAAACCTAGACTACCAACTATCCTAAGAACAAAGGATTACAACAAGTTGTCAAGCCAATCTGTAAATTGCCTCTCATGCTTCTTCCTCATTCTATATTTGAGAAGCTTCAGTTCCTCGAGAAATATGAACTCCCACCCTTGGAATGATGGTGCAATATTTTCAAAGATCTTATTGTTCCTGGTTATCCAAATGGCCCATGCTCCTAGAATGATTATCTCCATGTGGAATGGGTACCTTAGCTTTTCTTTGAGGTCTTGGAATGCTTCTAACACATATAGGTTTGGAGCTCTTGTTGGGCAAATGAAGTCCCAGCATTATTGAACAAATGGACAGCCCCAAAAGAGGTGGTGCAGTGTTTCTTCTTGTTGACAGCCTCCCACAGCACAGTTGTACTCCTCCAACACAAAATTCTTCCTTCTAAGTAAGTTTCTGGTGTTGACTCGATCATGAAGAAGTTGCCAGAAGAAGACTTTATGCTTTGGTTGGCATGAACTCTGCCAGATCTAGTTGAAGTGTGGGGGAGTCTGTTTGTGACCAATTAAGACTTTATATGCTTTGATGGAGGAATAGTGTTCAATCCCCCAAATGTAGCTCCATGTGTCCAAAGAGTCTAAATGCTCAGATTGTCTCATGGCTATACAAATGTCTTCCATTTGCAAGAATTCCTCATAGGCCTCAGTTGTTAAGGGGAGGAAGAATAAATCCTGCAGGTATTCAGTCTACAATACTTGTTGGATATTCAGCTGTGTGTTTCTAACAAAAGAGAACAAGTGGGGAAATTGATGTTTCAGTATAGCTTGGCTCCATAGATCATCCCAAAAGAAAGCACTAACACCATCACCCACATTACATCTTGCAATAGCCTTGTACTGATCAATGAGAGCTAAGTTGGACTTCCACCAGAATGATCCAATCATGTTGTCCCCTGGTAGCTTTCCATCACTATAGTATGTTTCCCAAATCAAGTTGACCCAGGGAATATCATGTCTGTTGAAAAATTTGTGAAGATTTTTCATGAGCAGGGTTTTATTATGAGTAAAGATGTCTAGAACCCCTAAGCCTCCCTGGTCTTTTGGTCTGCATACTGTAGTCCATGCCACCAAGGCAGGCCTTTTGTCCTCCATATCAGGCCCTTTCCAAAGACAGTGCCTCAAGTACTTAATGATCTGCTTTTTTATAGTAACAGGAATGTCCAAACAGCACATGAAGAAGACTGATAAAGATGTCATGACTGACTTGACCAACATTAATTTTCCATCTTGGGTCATGAAGATAGAGATACCAACCACTCTTTTTGCAATCCTGTTAACTAGGGGGAGACAGTGTTCCACACTTGGTTTGTATATTCCCAGGGGCATGCCAAGGTAGGTAAATGGGAATTGTCCTCTAGTACACTGCAAGGTGTTTGTAAAAATTTCTACCCTGTCTTCAGCAATATTCAAGGGTACCATGATGGACTTCCCATAATTAACTTTTAGTCCAGTTGCTGTGGCAAAAGTATTCAGGAGTGCTTTTAAGCAGAATAACTGCCTAGAATCAGCTTGCATAACCAATAAGGTGTCATCTGCATATTGCACAATTGGGAAATGGGGGCATGAGTTTACTTGAAGTGGAGCAGTGATCAGGTTTAATCTCATGGCTTTATTAAGAATGGATTGTAGCAAATCAGCAGCCAGCACAAAGATTAAAGGAGAATAAGGGTCTCCTTGTCTTACTCCCCTCTTTATATAAATTCTTTTCCCAGGAACTCCATTTAGTAATACAGAGGAGGATGCAGTTGTGAACAGAGCTTCCATCCAGGAAATCCACTTCTCTCCAAATCCTTTAGCTCTAAAAATATCAATGATTGCATCATGCTCAATTGTATCAAATGCCTTCTCAAAATCCAGTTTTATAACTAAGATTTCTTCCTTAGATTTATGACACTGGTGAATGTATTCATATGCCCAACCAAGACAGTCCTGGATCACTCTATCCTTGAGAAAGCCATATTGATTAATATGCACCAACTGTAGAATAACTCTTTGTAGTATATTTGCCAACAATTTTGTAATTATTTTGAGCACTCCATTTAGTAAAGAGATTGGTCTGAAGTCATTAGGAGAAAGTGGCACTTCTATTTTGGGCACTAGGGTGATGAAAGAGGAGTTAATGCTTTCAAGATTAACATTCCCAGCATGGAATGCTAATATAAGTTCAAAGACATCAGCTTTAATAATATCCCAACAACTCTTAATAAACTCATTATTGAATCCATCTGGCCCTGGGGACTTATCAGTAGGTAGGTTGTTCACCACTTCCTCAACTTCCTCTTGGGAGAAAGGCTGTTCTAGATCAATGAAGATTTGTGGGTCCACTGTGTTTTCATAAAGATTATTAAGGTTAAAGTGCATTGAGTGTCCATTAGATTGTCCCAATCTATTTTTAAAAGCCTCCCAGAGGATTGCAGCCTTTCCATCATGATCTGTTACTTCAACTTAATCCTTGTTCAGTAGCATAGCAATCTTATTGTGCCTATGATTAATGGAGGCTTTAGTGTGGAAGAATTTTGTGTTTTCATCTCCAAATTTGACTCCTTTAATTTTCCCTCTCTGTTTCCAATAAATCTTCTGATCATTGAGCACAGTTAATAGATACTCCTTGAGCAAGGTCCTGCAATTATTTTCAAATAGAGTAAGGTCTCTGAATTCCTCAATCATATCCCAGAGAAATATACAGTCATTTAGATCTGCAATTTGCTTCTTATGGCAAGCAAGATTTTTGGCCCACAGCTTTAGAGCTCTTCTGACATTCTTGAATTTTGCAGTAATCTTCTTAGCACAGTCTAAATGACCTACTGGAATAGCCCAAGCATTCTGAACCACTTGTTTAAAAGAACTGTGATTGAGCCAGTAGTTCTCAAACCTGAACACTCTAGACTTTGGGATATTTGTGCCAATTTTAATCATGCAAGGTAGGTGATCAGAAATTGGTTTAGCCATGGGAAGAGCCAAGGTATCAGGATAGCTGGTCATCCAAGCTGCAGAGGTAAAAAACCAATCTAATTTCTCTAGCAGTGGGTTGTCCTGCATATTACTCCAGCTAAACTGTCTGCCTTTAAGGGGTAATTCAATCAGTCCAAGTTCACTTATTGCCTCATTAAACATGAGCATTTCATTTACATCCCCTCCAGGTTTGTTTCTGTCTTCAGGGGTTCTGATGAAATTAAAATCCCCCATAATAATCCAATCTACATCACTAGGCATTTGAATGTTGCCAAACCAATCAATGAACTCAATTTTATCTTCATGATTGCAGGGACCATAGATGTTTGTGAGGACCCAACTTTTGGTGGATGTCCTGCATGTGAACTGAATAGATAATGAGAATTTGTTTTGAAACATCAGCTCCCCAGAGAATAGAGCCCCATTCCAAACAATGAGAATTCCACCTGATGCCCCAATGGAAGGTAAGTACTCAAATTTATTGAACCTAGGAGGACAAACTTTATGAATGTAGGATAGGTCAAAGATTTCTCTCTTAGTTTCCTGAAGACAAACAATTCCAGTAGCACTTTCTTCCACTTTTTGCCTAATAGCCAACCACTTATCTGAGGAATTAATGCCCCTCACATTCCAGTTTAAGATATTCCATGTTTTATTGTTATTCGTTAACAATCAAATTGGTGTTATTGTAATCAGCAAGGTCCATCCCCTGATGACTATTCCAGGCCACAAAAGTATTGGGATCCACCAAAAGGACAGAACACTGAAAGCAAGATAACACATTCTAGCAGGAGACATAAGCAGAAGAGCAGGTGAACCAGTGCAACCACATATGATGGCCAGAGGCTTCCATAGCATCAGAGGAAATAGTAGTCTTAACCACAAGGAAATACCAGAGCTGACACAGCAGCAAAGTACATGGAGCATACAAAAGGTGCCTACCAGGGCAAACAAGCATAGTGCAGCAGTTGTAAGCATTACATTTGACTGCATACATAGGACAAGTATTTCCCAAAAGAGAGTAGCAGTTCCTTCTGCTACCTATCATAAATTGATGTTGCAGGCACGTCATCACACAGGCCTGGAATTTGCTGCTTCTGCTGTGGCCTTGGACACCTTAGCCACATCATCCTGCCCCTTCTTCTTGGGCTTCTTGGTCAACTTCTCCTGTATCTCTTCCTCAGCAACCTTGCAGAAAGATTTAGATAGGTTTTTAACCACTAAATTGTGAATAATTGGAGGTATAGCATTACATGGTAAACAAGACTGAGTGACACAAGACTTCCTCCTATATCCATTGTTGTCCTTTTTAATCCTATCACTTCTTCTTACCTCAGTTTCTACCATAGGTTCCTTCTCCCTCCTTTTCCTTGATATGGCCTCTCCAAGGGGCAGGGCATTACTTGGTGACACCTGCTGAAGAGGGCTGCTAGCCCCAGTGGAAGAATGTGCAGCAGGGCTAATACCCTCATTTTCTTTGCCTAGCCCTAGGATGAAATCCTTACATGTAGGCGCCTGAGAAGTTGCACATTCATCAGGAATGTAAAAAAGCAAAGTGTGCTCATGAGCACAATTAGCACTCAAAAATTTCCAGACACCAGACTTTAGCAAATGCATGGTCCATCCAAACTTGTCAGGTGTCAACAGTAAGTGAATTATGAAGTTAAACCAACTTACTGGTATTTCAATTTTGAAAGTTGGAGTAGCTCCTTGTGTTGTTGGTGCAAAGTGCTGAATCCATAAATCCAGTCCTTCTTCAGATATCAAATGAGAACCATCAATGATTTGTAAAGCATGATCTTGGGCCAATGTATGCAAGGTAAGCAAGGAAGGAGAGCCTGGTAATGAGAAGGTCCCATAGTTACCTTTAGGGTTTGCTGCAGATGGGGAACCACAGTGGGGTACTGGAACATCTGCCTTGCCCTTAATATCTGGTTGATGCGAAGGAAAAGAGTCTGCCACAGTTGCATTAGCAACAACTTCCAGGGGCACAGTACAGTTTCCAGTAGCAGGTACTTCCATCAAAATCTCAGTCTGTTTGTCTTGTTGAATAGTGGGCAAAGAGGAACCAGGAGCTTCAAGATCTCTGACAGAGGAGGTTCCTGGAGTGGGAACTGGCATCACAACACCCTCTGACTACAGGTGTTGCTGTGCTACAGGAGCCACATGCAGAATCTGTTCAGCAGTCACCAAGTTGTCATTCTATGGTTCTGCAACATTGTGCTGAATATTCTGAAAATTCTCATCTTCTTCAACTGCATCATAAGCTAATGCAATGTTCAGGAGCCCTTGACCAATGGGGGGAGCCTGAGCCCTTTGGTTGACCTCTTCACTAGCAGAGTGAGTCAGAGAAAGCAGGCCATCAGACAGTGAAACTATGGTAGTAATGCTGCTGTTAGGAGCTCCTTCTGCAGCTAAGGCAGGAATTTCAACTTGATGCTGTTGAGGAGGGACAGGTGCTGGCTGTGGGAAAGCCCAATGATCCTGTTGCTCATCCTGCTCTTCCCAATCATCCCAATCATCATTAGGAGCTTGATTGTTAGGGTTAGGCAGTGGTGGAAACCCTGGAAAGTCATTTGCATGTTGTGGCACAGGGTGAGGGTCCACCCCCTCAGGTGGAAAAGGATCCTCATCTGCAGGTCCACCCCCCATCATTTCCTCAAGGAGTACCTCAACAGAGCAGGTCCAAGACTCCTCCTCAAATAGTTCCCCTTCAGACCATCTAATACTCTTAGGGATATCACCAAGTTCAGTAACTCTAGCCTTGACCAAAATCTTACCCTTCAAAGCATCTTCTTTTTCCCAACTGATGATCTTGCCCCACTTAAAAATTGCAGAAGCAATATCTTCAGTATTACAGAAATCAAATGGAACTCCCACAAACAGCAACCAACCAGTTCTGTTGAAATGTACCCTACGCCAATTTCTTCCTTGATTGTGCTTAGTAAATGAAATAAAGACATCACCAAACGCATGCGGACCTTGCTGAATAAGCCTATCTCTGTCTCTGACGTGCGTGAACCTGACATAGGCCTCTCCAAAAGGACAGGGCTGGATTTCTCTAAAACCTACTTGTTCCTCTCCCTCAAGAAACTCTTCCAGAACCTCACGCACATTTGGGAAAAATACCTCGTCTGGATGCGGGTGGATAGTGGCAATCGCCCAGTCTTCGTGCCGTCTCGGGCGATGAGGAACAATTGCACAAGAAACCCCATTGCGGCCAGCAATCACCTGAATCTGAAAGCCATGGGGAATGAAAGGTTGGGGGTCTATGGGAATGTTGGCCATAGGCAAAGGCTCCGGTGAGGTGGTGACCAAAGCTCTGTCTGACAGCAATGGTAGCGGAGGCAAACTTGTCGAGGCAGAAGCAGAGTTGGTGGCAGAGAAGGAAAGTGAAGTGGAAGGCGAGGAGGCAAGCGACGGTCTCGGCTGAAAGTTTGGGAAAAAATCCTTGACCAACTCCTTAAATGAAGGCACCTGCCGAGTCTGTGGCAGCGGCCCAATACAGCGGAACCAAGACTCCACAACCCCTTCGGCCCAAGCCTCTGCTGGTGGGCTCGGGAAAGAGTCAAAGTGGATAAACGACCAAAGCCCAGGAAGGTTCGGGGTGGTGCAAAAACGAGCCATGTGACCGTTGGCCCCGCATGCATGGCAAACCACGTGGTTACGAGCAAAAGAACGTTGCATGACCTGACGCTCCATTTGGGGCCTGTTATGGCCAGGATTGACGTGCAATGAAGTGTCGTTAATACCTTGATTAGAGCCATCTTGAATGGGTCCCGATAATCGTTCGAAAACTGATCGGCCGTCCCGGACCACCGCAGAATAACTCCAGCGATCGCCGGAGTGAGGGACAATGGCTTTGCCAGATCTACCCACTAGAGTCCATTCTTTATCAAGTTCAGCATAATATAGAGCTTCTTCTCGTTGCCAATTTGGGCCCCCAAAATTCCAAAGATTGAAACCCACATCAAAATCCTTCTCAACAATATTACCAGCATTGTAGATCTCAAAACCCACCGCTTTTGAGGCCACCGAGAACTTGAAAGATCTATCTTTCAAGAGACGAACACGAAAACCTTGGGCATAGCCCCCAAACATGGCAAGGAGAGATATACTAACCATGTGCACATTGAGCCTAAAGGAGGCATGACGAAATGAAACCACCAAGGTGAATTCCTTTTGACGAAAGCCCGGGGAGAAGACCACCGGGTGCCCAAACTTGGCCTTCATATCCGCTTGAAACTTTTTCCCACAATCAAAGTTAAGGGAAAATGGAGCCATCACGAAGGAGGGGGTGGCTACCAGCGCCGGAGCGGCGACTAGTAGGGCTTGTGGCCGCCGGGGCCGGAGTGGCCACCAGCGCAAAGGTGGGAGGGCTAGGTGGGAGCTATCGCCACGTGATTATATCGCTCTTGGATGCCCATCATATTAGGACTAATTCATAACCTAAGAAAATTACCATGTTGTTTAGAGACTCTCAAAATAATATAAGTGAAACACGAGAGTTCAACAATTTCTATAAAATAATACCACCGCCGTGCTCTAAAAAGATATAAGTGAAGCACTAGAGCAAATTGCCTAGGTCAAAAGATATAAGTGAAGCACAAAGAGTATTTTAATAAACTCACAACTCATGCGTGTCCCTTTAAAAAGGTGTGTACATCAACGATGATTGTGGCAAACTAAAAAGAAAAGACTCATATCGTACAAGACGCTCCAAGAAAAATGCATACCATGTGGTGAATAAAAATATAGTCTCAAGTAAATTTACCGATGGATTGAAAACAATAGTGATGCCATCCGGGGCATCCCCAAGCTTAGATGCTTGCTTGTCCTTGAATATTACCTTGGGGTGCCTTGGGAATCCCCAAGCTTAGGCTCTTTCCACTCCTTATTCCGTTGTCCATCAAATCTTTACCAAAAACTTGAAAACTTCACAACACAAAACTCAACAAAAAACTCGTGAGATTCGTTAGTATAAGAAAGTAAATCAGCATGTTTTGGTACTGTTGTGAACTCATTCTT
Source organism: Triticum urartu (assembly GCF_056163025.1). NCBI lineage: Eukaryota > Viridiplantae > Streptophyta > Magnoliopsida > Poales > Poaceae > Triticum > Triticum urartu. The sequence goes on from NC_141879.1 coordinate 373,881,104, forward strand.
TATTTATATTGGTGTAATATATATTATATTCCAACTTCTCCATGGTTCATACCCCCCGATACTACACATAGATTCATCAAAATAAGCAAACAACACATAGAAAATAGAATCTGTCAAAAACAGAACAGTCTGTAGCAATCTGAAAACTTTGGATACTTATGTAAATCCAACAATTCTGAAAAAATTAGTACAATCCGTGAAATTTGTATATCAATCTTGTGTAAAAAATTCAGATCAAAAGCACGCTTATGTGATTTCCCAAAATTGTTTTATTGGGCATAAAAGTTTCTGTTTTTCAGCAAGATCAAATCAACTATCACCATAGACCATCCAAAGGTCTTGCTTGGCACAAAAGATAATTAAAACACTGAAACACAATTATTACAGAGGTAATAATGTGTATTTATTGCAAAATAGAACCAAAAATATAAAAATAAAATTGGGTTGCCACCCAACAAGCGCTATTGTTTAACGCCCCTAGCTAGACATAAAACATAGATCTAGGTATTGTCATCTTTGGTATGCAAACCATAAGTTTCCCTTATAATAGACTCATATGTCAACTTAATTTTCTTTCTTGGAAAGTGTTCCATGCCCTTCCTTAACTAAAATTGAGATCTAATGTTTCCTTCTTTCATATCAATAATTGCACCAATCGTTCTAAGGAAAGGTCTACCAAGAATAATAGGACATGTACGATTGCAAATATCAAGAACAATGAAATCTATGGGCATATAATTACTATTTTCAACAATAAAAACATCATTAATTATTCCCATAGGTTTCTTAGTAGTGGAATCCGCTAGATGCAAATTCAAAGAACAACCATCAAATTCACAGAAACCTAACACATCACATAAAGTTTTTGGAATCGTGGAAACGCTAGCACCCAAATCACACAAAGAATGGCACTCATAATCTTTAATCTTAATCTTAATATTAATAGTAAGTTCCCACTCATCATAAAGTTTTCTAGGGATAGAAACTTCCAATTCAAGCTTTTTCTTCAAAATATTTCATCATAGCATCAACAATATGTTTAGTAAAAGCTTTTTTTGATTATAAGCATGAGGAGAATTCAACATGGATTGCAACAAGGAAGTACAATCTATCAAAGAACAATTATCATAATTAAAATCTTTGAAATCCGAAGGAGTGGGTTCATCGCTACTTAAAGTTTTGACCTCTCCAATCCCACTTTTATCAATTTTTGCATTAGGATCTATAAACTCCGAATCATTGGGACACCTTCTAGATAAAGTTGACTCATCTCTAGTCCCGTATTTATCAACATTTATATTAGAAAACAAAGATTCAATAGGAGTTACACTAATAACTTTAAGATCTTCATCATTATTCTCACAAAACTAGAAGAACACACTTTTACAAACCAATCTCGCTTAGCACGCATCCTAGCGGTTATTTCTTTGCACTCATCAATAGAAATTTTAATAGCTTTCAGAGATTCGTTAATATCATGCTTGGGTATTATAGATCTAATTTTCAAAGAATGAATCTCAAGAGAAATTCTATCAACGTTCCTAGCCAAATCATCAATCTTCAGCAATTTTTCTTCAACCATAGCATTGAAAACTTTTTGCGAATTAATAAATTCTTTAATATTGTTCTCAAGATCATAGGGTATTTTATTATAACTTCAATAAGAATTATTGTAGGAATTACCATAATTATTAGAGGAATTATTAGGAAATGGCCTAGGGTTGAAATTACCTCTATATGCGTTATTACCAAAATTGTTCCTACTAACAAAATTCACATCCATAGATTCATTATTATTCTCAATCAAAGTGGACAAATCCATATCATTAGGATCATTAGGAACACTTTTACTAGCAACAAATTTCATAAGTTCATCCATCTTTCCACTCAAAGTATTAATTTCTTCAATCGCATGCAGTTTTTTACTAGTGGAAGATCTTTCGGTATGCCATTGAGAATAATTAGCCATGATATTATCTAGGAGTTTAGTAGCTTCTCCTAAAGTAATTTCCATAAAAGTACCTCCCACGGCGGAATTTAAAAGATTTTTAGATGCAAAATTCAATCCGGCATAAAATTTTGTATGATCATCCATAAACTTAGACCCATGAGTAGGGCAATTTCTTACCGTCAATTTCGTCCTCTCCCAAGATTGTGCAAAATGTTCATGATCAAGTTGCTTAAAATTCATAATATCATTCCTAAGGGAGATGATCTTAGCGGGAGGAAAATACTTGGAAATAAAAGCATCTTTACACTTATTCCATGAATCAATACTATTTTTAGGCAAAGATGAAAACCAAGTTTTAGCGCGATCTCGTAGTGAGAACGAAAATAGCTTCTATTTAACAATATCATTATCCACATATTTCTTCTTTTGCATATCACACAACTCAACGAAAGTATTTAGGTGGGATGTGACATCTTCACTAGGAAGGTCGGAAAATTGATCTTTCATAACAAGATTCAGCAAAGTGGCATTAATTTCATAAGATTCCACACTAGTGGCGGGAGCAATTGGAGTACTAATAAAATCATTATTATTAGTATTGGAAAAGTCACACAACTTGGTATTTTCTTGAGACATCGTGACAAAGCAAGCAATCTAACACACGAGCAACCAAAAAGAAAACAAGAAGACGAACGGAAGAAGGGCGAATAAAAAGGCAAATCTTTTTGTGTTTTTCTGAAAACGTTTTAGAAGTGGGGGAGAGGAAAACGAGAGGTAAATGGAAAAGAATGTAATGCAAGAGATGAGAGTTTATGGTGGGTACTTGGTAGGCTTGATGTAGATCTCCCCGGCAACGGCGCTAGAAATTCTTCCTGCTAATTCTTGAGCTTGCATTGTTTTTTCCCTTGAAGAGGAAAGGGTGACGCAACAAAGTAGATATAACTATTTCCCTCAGCTAAGATCCAAGGTATCAATCCAGTAGGAGATACACGCAAGTCTCCAATCTATACACCTGCACAAACAATCAAACACTTGCACCCAACGCAATAAAGGGGTTGTCAATCCCTTCACGGTCACTTGCTAGGATGAGATCTGATAGAGATAGATATAAAAGATTGCTAAAATGTAAAACAAAATAAAAGTAAATAAATTGTAGCAAGGTATTTTTGGGTTTTTTGGTTTATATATCTGAAAATATATGATGGAAAATAGACCCGGGGCCATAGGTTTCACTAGAGGCTTCTCTCTTGAAGGGAAATAATACGGTGGGTGAACAAATTACTGTCGAGGAATTGATAGAAAAGTGCAAAGTTATGATGATATCCAAGGCAATTATTATGAATATAGGCATCACGTCCGTGTCAAGTAGACCGACTCCTGCCTGCATGTACTACTATTACTCCACACATCGACCGCTATCCAGCATGCATCTAGAGTATTAAGTTCATAAGAACGGAGTAAGGCCTTAAGTAAGATGACATGATGTAGAGGGATAAACTCAAGCAATATGATGAAAACCCCATGTTTTTACCCTTGATGGCAACAATACAATACGTGCCTCGCTACCCCTACTTTGTCACTGGGTGAGGACACCGCAAGATTGAACCCAAAACTAAGCACCTCTCGCATTGCAAGGAAAACCAATCTAGTTGGCCAAACCAAAACGATAATTCGAAGGGAATCACAACATAGATATCATCAAAATATCGAACGGATATCAAATTCACATGATTACTTATGACAAGACTTCTCGCATGTCCTCAAGAACAAAATTAACTACTCACACAACATATTCATGCTCAAGATCAGAGGGGTATTGTATAGCATAATAGATCTGAACATATAATCTTCCGTCAAATAAACCGGCTAGCATCAACTACAAGATGTAATCAACACTACTAGTCACCCACAGATACCAACCTAAGGTTTTGATACGAAGATTGAACACAAGAGATGAACTAGGGTTTTGAGATGAGATGGTGCTGTTGAAGATGTTGATGGAGATTGGCCCTCCCACGATGAGTGGGTTGTTGGTGATGACGATGGCTTCAATTTCCCCCTCCCGGAGGGAAGTATCCCTGGCGGAATCTCTCCGCCGGAGAGCAAAAGTGCTCCTGCCCAAGTTCCGCCTCAAGACAGTGGCGCTCCACCCCGTAAGTCCTTCTCTTATTTTTTCTAGGGAAAATGACCTTATATACCAGAAGATGGGCACCGGAGGCTAGCCAGGGGGGCCATTACCCACCAGGTTGCGCCAGGGGGCAGGCGCACCCTGGTGCCTAGTGGGCACATGGGTGGCCCCCTCTGGTATTTCTTTGCTCCAATATTTTTATATATTCCAAAATAATTCTCCGTAAAATTTCAGCTCATTTGGAGATGTGCAGAATAGGTATCTCTGACATAGCTTTTTCAGGTCCAGAATTCTAGCCGTCGGCAATCTCTCTCTTTGTGTAAACCTTGCATATTATGAGAGAAAAGGAATTAGAATTACTCCACAAAGTGTTATATTGCATAAAAACACTATAAATAATAGTAGGAAAAGAAGATGAAAATGGACGTATCAACTCCCCCAAGCTTAAACCTCGCTTGTCCTCAAGCGGAAGCCGATATCGAAAATCATGCTCACATGTTTAGAGAGAGAGAGAGAGAGGTGTCGATAAAAACAAAATATGGACATAGTAGCATCATGCTCATCATTATAAAAAATAACTTTATCATAAAACTTCCCATGAGCAAGTAACAATTAATCACAACATCAAAGTATAAAGCATAAACTTTCTTGAAAACTAACAAACTATGTTCTTAGTAAATAATGCAATTGCAATTCATCATATTTTCAGGAAGGGTCTTGATGCGGAGCATCCTACGGTCAACCCCATGTACACCAAGACTACTCCCCAAACCCTAAGTGGACATACGACGAGACCCCAACCTTGAGCATACACCATCGGACACAAGGTGAACCCGTTCCAAAATGCTTCCCCTTTCCATTTGAGTGAGACATGGCTGCTACCTAAGTCAGGGATACCATGTGTGATCAGGTACATCGACTGTCCCAAAGGAGGAGAAGGAACAACCAGCATCAAGAAAGTACTAGAGGGGCCCCACCAGGAAGCCACAAGGGTGGGGCGCGCCCTACCCCCTGGGAACGCTCACCTGCCTTGTGGACCCCATGGCAGGCCTCCGGTGCCCATCTACTGCTATACGATGTGTTTTGACCTGGAAAAAAATCAAGAGGAAGCTTCCGGGACAAAGTGCCACTGTCTCGAAGCGGAACTTGGGCAGAACCAAAATAGGGATCCAATGGAGTTGTTCTAAACTTCCCTCCTGGAGGGGGAAATCGAAGCCATCATCATCACCAATGATCCTGTCCTCGAGAGGGGATCAATCTCCATAAACATCTTCACCAGCACCATCTCCTCTCAAACCCTAGTTCATTTCTTGTATCCGATCTTTGTCTCAAAACCTCAGATTGGTACCTGTGGGTTGCTAGTAGTGTTGATTACTCCTTGTAGTTGATGCTAGTTGGTTTATTCAGTGGAAGATCATATGTTCAGATCCTTAGTGATAATTATTACTCCTCTAATTATGAACATGAATATGATTTGTGAGTAGTTACGTTTGTTCCTGAGGACATGGGAGAAGTCTTATTATAAGTAATCATGTGAATTTGGTATTCGTTCGATATTTTGATGAGATGTATGTTATCTCTCCTCTAGTGGTGTTATGTGAACATCGACTACATGACACTTCAGCATGATTTGGGCCTAGGGGAAGCCATTGGGAAGAAATAAGTAGATGGTGGGTTTCTAGAGTGACAGAAGCTTAAACCTTAGTTTATGTGTTGCTTCGTCAAGGGCTGATTTGGATCCACATGTTTCATGCTATGGTTAGATTTATCTTAATTCTTATTTCGTAGTTGCGGATGCTTGCGAGAGGGGTTAATCATAAGTGGGAGGCTTGTCCAAGTAAGGACATCACCCAAGCACCGGTCCAGCCACATATCAAATTATCAAAGTAACGAACGTGAATCATATGAGCATGATGAAAACTAGTTTGACAGTAATTCCCATGTGTCCTCGGGAGCCCTTTGCATTATATAGGAGTTCATCCAGGCTTGTCATTTGCTACAAAAAGGATTGGGCCACCTAGCTGGACCGGTTAGAATGACTGAAGTGATGCTTAACCAGAATCCTATGTCTTCAAGCGAAGACAATGAGAGCAATCTTATCCAGAGTTGGATAAGTCAGCTTTGCTTGTAGCCCAAGTAAAGTTGCCATGTGTGTTTGAAATCTGACCGTTGGAACACGTGTCAGTTCCTTAGTGACCAAGGGTCATTTTGGACAAATTAGGTTGGGTTGCCTAGTGGCTATAAATAGCCCACCCCCTACAACCATAAATGGTTGGCTGCTCAGAGTTAGTGTACGGCTTTTGTCGTTTGAGAGCAACCCACCTCGAAGCCTTTGAGAGAGAATTCCTTGCGAGGATAAAGACCTAACCACCCAGAGCCAAAGAGTGTTAGGCATCACTGAAGTCTTCCTGTCTGTGTGATCTGAAGACTTATTACACTTGAGGACTGTGAATCCTCCAGCCGGTTAGGCGTCGCGTTCTGAGCATCCAAGAGTCATTGTGGATCGCCGGTGAACGAAGTCTGTGAAGGTTTGGGAGTCTACCTTGAAGACTTACCAGAGTGATTGGGTGAGGACTAGGTGTCCTTAGCTCAAGGGGAATAAGGTGAAGACACGGTCTTCTGAGTTGAATCTCAGCCTCCCTAATCAGACGTACAGTTGTCACAGCAACTGGAACTGGTTCAACAAATCATTGTCTTCAACGAGTCACTGGTTTCGTCCTTCCCATTCCTTTACTTACTGTTGGCCCTGGTGAAGTCATTGTATGATTGCATTATCTTTTTTCTTCACTGAGTAACTGTTTGTTCTGATTGGCTTCACACTATCTTCCTACCTGATCTATACGGCCTAGCTGCTATTAGTCTTTGTGCTTTCACTTCATTGAATACTTGACTATGGCTGCTTAGTGTAGTCTACCTTTCGCTGCATGGTAATAGGTTTATTTCTATCGTTTGTCTTCGAAACTTCCATGTTTTGAAGACTTTCATAAAAATCGCCTATTCACCCCCCTCTAGTCGATCACTAGCACTTTCAATTGGTATCAGAGCAAGGTACTCCCTTGTTCTGTGTGATTCGGTTTAACCACCTGGAGTTTTGGCTATGTCGACTGTAGGGATAATCAAAGTCTCCGCTGCGTGCCCAGTCTTCGATGGAACTGAATATCCCTACTAGAAGAATAAGATGCGCATGCATCTTGAAGCCATTGATGTTGACCTATGGTATGTCGTCAACAATGGCGTTCCCAAGGCTGGTGAAGGTGTCACCGCTGCTGATGTTAAGAAGTTCATTCAACTGGACTCCACTGCCAAGAACATCATCTGTGGTCATCTGACCAAAGGACAGTATGGCTGTGTGAGTGCTTTGGAAACATCTAAGCTAGTCTGGGACTGGCTCTCCAAGGTCAACGAAGGCGTCTCAACCCATAGAGATCAGAGAATCAGTGTCCTTCGCAACCTCTTCAACCGCTTCAAGAGAAATGACAATGAGAATGTCCAGCTCACGTTTGATCGACTCACTGACATCACAAATGAGCTTCAAGCCCTCGGCGTTACTGAGATCACCAAGCATGAAGTCGTCAAGACACTCCTGAGATCACTTGACAGCTCGTTTGACACCCTAGCCCTGATGATTCAAGAACGTCCTGACTTCAAGACACTCGATCCGTCTGACATACTTGAGAGGCTCAACACACATGAGTTTCAGCTTTCTGAGAAAAGAGACATCTACGGTCCCAACTATGGGCGAACTCGTGCCTTGAAGGCAAAAGCTGTCTCCTCATCTGAAGAAGAATCTGACAGCAGTTCTGATGATCCTGAAGACATTGGAAAGGAGCTTGCTATGCTTGTGAAGAAGTTCCAAAAATTTACCAAGAAGAAAGGCTTCAGAAAGTCTTCACAATCAAGCTCAAGGAATGATGAAGCTTTTGCTCATGACTACAAGAAGAGAACATGCCACAAGTGCAAGAAACCTGGCCACTACATCTCTGAGTGTCCGCAGTGGGACAATGAGAACAAGAAGAAAAAGAAGAGCAAGGAGTATGATTCTGACGACAATAAGAAGAAGAAATACTCAAAGTCTTCTTCCAAGTCTTCCTCAAAGTCTTCATCACACAAGAAGAGCTCATCTGGCAAGGCTCGTGCGTTTGTTGGCAAGGAAATGGATTCAGAGGAGGAGTCCGCTTCTGAGCAGGAGGAGGTGGAGTCTAAGGAGGAGTCCGATTTTGGCGTTGCAAGTCTGGCTACAGCCTACGTTGCCAAGTCCATCTTCAACACTAAAGACAATGACTCCGTCACCAACGCCGATGCTAATGACAAGGACAACTCCACTCCCACCTACTGCTTCATGGCACGCGGTGCCAAGGTAAACTCACGCGCCACTCACTATCAAACATCAAGTGAAGATGACTCTGATTGTGGTTCCAAACCCAGCTACAAAACACTTGCTAAAATTGCAACTGAACAACAAAAAGCAATGGAACATATTCAAAAACTATTAGACAAAAGCGATGACCTGTTAGACGCTGAAATGACTCGGTCTCAGTCCTTAATTGAAGACATAAAAAATCTTCATGTTAAGTATGAGGAACTTGAAAGTCGTCATGAAACGCTCTCAACAACTCATGAAAAGCTTTCCTATGATTATCTTCAAAGGAAGCAAGATCTCGAGAAATTGAGAGCGGCTCATGAAGATCTTCAAAAGGAAAACGAGTCACTTCGCGCCAAACAGATCAGTTCCGCCCAGGAAGGATTTGAACCGCCATGTCTTAAATGCATTGAGTGTGATAACGCTACTTCTGTTGCTGAATGTTCTACTGCTGCTACTGTTGCAATATCTTCAACTGCTGATGTGGTAACTAACCCCTCTGCTGAGGATGCCACTGCTATTGCTGATGAGAATGCTAGGTTGAAGACATTGCTTGAAACAAGGATGTTCGAAAGTCTCAAAGGGCATCAGACACTGTGCGATGTCCTCAAAAGGCAGATCCTGAACCGAAACCCTAGGAAAGAGGGTGTTGGGTTCGAAAGGAAAATGAATGCTGCTGGCTCTTACTGGAAACCTGAGCAGTACCCCAAAACCACATGGGTTGCTGAAAAGGAACCTTCAGCGGATCCATCCACCCTATATGGCTTCACTTGTGCTAATCCCATTGTTATTGATGAATCCTCTAATGCAAACTATAAACTGTTTAAGAATCAGAATGGTGAAGTATTTACCAGGTATATTGGTACTAAATATAGGAATGGGCCGCCTATGAAGAAAGTCTGGGTGCCGAAAAGATGTTTGGAGAATCTTCCTGTGAATGTCGTCATGACACCACACATGAAGAAGACAAACCCCAAACCACAGGCTTCATACGGTCCAAAGGCTTCATACAGACAGAGGACTCACCTGAGTCGCACTAACGCAAATGTTTTGCAGGGAAACCTTACTCAGGCCTATGAATATGAGCGCGTTTCATCAAACCGCCATGTTCATAAGACCAAGAACTACTCTGCTTATTTTTATGAGTACTATTGTCCACCTGCAAGACTTTTTGCTAGGGCTCCAAAGCCAAAGTTCTCAGATGCTGCACTTAGACTCATTGCTTCGAAGGCACCCTTGAAGATGTGGGTGGCTAAGAAAGCTTAACTCTCTTTTTGCAGGGAAAGGTCTCTAGCCAAAAACCAAAATCGTCTGAAGCTATTACTGGGGACCTTAAACATCTTGCAGGGCGCAAGATCAAATGCCCAAATGGTCTTATTATGTATTTTGTTCCTGAGTCACTTGCTACTTGCCCTATCAGTCCTAACCTTGATCTAAGCTTTCATAATCCACTTGCTCATCAAATGTTTATGATTCACAGTTCTCTTCGTGAAGCCTATCCCCCTAACTGCACTGTAGGGTACGACACCAGCTGCTTCAGAATGGATTATTGATAGTGGGTGTACTAAACACATGACTGGCAAGCGAAGTCTTCTTATGGACTCAACCTTACGTCCATCTGACAAAAGTCACATTACATTTGCTGACATTGGTAAAAGCAAGGTATTGGGTCTAGGTAGAGTTGCAATCTCAAGGGATCAACACATGGATAAAGTCATGCTTGTTGAATCCCTTGGTTTCAACTTAATGTCCGTCTCAATGCTTTGCGATTTAAACATGATTGTGATGTTTGGAAAATATCGTTGCCTTGTTCTAATGGAATCTGACAAGTCTCTAGTTTTTGAAGGGTATCGGAAAGATGATTTGTACATGGTAGATTTCTCAGCAGGACCACAACTTGCGCATGTCTTCTAGCAAAAGCTTCAGAATGCTGGCTCTGGCATCAAAGGCTAGGGCATGCTGGCATGAGGAACTTGCACACTCTTGCAAGAAAGAAGCATGTCATAGGCATCGAGGGTGTCAAGTTCAAGAAGGATCACTTATGCGGTGCCTGTGAAGCAGGAAAGATGACGAGGGCCAAGCATCCCTCGAAGACAATCATGACAACGACTCAACCCTTCGAACTGCTCCACATGGACCTTTTCAGTCCCACTCATTACTCAACTCTTACTACTACTGCTTGTCTCTATGGCTTTGTCATTGTTGATGATTATTCAAGATATACTTGGGTGCATATAATCCTCTACAAGACTGAAGTGCAGGATGTCTTCAGACGCTTCACCAATCGAGCCATGAACAACTATGGCGTCAAGATAAAGCACATCAGAAGTGACAATGGCACTGAATTCAAGAACACTGGGCTAGATACATATCTTGATACTTTGGGCATCACACATGAATTCTCAGCTCCGTACACGCCACAGCAGAATGGCGTCGTCGAACGCAAGAACAAAACACTTATTGAGATGGCCCGGACGATGCTTGATGAATACAAGACTCCAAGAAAATTCTGGCCTGAAGCCATTGATACTGCATGCCATATCATCAACCGTGTTTATCTTCATAAGCTTCTCAACAAGACATCCTATGAGCTCCTTACTGGCAAGAAGCCAAATGTCAGTTACTTCAGAGTATTTGGTGCCAGGTGCTGGATCAAGGATCCACATCACACTTCAAAATTTGCACCGAAAGCACATGAAGGTTTTATGCTTGGATATGGAAAGGATTCGCACTGCTACAGAGTCTTCAACCTCTTTCACTATAAAGTGGTTGAAACTGTGGATGTGCGGTTCGATGAGACTAACGGCTCGCAAAGAGAGCACCTGCCAAATGTGCTAGATGAAGTTCCATCCAGTGAATCAATCAAACTTATGGGAACTGGAGAAATCATACCATCTGAAGCTCAGCCTGAAGAGGAACTTATCATCTCCGCACCTGATCAACCTGAAGACAATGCTCAGCCCGAAGACAATCCTTCTAACGATGACAATGATCAGCAAGAGAAAAATCTTCGTCCTGTACATCCTCGTGTTGCAAATGAAGTACAGATTGAGAGAATAATTGATAGCATCAATGCACCAGGTCCACTCACTCGTTCAAGGGCAACACAGCTAGCAAATTTCCGTGGGCACTTCGCATTCGTCTCAATATCTGAACCCAAGAAAGTTGATGAAGCCTTCATGGAACCTGAATGGATTCAAGCTATGCAAGAAGAGCTTCAACAGTTTGAACTGAATAATGTATGGGAACTGGTTAAGCGTCCTGATCCTCGTAAGCACAATATAATAGGCACTAAATGGATATATCGCAACAAGCAAGATGAGCATGGTCAAGTTGTCAGAAACAAAGCTCGTCTCGTTGCTCAAGGATACACTCAAGTTGAAGGGATTGACTTCGATGAAACATTTGGTCCTGTGGCTAGGCTTGAAGCCATACGCATACTGCTGGCCTATGCAAATCATCATAACATTCTTCTACATCAAATGGATGTGAAGAGCGCTTTTCTCAATGGCAAGATTGACGAAGAAGTGTATGTTGCACAACCGCCTGGCTTTGAAGATCCAAAACATCCTGACATGGTGTACAAGCTCAACAAGGCACTGTTGATAGGGGCAAAGGTGTCCCGATGTTTCGATGAGATGGTGGCTATCGTTTTCTGTGGGAGTCGACCTTGACGATCTGACTACGAACGTGCGAGACGTCGCGCCTTAGCAATCGCTAAACCAACTTCCGAGGGGTTATTGACCACGCCGGAGCACGATCAACCTGACCACGAGGGCCTGTTTCCTGCGAGCAAACGAAGAACAAGCAAGAAACTGAGATTGCAATCTGGATATTGCGAATATAAGATGAAAGCTTTATTGATCAAGGTGGGGTTCTGTGACGTCTTGGTCTGGTCGTTGGACACAAACGAAGTACGCGAAGTTGCAGCTATGGCGAACTTTTAATCTAAACAAAACCCAAGTCTAAACGACGCCCTAAGGGCTGTATATATGGAGGAAGAGAGGGGAATTTCGTGGCCCTTGAGGGTGGGGTCCGAAACCAACCCTAACTCTTGTTTCCCCACACATACGGACTCTAAAAATAGCCTATACTTAAGTATTTCGAAATTACATGGGCCTGGCCCATTAATAAGGTGACGCAGCACCTAGAATAGCCTATGGACGAATATTATGAAGTGGCATCTTGTATATTTCGTCCAAGGCTTCATGCACTCCTTATGGCGGCTTCAAAGTCCTGAAATCATCACTTGTAACTCCGTTCTTGATCCCCTTGCGCATGCCATCAACTCCATTCGTGTTCTTGCTCCAATGTTCATCCTTCTCCAAGCTAGGACCTTCATTTGTAAGCAAAACAAATGTATCCAATTTAGGCAGCATCATAATCTCATGAACATTAGAATCATTACCAAGAAACGAAAGTACCTGGTAATTTAATTGGCGTGCGCGAGCTCTAGTAATTGGTCCAGTATATGTAACAGTAGGGGCTGTGGGTGTAACAATGGTATTGATGTCCTCATCAACTGTATGGCCTCAAACAAGCCCCTCGGGCTTGGTATGACACACTCAAAGACTTCCTGAAGAGAAAAGGCTTCAAACCTGGTTCCCTCGACCCCACTCTCTTCACGAAGACATATGATGGTGAACTGTTTGTGTGCCATATATATGTGGATGACATTATCTTCGGCTGCACCAATCAGAAATACACTGACGAGTTTGGATATATGATGCAAGAGCAATATCAGATGTCCATGATGGGTGAGCTGAAGTTCTTCCTTGGTCTTCAAATACGTTAGCAACGCAACGACATCTTTATATCTCAAGAGAAATACCTTAAAGATTGCCTGAAGAAATTTGGGATGCAAGATTGCAAAGGCTTCACGACGCCAATGCCAGCCAAACATCATCTGGGTCCCGACGACAATGGTAAAGAGTTCGATCAAAAGGTATACCGCTCCATGATTGGTTCCTTGCTTTATTTATGTGCATCTAGGCCAGATATCATGCTTAGTGTTTGCATGTGTGCCCGGTTCCAAGCGGCACCAAAGGAATCACATCACTTAGCTGTGAAGCGAATTCTCAGATATTTGGCTCACACCCCAACACTAGGATTATGGTATCCAAAGGGCTCAGAGTTTGATCTAGTTGGATTCTCGGATGCTGATTATGCTGGTGATAAGGTGGATCGCAAGTCTACATCAAGCACATGTCATTTTATGGGACGATCACTTGTATGTTGGTCTCCAAAGAAGCAGAACTGTGTATCTCTCTCCACTGCTGAGTCTGAATACATTGCTGCTGGATCTTGCTGCGCCCAGCTTCTATGGATGAAGCAAACACTCAAAGACTATGGCATTCATCTGAAGCAAGTGCCACTCTACTGCGACAACGAAAGCGCCATCAAGATTGCCAACAACCCAGTTCAGCACTCGAAGACAAAGCACATTGAAATTCGTCATCACTTTCTCAGAGATCATGTTATGAAGGAAGATATTGATATCATACACGTCAACACTGAAGAGCAATTGGCAGATATCTTCACCAAGCCCTTGTATGAGAAGAGGTTTTGCAAGTTACGGTGTGAGCTAAATATTTTGGAATCCTCAAATGTCCTGTGATCAGGCACACATCCTAACACTTAAGCATGTTGATGACATAGATGTGCAACACACAAAGTAAAGTATATCTTCAATCAATGAAGACTTACATTCTGAGTGTGAATATATTAACGTGGAACTTGACTTCAGAGTGCCACGATAATTGTGCGCCGTGTCTGGGTCTAATACTTCCTATACGGTGGGTAACGCCAGCACCAAATTCTTCTGTTTGAAGTGTTTTACTCATGGCGTTACATTTGCTATGTCTTCACATTTGGATTGTCTTCAATTTCAACTTGTCTTCATGATTGTCTTCACTATGCTGATTTGATTGTCTTCTGATATATACATATTTGTGTTCTGTCCTCTACAGCATTCACTTATAGATATGTCTTCCTTGTTGAATCTTTTGAACTAAGTGAATGTGATCGGACCCTAATCTCTCTATGCTCTCTATCTCAACCTCTATCTGTCCAAATCATATGCATTCTATTGAAACTGTCGAATGTCTTCTCTGTGTCCTTGTCAGCAGAAGATACAGAGACAAACATTAAGTCTGTTTTAAATGCTCTATCCTTACTGCCTGAAATCCGGAGAAGCCGGAACGACCATCCGACAGTTCGGGCGGACGTGGGAACGTGGGACAACTCCAAGTCTATTGCATGCGTGCCACGTGTCCCTCAGATGTGAACCGCCAGGGGCACCTGCGTAATTACGCTGCGCCGCATACTTCCTTATAAATACATGTCCCCTACGGTCAAGAAAACCTTCTTCCACCTCTCTACCTCGTCAAAACCCTAGCGCCACCGCTAGCTCTTGACGACGCCGGCGACGAAGCACTTAGCTGCCGCGACTTCACCGACGTTGTCCTCACGCCGGCCGCGGTCTTCGTCCTCTCCGCCGCCGCCGTAGGTGTCCTCCATCGCCAAGTTAGGGCACGGTGGATTGAACTGCTCGGTCTCCTACTCTTCCCATCTAGCAGTTCATCGTGTGGTAAATAAAACTCTCTTTTTACCATCTTTTTGATCCTAAGAGATTCATCCTGTTTACCGAAAGTGGTTTCTGCCTACTCAATGTTAGATCTATCCTGTCTGTATCTCATATAATGCCTAGTATATTAACTTAAGCTTCATAACGAGTTAGATTCCTCACTTATACCTGATAGAGGCAAAGGTGTCCCGATGTTTCGATGAGATGGTGGCTATCGTTTTCTGTGGGAGTCGACCTTGACGATCCGACTACGAACGTGCGAGACGTCGCGCCTTAGCAATCGCTAAACCAACTTCCGAGGGGTTATTGACCACGCCAGAGCACGATCAACCTGACCACGAGGGCCTGTTTCCTGCGAGCAAACGAAGAACAAGCAAGAAGCTGAGATTGCAATCTGGATATTGCGAATATAAGATGAAAGCTTTATTGATCAAGGTGGGGTTCTTTGACGTCTTGGCCTGGTCGTTGGACACAAACGAAGTACGCGAAGTTGCAGCTATGGCGAACTTTTAATCTAAACAAAACCCAACGTCTAAACGACGCCCTAAGGGCTGTATATATGGAGGAAGAGAGGGGAATTTCGTGGCCCTTGAGGGTGGGGTCCGAAACCAACCCTAACTCTTGTTTCCCCACACATACGGACTCTAAAAATATCCTATACTTAAGTATTTCGAAATTACATGGGCCTGGCCCATTAATAAGGTGACGCAGCACCTAGAATAGCCTATGGACGAATATTATGAAGTGGCATCTTGTATATTTCGTCCATGGCTTCATGCACTCCTTATGGCGGCTTCAAAGTCCTGAAATCATCACTTGTAACTCCGTTCTTGATCCCCTTCCGCATGCCATCAACTTCATGCGTGTTCTTGCTCCAATGTTCATCCTTCTCCAAGCTAGGCCCTTCATTTGAAAGCAAAACAAATGTATCCAATTTAGGCAGCATCATAATCTCATGAACATTAGAATCATTACCAAGAAACGAAAGTACCTGGTAATTTAATTGGCGTGCGCGAGCTCTAGTAATTGGTCCAGTATATGTAACAGTAGGGGCTGTGGGTGTAACAATGGTATTGATGTCCTCATCATCCTCCCCTTCTTGAAATGAAGTCGTCCTCGACGGAAGCTCATCTTCCTCACCCAAATAAGGCTTCAAATCTGCAATATTAAAAGTGGGACTAACCCCAAAATCTGCAGGTAGCTCAAGTTTATATGCATTATCATTTATTTTCTCTAAAACCTTAAAAGGACCATCAGCACGTGGCATTAGCTTTGATTTGCGCAGATTAGGAAATCTATCTTTACGCAAATGTAACCAAACAAGATCTCCAGGTGCAAACACAACATGTTTTCTACCCTTATCTCCAGCAAGTTTATATTTAGCATTCATACGCTCATTGTTTTCCTTAGTTAACTCATGCATTTTTAAAATCAATTCAGAACGTTCTTTAGCATCAAAATTAACCTTCTCCGAAGATGGAAGAGGCAACAAATCAATAGGTGCACGAGGTAGGAAACCATACACAATTTCAAAAGGGCACATCTTAGTAGTAGAATGCAATGAACGATTATAAGCAAATTCAATATGAGGCAAGCATTCTTCCCACATTTTCTTGTTATTCTTCAAAACAGCCCTAAGCATAGTAGACAATGTTCTATTGACTACTTCAGTTTGTCCATCAGTTTGGGGGTGACAAGTAGTACTAAAAAGCAGCTTAGTCCCCAACTTAGCCCATAAACATCTCCAAAAGTGGCTAAGCAATTTAGTATCACGATCTGAAACAATAGTATTTGGCACACCATGTAAGCGAATAATTTCACGAAAGAACAAATCAGCAACATTAACAGCATCATCGCTTTTATGACATGGTATAAAGTGTGCCATTTTCGAGAACCTATCCACGACAACAAATATGCTATCCCTCCCCTTCTTTGTTCTAGGAAAACCTAAAACAAAGTCCATAGATATATCCTCCCAAGGAACACTAGGTACAGGCAAAGGCATATATAAACCATGAGGATTGAGTCGTGACTTAGCTCTTTGACATGTAGTGCAGCGAGCAACAAAACGCTCAACATCCCGTCTCATCTTTGGCCAAAAGAAATGTGTAGCAAGTATATCCTCCGTCTTCTTGACGCCAAAGTGTCCCATTAATCCTCCTCCATGCGCCTCCTGCAACAACAAAAGACGAACGGAGCTAGCTGGAATGCATAGCTTGTTAGCACGAAACACAAATCCATCGTTAAGAACGAACTTGTTCCATGTTCTCCCTTCCTTACAATTTTGCAATACATCTTTAAATTCAGCATCATTAACATATTGATCCTTGATGGTCTCCAAACCAAATATTTTAAAGTCAAGTTGTGAAAGCATAGTATAACGACGAGACAAGGCATCAGTGATAGAGGCGAGGGTCCCGATCTTTCGATGAGATGATAACTATCGATTTGGTGGAGACGACTTTGACGATCCGAATACAAACGTGCACGACGTTGCGCCTTAGCAATCGCTAAACCAATCTCCTGAGGTTACTGACGATGCCGGAAGCACGGTCAGCCTGACCACGAAGGTCTATTCCTGCAAGCAATCGAAGAACGAGCAAGAATATGATAAAGCAATCTGAATATTGCAAATATATATGAGGTATTGATAATGGTGGGGATCCGTAAGCGGTCTTGGTCTGGTCGTTGGACACAAACGAAGTACACGAAGTTGCAATGGCTAACTTTTAACTAAACAAATCCCAAGGAAAAAGCTACTAGATGGATCTACTTATATAGGAGCAAGGGGTGGCGACCAACGAGGTGGGAGGACTCCCAAGGTATCCTAAAACTAACCCTAGGTCGTACAAGGCTCATGGGCCCAAGTGGAGGTGATGCAACACCTTTGGGCTTGTAGTTTGACTCGGATTCTGCTGCAACGTCAGATTGTTTCGTCCGTAACTCAACGCTCCGGATGAATTTGAAGGTGAATCCAATTGGGTTGGAAAGAGAACGAAATCTAGTTTCCAACAAAAAAAGAATCACCCAATTCGGAGTCCGTATGAAAAATTTGTTGGCGTTTTGAGTCAGGTATGTCTGTGCAGTCCGAATCTGAATCCAGAACGTGAGAGACTTGGACTCTATCTTCTCTTGGCCCAAAAGTGACGTGAGAGGACTTTTTGAACACAACCTAAACTTCTCCTTTTCCCTTGTCTTCATATGTGGATTGTACAAATGTCCCATACACCTGCAATTAGACAAAACACAAAAGTGTGTGAAGTATTTTTGTTCTGGATAACATAAATAGATTATTGAATAGTTTGCATTGGAAATCACCTGACAAATATGCATGTATGCAATATTTTTGGTCGTATCCAAGGTAGTCATGTCCTCATCATCCTCCCCTTTTTGAAAATAAAGCCGTCCTCGGCATTGCTTAATCTGAAATGTGGCTAACAAAAGAGACAAGGTGTACATGTTGTATATGTATATGTCATCCATTTTAACTTCCCTTGATTTTTGCACACATGTCACATGTATACATGAGTAACTTTCATCGTTCATAAAATCTAAAGCCAAAAAATTATCACAGGAAGTAGAAGGCATGAAAATATTGGAACTCAGTTTGCACATATAAGTGAAGCTCTTATTCTCTTCAAAAGATTGGCAATGTTCATCATTAAACCATCCTAACTTCGATGAATAAACCTTACTTGCATCAAATTTACATGCTACAACATGCTTAAATAAGCAAACATGCAATAAGTCATTGGACACAGAATCATCATCAAGATTAGAGGTCATATCAAAATGATTAAACATTGGTTCTTTTGCATCAACAGTTAATTCAATGGGTGCACTCAAAATTGTTGATATTTCAGTTGTTTGATCACATGACGCATTCATGACAGTAACAAGAGTCTCTAAAATAGGTGGTGTGCTCAAATCAACAGGTAACTCAACACATGATGCATTCAAGTTAACTAGGCATGCTTCATTCTCATGTGAAGTTATATCATCAATACCTTTACTGTTACCTCGCAGAGATGTAGCTGATGTAGGTACGGACGTTGACAATGTACCATACTCTTGAGATGATATTGCGCTCACAATCCGAGGTGGGGCTGCTCTAGTAGGTGCAATAGTGGAGTAACCAACCGGCGATGGTGAGCATGAACTGGAATAGTAGTTGTTGTAGTCACCCAATGCATCCTCCTGTATCTGTCTCTCAAAGGTACAAGCACGGACATACATACCAGTAATGCAACGAGGAATATACCGAAATCTTGCCTGAAATCATGGTTCAAACCACCAAAAAATCTATTCATTGTATCATCCTCAGATTCTTCTATGTCACAATGATGCATATAAGATTTGAACTCTTGGTAGTAAGCATGAACATTGTTACTGCCTTGTTTTAATTGCTCCAATTTGCAACGCAATTCACGACGATAGTAAGGAGGAAAAAATTGTTGTCTCATTACAGCTTTCAAAACTTTCCAAGTTGTGGGTTGGTTATCAATGTTTTTCTTACAATGTACACTCCACCAAACAGAAGCAAAACCAGTAAATGCTCTAATGGTAGCTCGTACTCTCTCAAGTTCAGAAAAATCATGGTGACTAAAAACTTGTTCTACTTCAAGCTCCCAAGCTAGATAAATAGCAGGATTAAATCTACCCTCAAATGATGGTAAAGAGATAACCTGGCCATATGCTTGTGTGTGTTGTCCCAACTCTCGTGATGGTGAAGATGTGTCCGTCGTCCAAGAACTTCTATCTCTGGAACCTGTCATGATTAGTAGACACAAGAACCAAAATTCGAGAATAATGTTCCTATGAACTACTAGGATGTGGTTGTAAAGTGCTCACAGTAAAGCAAATATCAATATCTTACAAGTTCTTACCATGCAGCAGGTGGTGAGAGGCAACTAACGGTGTCAAATAACTTCGAAGATTGTGTAAAGCGATTGCCAGGGGAACATGCGTATACACGATGTAGAAATATGTGGAGCTGGGTTGGCTATATATGGTAGCAAAAGATTAGCAATAATCAATCCAGAGATGCAATGTTGAATAAACGCTCAACGACGGTACTGTGCTGGTCCTAGGCTAGACCGAACTAGAGACGTGAGCCTAGAACACTAATGAGGTCACGTCGTAGCACAACTAGCATCAATGAAGGATACTAAGTAGCTCTGGACAGCAAGATATAAGTGAAAATCACAACGGCAGTAAAGATAATGATGTGAAACAACAGCCAAGCTGTTTTACTGAACAGTGCACAAAACAGATTCCAATCCGAATTCAACTACGAGATTGAGTCTAAAAAGATCTGAATTTTGTTTTTTTTTTCTCTTTTTTTTCCTCACACTTTTTTTTCTATCTCTCCTTTTTTTTCTATGACTTTTTTTTTTCTCGTTTTTTTTCTCTCGTTTTTTTTCTCTCTTTTTTTCTCCCTCTTTCCAAAACAAACTAGATAAGATGCAGATTGGATCAAGTGAAGATGTGAACGATCTCAACTATTATTATGACAATGAATGGTGGGTAGCACGTGGTGGAAATTGATGGATGGGTGGTGGACAGCGGAAGAGATAATGATGCAGCGGTGGCGTGACTAATGTGAACAGAACTCGAAACTCTAAATGAACTAGACACTAAGACCAGCAACTCGACACGACGATGCAACCGATAATTCAACTATGCAAGCAATGAAAAGAAAATTGCAAAGGCTCCGACTGGCTTGGACCAAGGATGAATAGATCTAACTCTTTTTTGTGGCTTTTTCTTGGACAATAGGTAAGAAAATAAATCTAATCTAGGAAAACTGGAAATTCTCACCGAGCAACCTGAAAACTGGTACCACTTGATAGAGGCGAGGGTCCCGATCTTTCGATGAGATGATAACTATCGATTTGGTGGAGACGACTTTGACGATCCGAATACAAACGTGCACGACGTTGCGCCTTAGCAATCGCTAAACCAATCTCCTGAGGTTACTGACGATGCCGGAAGCACGGTCAGCCTGACCACGAAGGTCTATTCCTGCAAGCAATCGAAGAACGAGCAAGAATATGATAAAGCAATCTGAATATTGCAAATATATATGAGGTATTGATAATGGTGGGGATCCGTAAGCGGTCTTGGTCTGGTCGTTGGACACAAACGAAGTACACGAAGTTGCAATGGCTAACTTTTAACTAAACAAATCCCAAGGAAAAAGCTACTAGATGGATCTACTTATATAGGAGCAAGGGGTGGCGACCAACGAGGTGGGAGGACTCCCAAGGTATCCTAAAACTAACCCTAGGTCGTACAAGGCTCATGGGCCCAAGTGGAGGTGATGCAACACCTTTGGGCTTGTAGTTTGACTCGGATTCTGCTGCAACGTCAGATTGTTTCGTCCGTAACTCAACGCTCCGGATGAATTTGAAGGTGAATCCAATTGGGTTGGAAAGAGAACGAAATCTAGTTTCCAACAAAAAAAGAATCACCCAATTCGGAGTCCGTATGAAAAATTTGTTGGCGTTTTGAGTCAGGTATGTCTGTGCAGTCCGAATCTGAATCCAGAACGTGAGAGACTTGGACTCTATCTTCTCTTGGCCCAAAAGTGACGTGAGAGGACTTTTTGAACACAACCTAAACTTCTCCTTTTCCCTTGTCTTCATATGTGGATTGTACAAATGTCCCATACACCTGCAATTAGACAAAACACAAAAGTGTGTGAAGTATTTTTGTTCTGGATAACATAAATAGATTATTGAATAGTTTGCATTGGAAATCACCTGACAAATATGCATGTATGCAATATTTTTGGTCGTATCCAAGGTAGTCATGTCCTCATCATCCTCCCCTTTTTGAAAATAAAGCCGTCCTCGGCATTGCTTAATCTGAAATGTGGCTAACAAAAGAGACAAGGTGTACATGTTGTATATGTATATGTCATCCATTTTAACTTCCCTTGATTTTTGCACACATGTCACATGTATACATGAGTAACTTTCATCGTTCATAAAATCTAAAGCCAAAAAATTATCACAGGAAGTAGAAGACATGAAAATATTGGAACTCAGTTTGCACATATAAGTGAAGCTCTTATTCTCTTCAAAAGATTGGCAATGTTCATCATTAAACCATCCTAACTTCGATGAATAAACCTTACTTGCATCAAATTTACATGCTACAACATGCTTAAATAAGCAAACATGCAATAAGTCATTGGACACAGAATCATCATCAAGATTAGAGGTCATATCAAAATGATTAAACATTGGTTCTTTTGCATCAACAGTTAATTCAATGGGTGCACTCAAAATTGTTGATATTTCAGTTGTTTGATCACATGACGCATTCATGACAGTAACAAGAGTCTCTAAAATAGGTGGTGTGCTCAAATCAACAGGTAACTCAACACATGATGCATTCAAGTTAACTAGGCATGCTTCATTCTCATGTGAAGTTATATCATCAATACCTTTACTGTTACCTCGCAGAGATGTAGCTGATGTAGGTACGGACGTTGACAATGTACCATACTCTTGAGATGATATTGCGCTCACAATCCGAGGTGGGGCTGCTCTAGTAGGTGCAATAGTGGAGTAACCAACCGGCGATGGTGAGCATGAACTGGAATAGTAGTTGTTGTAGTCACCCAATGCATCCTCCTGTATCTGTCTCTCAAAGGTACAAGCACGGACATACATACCAGTAATGCAACGAGGAATATACCGAAATCTTGCCTGAAATCATGGTTCAAACCACCAAAAAATCTATTCATTGTATCATCCTCAGATTCTTCTATGTCACAATGATGCATATAAGATTTGAACTCTTGGTAGTAAGCATGAACATTGTTACTGCCTTGTTTTAATTGCTCCAATTTGCAACGCAATTCACGACGATAGTAAGGAGGAAAAAATTGTTGTCTCATTACAGCTTTCAAAACTTTCCAAGTTGTGGGTTGGTTATCAATGTTTTTCTTACAATGTACACTCCACCAAACAGAAGCAAAACCAGTAAATGCTCTAATGGTAGCTCGTACTCTCTCAAGTTCAGAAAAATCATGGTGACTAAAAACTTGTTCTACTTCAAGCTCCCAAGCTAGATAAATAGCAGGATTAAATCTACCCTCAAATGATGGTAAAGAGATAACCTGGCCATATGCTTGTGTGTGTTGTCCCAACTCTCGTGATGGTGAAGATGTGTCCGTCGTCCAAGAACTTCTATCTCTGGAACCTGTCATGATTAGTAGACACAAGAACCAAAATTCGAGAATAATGTTCCTATGAACTACTAGGATGTGGTTGTAAAGTGCTCACAGTAAAGCAAATATCAATATCTTACAAGTTCTTACCATGCAGCAGGTGGTGAGAGGCAACTAACGGTGTCAAATAACTTCGAAGATTGTGTAAAGCGATTGCCAGGGGAACATGCGTATACACGATGTAGAAATATGTGGAGCTGGGTTGGCTATATATGGTAGCAAAAGATTAGCAATAATCAATCCAGAGATGCAATGTTGAATAAACGCTCAACGACGGTACTGTGCTGGTCCTAGGCTAGACCGAACTAGAGACGTGAGCCTAGAACACTAATGAGGTCACGTCGTAGCACAACTAGCATCAATGAAGGATACTAAGTAGCTCTGGACAGCAAGATATAAGTGAAAATCACAACGGCAGTAAAGATAATGATGTGAAACAACAGCCAAGCTGTTTTACTGAACAGTGCACAAAACAGATTCCAATCCGAATTCAACTACGAGATTGAGTCTAAAAAGATCTGAATTTTGTTTTTTTTTTCTCTTTTTTTTCCTCACACTTTTTTTTCTATCTCTCCTTTTTTTTCTATGACTTTTTTTTTCTCGTTTTTTTTCTCTCGTTTTTTTTCTCTCTTTTTTTCTCCCTCTTTCCAAAACAAACTAGATAAGATGCAGATTGGATCAAGTGAAGATGTGAACGATCTCAACTATTATTATGACAATGAATGGTGGGTAGCACGTGGTGGAAATTGATGGATGGGTGGTGGACAGCGGAAGAGATAATGATGCAGCGGTGGCGTGACTAATGTGAACAGAACTCGAAACTCTAAATGAACTAGACACTAAGACCAGCAACTCGACACGACGATGCAACCGATAATTCAACTATGCAAGCAATGAAAAGAAAATTGCAAAGGCTCAGACTGGCTTGGACCAAGGATGAATAGATCTAACTCTTTTTTGTGGCTTTTTCTTGGACAATAGGTAAGAAAATAAATCTAATCTAGGAAAACTGGAAATTCTCACCGAGCAACCTGAAAACTGGTACCACTTGATAGAGGCGAGGGTCCCGATCTTTCGATGAGATGATAACTATCGATTTGGTGGAGACGACTTTGACGATCCGAATACAAACGTGCACGACGTTGCGCCTTAGCAATCGCTAAACCAATCTCCTGAGGTTACTGACGATGCCGGAAGCACGGTCAGCCTGACCACGAAGGTCTATTCCTGCAAGCAATCGAAGAACGAGCAAGAATATGATAAAGCAAT
Organism: Triticum urartu; assembly: GCF_056163025.1. Classification (NCBI taxonomy): domain Eukaryota; kingdom Viridiplantae; phylum Streptophyta; class Magnoliopsida; order Poales; family Poaceae; genus Triticum; species Triticum urartu. Next base: position 373,905,640 of record NC_141879.1, read on the forward strand.
CTGAATATTGCAAATATATATGAGGTATTGATAATGGTGGGGATCCGTAAGCGGTCTTGGTCTGGTCGTTGGACACAAACGAAGTACACGAAGTTGCAATGGCTAACTTTTAACTAAACAAATCCCAAGGAAAAAGCTACTAGATGGATCTACTTATATAGGAGCAAGGGGTGGCGACCAACGAGGTGGGAGGACTCCCAAGGTATCCTAAAACTAACCCTAGGTCGTACAAGGCTCATGGGCCCAAGTGGAGGTGATGCAACACCTTTGGGCTTGTAGTTTGACTCGGATTCTGCTGCAACGTCAGATTGTTTCGTCCGTAACTCAACGCTCCGGATGAATTTGAAGGTGAATCCAATTGGGTTGGAAAGAGAACGAAATCTAGTTTCCAACAAAAAAAGAATCACCCAATTCGGAGTCCGTATGAAAAATTTGTTGGCGTTTTGAGTCAGGTATGTCTGTGCAGTCCGAATCTGAATCCAGAACGTGAGAGACTTGGACTCTATCTTCTCTTGGCCCAAAAGTGACGTGAGAGGACTTTTTGAACACAACCTAAACTTCTCCTTTTCCCTTGTCTTCATATGTGGATTGTACAAATGTCCCATACACCTGCAATTAGACAAAACACAAAAGTGTGTGAAGTATTTTTGTTCTGGATAACATAAATAGATTATTGAATAGTTTGCATTGGAAATCACCTGACAAATATGCATGTATGCAATATTTTTGGTCGTATCCAAGGTAGTCATGTCCTCATCATCCTCCCCTTTTTGAAAATAAAGCCGTCCTCGGCATTGCTTAATCTGAAATGTGGCTAACAAAAGAGACAAGGTGTACATGTTGTATATGTATATGTCATCCATTTTAACTTCCCTTGATTTTTGCACACATGTCACATGTATACATGAGTAACTTTCATCGTTCATAAAATCTAAAGCCAAAAAATTATCACAGGAAGTAGAAGACATGAAAATATTGGAACTCAGTTTGCACATATAAGTGAAGCTCTTATTCTCTTCAAAAGATTGGCAATGTTCATCATTAAACCATCCTAACTTCGATGAATAAACCTTACTTGCATCAAATTTACATGCTACAACATGCTTAAATAAGCAAACATGCAATAAGTCATTGGACACAGAATCATCATCAAGATTAGAGGTCATATCAAAATGATTAAACATTGGTTCTTTTGCATCAACAGTTAATTCAATGGGTGCACTCAAAATTGTTGATATTTCAGTTGTTTGATCACATGACGCATTCATGACAGTAACAAGAGTCTCTAAAATAGGTGGTGTGCTCAAATCAACAGGTAACTCAACACATGATGCATTCAAGTTAACTAGGCATGCTTCATTCTCATGTGAAGTTATATCATCAATACCTTTACTGTTACCTCGCAGAGATGTAGCTGATGTAGGTACGGACGTTGACAATGTACCATACTCTTGAGATGATATTGCGCTCACAATCCGAGGTGGGGCTGCTCTAGTAGGTGCAATAGTGGAGTAACCAACCGGCGATGGTGAGCATGAACTGGAATAGTAGTTGTTGTAGTCACCCAATGCATCCTCCTGTATCTGTCTCTCAAAGGTACAAGCACGGACATACATACCAGTAATGCAACGAGGAATATACCGAAATCTTGCCTGAAATCATGGTTCAAACCACCAAAAAATCTATTCATTGTATCATCCTCAGATTCTTCTATGTCACAATGATGCATATAAGATTTGAACTCTTGGTAGTAAGCATGAACATTGTTACTGCCTTGTTTTAATTGCTCCAATTTGCAACGCAATTCACGACGATAGTAAGGAGGAAAAAATTGTTGTCTCATTACAGCTTTCAAAACTTTCCAAGTTGTGGGTTGGTTATCAATGTTTTTCTTACAATGTACACTCCACCAAACAGAAGCAAAACCAGTAAATGCTCTAATGGTAGCTCGTACTCTCTCAAGTTCAGAAAAATCATGGTGACTAAAAACTTGTTCTACTTCAAGCTCCCAAGCTAGATAAATAGCAGGATTAAATCTACCCTCAAATGATGGTAAAGAGATAACCTGGCCATATGCTTGTGTGTGTTGTCCCAACTCTCGTGATGGTGAAGATGTGTCCGTCGTCCAAGAACTTCTATCTCTGGAACCTGTCATGATTAGTAGACACAAGAACCAAAATTCGAGAATAATGTTCCTATGAACTACTAGGATGTGGTTGTAAAGTGCTCACAGTAAAGCAAATATCAATATCTTACAAGTTCTTACCATGCAGCAGGTGGTGAGAGGCAACTAACGGTGTCAAATAACTTCGAAGATTGTGTAAAGCGATTGCCAGGGGAACATGCGTATACACGATGTAGAAATATGTGGAGCTGGGTTGGCTATATATGGTAGCAAAAGATTAGCAATAATCAATCCAGAGATGCAATGTTGAATAAACGCTCAACGACGGTACTGTGCTGGTCCTAGGCTAGACCGAACTAGAGACGTGAGCCTAGAACACTAATGAGGTCACGTCGTAGCACAACTAGCATCAATGAAGGATACTAAGTAGCTCTGGACAGCAAGATATAAGTGAAAATCACAACGGCAGTAAAGATAATGATGTGAAACAACAGCCAAGCTGTTTTACTGAACAGTGCACAAAACAGATTCCAATCCGAATTCAACTACGAGATTGAGTCTAAAAAGATCTGAATTTTGTTTTTTTTTTCTCTTTTTTTTCCTCACACTTTTTTTTCTATCTCTCCTTTTTTTTCTATGACTTTTTTTTTCTCGTTTTTTTTCTCTCGTTTTTTTTCTCTCTTTTTTTCTCCCTCTTTCCAAAACAAACTAGATAAGATGCAGATTGGATCAAGTGAAGATGTGAACGATCTCAACTATTATTATGACAATGAATGGTGGGTAGCACGTGGTGGAAATTGATGGATGGGTGGTGGACAGCGGAAGAGATAATGATGCAGCGGTGGCGTGACTAATGTGAACAGAACTCGAAACTCTAAATGAACTAGACACTAAGACCAGCAACTCGACACGACGATGCAACCGATAATTCAACTATGCAAGCAATGAAAAGAAAATTGCAAAGGCTCAGACTGGCTTGGACCAAGGATGAATAGATCTAACTCTTTTTTGTGGCTTTTTCTTGGACAATAGGTAAGAAAATAAATCTAATCTAGGAAAACTGGAAATTCTCACCGAGCAACCTGAAAACTGGTACCACTTGATAGAGGCGAGGGTCCCGATCTTTCGATGAGATGATAACTATCGATTTGGTGGAGACGACTTTGACGATCCGACTACAAACGTGCACGACGTTGCGCCTTAGCAATCGCTAAACCAATCTCCTGAGGTTACTGACGATGCCGGAAGCACGGTCAGCCTGACCACGAAGGTCTATTCCTGCAAGCAATCGAAGAACGAGCAAGAATATGATAAAGCAATCTGAATATTGCAAATATATATGAGGTATTGATAATGGTGGGGATCCGTAAGCGGTCTTGGTCTGGTCGTTGGACACAAACGAAGTACACGAAGTTGCAATGGCTAACTTTTAACTAAACAAATCCCAAGGAAAAAGCTACTAGATGGATCTACTTATATAGGAGCAAGGGGTGGCGACCAAGGAGGTGGGAGGACGTCCCAAGGTAGCCTAAAACTAACCCTAGGTCGTACAAGGCTCATGGGCCCAAGTGGAGGTGATGTAACACCTTTGGGCTTGTAGTTTGACTCGGATTCTGCTGCAACGTCAGATTGTTTCGTCCGTAACTCAACGCTCCGGATGAATTTGAAGGTGAATCCAATTGGGTTGGAAAGAGAACGAAATCTAGTTTCCAACAAAAAAAGAATCACCCAATTCGGAGTCCGTATGAAAAAGTTGTTGGCGTTTTGAGTCAGGTATGTCTGTGCAGTCCGAATCTGAATCCAGAACGTGAGAGACTTGGACTCTATCTTCTCTTGGCCCAAAAGTGACGTGAGAGGACTTTTTGAACACAACCTAAACTTCTCCTTTTCCCTTGTCTTCATATGTGGATTGTACAAATGTCCCATACACCTGCAATTAGACAAAACACAAAAGTGTGTGAAGTATTTTTGTTCTGGATAACATAAATAGATTATTGAATAGTTTGCATTGGAAATCACCTGACAAATATGCATGTATGCAATATTTTTGGTCGTATCCAAGTTAGTCATGTCCTCATCAATCAGCAATAACATTTTCTTTACCCTTCTTGTGTTTAATCACATAAGGGAAAGTCTCAATGAATTCAACCCATTTAGCATGTCGACGGTTCAGTTTTGCTTGACTTTTAATGTGTTTCAAAGATTCATGATCAGAATGTATAACAAATTCCTTGGGCCATAAATAATGTTGCCATGTTTCTAAGGTCCGAACAAGAGCATATAATTCTTTATCATAAGTAGAATAGTTCAGACTAGGCCCACTCAATTTTTCAGAAAAGTATGCAACAGGTTTTCCATCTTGTAATAACACACCTCCTAATCCAATTCCACTAGCATCACATTCAAGCTCAAAAGTCTTATTGAAATTAGGAAGTTGGAGTAAAGGAGCATGTGTCAACTTATCTTTCAATACCGTGAAGGCTTCTTCCTGTGCGGTACCCCAAACAAAAGGTACATCCTTCTTTGTAAGCTCGTTGAGAGGTGCAGCAATGGTGCTGAAATCTCTCACAAAACGCCTATAGAAACCAGCGAGGCCAAGGAAACTCCTCACTTGTGTGACCGTTTTGGGCTGCGGCCAACTCTCAATAGCTTCAATCTTGGCTTTATCAACTTCAATTCCCTGTGGAGTAACAACATAGCCAAGAAAAGATACTCGGTCGGTGCAAAAGGTGCACTTTTCAAGGTTACCAAACAAACGTGCATCACGTAGAGCAATAAAAACAGCACGTAAATGTTCCAAATGTTCCTCCAAAGATTTGCTATAAATCAATATGTCATCAAAGTAAACTACCACAAATCGTCCAATGAAAGCACGTAAAACTTCGTTCATTAACCTCATGAAAGTACTAGGTGCATTAGTTAACCCAAAAGGCATGACTAACCACTCATATAATCCAAACTTAGTTTTAAATGCTGTTTTCCATTCATCTCCCAATTTCATACGAATTTGATGGTAACCACTACGCAAATCAACTTTGGAGAATATTGTAGAGCCACTCAATTCATCAAGCATATCATCTAGCCTAGGAATAGGATGACGATAACGAATAGTAATATTATTAATGCCTCCACAATCAACGCACATACGCGACGTACCATCCTTTTTCGGCACTAAAATGATAGGAACAGCACAAGGACTAAGGGATTCGCGTATATAACCTTTGTCGAGCAGTTCTTGTACTTGACGCATAATCTCCTTCGTCTCCTCTGGATTGGTACGGTATGGTGCACGGTTGGGTAATGATGCACCGGGAATTAAGTCAATTTGATGCTCAATCCCGCGAATAGGTGGTAATCCCGGTGGCACGTCTTGTGGAAAGGCGTCGGCGAACTCCTGCAAAATGTTAGTGACAGCAGGAGGCAAAGAGGAAGGCACGTCCTCGAATGAAAATAATGCCTCTTTGCACACAAAAGCATAGCAAACAGATTTGCTAAAATCTAGATCATCAATATCAGATTTGGTGGCAAGTAAACATGCACTTTTGAATTTAATTTCAGAAGCAACACTAGATTGTTTATTATTATTAGGTTGCATTTGTTGCTCAAATTCTTTTGCCACAATCTGATTTTCACTCTTAGTTTTCTCCTGTTTTGCTTTATTAGCTCTATTAATATCATCTTTCAAAATGGAATCAGGAGTCATAGGAAGCAAAGTAATATTTTTATCGTTATGAACAAGAGTATACTGATTGTTTCTACCATGGTGTACAGAATTTTTATCAAATTGCCATGGTCTACCAAGTAATAAGGAACATGCTTGCATAGGTACCACATCACAATCAACATAATCAGCATATGTAGAGATACTAAAATGCACACGAACAGTACGTGTTACCTTAACCTTGCCGCTGTTGTTGAACCATTGGATGTAGTAAGGATGTGGATGTGGTCTTGTGGTGAGAGATAGCTTCTCCACCATCTCCATGCTAGCCAAGTTATTGCAGCTCCCTCCATCTATGATCACGCGAACAGAACGTTCCTTCTCAACTCCCTTTGTATGGAACAAATTATGCCTCTGATTTTGCTCAGCTTGTGTAACCTGCACACTCAAAACACGTTGAGCAACTAAACATTCATACCTGTCAGCATCTTCAGGAGCCATGTATTGCGTCTCATGATCAGAATCGTCTCCACCGTGTTCGTCACGTGTAATAAGAGCCAAAGTCTCCTCATCATAGTCACTAGCGGACTCATACCCACCATCCTCAGTAACAATCATCACACGCTTAGATGGGCATTCTCTCGCATAATGACCTCCACCCTTGCAACGTCGACAAATAATATCATGTGTTTGCCCTGTTGATGCCATGGATGAAGAAGAGCTCTTTGCAGGCCCAGAAGGTGTGCTCTTGGCAGATAATGGTGATTGTGCCTGCTTTATTGTATCACGGTTGGAGGTGGCAGCCGACGGAGGCGCCGGTGAAGCAGAATGTGTGGAAGTAGATGATGCACGTGGTGTCCAGGAAGAAGGTCGACCTGCAGAAAACTTAGTCCGCGCCAATGCCTGTCGATCCTGCACTTCACGTTCAGCTCTACAAGCAAGATGGAATAAACGAGTGATATTAGTATACTCCTTATACTCTAGAATCGTCTGAATCTCTCTATTTAATCCACCCATAAAACGTGCAAGCATAGCTTCATTCTCCTCAACAATACCACATCTAATCATGCCAGTTTGTCATTCCTGGTAATATTCTTCTACAGAATTTTTTCCCTGTCTTAAGCGCTGCAATTTTTGAAGTAATTCACGTTGATAATATGGTGGAACCCAACGAGTACGCATAGCAGTTTTCAAAGCAGCCCAAGTAGTAGGAATGGGATATAATCTACAATGCTCAGACCACCAAACACATGCAAAACTAGTGAATGCACAAACAGCAGCAGGAACACGTCTCTCCTCGGGATATTGTAAACATGTAAATCGTTGTTCAGTTTCTAACTCCCAAGTAAGATATATATCAGGAACATATCTACCCTCAAATGGTGGAATATTCAATTTTAGTTTAGGGAGATGGTCATGATCTCGTACGTGAGGGTGAGCCCTACCATTGCCATTATTTGCATGTGGACGACCTGATGGTTGCTGTGCTGGTGGTGGCACGTAGTTCTGATTTTGATCAACCTCATCCTCGTAATCGCCAGCAAAATCATCCTCCTCCGCATCAGCAGCAGGAGCCACAGAAGTAGCAACAGCAGCACCAACAGTTTGGCCAGGTGCAAGAGGGAGACGGCTCGCTCGGCGGAGGGCTGTTTCACGATGTGTAGGTAGTCGTCGTTGTTGTTGTTGTAGAGGTGCGTTAGGTGCAGCCGGTGGTGGTGGTGGAAGACGCGCGAGCAATTCATTAAACCTGTTATCGAGCTTTGTTTCGAACGTCTTCTCCATGTCATCTATCTTCTCCATGGCCTCTTCAAATCTGTTTAGCACATCCTGCACCTGTCCATTCATCATTTGCTGAAATTTATCATGCAACTCCTGATTCGTCATGTTCTCCCAGTCAGTCTCGTCGGCTTGTGATCCTGCCATGGTTAGCAACAATAGAAAACACACAAGAATATGATCCTACAGAATACTAACAAGAGGTGGTGGTGGCGGGTGTCACAAATCCGTCAAGCAAATCTCAAATTCTTACCAGTTCTTACCCAGCAGCAGGCGATGATCGGCAACCGTTGTAGTCAAAAACTCTCAAAAGCTTGGATAGAGCGATTGCCAGGGAGAGTCAAACGCACGACGTAGAGGTATGTGGAGCTGGGAAGGCTTATAGTATGGTAGCAAAAAGGGTCAGCAATAATCAATTCAGAGATGCAAAGTTGAATAAACGCTCAACAACGGTACTGTGCTGGTCCTAGGCTAGACCGTGCTAGAGACGCGAGCCTGGAACACTAACAAAATCACGGCGCTGCACGTAAATAAGGGAAAAGCACACTCTGGAACTTTTTTTTTCGCTTTTTTTTGCGCTCCTCTTTTTTTCTTTGTGAAAAATTACTATAATGGCGAGTGTCTCAAAACTCTTCCCTCGTCAAATTGATAGGATGGGCACGAAAAAAAAATTTCACTTTTTTTTCGGAAATCAGGGCAGCGACGACGAAAAAGTGCGACAAAAAATCACTATGATGGCACGTGGCTCAAAAGACTCAGAAAAGCCTAAAAATAGGATAGGGAAAAAATATTTTTGCCCGTGAAAATTTTGGCCTAAAAACTGCCCGGGGGTCTCCAGACTCTTTTTTTTTCCGAGACCTACGCAGGCAAGGAAACACGAATCGGAATTGAGATTGATCTCAAGAACAAACCTAATATGAGAAGAACTCGGATTGGTGGTGGATATATGGTTACAGATTGGTGGTGGTATATGGATACAGATTGGTGGTGGTATATGGATACAGATTGGTGGTGGTATATGGATACGGATTCAGAACGGTGGCGGATAATGGTGGTAGATGGGCGATGATGATGGTGCGGCGGCGGCGTGACAACTTATGACCAGAACTCGAAACTCTAAAAGACTAGACTCTAAGACCAGCAACTTGACACGACGATGCAACCGCAAATTCAACAAAGCAAAAACCCTAAAAAGACTATGCAAAGGCTCAGATTGGTTCGGATATGATGAACTAACCCTAATTTTTTTTGTGGCTTTTTCGTGGACTGTAGGTATGAAGAACAGACTCGATCTAATCTACGAAAACTGTAAAAATCTCACCGAGCAACCTGGAAATCTGATACCACTTGATAGAGGCAAAGGTGTCCCGATGTTTCGATGAGATGGTGGCTATCGTTTTCTGTGGGAGTCGACCTTGACGATCCGACTACGAACGTGCGAGACGTCGCGCCTTAGCAATCGCTAAACCAACTTCCGAGGGGTTATTGACCACGCCAGAGCACGATCAACCTGCCCACGAGGGCCTGTTTCCTGCGAGCAAATGAAGAACAAGCAAGAAGCTGAGATTGCAATCTGGGTATTGCAAATATAAGATGAAAGCTTTATTGATCAAGGTGGGGTTCTGTGACGTCTTGGTCTGGTCGTTGGACACAAACGAAGTACGCGAATTTGCAGCTATGGCGAACTTTTAATCTAAACAAAACCCAACGTCTAAACGATGCCCTAAGGGCTGTATATATGGAGGAAGAGAGGGGAATTTCGTGGCCCTTGAGGGTGGGGTCCGAAACCAACCCTAACTCTTGTTTCCCCACACATACGGACTCTAAAAATAGCCTATACTTAAGTATTTCGAAATTACATGGGCCTGGCCCATTAATAAGGTGACGCAGCACCTAGAATAGCCTATGGACGAATATTATGAAGTGGCATCTTGTATATTTCGTCCATGGCTTCATGCACTCCTTATGGCGGCTTCAAAGTCCTGAAATCATCACTTGTAACTCCGTTCTTGATCCTGATAGGGGCGAGGGTCCTGATCTTTCGATGAGATGATAACTATCGATTTGGTGGAGACGACTTTGACGATCCGACTACAAATGTGCACGACGTTGCGCCTTAGCAATCGGTAAACCAATCTCCTGAGGTTACTGACGATGCCGGAAGCACGGTCAGCCTGACCACGAAGGTCTATTCCTGCAAGCAATCGAAGAACGAGCAAGAATATGATAAAGCAATCTGAATATTGCAAATATATATGAGGTATTGATAATGGTGGGGATCCGTAAGTGGTCTTGGTCTGGTCGTTGGACACAAACGAAGTACACGAAGTTGCAATGGCTAACTTTTAACTAAACAAATCCCAAGTCTAAACGACGCCCTAAGGGCTGTATATATGGAGGAAGAGAGGGGAATTTCGTGGCCCTTGAGGGTGGGGTCCGAAACCAACCCTAACTCTTGTTTCCCCACACATACGGACTCTAAAAATAGCCTATACTTAAGTATTGCGAAATTACATGGGCCTGGCCCATTAATAAGGTGACGTAGCACCTAGAATAGCCTATGGACGAATATTATGAAGTGGCATCTTGTATATTTCGTCCAAGGCTTCATGCACTCCTTATGGCGGCTTCAAAGTCCTGAAATCATCACTTGTAACTCCGTTCTTGATCCCCTTGCGCATGCCATCAACTCCATTCGTGTTCTTGCTCCAATGTTCATCCTTCTCCAAGCTAGGACCTTCATTTGTAAGCAAAACAAATGTATCCAATTTAGGCAGCATCATAATCTCATGAACATTAGAATCATTACCAAGAAACGAAAGTACCTGGTAATTTAATTGGCGTGCGCGAGCTCTAGTAATTGGTCCAGTATATGTAACAGTAGGGGCTGTGGGTGTAACAATGGTATTGATGTCCTCATCATCCTCCCCTTCTTGAAATGAAGTCGTCCTCGACGGAAGCTCATCTTCCTCACCCAAATAAGGCTTCAAATCTGCAATGTTAAAAGTGGGACTAACCCCAAAATCTGCAGGTAGCTCAAGTTTATATGCATTATCATTTATTTTCTCTAAAACCTTAAAAGGACCATCAGCACGTGGCATTAGCTTTGATTTGCGCAGATTAGGAAATCTATCTTTACGCAAATGTAACCAAACAAGATCTCCAGGTGCAAACACAACATGTTTTCTACCCTTATCTCCAGCAAGTTTATATTTAGCATTCATACGCTCAATGTTTTCCTTAGTTAACTCATGCATTTTTAAAATCAATTCAGAACGTTCTTTAGCATCAAAATTAACCTTCTCCGAAGATGGAAGAGGCAACAAATCAATAGGTGCACGAGGTAGGAAACCATACACAATTTCAAAAGGGCACATCTTAGTAGTAGAATGCAATGAACGATTATAAGCAAATTCAATATGAGGCAAGCATTCTTCCCACATTTTCTTGTTATTCTTCAAAACAGCCCTAAGCATAGTAGACAATGTTCTATTGACTACTTCAGTTTGTCCATCAGTTTGGGGGTGACAAGTAGTACTAAAAAGCAGCTTAGTCCCCAACTTAGCCCATAAACATCTCCAAAAGTGGCTAAGAAATTTAGTATCACGATCTGAAACAATAGTATTTGGCACACCATGTAAGCGAATAATTTCACGAAAGAACAAATCAGCAACATTAACAGCATCATCACTTTTATGACATGGTATAAAGTGTGCCATTTTCGAGAACCTATCCACGACAACAAATATGCTATCCCTCCCCTTCTTTGTTCGAGGTAAACCTAAAACAAAGTCCATAGATATATCCTCCCAAGGAACACTAGGTACAGGCAAAGGCATATATAAACCATGAGGATTGAGTCGTGACTTAGCTCTTTGACATGTAGTGCAGCGAGCAACAAAACGCTCAACATCCCGTCTCATCTTTGGCCAAAAGAAATGTGTAGCAAGTATATCCTGCGTCTTCTTAACGCCAAAGTGTCCCATTAATCCTCCTCCATGCGCCTCCTGCAATAACAAAAGACGAACGGAGCTAGCTGGAATGCATAGCTTATTAGCACGAAACACAAATCCATCGTTAAGAACGAACTTGTTCCAAGTTCTCCCTTCCTTACAATTCTGCAATACATCTTTAAATTCAGCATCATTAACATATTGATCCTTGATGGTCTCCAAACCAAATATTTTAAAGTCAAGTTGTGAAAGCATAGTATAACGACGAGACAAGGCATCAGCAATAACATTTTCTTTACCCTTCTTGTGTTTAATGACATAAGGGAAAGTCTCAATGAATTCAACCCATTTAGCATGTCTACGGTTCAGTTTTGCTTGACTTTTAATGTGTTTCAAAGATTCATGATCAGAATGTATAACAAATTCCTTGGGCCATAAATAATGTTGCCATGTTTCTAAGGTCCGAACAAGAGCATATAATTCTTTATCATAAGTAGAATAGTTCAGACTAGGCCCACTCAATTTTTCAGAAAAGTATGCAACAGGTTTTCCATCTTGTAATAACACACCTCCTAATCCAATTCCACTAGCATCACATTCAAGCTCAAAAGTCTTATTGAAATTAGGAAGTTGGAGTAAAGGAGCATGTGTTAACTTATCTTTCAATACCGTGAAGGCTTCTTCCTGTGCGGTACCCCAAACAAAAGGTACATCCTTCTTTGTAAGCTCGTTGAGAGGTGCAGCAATGGTGCCGAAATCTCTCACAAAACGCCTATAGAAACCAGCGAGGCCAAGGAAACTCCTCACTTGTGTGACCATTTTGGGCTGCGGCCAACTCTCAATAGCTTCAATCTTGGCTTTATCAACTTCAATTCCCTGTGGAGTAACAACATAGCCAAAAAAAGATACTCGGTCGGTGCAAAAGGTGCACTTTCCAAGGTTACCAAACAAACGTGCATCACGTAGAGCAATAAAAACAGCACGTAAATGTTCCAAATGGTCCTCCAAAGATTTGCTATAAATCAATATGTCATCAAAGTAAACTACCACAAATCGTCCAATGAAGGCACGTAAAACTTCGTTCATTAACCTCATGAAAGTACTAGGTGCATTAGTTAACCCAAAAGGCATGACTAACCACTCATATAATCCAAACTTAGTTTTAAATGCTGTTTTCCATTCATCTCCCAATTTCATACGAATTTGATGGTAACCACTACGCAAATCAACTTTGGAGAATATTGTAGAGCCACTCAATTCATCAAGCATATCATCTAGCCTAGGAATAGGATGACGATAACGAATAGTAATATTATTAATGCCTCTACAATCAACGCACATACGCGACGTACCATCCTTTTTCGGCACTAAAATGATAGGAACAGCACAAGGACTAAGGGATTCGCGTATATAACCTTTGTCGAGCAGTTCTTGTACTTGACGCATAATCTCCTTCGTCTCCTCTGGATTGGTACGGTATGGTGCACGGTTGGGTAATGATGCACCGGGAATTAAGTCAATTTGATGCTCAATCCCGCGAATAGGTGGTAATCCCGGTGGCACGTCTTGTGGAAAGACGTCGGCGAACTCCTGCAAAATGTTAGTGACAGCAGGAGGCAAAGAGGAAGGCGCGTCCTTGAATGAAAATAATGCCTCTTTGCACACAAAAGCATAGCAAACAGATTTGCTAAAATCTAGATCATCAACATCAGATTTGGTGGCAAGTAAACATGCACTTTTCAATTTAATTTCAGAAGCAACACTAGATTGTTTATTATTATTAGGCTGCATTTGTTGCTCAAATTCTTTTGCCACAATCTGATTTTCACTCTTAGTTTTCTCCTGTTTTGCTTTATTAGCTCTATTAATATCATCTTTCAAAATGGAATCAGGAGTCATAGGAAGCAAAGTAATATTTTTATCCTTATGAACAAGAGTATACTGATTGTTTCTACCATGGTGAATAGAATTTTTATCAAATTGCCATGGTCTACCAAGTAATAAGGAACATGCTTGCATAGGTACCACATCACAATCAACATAATCAGCATATGTAGAGATACTAAAATGCACACGAACAGTACGTGTTACCTTAACCTTGCCGCTGTTGTTGAACCATTGGATGTAGTAAGGATGTGGATGTGGTCTTGTGGTGAGAGATAGCTTCTCCACCATCTCCATGCTAGCCAAGTTGTTGCAACTCCCTCCATCTATGATCACGCGAACAGAACGTTCCTTCACAACTCCCTTTGTATGGAACAAATTATGCCTCTGATTTTGCTCAGCTTGTGTAACCTGCACACTCAAAACACGTTGAGCAACTAAACATTCATACCTGTCAGCATCTTCAGGAGCCATGTATTGCGTCTCATGATCAGAATCGTCTCCACCGTGTTCGTCACGTGTAATAAGAGCCAAAGTCTCCTCATCATAGTCACTAGCGGACTCATACCCACCATCCTCAGTAACAATCATCACACGCTTAGATGGGCATTCTCTCGCATAATGACCTCCACCCTTGCAACGTCGACAAATAATATCATGTGTCTGCCCTGTTGATGCCATGGATGAAGAAGAGCTCTTTGCAGGCCCAGAAGGTGCGCTCTTGGCAGATAGTGGTGATTGTGCCTGCTTTATTGTATCACGGTTGTAGGTGGCAGCCGACGGAGGCGCCGGTGAAGCAGAACGTGTGGAAGTAGATGATGCACGTGGTGTCCATGAAGAAGGTCGACCTGCAGAAAAGTTAGTCCGCGCCAATGCCTGTCGATCCTGCACTTCACGTTCAGCTTTACAAGCAAGATGGAATAAACGAGTGATATTAGTATACTCCTTATACTCTAGAATCGTCAGAATCTCTCTATTTAATCCACCCATAAAACGTGCAAGCATAGCTTCATTCTCCTCAACAATACCACATCTAATCATGCCAGTTTGTAATTCCTGATAATATTCTTCTACAGAATTTTTTCCCTGTCTTAAGCGCTGCAATTTTTGAAGTAATTCACGTTGATAATATGGTGGAACCCAACGAGTACGCATAGCAGTTTTCAAAGCAGCCCAAGTAGCAGGAATGGGATATAATCTACAATGCTCAGACCACCAAACACATGCAAAACTAGTGAATGCACAAACAGCAGCAGGAACACGTCTCTCCTCGGGATATTGTAAACATGTAAATCGTTGTTCAGTTTCTAACTCCCAAGTAAGATATATATCAGGAACATATCTACCCTCAAATGGTGGAATATTCAATTTTAGTTTAGGGAGATGGTCATGATCTCGTACCTGAGGGTGAGCCCTACCATTGCCATTATTTGCATGTGGACGACCTGATGGTTGCTGTGCTGGTGGTGGCACGTAGTTCTGATTTTGATCAACCTCATCCTCGTAATCGCCAGCAAAATCATCCTCCTCCGCATCAGCAGCAGGAGCCACAGAAGTAGCAACAGCAGCACCAACAGTTTGGCCAGGTGCAAGAGGGAGACGGCTCGCTCGGCGGAGGGCTGTTTCACGATGTGTAGGTAGTCGTCGTTGTTGTTGTTGTAGAGGTGCGTTAGGTGCAGCCGGTGGTGGTGGTGGAAGACGCACGAGCAATTCATTAAACCTGTCATCGAGCTTTGTTTCGAACGTCTTCTCCATGTCATCTATCTTCTCCATGGCCTCTTCAAATCTGTTTAGCACATCCTGCACCTGTCCATTCATCATTTGCTGAAATTTATCATGCAACTCCTGATTCGTCATGTTCTCCCAGTCAGTCTCGTCGGCTTGTGATCCTGCCATGGTTAGCAACAATAGAAAACACACAAGAATATGATCCTACAGAATACTAACAAGAGGTGGTGGTGGCGGGTGTCACAAATCCGTCAAGCAAATCTCAAATTCTTACCAGTTCTTACCCAGCAGCAGGCGGTGATCGGCAACCGTTGTAGTCAAAACTCTCAAAAGCTTGGATAGAGCGATTGCCAGGGAGAGTCAAACGCACGACGTAGAGGTATGTGGAGCTGGGAAGGCTTATAGTATGGTAGCAAAAAGGGTCAGGAATAATCAATTCAGAGATGCAAAGTTGAATAAACGCTCAACGACGGTACTGTGCTGGTCCTAGGCTAGACCGTGCTAGAGACGCGAGCCTAGAACACTAACAAAATCACGGCGCTGCACGTAAATAAGGGAAAAGCACACTCTGGAACTTTTTTTTTCGCTTTTTTTTTTGCGCTCCTCTTTTTTTTTTGCGCTCCTCTTTTTTTTTTGCGAAAAATTACTATAACGGCGAGTGTCTCAAAACTCTTCCCTCGTCAAACTGATAGTATGGGCACGAAATTTTTTTTTCCACTTTTTTTTTCGGAAATCAGGGCAGCGACGACGAAAAAGTGCGACAAAAAATCACTATGATGGCACGTGGCTCAAAAGACTCAGAAAAGCCTAAAAATAGGATAGGGAAAAAAAAATTTTGCCCGAGAAAATTTTGGCCTAAAAACTGCCCGGGGGTCTACTTATGATAAAGAATTATATGCTCTTGTTTGGACCTTAGAAACATGGCAACATTATTTATGGCCCAAGGAATTTGTTATACATTCTGATCATGAATCTTTGAAACACATTAAAAGTCAAGCAAAACTGAACCGTCGACATGCTAAATGGGTTGAATTCATTGAGACTTTCCCTTATGTGATTAAACACAAGAAGGGTAAAGAAAATGTTATTGCTGATGCCTTGTCTCGTCGTTATACTATGCTTTCACAACTTGACTTTAAAATATTTGGTTTGGAGACCATCAAGGATCAATATGTTAATGATGCTGAATTTAAAGATGTATTGCAGAATTGTAAGGAAGGGAGAACTTGGAACAAGTTCGTTCTTAACGATGGATTTGTGTTTCGTGCTAACAAGCTATGCATTCCAGCTAGCTCCGTTCGTCTTTTGTTGTTGCAGGAGGCGCATGGAGGAGGATTAATGGGACACTTTGGCGTCAAGAAGACGGAGGATATACTTGCTACACATTTCTTTTGGCCAAAGATGAGACGGGATGTTGAGCGTTTTGTTGCTCGCTGCACTACATGTCAAAGAGCTAAGTCACGACTCAATCCTCATGGTTTATATATGCCTTTGCCTGTACCTAGTGTTCCTTGGGAGGATATATCTATGGACTTTGTTTTAGGTTTACCTAGAACAAAGAAGGGGAGGGATAGCATATTTGTTGTCGTGGATAGGTTCTCGAAAATGGCACACTTTATACCATGTCATAAAAGCGATGATGCTGTTAATGTTGCTGATTTGTTCTTTCGTGAAATTATTCGCTTACATGGTGTGCCAAATACTATTGTTTCAGATCGTGATACTAAATTTCTTAGCCACTTTTGGAGATGTTTATGGGCTAAGTTGGGGACTAAGCTGCTTTTTAGTACTACTTGTCACCCCCAAACTGATGGACAAACTGAAGTAGTCAATAGAACATTGTCTACTATGCTTAGGGCTGTTTTGAAGAATAACAAGAAAATGTGGGAAGAATGCTTGCCTCATATTGAATTTGCTTATAATCGTTCATTGCATTCTACTACTAAGATGTGCCCTTTTGAAATTGTGTATGGTTTTCTACCTCGTGCACCTATTGATTTGTTGCCTCTTCCATCTTCGGAGAAGGTTAATTTTGATGCTAAAGAACGTTCTGAATTGATTTTAAAAATGCATGAGTTAACTAAGGAAAACATTGAGCGTATGAATGCTAAATATAAACTTGCTGGAGATAAGGGTAGAAAACATGTTGTGTTTGCACCTGGAGATCTTGTTTGGTTACATTTGCGTAAAGATAGATTTCCTAATCTGCGCAAATCAAAGCTAATGCCACGTGCTGATGGTCCTTTTAAGGTTTTAGAGAAAATAAATGATAATGCATATAAACTTGAGCTACCTGCAGATTTTGGGGTTAGTCCCACTTTTAATATTGCAGATTTGAAGCCTTATTTGGGTGAGGAAGATGAGCTTCCGTCGAGGACGACTTCATTTCAAGAAGGGGAGGATGATGAGGACATCAATACCATTGTTACACCCACAGCCCCTACTGTTACATATACTGGACCAATTACTAGAGCTCGCGCACGCCAATTAAATTACCAGGTACTTTCGTTTCTTGGTAATGATTCTAATGTTCATGAGATTATGATGCTGCCTAAATTGGATACATTTGTTTTGCTTTCAAATGAAGGGCCTAGCTTGGAGAAGGATGAACATTGGAGCAAGAACACGCATGAAGTTGATGGCATGCGCAAGGGGATCAAGAACGGAGTTACAAGTGATGATTTCAGGACTTTGAAGCCGCCATAAGGAGTGCATGAAGCCATGGACGAAATATACAAGATGCCACTTCATAATATTCGTCCATAGGCTATTCTAGGTGCTGCGTCACCTTATTAATGGGCCAGGCCCATGTAATTTCGAAATACTTAAGTATAGGCTATTTTTAGAGTCCGTATGTGTGTGGAAACAAGAGTTAGGGTTGGTTTCGGACCCCACCCTCAAGGGCCACGAAATTCCCCTCTCTTCCTCCATATATACAGCCCTTAGGGCGTCGTTTAGACTTTGGGGTTTTGTTTAGATTAAAAGTTCGCCATAGCTGCAACTTCGCGTACTTCGTTTGTGTCCAACGACCAGACCAAGACGTCACAGAACCCCACCTTGATCAATAAAGCTTTCATCTTATATTCGCAATATCCAGATTGCAATCTCAGTTTCTTGCTTGTTCTTCGTTTGCTCGCAGGAAACAGGCCCTCGTGGTCAGGTTGATCGTGCTCCGGCGTGGTCAATAACCCCTCGGAAGTTGGTTTAGCGATTGCTAAGGCGCGACGTCTCGCACGTTCGTAGTCGGATCGTCAAGGTCGACTCCCACAGAAAACGATAGCCACCATCTCATCGAAACATCGGGACACCTTTGCCTCTATCACATCGACTAACAAATCTGCACCTTCAAGGCAGGAAGAACCTCGCATTATCTTCCCAAGCAGCATGTCCGGCTCGAAGCCAAAGGTCACGTCCACCGCTTCAGAACTAAAGAAGACAAGGGCTGCCGAGGCTGAAGCCAGAAAGAGGAAAAATCCTGATGCTTCTGATGTCGCTCCCTCCAAGAAGAAGCGCAAAACCAAGAAAGATCGGGCTGCTCCCACAGAGCCCCTTGTTGTCGAGCCCATCTCGGTTGCTCGTCCTAACTCTTCGCATCAAGAACGATGGATGATAGTTCATGAGCCTGCTTCCATAGAGGCTCCTGAAGCTGAAGACTTTCCAGCAGTTGACCCCA
This sequence comes from Triticum urartu, assembly GCF_056163025.1. Taxonomy (NCBI): domain Eukaryota; kingdom Viridiplantae; phylum Streptophyta; class Magnoliopsida; order Poales; family Poaceae; genus Triticum; species Triticum urartu. Next base: position 373,924,440 of record NC_141879.1, read on the forward strand.
CCGCTGCTGAAGACATTGGTCACCATGACAATGTTGAAGATGATGTAGTTCTTCCTCATATCGAGCACAATTTGGTATCATCGCCTGTTCTCACGAACAGCGAACTCATCAACATTGGTCGTCCTCTGATGCCAATTGCTCAGGATGCATCATGGGCTGATCACCCACAACAACAAGTCACCCCACCAGTGCAAGAAGAAGAGGATGACTTTGAGGCCCAGCCAACTCCATCTTCACAGGCGTCGCCAGCGTTACACAGGCTTCGCAAAGGACCAAGGCCCCAAGTCCCTCTTTCGAGCATTCCAGAAGGAGAAGTGCACCACCAATCTGTTGCACGTCAGGTGTTCCCAGAAGCCACTCCTACTGTGAATGTCTCTGAGTCTGAAGCTAAAGTTGCTGAAGACAATCCGGCTGCATCAGCCAAAGAAAAACAAGCAGAAGAACGTGTCCCTACTTCCCCCATCCCTGAAGAAGTTGTTCCTAAAGTGAACGTGTCAGTGCCCGACCCTCCAGCTCCTCAAGTGGAGGTTGAGAATCCTGAGGCTGCCACCACTAACACCACTGAAGCCAATGACGTGGTCATGGCTGAAGACAATGTGGAGCCTGCACCTAACACTGTGCCAGAAGCCAGTGAAGCCAATGATGCACCTGCAACAGATATGCAGCCTGACGCCTCTATTGATGCCACTGCTCCTGTTCCGCCACCAAGGCCACATACTATTGAGCAAGCATACAACTATGGTCAGCTTATCACTGTCAAATGGCCTCTTCTTGTTCCTCCACCTGCTGCTAGTCTCCAATTTGACTATCACGTCGAGCGCAGGCCTCAGGTTCAGAAGCCAATGCCAAGGCTGCTGCCTAGGTTTCCAGGCACTACATCTGCACCCGGATCATTCAATATCAATGGCTTCAAAGCACACAACACCTTCTTCAATAGCGCCAAGAACCCATACTCTAAGGCAAGAATATCTTTTGATCGGTTATGGAGCTATCAGCAGCGCAGTTATTACTCATGCATCTTATGCAATCAAGGTCGCATTTTTCCCCATATGCGTCTTGACACTGAAGCCATAACTAGTCTGCCCTGTTTGGAAGAAGCGCTGGATTGCTTCAGAGAGTCTAGCTTGTTGTAGTTCGTCAGTGACAAGGAGCACTTGAACGAAGAATTGCTGCTCCAATTCTATGCCACTCTTCATATTCGTGGCTACAACAGGGATCCGAAGACTTGGGTCCTTGAGTGGATGATAGGCAGTGTTCATCATGAAGCCAAAGCCTTTGATATCATTGAGCTAACTGGCCTGCCCACTCCAGTGATCTTTATGAACCTGGTTGTCAGCTTCATAGTGCGGCTATGGAAAGCATTTTTCACAAGCCTGAACCTAACATGAGTCAGATGCTTAGCATGATGAAGCCCTTGCCTCCAGATGCTGAATATCCTAAGGAGTTCTTTGTTGAAGACCTTGAGTATCTGCCACGCACTATCTATCACATTATAAGGCGAACTCTCTGGCCCATCAAAGGACATTCTCCACATGCAAAGCTTGAAGGTGCAATGAAGACTTTGGTCTTCCATATTCTTCACGGCAAAAGCTTCAATGCACACGACTTCTTCATCCGCCAACTTGCTGCATCAGGATCTGATCTCTTTGGATTGAAGTTTTACGCTCCATGGATTATGCGTCTGATCAAACTACACTCAGCTGTCACCTATCAGCCCTCTGCTCGCAATCATCGGATTTTTCTGCCTGACGTCGATATGTCAGTTGAAGCCATCTATCCAGAGCCTGCCAAGGAGCCCCTTAGTCGTCAGAATGCTGATAAGCAAAGTTTCTCACAACACATTGAAGGAGACCCAGCAGTCACTCGTGTTTATCCTCTGACTGGTACTACACGTGCACCTCATTGTGCCCACACTGAAAGCACCATTGCACAACGGCCCAAGAAGCGATCTCGTGTTCTCAATGACCGAGAGCTTCTGGTTGCCCTTCATCAGAAACAGGATAAGCATCATGACTGGCTGAAGTGCCAAATGCAAAGCCTCTTGGTGGACGTAAACAGGATTCGCAACCTTGCCACCAAGAATGCCTTTGTCACCCATGAAACTTGTCGGCATACATGGAAAGGGATGATGCTTATGTGTTTTGAAGATGATCTTCAAGATGATGGTTTCTCTGAATGCTTCAAGTTTGACTCCACACCTTCGAGAAGGACCTTGCTACGGCGTACTCCGTCTCTTGAAGACTCTGAGTTCTCCTCCTCTGCTGCAACAGTGAATGCACGTGTCATCGATGATGAAGACGATGCTACTTCACCACCTTCAGCGCGAATCAACACTGCACCAAGTTCGTCTGCACCGCCAACCAACACCGACGACCCTGCTGCTTCACCACCTCCTCATGGGAATGCTAGGTGCTCTATGTCTTCAAACCTTTTTGGTCCTTACTGACAAAAGCGGGAGAAGCATATGAGTTTGATAGTCTTCAAGTGGGTCCATATGGGTGGTGGTTTTATAGTTTTCCTACTGTTTACAACTCTCGCGTTTTGATACATTTGGTTCTTTGAGTTGTAACACTCAAACTCGATGGTCGTCTGCTACTTATTTGCTATTCTGTGATGCGATGACAAATTCCGCATGTGCGATGATAACTTCCGCACTTAGGTCATTCTGCAGACGTCCATTTTTCATTATGCATGTCATTATCTTCACATACTTTTCATGCATGATGAATTGTCATCATAAGTTGAAGAGGATCTCCACAAGTACAGCCTGCCATGTGCATTTGCATTCCAAAAGCAAATTACTTATATGCACATCTTCAGGGGGAGCCTTTGCCACTTATGAAGACAATATCTAAAAACCTTTACATTTCACATTGATAGAGGCAAAGGTGTCCCGATGTTTCGATGAGATGGTGGCCATCGTTTTCTGTGGGAGTCGACCTTGACGATCCGACTACGAACGTGCGAGACGTTGCGCCTTAGCAATCGCTAAACCAACTTCCGAGGGGTTATTGACCACGCCGGAGCACGATCAACCTGACCACGAGGGCCTGTTTCCTGCGAGCAAACGAAGAACAAGCAAGAAACTGAGATTGCAATCTGGATATTGCGAATATAAGATGAAAGCTTTATTGATCAAGGTGGGGTTCTGTGACGTCTTGGTCTGGTCGTTGGACACAAACGAAGTACGCGAAGTTGCAGCTATGGCGAACTTTTAATCTAAACAAAACCCAAAGTCTAAACGACGCCCTAAGGGTTGTATATATGGAGGAAGAGAGGGGAATTTCGTGGCCCTTGAGGGTGGGGTCCGAAACCAACCCTAACTCTTGTTTCCCCACACATACGGACTCTAAAAATAGCCTATACTTAAGTATTTCGAAATTACATGGGCCTGGCCCATTAATAAGGTGACGCAGCACCTAGAATAGCCTATGGACGAATATTATGAAGTGGCATCTTGTATATTTCGTCCATGGCTTCATGCACTCCTTATGGCGGCTTCAAAGTCATGAAATCATCACTTGTAACTCCGTTCTTGATCCCCTTGCGCATGCCATCAACTTCATGCGTGTTCTTGCTCCAATGTTCATCCTTCTCCAAGCTAGGCCCTTCATTTGTAAGCAAAACAAATGTATCCAATTTAGGCAGCATCATAATCTCATGAACATTAGAATCATTACCAAGAAACGAAAGTACCTGGTAATTTAATTGGCGTGCGCGAGCTCTAGTAATTGGTCCAGTATATGTAACAGTAGGGGCTGTGGGTGTAACAATGGTATTGATGTCCTCATCATCCTCCCCTTCTTGAATAGAAATCATCCTCGACGGAAGCTCATCTTCCTCACCCAAATAAGGCTTCAAATCTGCAATATTAAAAGTGGGACTAACCCCAAAATCTGCAGGTAGCTCAAGTTTATATGCATTATCATTTATTTTCTCTAAAACCTTAAAAGGACCATCAACACGTGGCATTAGCTTTGATTTGCGCAGATTAGGAAATCTATCTTTCCGCAAATGCAACCAAACAAGATCTCCAGGTGCAAACACAACATGTTTTCTACCCTTATCTCCAACAAGTTTATATTTAGCATTCATACGCTCAATGTTTTCCTTAGTTAACTCATGCATTTTTAAAATCAATTCAGAACGTTCTTTAGCATCAAAATTAACCTTCTCCGAAGATGGAAGAGGCAACAAATCAATAGGTGCACGAGGTAGGAAACCATACACAATTTCAAAAGGGCACATCTTAGTAGTAGAATGCAATGAACGATTATAAGCAAATTCAATATGAGGCAAGCATTCTTCCCACATTTTCTTGTTATTCTTCAAAACAGCCCTAAGCATAGTAGACAATGTTTGACTACTTCAGTTTGTCCATCAGTTTGGGGGTGACAAGTAGTACTAAAAAGCAGCTTAGTCCCCAACTTAGCCCATAAACATCTCCAAAAGTGGCTAAGAAATTTAGTATCACGATCTGAAACAATAGTATTTGGCACACCATGTAAGCGAATAATTTCACGAAAGAACAAATCAGCAACATTAACAACATCATCGCTTTTATGACATGGTATAAAGTGTGCCATTTTCGAGAACCTATCCACGACAACAAATATGCTATCCCTCCCCTTCTTTGTTCTAGGTAAACCTAAAACAAAGTCCATAGATATATCCTCCCAAGGAACACTAGGTACAGGCAAAGGCATATATAAACCATGAGGATTGAGTCGTGACTTAGCTCTTTGACATGTAGTGCAGCGAGCAACAAAACGCTCAACATCCCGTCTCATCTTTGGCCAAAAGAAATGTGTAGCAAGTATATCCTCCGTCTTCTTGACACCAAAGTGTCCCATTAATCCTCCTCCATGCGCCTCCTGCAACAACAAAAGACGAACGGAGCTAGCTGGAATGCATAGCTTGTTAGCACGAAACACAAATCCATCGTTAAGAACAAACTTGTTCCAAGTTCTCCCTTCCTTACAATTCTGCAATACATCTTTAAATTCAGCATCATTAACATATTGATCCTTGATGGTTTCCAAACCAAATATTTTAAAGTCAAGTTGTGAAAGCATAGTATAACGACGAGACAAGGCATCAACAATAACATTTTCTTTACCCTTCTTGTGTTTAATCACATAAGGGAAAGTCTCAATGAATTCAACCCATTTAGCATGTCGACGGTTCAGTTTTGCTTGACTTTTAATGTGTTTCAAAGATTCATGATCAGAATGTATAACAAATTCCTTGGGCCATAAATAATGTTGCCATGTTTCTAAGGTCCGAACAAGAGCATATAATTCTTTATCATAAGTAGAATAGTTCAGACTAGGCCCACTCAATTTTTCAGAAAAGTATGCAACAGGTTTTCCATCTTGTAATAACACACCTCCTAATCCAATTCCACTAGCATCACATTCAAGCTCAAAAGTCTTATTGAAATTAGGAAGTTGGAGTAAAGGAGCATGTGTCAACTTATCTTTCAATACCGTGAAGGCTTCTTCCTGTGCGGTACCCCAAACAAAAGGTACATCCTTCTTTGTAAGCTCGTTGAGAGGTGCAGCAATGGTGCTGAAATCTCTCACAAAACGCCTATAGAAACCAGCGAGGCCAAGGAAACTCCTCACTTGTGTTACCGTTTTGGGCTGCGGCCAACTCTCAATAGCTTCAATCTTGGCTTTATCAACTTCAATTCCCTGTGGAGTAACAACATAGCCCAGAAAAGATACTCCGTCGGTGCAAAAGGTGCACTTTCCAAGGTTACCAAACAAACGTGCATCACGTAGAGCAATAAAAACAGCACGTAAATGTTCCAAATGTTCCTCCAAAGATTTGCTATAAATCAATATGTCATCAAAGTAAACTACCACAAATCGTCCAATGAAAGCACGTAAAACTTCGTTCATTAACCTCATGAAAGTACTAGGTGCATTAGTTAACCCAAAAGGCATGACTAACCACTCATATAATCCAAACTTAGTTTTAAATGCTGTTTTCCATTCATCTCCCAATTTCATACGAATTTGATGGTAACCACTACGCAAATCAACTTTGGAGAATATTGTAGAGCCACTCAATTCATCAAGCATATCATCTAGCCTAGGAATAGGATGACGATAACGAATAGTAATATTATTAATGCCTCCACAATCAACGCACATACGCGACGTACCATCCTTTTTCGGCACTAAAATGATAGGAACAGCACAAGGACTAAGGGATTCGCGTATATAACCTTTGTCGAGCAGTTCTTGTACTTGACGCATAATCTCCTTCGTCTCCTCTGGATTGGTACGGTATGGTGCCCGGTTGGGTAATGATGCACCGGGAATTAAGTCAATTTGATGCTCAATCCCGCGAATAGGTGGTAATCCCGGTGGCACGTCTTGTGGAAAGACGTCGGCGAACTCCTGCAAAATGTTAGTGACAGCAGGAGGCAAAGAGGAAGGCACGTCCTCGAATGAAAATAATGCCTCTTTGCACACAAAAGCATAGCAAACAGATTTGCTAAAATCTAGATCATCAATATCAGATTTGGTGGCAAGTAAACATGCACTTTTCAATTTAATTTCAGAAGCAACACTAGATTGTTTATTATTATTAGGCTGCATTTGTTGCTCAAATTCTTTTGCCACAATCTGATTTTCACTCTTAGTTTTCTCCTGTTTTGCTTTATTAGCTTTATTAATATCATCTTTCAAAATGGAATCAGGAGTCATAGGAAGCAAAGTAATATTTTTATCCTTATGAACAAGAGTATACCGATTGTTTCTACCATGGTGAATAGAATTTTTATCAAATTGCCATGGTCTACCAAGTAATAAGGAACATGCTTGCATCGGTACCACATCACAATCAACATAATCAGCATATGTAGAGATACTAAAATGCACACGAACAGTACGTGTTACCTTAACCTTGCCGCTGTTGTTGAACCATTGGATGTAGTAAGGATGTGGATGTGGTCTTGTGGTGAGAGATAGCTTCTCCACCATCTCCATGCTAGCCAAGTTGTTGCAACTCCCTCCATCTATGATCACGCGAACAGAACGTTCCTTCACAACTCCCTTTGTATGTAACAAATTATGCCTCTGATTTTGCTCAGCTTGTGTAACCTGCACACTCAAAACACGTTGAGCAACTAAACATTCATACCTGTCAGCATCTTCAGGAGCCATGTATTGCGTCTCATGATCAGAATCGTCTCCACCGTGTTCGTCAAGTGTAATAAGAGCCAAAGTCTCCTCATCATAGTCACTAGCGGACTCATACCCACCATCCTCAGTAACAATCATCACACGCTTAGATGGGCATTCTCTCGCATAATGACCTCCACCCTTGCAACGTCGACAAATAATATCATGTGTTTGCCCTGTTGATGCCATGGATGAAGAAGAGCTCTTTGCAGGCCCAGAAGGTGTGCTCTTGGCAGATAGTGGTGATTGTGCCTGCTTTATTGTATCACGGTTGGAGGTGGCAGCCGACGGAGGCGCCGGTGAAGCAGAACGTGTGGAAGTAGATGATGCACGTGGTGTCCATGAAGAAGGTCGACCTGCAGAAAAGTTAGTCCGCGCCAATGCCTGTCGATCCTGCACTTCACGTTCAGCTTTACAAGCAAGATGGAATAAACGAGTGATATTAGTATACTCCTTATACTCTAGAATCGTCTGAATCTCTCTATTTAATCCACCCATAAAACGTGCAAGCATAGCTTCATTCTCCTCAACAATACCACATCTAATCATGCCAGTTTGTAATTCCTGATAATATTCTTCTACAGAATTTTTTCCCTGTCTTAAGCGCTGCAATTTTTGAAGTAATTCACGTTGATAATATGGTGGAACCCAACGAGTACGCATAGCAGTTTTCAAAGCAGCCCAAGTAGCAGGAATGGGATATAATCTACAATGCTCAGACCACCAAACACATGCAAAACTAGTGAATGCACAAACAGCAGCAGGAACACGTCTCTCCTCGGGATATTGTAAACATGTAAATCGTTGTTCAGTTTCTAACTCCCAAGTAAGATATATATCAGGAACATATCTACCCTCAAATGGTGGAATATTCAATTTTAGTTTAGGGAGATGGTCATGATCTCGTACCTGAGGGTGAGCCCTACCATTGCCATTATTTGCATGTGGACGACCTGATGGTTGCTGTCCTGGTGGTGGCACGTAGTTCTGATTTTGATCAACCTCATCCTCGTAATCGCCAGCAAAATCATCCTCCTCCGCATCAGCAGCAGGAGCCACAGAAGTAGCAACAGCAGCACCAACAGTTTGGCCAGGTGCAAGAGGGAGACGGCTCGCTCGGCGGAGGGCTGTTTCACGATGTGTAGGTAGTCGTCGTTGTAGTTGTTGTAGAGGTGCGTTAGGTGCAGCCGGTGGTGGTGGTGGAAGACGCGTGAGCAATTCATTAAACCTGTTATCGAGCTTTGTTTCGAACGTCTTCTCCATGTCATCTATCTTCTCCATGGCCTCTTCAAATCTGTTTAGCACATCCTGCACCTGTCCATTCATCATTTGCTGAAATTTATCATGCAACTCCTGATTCGTCATGTTCTCCTAGTCAGTCTCGTCGGCTTGTGATCCTGCCATGGTTAGCAACAATAGAAAACACACAAGAATATGATCCTACAGAATACTAACAAGAGGTGGTGGTGGCGGGTGTCACAAATCCGTCAAGCAAATCTCAAATTCTTACCAGTTCTTACCCAGCAGCAGGCGGTGATCGGCAACCGTTGTAGTCAAAACTCTCAAAAGCTTGGATAGAGCGATTGCCAGGGAGAGTCAAACGCACGACGTAGAGGTATGTGGAGCTGGGAAGGCTTATAGTATGGTAGCAAAAAGGGTCAGCAATAATCAATTCAGAGATGCAAAGTTGAATAAACGCTCAACAACGGTACTGTGCTGGTCCTAGGCTAGACCGTGCTAGAGACGCGAGCCTGGAAAACTAACAAAATCACGGCGCTGCACGTAAATAAGGGAAAAGCACACTCTGGAACTTTTTTTTTCGCTTTTTTTTTGCGCTCCTCTTTTTTTTTGCGAAAAATTACTATAATGGCGAGTGTCTCAAAACTCTTCCCTCGTCAAACTGATAGGATGGGCACGAAAAAAAAATTTCACTTTTTTTTTCGGAAATCAGGGCAGCGACGACGAAAAAGTGCGACAAAAAATCACTATGATGGCACGTGGCTCAAAAGACTCAGAAAAGCCTAAAAATAGGATAGGGAAAAAATATTTTTGCCCGTGAAAATTTTGGCCTAAAAACTGCCCGGGGGTCTCCAGACTCTTTTTTTCCGAGACCTACGCAGGCAAGGAAACACGAATCGGAATTGAGATTGATCTCAAGAACAAACCTAATATGAGAAGAACTCGGATTGGTGGTGGATATATGGTTACAGATTGGTGGTGGTATATGGATACAGATTGGTGGTGGTATATGGATACAGATTGGTGGTGGTATATGGATACGGATTCAGAACGGTGGCGGATAAGCAATGGTGGTAGATGGGCGATGATGATGGTGCGGCGGCGGCGTGACAACTTATGACCAGAACTCGAAACTCTAAAAGACTAGACTCTAAGACCATTAACTTGACACGACGATGCAACCGCAAATTCAACAAAGCAAAAACCCTAAAAAGACTATGCAAAGGCTCAGATTGGTTCGGATATGATGAACTAACCCTAATTTTTTTTGTGGCTTTTTCGTGGACTGTAGGTATGAAGAACAGACTGGATCTAATCTACGAAAACTGTAAAAATCTCACCGAGCAACCTGGAAATCTGATACCACTTGATAGAGGCAAAGGTGTCCCGATGTTTCGATGAGATGGTTGTGGGAGTCGACCTTGACGATCCGACTACGAACGTGCGAGACGTCGCGCCTTAGCAATCGCTAAACCAACTTCCGAGGGGTTATTGACCACGCCGGAGCACGATCAACCTGACCACGAGGGCCTGTTTCCTGCGAGCAAACGAAGAACAAGCAAGAAGCTGAGATTGCAATCTGGGTATTGCGAATATAAGATGAAAGCTTTATTGATCAAGGTGGGGTTCTGTGACGTCTTGGTCTGGTCGTTGGACACAAACGAAGTACGCGAAGTTGCAGCTATGGCGAACTTTTAATCTAAACAAAACCCAACGTCTAAACGACGCCCTAAGGGCTGTATATATGGAGGAAGAGAGGGGAATTTCGTGGCCCTTGAGGGTGGGGTCCGAAACCAACCCTAACTCTTGTTTCCCCACACATACGGACTCTAAAAATAGCCTATACTTAAGTATTTCGAAATTACATGGGCCTGGCCCATTAATAAGGTGACGCAGCACCTAGAATAGCCTATGGACGAATATTATGAAGTGGCATCTTGTATATTTCGTCCATGGCTTCATGCACTCCTTATGGCGGCTTCAAAGTCCTGAAATCATCACTTGTAACTCCATTCTTGATCCCCTTGCGCATGCCATCAACTTCATGCGTGTTCTTGCTCCAATGTTCATCCTTCTCCAAGCTAGGCCCTTCATTTGAAAGCAAAACAAATGTATCCAATTTAGGCAGCATCATAATCTCATGAACATTAGAATCATTACCAAGAAACGAAAGTACCTGGTAATTTAATTGCCGTGCGCGAGCTCTAGTAATTGGTCCAGTATATGTAACAGTAGGGGCTGTGGGTGTAACAATGGTATTGATGTCCTCATCACACATACTTTTAAGCCCGTTGAAAACTTCAACCAGTTTGTCATCAATCACCAAAAAGGGGGGAGATTGTAAGTGCATCTAGTGCCACCACTAGTTGGTTTTGTAGTATTGACGACAAACCTGGTTGAGGGACTAATGTGTTTGTGAGAATTGCAGGATAACACAGGTAGTAATCCCTCAATGATTCAGTTTTCCTACCAGAGATGACCCTTAAAAATGTATGAAGACATTGAAGTCAAAGGTGGTATGTGAAGACATTCACATTGAAGACTATGACAAGAGAATACATTGTGTGAAGACTATGGAGCGCGAAGACTTAGATGTTTCGTCGTTCTTTTTCTTCTTTGTTGAGTCATAGGAACCACCGTACTGTTAAGTGGGGTCCAAGAGAACCAGTTAGAATGACTGAAGTGATGCTTAACCAGAATCCTATGTCTTCAAGCGAAGACAATGAGAGCAATCTTATCCAGAGTTGGATAAGTCAGCTTTGCTTGTAGCCCAAGTAAAGTTGCCATGTGTGTTTGAAATCTGACCGTTGGAACACGTGTTAGTTCCTTAGTGACCAAGGGTCATTTTGGACAAATCAGGTCGGGTTGCCTAGTGGCTATAAATAGCCCACCCCCTACAACCATAAACGGTTGGCTCCTCAGAGTTAGTGTACGGCTTTTGTCGTTTGAGAGCAACCCACCTCGAAGCCTTTGAGAGAGAATTCCTTGCGAGGATAAAGCCCTAACCACCCAGAGCCAAAGAGTGTTAGGCATCACTGAAGTCTTCCTGTCTGTGTGATCTGAAGACTTATTACACTTGAGGACTGTGAATCCTCCAGCCGGTTAGGCGTCGCGTTCTGAGCATCCAAGGTCATTGTGGATCGCCGGTGAACGAAGTCTGTGAAGGTTTGGGAGTCTACCTTGAAGACTTACCAGAGTGATTGGGCGAGGACTAGGTGTCCTTAGCTCAAGGGGAATATGGTGAAGACGCGGTCTTCTGAGTTGAATCTCAGCCTCCCTAACCAGACGTACAGTTGTCACAGCAACTGGAACTGGTCCAACAAATCATTTTCTTCAACGAGTCACTGGTTTCGTCCTTCCCATTCCTTTACTTACTGTTGGCCCTGGTGAAGTCATTGTATGATTGGATTATCTTTTGTCTTCACCGAGTAACTGTTTGTTCTGATTGGCTTCACACTATCTTCCTACCTGATCTATACTACCTAGCTGCTATTAGTCTTTGCGCTTTCACTTTATTGAATACTTGACTATGGCTTGCTTTGTGTAGTCTACCTTTCGCTGCATGGTAATAGGTTTATTTCTATCGTTTGTCTTCGAAACTTCCATGTTTTGAAGACTTCCATAAAAATCGCCTATTCACCCCCCTCTAGTCGATCACTAGCACTTTCACAAGAGCATCTCCCAGGCCCCGGACATCCGACCAAGGCCCCGGACATCCGGCCCCTGGAGCGTCTTCCTCTACAGCAGCCCAGCCGCATAAGGCTACAGGCCCCGGACATCCGGCCCCGGCAGCCCAGACATCCGACCCCTTCCGAGCCCCCGAACATCCAGCCACCGGCCCGGAAATCCGGCCCCTCCGAACCTGAGAGCAACAAATGCCATCGCTCCAGCCTGGACATCCGCCCCCCAGCCCGGACATCCGGCGTCGCCTGAAAGCCCGGACATCCGGCCCGACCAGCCCGGACATCCGGCCTCCCCTGTCTGCGCACAGTGAAGGGTCGAGGCCCGTGTATCCCTTCTCCCCCCTAGACTATATATACTCCATCCCGTACAACTTTCTAGGGTTAGCAAAGGATTAGCTCATATTTTGTGTGAGAGCTTTGCTCATCCACTTGGTTACCTTCTCCTCGGAGATTCGAGCCTCCACCGGAGAAGATCCCCCAAGCGGATTCAAGACCCCTCTTTAGGGAAGAATATCAAGACCTCCTCACGGAGAAGAACCGGTTACCCTTTTGTATCGTCCCTAGTTGATCGCGGATCGTGTATCTTACTTTATGTACTCGAGGATCTAGCCCATGTGTGACTTGTTCTTGTTAATTTGAGTGTTCCTCTCGTGTTTTTCCTTGTGATTTTCCCTCGTTCCCCTCTTTGTGTTCCTCGTGTTCTTCCCAGGATCCGCTCCTTTTGTGAAAGATTGGGCGATTAGGGTTCTACCCTACATCAATTTGCGTAAGGATAGATTTCCTAATTTGCGCAAATCGAAGCTAATGCCACGTGCTAATGGTCCTTTCAGGTGTTAGAGAAAATAAATGATAATGCATATAAACTTGAGCTGCCTGTAGATTTTGGGGTTAGTCCCACTTTTAACATTGCAGATTTGAAGCCTTATTTGGGTGAGGAAGATGAGCTTTCGTCGAGGACGACTTCATTTCAAGAAGGGGAGGATGATGAGGACATCAATACCATTGTTACACCCACATCCCCTGCTGCTATACATACTGGACCAATTACTAGAGCTCGCGCATGCCAATTGAATTATCAGGTACTTTCGTTTCTTGGTAACGATTCTAATGTTCATGAGAATATGATGCTGCCTAAATTGGATACATTTGTTTTTCTTACAAATGAAGGGCCTAGCTTGGAAAGAAAAATGAACCTTGGAGCAAGTTCAAGCATGGAGATGATGACATGCGCAAGGGGAACAAGAACGGACTTACAAGTTGATAGATGCCAGCATCTCCATGCTTGTAACTCCGTTCTTGTTCCCCTTGCGCATGCCATCATCTCCATGCTTGAACTTGCTCCAAGGTTCATCTTTCTTGTCCAAGCTAGGCCCTTCATTTGTAAGCAAAACAAATTTATCCAATTTAGGCAGCATCATATTCTCATGAACATTAAAATCGTTACCAAGAAACGAAAGTACCTGATAATTCAATTGGCGTGCGCGAGCTCTAGTAATTGGTCCAGTATGTATAGCAGCAGGGGCTGTGGGTGTAACAATGGTATTGATGTCCTCATCATCCTCCCGTTCTTGAAATGAAGTCGTCCTCGACGAAAGTTCATCGTCCTCACCCAAATAAGTCTTCAAATCTGCAATGTTAAAAGTGGGACTAACCCCAAAATCTGCAGGCAGCTCAAGTTTATATGCACTATCATTTATTTTCTCTAACACCTTAAAAGGACCATCAGCACGTGGCATTAGCTTTGATTTGCGCAGATTAGGAAATCTATCCTTACGCAAATGTAACCAAACAAGATATCCAGGTGCAAACACAACATGTTTTTTACCCTTATCTCCAGCAAGTTTATATTTAGCATTCATACGCTCAATGTTTTCTTTAGTTAACTCATGCATTTTTTAAATCAAATCAGCACGTTCTTTAGCATCAAAATTAACCTTCTCCGAAGATGGAAGAGGCAACAAATCAATAGGTGCACGACGTAGGAAACCATACACAATTTCAAAAGGGCACATCTTAGTAGTAGAATGCAATGAATAATTATAAGCAAATTCAATATGAGGCAAGCATTCTTCCCACATTTTCTTGTTATTCTTCAAAACAGCCCTAAGCATAGTAGACAATGTTCTATTGACTACTTCAGTTTGTCCATCAGTTTGGGGGTGACAAGTAGTACTAGAAAGCAGTTTAGTCCCCAACTTAGCCCATAAACATCTCCAAAAGTGGCTAAGAAATTTAGTATCACGATCTAAAACATTAGTATTTGGCACACCATGCAAGTGAATAATTTCACAAAAGAACAAATCAACAACATTAACAGCATCATCGCTTTTATGACATGGTATAAAGTGTGCCATTTTTGAGAACCTATCCACGACAACAAATATGCTATCCCTCCCCTTCTTCGTTCGAGGTAAACCTAAAACAAAGTCCATAGATATATCCTCCCAAGGAACACTAGGTACAGGCAAAGGCATATATAAACCATGAGGATTGAGTCGTGACTTAGCTTTTTGACATGTAGTGCGGCGAGCAACAAAACGCTCAACATCCCGTCTCATCTTTGGCCAAAAGAAATGCATAGCAAGTACGTCCTCCGTGTTCTTCACGCCAAAGTGTCCCATTAGTCCTCCTCCATGCGCCTCCTGCAACAACAAAAGACGAACGGAGCCAGCTGGAATGCATAGCTTGTTAGCACGAAACACAAATCCATCGTTAAGAACGAACATGTTCCAAGTTCTCCCTTCCTAACAATTCTGCAATACATCTTTAAATTCAGCATCATGCACATATTGATCTTTGATGGTCTCCAAACCAAATATTTTAAAGTCAAGTTGTGAAAGCATAGTATAGTGACGAGACAATGCATCAGCAATAACATTTTCTTTACCCTTCTTGTGTTTAATGACATAAGGGAAAGTCTCAATGAATTCAACCCATTTAGCATGTCTATGGTTTAGTTTTTCTTGACTTTTAATGTGTTTCAAAGATTCATGATCAGAATGTATAACAAATTCCTTTGGCCGTAAATAATGTTGCCATGTTTCTAAGGTCCGAACAAGAGCATATAATTCTTTATCATAAGTAGAATAGTTCAGACAAGGCCCACTCAATTTTTTCAGAAAAGTATGCAACAGGTTTGCCATCTTGTAATAACACACCTCCTAATCCAATTCCACTAGCATCACATTCAAGCTCAAAAGTCTTATTGAAATCAGGGAGTTGGAGTAAAGGAGCATGTGTCAACTTATCTTTCAATACCGTGAAGGCTTCTTCCTGTGCGGTACCCCAAACAAAAGGCACATCCTTCTTTGTGAGCTCGTTGAGAGGTGCATCAATGGTGCTGAAATCTCTCACAAAACGCCTATAAAAACTAGCGAGGCCAAGGAAACTCCTCACTTATGTGACCGTTTTGGGCTGCGGCCAACTCTCAATAGCTTCAATCTTGGCTTTATCAACTTCAATTCCCTGTGGAGTAACAACATAGCCAAGAAAAGATACTCGGTCGGTGCAAAAGGTGCACTTTCCAAGGTTACCAAACAAACGTGCATCACGTAGAGCAATAAAAACAGCACGTAAATGTTCCAAATGTTCCTCCAAAGATTTGCTATAAATCAGTATATCATCAAAATAGACTACCACAAATCGTCCAATGAAAGCACGTAAAACTTCGTTCATTAGTCTCATGAAAGTACTAGGTGCATTAGTTAACCCAAAAGGCATGACTAACCACTCATATAAACCAAACTTAGTTTTAAATGCCGTTTTCCATTCATCTCCCAATTTCATATGAATTTGATGGTATCCACTACGCAAATCAACTTTGGAGAATATTGTAGAGCCACTCAATTCATCAAGCATGTCGTCCAGCCTAGGAATAGGATGACGATAACGAATAGTAATATTATTAATGCCTCTAAAATCAACACACATACGCGACATACCATCCTTTTTCGGCACTAAAATGGTAGGAACAGCACAAGGACTAAGGGATTCACGTATATAACCTTTGTCGAGCAGTTCTTGTACTTGACGCATAATCTCCTTCGTCTCCTCTGGATTGGTACGGTATGGTGCACGGTTGGGTAATGGTGCACCGGGAATTAAGTCAATTTCATGCTCAATCCGTCGAATAGGTGGTAATCCTGGTGGCACGTCTTGTGGAAAGACATCAGCGAACTCCTGCAAAATGTTAGTTACAATAGGAGGCAAAGAGGAAGGCACGTCCTCGAATGAAAATAATGCCTCTTTGCACACAAAAGAATAGCAAACAGATTTGCTAAAATCTAAATCATCAATATCAGATTTGGTGGCAAGTATACATGCACTTTTCAATTTAATTTCAGAAGCAACACTAGATGGTTTATTATTAGGCTGCATTTGTTGCTCAAATTCTTTTGCCACAATCTGATTTTCACTTTTATTTTTCTCCTATTTTGCTTTATTAGCTCTATTAATATCATCTTTCAAAATGGAATCAAGGGTCATAGGAAGCAAAGTAATATTTTTATCCTTATGAACAAGAGTATATTGATTGTTTCTACCATGGTGTACATAATTTTTATCAAATTGGCATGGTCTACCAAGTAATAAGGAACATGCTTGCATAGGTACCACATCACAATCAACATAATCAACATATGTAGAGATACTAAAATGCACATGAACAATACATGTTACCTTAACCTTGCCGCTGATGTTCAACCATTGGATGTAGTAAGGATGTGGATGTGGCCTTGTGGTGAGAGATAGCTTCTCCACCATCTCCATGCTAGCCAAGTTATTGCAGCTCCCTCCATCTATGATGACGCGAACAGAACGTTCCTTCACAACTCCCTTTGTATGGAACAGATTATGTCTCTGATTTTTCTCAGCTTGTGCAACTTGCACACTCAAAACACGTTGAGCAACTAAACATTCATACCTGTCAGCATCTTCAACAGCCATGTATTGTGTTTCATGATCAGATTCCCCTCCACCGTGTTCTTCATGTGTAATAAGTGCCAAAGTCTCCTCATCATAGTCACTAGCGGACTCATACCCACCATCCTCAGTAGCAATCATCACACGCTGAGATTGGCATTCTCTCGCAAAATGTCCTCTTCCCTTACAACGACGACAAATAATATCACTTGTGTGCCCTGTTGATGCCATGGAAGAAGAAGAGCTCTTCGCAGGTCCGGCAGGTGTGCTCTTGGCAGATAGTGGTGGTTGTGCCTGCTTTCTTGTATCACGGCTGGAGGTGGCACCTGATGGAGGTGCTGGTGGAGTGGAAGTAGAGGATGCACGTGGTGTCCATGATGAAGATCGACCTGCAGAAAAGTTAGTTCGCGCCAATGTCTGTCGATCCTGCACTTCACGTTCAGCTTTACAAGCAAGATGGAATAAACGAGTGATATTAGTATACTCCTTATACTCTAGAATGGTCTGAATCTCTCTATTTAATCCACCCATAAAACATGCAAGCATAGCTTCATTCTCCTCAACAATACCACATCTAATCATGCCAGTTTTGTAATTACTGATAATATTCTTCTACAGAATTTTTTCCTTGTCTTAAACGCTGCAATTTTTGAAGTAATTCACGTTGATAATATGGTGGAACCCAACGAGTACGCATAGCAGTTTTCAAAGCAGCCCAAGTAGCTGGAATATGATATAATCTACAATGTTCAGACCACCAAACACATGCAAAGCTAGTGAAAGCACAAACAGCAGCAGGAACACGTCTCTCCTCAGGATATTGGAAACGTGTAAATCATTGTTTAGTTTCTAACTCCCAAGTAAGATATATATCAGGAACATATCTACCCTCAAATG
This sequence comes from Triticum urartu, assembly GCF_056163025.1. NCBI lineage: Eukaryota > Viridiplantae > Streptophyta > Magnoliopsida > Poales > Poaceae > Triticum > Triticum urartu. The sequence goes on from NC_141879.1 coordinate 373,942,375, forward strand.
GTGAAATATTCAATTTTAGTTTAGGAAGATGGTCATGTTCCTCAGGTGGTGGTGCAGCCTTACCGTTGCGATGATATGCATGAGGACGACCTGGTGCTGGTGGTGCTGGTGGTTGCACGTAGTTCTGATTTTGGTCAACCTCATCCTCGTAATGGTCCTCCACCTCTGCAGTAGCAGCAGGAGCGGCAGAAGCATCAACAGCGGCACCAGAATTTTGCCTAGGGTCAATGGGAATGCGCTGTGCTCGTCCCACTTGATTTGGAAAGCGACGTTGTTGTTGTTGTTGTTGTTGTAGTAGTAGTAGTAGAGGTGCGTTAGGGGCAGCCGGTGGTGGTGGTGGAAGACGCGCGAGCAATTCATTAAACCTGTTATCGAGCTTTGTTTCGAACGTCTTCTCCATGCCATCTATCTTCTCCATGACCTCTTCAAATCTGTTTAGCACATCTTGCACCTGTCCACTCATCATTTGCTGAAATTTATCATGCAACTCCTTATTCGTCAGGTTCTCCCAGTCAGTCTCGTCGGCTTGTGATCCTGCCATGGTTAGCAGCAATAGAAACACACAAGAATATGATCCTACAGACTGCTAACAAGAGGTGGTGGTGGATGTCACAAATCCGTCAAGCAAATCTCAAATTCTTACCAGTTCTTACCCAACAGCAGGCGGTGATCGGCAACCGTCGTAGTCAAAACTCTCAAAGCTTGGATGGAGCGATTACCAGGGAGAGTCAAACGCATGAGTAGATGTATGTGGAGCTGGGAAGGCTTATAATATGGTAGCAAAAAGGGTCAGCAATAATCAATTCAAAGATGCAAAGTTGAATAAACGCTCAACGATGGTACTGTGCTGGTCCTAGGCTAGACCGCGCTAGAGACGCGAGCCTAGAACACTAACAAAATAACGGCGCTGCACGTAAACAAGGGAAAAGCACACTCTGGAACTTTTTTTTCGCTTTTTTTTGCGCTCCTCTTTTTTTTTGCGCTCATCTTTTTTTTGTGAAAAATCACTATAATGGCGAGTGTCTCAAAACTCTTCCCTCGTCAAACTGATAGGATGGGCACGGATTTTTTTTGACTTTTTTCGGAAATCAGGGCAGCGACGACGAAAAAGTGTGACAAAAAATCACTATGATGGCACGTGGCTCAAAAGACTCAAAAAAGCCTAAAAATAGGATAGGGAAAAAATATTTTTGCCTGTGAAAATTTTGGCCTAAAAACTGCCCGGGGGTCTCCAGCTCTTTTTTTTCGAGACCTACTCAGGCAAGGAAACACGAATCGGAAATTAGACGGACCTCGAAAACAAACCTAATATGAAAGGAACTCGAATTAGTGGATATATGATGGTAGGATATGGCAGCGGTGGTGGTATATGGATACGGATTGGTGGTGGTATATGGATACGGAATGGTGATGGTATATGGAGATGGATTGGTGGTGGTATATGGATACGGAATGGTGATGGTATATGGAGATGGATTGGTGGTGGTATATGGATACGGATCGATGGCGGATAAGCGGTGGTGGTAGATGGCAGGAGCGATGATGATGGTGCGGCGGCGGTGTGACAACTTATGACCAGAACTCAAACTCTAAAAGACTAGACTCTAAGACCAGCAACTAGACACGATGATGCAACCGCAAATTCAACAAAGCAAAATACTGAAAAGACTATGCAAAGGCTCAGATTGGTTCGGATATGATGAACTAACCCTAATTTTTTTTGGCTTTTTTCATGGACTGTAGGTATGAAGAACAGACTCGATCTAAACTATGAAAAACTGGAAAATCTCACCAAGCAACCTGAAAATCTGATACCACTTGATAGAGGCAAAGGTATCCCGATGTTTCGATGAGATAGATATCGTTTTCTATGGGAGTCGACTTTGACAATCCGACTACGAACGTGCGAAGACGTAGCGCCTTAGCAATCGCTAAACCAACTTCCGAGGGTTATTGACCACGCCGGAGCATGATCAACCTGACCACGAGGGTCTATTTCTTGCGAGAAAACGAAGAACAAGCAAGAAACTGAGATTGCAATCTGGATATTGCGAATAAAAGAGGAAATCTTTATTAATGAAGCTGAGGTTCTGTGACGTCTTGGTCTGGTCGTTGGACACAAACGAAGGACGCGAACTTGCAGCTATGGCGAACTTTTAGTCTAAACAAAACCCAAAGTCTAAACGAGGCCCTAAGGGCTGTATATATGGAGGAGAGAGGGGAATTTCGTGGCCCTTGGTGGAGGGGTCCGAAACCAACCCTAACTCTTGTTTTCCCACACATACAGACTCTAAAAACAGCCTATACTACTTCGAAAATACATGGGCCTGGCCCAATAATAAGGTGACGCAGCACCTAGAATAGCCTATGGACGAAATTTATGAAGTGGCATCTTGTATATTTCGTCCCATGCTTCATACACTCATTATGGTGGCTTCAGAGTCATGGAATCATCACTTGTAACTCCGTTCTTGTTCCTCTTGCGCATGCCATCATCTCCATGCTTGAACTTGCTCCAAGGTTCATCTTTCTTGTCCAAGCTAGGCCCTTCATTTGTAAGCAAAACAAATGTATCCAATTTAGGCAGCATCATATTCTCATGAACATTAGAATCGTTACCAAGAAGCGAAAGTACCTGATAATTCAATTGGCGTGCGTGAGCTCTAGTAATTGGTCAAGTATGTATAGCAGCAGGGGCTGTGGGTGTAACAATGGTATTGATGTCCTCATCACAAGTGATGATTCCAGGACTTTGAAGCCACCATAATGAGTGCATGAAGCCTTGGACGAAATATACAAGATGCCACTTCATAAATTTCGTCTAGAGGCTATTCTAGGTGATGCGTCACCTTATTTTTCGGCCAGGCCCATGTAATTTCGAAATACTTGATTACAGACAGTTTTTAGAGTCCGTTTGTGTGGGGAAACAAGAGTTAGGGTTGGTTTCGGACCCCTCCTCCAAGGGCCAAGAAATTCCCCCCTCTCTCATCCATATATACAGCCCTTAGGGCATCGTTTAGACTTTGGGTTTTGTTTAGATCAAAGTTCACCATAGCTGCAACTTCACGTACTATTTGTGTTCAACGACCAGACAAAGGCGTCACAGAACCCCACCTTGATCAATAAAGCTTTCCTCTTATATTCGCAATATCCAGATTGCAAACTTAGTTTCTTGCTTGTTCTTTGTTTGCCTGCAGGAAACAGACCTTCGTGGTCAAGTTGATCGTGCTCCGGCGTGGTTAATAACCTCTTGGAGTTGGTTTAGCGATTGCTAAGGCGCGACGTCCTCGCACGTTCGTAGTCGGGTCGTCAAAGTCGGCTTCCACCAAAACGATAGCCACCATCTCATCAAAAGACGGGACAACTTTGCCTCTATCACCTGTAGAGCATCTTTATAATCACCCAGTTACGTTGTGACGTTTGATAGCACACAAGGTGTTCCTCCGGTATTCGGGAGTTGCATAATCTCATAGTCAAAGGAATATGTATAAGTCATGAAGAAAGCAATAGCAATGAAACTTATCAATCATTATGCTAAGCTCACAGATGGGTCTTCTCCATCACATCATTCTTCTTATGATGTGATCCCGTTCATCAAATGACAACACTTGTCTATGGTTAGGAAACTTAACCATCTTTGATTAACGAGCTAGTCAAGTAGAGGCATACTAGGGACACTCTGTTTTGTCTATGTATTCACACATGTATCAAATTTCCGCTTAATATAATTCTAGCATGAATTATAAACATTTATCATGATATAAGTAAATATAAATAACAACTTTATTATTGCCTCTAGGGCATATTTCCTTCACAATGATAATCACACTTTTATTTACGAACAACTCAAGAATTACAACTCGATACTAGAACAAAATATGACTCTATATGAATGCCTCTGGTGGTGTACCAGGATGTGTTACGATGAAGAGTGACATGTATAAAAAATATGAACGGTGGCCTTGCCACAAATATTATGCCAACTACATGATCATGCAAGGCAATATGACAATGATGTAGTGTGTCATAATAAACAGAACGGTGGAAGTTACATGGCAATATATCTCGGAATGGCTATGGAAATGCCATAATAGGTTGGTATGGTGGCTGTTTTGAGGAAGGTATATGGTGGGTTTAATGCACTGGCGAAAGTTGCGCGGTACTAGAGAGGCTAGCAAAGGTGGAAGGGTGAGAGTGCGTAGAATCCATGGACTCAACATTACTCATAAAGAACTCACATACTTATTGCAAAAATTTATTAGCTATCAAAAAAAAGTACTACACGCATGATCCTAGGGGGATAGATTGGTAGGAAAATACCATCGCTCGGCCCCGACCGCCACTCATAAGGAAGACAATCAAAAAATAAATCATGCTCCGACTCCATCACATAACGGTTCACCATACGTGCATGCTACGGGAATTACAAACTTTAACACAAGTATTTCTACCAATCAACATTTACTTACTAGCATGACTCTAATATCACCATCTTTATATCTCAAAACAATCATAAGGAATCAAACTTCTCATAGTATTCAACACTCTTTATATGAAAGTTTTTATTATATCGCTCTTTTTTTGACTATAAATAGTAGGGTAACAAAAAGGCTTGAGGTAAGCCTAAGAAAGAAGAGGACTAGAAAAACTAAAACCTAGGAAAACAAAAAGAAAGAAAAGAAAGGAAATAGAAAAAAACCTAGACTACCAACTATCCTAAGAACAAAGGATTACAACAAGTTGTCAAGCCAATCTGTAAATTGCCTCTCATGCTTCTTCCTCATTCTATATTTGAGAAGCTTCAGTTCCTCGAGAAATATGAACTCCCACCCTTGGAATGATGGTGCAATATTTTCAAAGATCTTATTGTTCCTGGTTATCCAAATGGCCCATGCTCCTAGAATGATTATCTCCATGTGGAATGGGTACCTTAGCTTTTCTTTGAGGTCTTGGAATGCTTCTAACACATATAGGTTTGGAGCTCTTGTTGGGCAAATGAAGTCCCAGCATTATTGAACAAATGGACAGCCCCAAAAGAGGTGGTGCAGTGTTTCTTCTTGTTGACAGCCTCCCACAGCACAGTTGTACTCCTCCAACACAAAATTCTTCCTTCTAAGTAAGTTTCTGGTGTTGACTCGATCATGAAGAAGTTGCCAGAAGAAGACTTTATGCTTTGGTTGGCATGAACTCTGCCAGATCCAGTTGAAGTGTGGGGGAGTCTGTTTGTGACCAATTAAGACTTTATATGCTTTGATGGAGGAATAGTGTTCAATCCCCCAAATGTAGCTCCATGTGTCCAAAGAGTCTAAATGCTCAGATTGTCTCATGGCTATACAAATGTCTTCCATTTGCAAGAATTCCTCATATGCCTCAGTTGTTAAGGGGAGGAAGAATAAATCCTGCAGGTATTCAGTCTACAATACTTGTTGGATATTCAGCTGTGTGTTTCTAACAAAAGAGAACAAGTGGGGAAATTGATGTTTCAGTATAGCTTGGCTCCATAGATCATCCCAAAGAAAGCACTGACACCATCACCCACATTATATCTTGCAATAGCCTTGTACTGATCAATGAGAGCTAAGTTGGACTTCCACCAGAATGATCCAATCATGTTGTCCCCTGGTAGCTTTCCATCACTATAGTATGTTTCCCAAATCAAGTTGACCCAGGGAATATCATGTCTGTTGAAAAATTTGTGAAGATTTTTCATGAGCAGGGTTTTATTATGAGTAAAGATGTCTAGAACCCCTAAGCCTCCCTGGTCTTTTGGTCTGCATACTGTAGTCCATGCCACCAAGGCAGGCCTTTTGTCCTCCATATCAGGCCCTTTCCAAAGACAGTGCCTCAAGTACTTAATGATCTGCTTTTTTATAGTAACAGGAATGTCCAAACAGCACATGAAGAAGACTGATAAAGATGTCATGACTGACTTGACCAACATTAATTTTCCATCTTGGGTCATGAAGATAGAGATACCAACCACTCTTTTTGCAATCCTGTTAACTAGGGGGAGACAGTGTTCCACACTTGGTTTGTATATTCCCAGGGGCATGCCAAGGTAGGTAAATGGGAATTGTCCTCTAGTACACTGCAAGGTGTTTGTAAAAATTTCTACCCTGTCTTCAGCAATATTCAAGGGTACCATGATGGACTTCCCATAATTAACTTTTAGTCCAGTTGCTGTGGCAAAAGTATTCAGGAGTGCTTTTAAGCAGAATAACTGCCTAGAATCAGCTTGCATAACCAATAAGGTGTCATCTGCATATTGCACAATTGGGAAATGGGGGCATGAGTTTACTTGAAGTGGAGCAGTGATCAGGTTTAATCTCATGGCTTTATTAAGAATGGATTGTAGCAAATCAGCAGCCAGCACAAAGATTAAAGGAGAATAAGGGTCTCCTTGTCTTACTCCCCTCTTTATATAAATTCTTTTCCCAGGAACTCCATTTAGTAATACAGAGGAGGATGCAGTTGTGAACAGAGCTTCCATCCAGGAAATCCACTTCTCTCCAAATCCTTTAGCTCTAAAAATATCAATGATTGCATCATGCTCAATTGTATCAAATGCCTTCTCAAAATCCAGTTTTATAACTAAGATTTCTTCCTTAGATTTATGACACTGGTGAATGTATTCATATGCCCAACCAAGACAGTCCTGGATCACTCTATCCTTGAGAAAGCCATATTGATTAATATGCACCAACTGTAGAATAACTCTTTGTAGTATATTTGCCAACAATTTTGTAATGATTTTGAGCACTCCATTTAGTAAAGAGATTGGTCTGAAGTCATTAGGAGAAAGTGGCACTTCTATTTTGGGCACTAGGGTAATGAAAGAGGAGTTAATGCTTTCAAGATTAACATTCCCAGCATGGAATGCTAATATAAGTTCAAAGACATCAGCTTTAATAATATCCCAACAACTCTTAATAAACTCATTATTGAATCCATCTGGCCCTGGGGACTTATCAGTAGGTAGGTTGTTCACCACTTCCTCAACTTCCTCTTGGGAGAAAGGCTGTTCTAGATCAATGAAGATTTGTGGGTCCACTGTGTTTTCATAAAGATTATTAAGGTTAAAGTGCATTGAGTGTCCATTAGATTGTCCCAATCTATTTTTAAAAGCCTCCCAGAGGATTGCAGCCTTTCCATCATGATCTGTTACTTCAACTTGATCCTTGTTCAGTAGCGTAGCAATCTTATTGTGCCTATGATTAATGGAGGCTTTAGTGTGGAAGAATTTTGTGTTTTCATCTCCAAATTTGACTCCTTTAATTTTCCCTCTCTGTTTCCAATAAATCTTCTGATCATTGAGCACAGTTAATAGATACTCCTTGAGCAAGGTCCTGCAATTATTTTCAAATAGAGTAAGGTCTCTGAATTCCTCAATCATATCCCAGAGAAATATACAGTCATTTAGATCTGCAATTTGCTTCTTATGGCAAGCAAGATTTTTGGCCCACAGCTTTAGAGCTCTTCTGACATTCTTGAATTTTGCAGTAATCTTCTTAGCACAGTCTGAATGACCTACTGGAATAGCCCAAGCATTCTGAACCACTTGTTTAAAAGAACTGTGATTGAGCCAGTAGTTCTCAAATCTGAACACTCTAGACTTTGGGATATTTGTGCCAATTTTAATCATGCAAGGTAGGTGATCAGAAATTGGTTTAGCCATGGGAAGAGCCAAGGTATCAGGATAGCTGGTCATCCAAGCTGCAGAGGTAAAAAAACCAATCTAATTTCTCCAACAGTGGGTTGTCCTGCATATTACTCCAGCTAAACTGTCTGCCTTTAAGGGGTAATTCAATCAGTCCAAGTTCACTTATTGCCTCATTAAACATGAGCATTTCATTTACATCCCCTCCAGGTTTGTTTCTGTTTTCAGGGGTTCTGATGAAATTAAAATCCCCCATAATAATCCAATCTACATCACTAGGCATTTGAATGTTGCCAAACCAATCAATGAACTCAATTTTATCTTCATGATTGCAGGGACCATAGATGTTTGTGAGGACCCAACTTTTGGTGGATGTCTTGCATGTGAACTGAATAGATAATGAGAATTTGTTTTGAAACATCAGCTCCCCAGAGAATAGAGCCCCATTCCAAACAATGAGAATTCCACCTGATGCCCCAATGGAAGGTAAGTACTCAAATTTATTGAACCTAGGAGGACAAACTTTATGAATGTAGGATAGGTCAAAGATTTCTCTCTTAGTTTCCTGAAGACAAACAATTCCAGCAGCACTTTCTTCCACTTTTTGCCTAATAGCCAACCACTTATCTGAGGAATTAATGCCCCTCACATTCCAGTTTAAGATATTCCATGTTTTATTGTTATTCATTAACAATCAAATTGGTGTTATTGTAATCAGCAAGGTCCATCCCCTGATGACTATTCCAGGCCACAAAAGTATTGGGATCCACCAAAAGGACAGAACACTGAAAGCAAGATAACACATTCCAGCAGGAGACATAAGCAGAAGAGCAGGTGAACCAGTGCAACCACATATGATGGCCAGAGGCTTCCATAGCATCAGAGGAAATAGTAGTCTTAACCACAAGGAAATACCAGAGCTGACACAGCAGCAAAGTACATGGAGCATACAAAAGGTGCCTACCAGGGCAAACAAGCATAGTGCAGCAGTTCTAAGCATTACATTTGACTGCATACATAGGACAAGTAGTTCCCAAAAGAGAGTAGCAGTTCCTTCTGCTACCTATCATAAACTGATGTTGCAGGCACGTCATCACACAGGCCTGGAATTTGCTGCTTCTGCTGTGGCCTTGGACACCTTAGCCACATCATCCTGCCCCTTCTTCTTGGGCTTCTTGGTCAACTTCTCCTGAATCTCTTCCTCAGCAACCTTGCAGAAAGATTTAGATAGGTTTTTAACCACTGAATTGTGAATAATTGGAGGTATAGCATTACATGGTAAACAAGACTGAGTGACACAAGACTTCCTCCTATATCCATTGTTGTCCTTTTTAATCCTATCACTTCTTCTTACCTCAGTTTCTACCATAGGTTCCTTCTCCCTCCTTTTCCTTGATATGGCCTCTCCAAGGGGCAGGGCATTACTTGGTGACACCTGCTGAAGAGGGCTGCTAGCCCCAGTGGAAGAATGTGCAGCAGGGCTAATACCCTCATTTTCTTTGCCTAGCCCTAGGATGAAATCCTTACATGTAGGTGCCTGAGAAGTTGCACATTCATCAGGAATGTAAAAAAGCAAAGTGTGCTCATGAGCACAATTAGCACTCAAAAATTTCTAGACATCAGACTTTAGCAAATGCATGGTCCATCCAAACTTGTCAGGTGTCAACAGTAAGTGAATTATGAAGTTAAACCAACTTACTCGTATTTCAATTTTGAAAGTTGGAGTAGCTCCTTGTGTTGTTGGTGCAAAGTGCTGAATCCATAAATCCAGTCCTTCTTCAGATATCAAATGAGAACCATCAATGATTTGTAAAGCATGATCTTGGGCCAATGTATGCAAGGTAAGCAAGGAAGGAGAGCCTGGTAATGAGAAGGTCCCATAGTTACCTTTAGGGTTTGCTGCAGATGGGGAACCACAGTGGGGTACTGGAACATCTGCCTTGCCCTTAATATCTGGTTGATGCGAAGGAAAAGAGTCTGCCACAGTTGCATTAGCAACAACTTCCAGGGGCACAGTACAGTTTCCAGTAGCAGGTACTTCCATCAAAATCTCAGTCTGTTTGTCTTGTTGAATAGTGGGCAAAGAGGAACTAGGAGCTTCAAGATCTCTGACAGAGGAGGTTCCTGGAGTGGGAACTGGCATCACAACACCCTCTGACTACAGGTGTTGCTGTGCTACAGGAGCCACATGCAGAATCTGTTCAGCAGTCACCAAGTTGTCATTCTATGGTTCTGCAACATTGTGCTGAATATTCTGAAAATTCTCATCTTCTTCAACTGCATCATAAGCTAATGCAATGTTCAGGAGCCCTTGACCAATGGGGGGAGCCTGAGCCCTTTGGTTGACCTCTTCACTAGCAGAGTGAGTCAGAGAAAGCAGGCCATCAGACAGTGAAACTATGGTAGTAATGCTGCTGTTAGGAGCTCCTTCTGCAGCTAAGGCAGGAATTTCAACTTGATGCTGTTGAGGAGGGACAGGTGCTGGCTGTGGGAAAGCCCAATGATCCTATTGCTCATCCTGCTCTTCCCAATCATCCCAATCATCATTAGGAGCTTGATTGTTAGGGTTAGGCAGTGGTGGAAACCCTGGAAAGTCATTTGCATGTTGTGGCACAGGGTGAGGGTCCACCCCCTCAGGTGGAAAAGGATCCTCATCTGCAGGTCCACCCCCCATCATTTCCTCAAGGAGTACCTCAACAGAGCAGGTCCAAGACTCCTCCTCAAATAGTTCCCCTTCAGACCATCTAATACTCTTAGGGATATCACCAAGTTCAGTAACTCTAGCCTTGACCAAAATCTTACCCTTCAAAGCATCTTCTTTTTCCCAACTGATGATCTTGCCCCACTTAAAAATCGCAGAAGCAATATCTTCAGTATTACAGAAATCAAATGGAACTCCCACAAACAGCAACCAACAAGTTCTGTTGAAATGTACCCTACGCCAATTTCTTCCTTGATTGTGCTTAGTAAATGAAATAAAGACATCACCAAACGCATGCGGACCTTGCTGAATAAGCCTATCTCTGTCTCTGACGTGCGTGAACCTGACATAGGCCTCTCCAAAAGGACAGGGCTGGATTTCTCTAAAACCTACTTGTTCCTCTCCCTCAAGAAACTCTTCCAGAACCTCACGCACATTTGGGAAAAATACCTCGTCTGGATGCGGGTGGATAGTGGCAATCGCCCATTCTTCGTGCCGTCTCGGGCGATGAGGAACAATCGCGCGAGAAACCCCATTGCGGCCAGCAATCACCTGAATCTGAAAGCCATGGGGAACGAAAGGTTGGGGGTCTATGGGAATGTTGGCCATAGGCAAAGGCTCCGGTGAGGTGGTGACCAAAGCTCTGTCTGACAGCAATGGTAGCGGAGGCGAACTTGTCGAGGCAGAAGCAGAGTTGGTGGCAGAGAAGGAAAGTGAAGTGGAAGGCGAGGAGACAAGCGACGGTCTCGGCTGAAAGTTTGGGAAAAAATCCTTGACCAACTCCTTAAATGAAGGCACCTGCCGAGTCTGTGGCACCGGCCCAATACAGCGGAACCAAGACTCCACAACCCCTTCGGCCCAAGCCTCTGCTGGTGGGCTCGGGAAAGAGTCAAAGTGGATAAACGACCAAAGCCCAGGAAGGTTCGGGGTGGTGCAAAAACGAGCCATGTGACCGTTGGCCCCGCATGCATGGCAAACCACGTGGTTACGAGCAAAAGAACGTTGCATGACCTGACGCTCCATTTGGGGCCTGTTATGGCCAGGATTGACGTGCAATGAAGTGTCGTTAATACCTTGATTAGAGCCATCTTGAATGGGTCCCGATAATCGTTCGAAAACTGATCGGCCATCCCGGACCACCGTAGAATAACTCCAGCGATCGCCGGAGTGAGGGACAATGGCTTTGGCAGATCTACCCACTAGAGTCCATTCTTTATCAAGTTCAGCATAATATAGAGCTTCTTCTCGTTGCCAATTCGGGCCCCCAAAATTCCAAAGATTGAAACCCACATCAAAATCCTTCTCAACAATATTACCAGCATTGTAGATCTCAAAACCCACCGCTTTTGAGGCCACCGAGAACTTGAAAGATCTATCTTTCAAGAGACGAACACGAAAACCTTGGGCATAGCCCCCAAACATGGCAAGGAGAGATATACTAACCATGTGCACATTGAGCCTAAAGGAGGCATGACGAAATGAAACCACCAAGGTGAATTCCTTTTGACGAAATCCCGGGGAGAAGACCACCGGGTGCCCAAACTTGGCCTTCATATCCGCTTGGAACTTTTTCCCACAATCAAAGTTAAGGGCAAATGGAGCCATCACGAAGGAGGGGGTGGCTACCAGCGCCGGAGCGGCGACTGGTAGGGCTTGTGGCCGCCGGGGCCGGAGTGGCCACCGGCGCAAAGGTGGGAGGGCTAGGTGGGAGCTATCGCCATGTGATTATATCGCTCTTGGATGCCCATCATATTAGGACTAATTCATAACCTAAGAAAATTACCATGTTGCTTAGAGACTCTCAAAATAATATAAGTGAAACACGAGAGTTCAACAATTTCTATAAAATAATACCACCGCCGTGCTCTAAAAAGATATAAGTGAAGCACTAGAGCAAATTGCCTAGGTCAAAAGATATAAGTGAAGCACTAGAGCAAATTGCCTAGGTCAAAAGATATAAGTGAAGCACAAAGAGTATTTTAATAAACTCACAACTCATGCTTGTCCCTTTAAAAAGGTGTGTACATCAACGATGATTGTGGCAAACTAAAAAGAAAAGACTCATATCATACAAGACGCTCCAAGAAAAATGCATACCATGTGCTGAATAAAAATATAGTCTCAAGTAAATTTACCGATGGATTGAAGACAATAGTGATGCCATCCGGGGCATCCCCAAGCTTAGATGCTTGCTTGTCCTTGAATATTACCTTGGGGTGCCTTGGGAATCCCCAAGTTTAGGCTCTTTCCACTCCTTATTCCGTTGTCCATCAAATCTTTACCAAAAACTTGAAAACTTCACAACACAAAACTCAACAAAAAACTCGTGAGATTCGTTAGTATAAGAAAGTAAATCAGCATGTTTTGGTACTGTTGTGAACTCATTCTTTATTTATATTGGTGTAATATATATTATATTCCAACTTCTCCATGGTTCATACCCCCCGATACTACACATAGATTCATCAAAATAAGCAAACAACACATAGAAAATAGAATCTGTCAAAAACAGAATAGTCTGTAGCAATCTGAAAACTTTGTATACTTATGTAAATCCAACAATTCTGAAAAAATTAGTACAATCCGTGAAATTTGTATATCAATCTTGTGTAAAAAATTCAGATCAAAAGCACGCTTATGTGATTTCCCAAAATTGTTTTATTGGGCATAAAAGTTTCTGTTTTTCAGCAAGATCAAATCAACTATCACCATAGACCATCCAAAGGTCTTGCTTGGCACAAAAAATAATTAAAACACTGAAACACAATTATTACAGAGGTAATAATGTGTATTTATTGCAAAATAGAACCAAAAATATAAAAATAAAATTGGGTTGCCACCCAACAAGCACTATTGTTTAACGCCCCTAGCTAGACATAAAACATAGATCTAGGTATTGTCATCTTTGGTATGCAAACCATAAGTTTCCCTTATAATAGACTCATATGTCAACTTAATTTTCTTTCTTGGAAAGTGTTCCATGCCCTTCCTTAACTAAAATTGAGATCTAATGTTTCCTTCTTTCATATCAATAATTGCACCAATCGTTCTAAGGAAAGGTCTACCAAGAATAATAGGACATGTACGATTGCAAATATCAAGAACAATGAAATCTATGGGCATATAATTACTATTTTCAACAATAAAAACATCATTAATTATTCCCATAGGTTTCTTAGTAGTGGAATCCGCTAGATGCAAATTCAAAGAACAACCATCAAATTCACAGAAACCTAACACATCACATAAAGTTTTTGGAATCGTGGAAATGCTAGCACCCAAATCACACAAAGAATGGCACTCATAATCTTTAATCTTAATCTTAATCTTAATAGTAAGTTCCCACTCATCATAAAGTTTTCTAGGGATAGAAACTTCCAATTCAAGCTTTTTCTTCAAAATATTTCATCATAGCATCAACAATATGTTTAGTAAAAGCTTTTTTTGATTATAAGCATGAGGAGAATTCAACATGGATTGCAACAAGGAAGTACAATCTATCAAAGAACAATTATCATAATTAAAATCTTTGAAATCCGAAGGAGTGGGTTCATCGCTACTTAAAGTTTTGACCTCTCCAATCCCACTTTTATCAATTTTTGCATTAGGATCTATAAACTCCGAATCATTGGGACACCTTCTAGATAAAGTTGAGTCATCTCTAGTCCCGTATTTATCAAGATTTATATTAGAAAACAAAGATTCAATAGGAGTTACACTAATAACTTTAAGATCTTCATCATTATTCTCACAAAACTAGAAGAACACACTTTTACAAACCAATCTCGCTTAGCACGCATCCTAGCGGTTATTTCTTTGCACTCATCAATAGAAATTTTAATAGCTTTCAGAGATTCGTTAATATCATGCTTGGGTATTATAGATCTAATTTTCAAAGAATGAATCTCAAGAGAAATTATATCAACGTTCCTAGCCAAATCATCAATCTTCAGCAATTTTTCTTCAACCATAGCATTGAAAACTTTTTGCGAATTAATAAATTCTTTAATATTGTTCTCAAGATCATAGGGTATTTTATTATAACTTCCATAAGAATTATTGTAGGAATTACCGTAATTATTAGAGGAATTATTAGGAAATGGCCTAGGGTTGAAATTACCTCTATATGCGTTATTACCAAAATTGTTCCTACTAACAAAATTCACATCCATAGATTCATTATTATTCTCAATCAAAGTGGACAAATCCATATCATTAGGATCATTAGGAACACTTTTACTAGCAACAAATTTCATAAGTTCATCCATCTTTCCACTCAAAGTATTAATTTCTTCAATCGCATGCAGTTTTTTACTAGTGGAAGATCTTTCGGTATGCCATTGAGAATAATTAGCCATGATATTATCTAGGAGTTTAGTAGCTTCTCCTAAAGTAATTTCCATAAAAGTACCTCCCACGGCGGAATTTAAAAGATTTTTAGATGCAAAATTCAATCCGGCATAAAATTTTGTATGATCATCCATAAACTTAGACCCATGAGTAGGGCAATTTCTTACCGTCAATTTCGTCCTCTCCCAAGATTGTGCAAAATGTTCATGATCAAGTTGCTTAAGATTCATAATATCATTCCTAAGGGAGATGATCTTAGCGGGAGGAAAATACTTGGAAATAAAAGCATCTTTACACTTATTCCATGAATCAATACTATTTTTAGGCAAAGATGAAAACCAAGTTTTAGCGCGATCTCGTAGTGAGAACGGAAATAGCTTCTATTTAACAATATCATTATCCACATATTTCTTCTTTTGCATATCACACAACTCAACGAAAGTATTTAGGTGGGATGTGACATCTTCACTAGGAAGGTCGGAAAATTGATCTTTCATAACAAGATTCAGCAAAGTGGCATTAATTTCATAAGATTCCACACTAGTGGCGGGAGCAATCGGAGTACTAATAAAATCATTATTATTAATATTGGAAAAGTCACACAACTTGGTATTTTCTTGAGACATCGTGACAAAGCAAGCAATCTAACACACGAGCAACCAAAAAGAAAACAAGAAGACGAACGGAAGAAGGGCGAATAAAAAGGCAAATCTTTTTGTGTTTTTCTGAAAACGTTTTAGAAGTGGGGGAGAGGAAAACGAGAGGTAAATGGAAAAGAATGTAATGCAAGAGATGAGAGTTTATGGTGGGTACTTGGTAGGCTTGATGTAGATCTCCCCGGCAACGGCGCCAGAAATTCTTCCTGCTAATTCTTGAGCTTGCGTTGTTTTTTCCCTTGAAGAGGAAAGGGTGACGCAACAAAGTAGATATAACTATTTCCCTCAGCTAAGATCCAAGGTATCAATCCAGTAGGAGATACACGCAAGTCTCCAATCTATACACCTGCACAAACAATCAAACACTTGCACCCAACGCAATAAAGGGGTTGTCAATCCCTTCACGGTCACTTGCTAGGATGAGATCTGATAGAGATAGATATAAAAGATTACTAAAATGTAAAACAAAATAAAAGTAAATAAATTGTAGCAAGGTATTTTTGGGTTTTTTGGTTTATATATCTGAAAATATATGATGGAAAATAGACCCGGGGCCATAGGTTTCACTAGAGGCTTCTCTCTTGAAGGGAAATAATACGGTGGGTGAACAAATTACTGTCGAGGAATTGATAGAAAAGTGCAAAGTTATGATGATATCCAAGGCAATTATTATGAATATAGGCATCACGTCCGTGTCAAGTAGACCGACTCCTGCCTGCATGTACTACTATTACTCCACACATCGACCGCTATCCAGCATGCATCTAGAGTATTAAGTTCATAAGAACGGAGTAAGGCCTTAAGTAAGATGACATGATGTAGAGGGATAAACTCAAGCAATATGATGAAAACCCCATGTTTTTACCCTTGATGGCAACAATACAATACGTGCCTCGCTACCCCTACTTTGTCACTGGGTGAGGACACCGCAAGATTGAACCCAAAACTAAGCACCTCTCGCATTGCAAGGAAAACCAATCTAGTTGGCGAAACCAAAACGATAATTCGAAGGGAATCACAACATAGATATCATCAAAATATCGAACGGATATCAAATTCACATGATTACTTATGACAAGACTTCTCGCATGTCCTCAAGAACAAAATTAACTACTCACACAACATATTCATGCTCAAGATCAGAGGGGTATTGTATAGCATAATAGATCTGAACATATAATCTTCCGTCAAATAAACCGGCTAGCATCAACTACAAGATGTAATCAACACTACTAGTCACCCACAGATACCAACCTAAGGTTTTGATACGAAGATTGAACACAAGAGATGAACTAGGGTTTTGAGATGAGATGGTGCTGTTGAAGATGTTGATGGAGATTGGCCCTCCCACGATGAGTGGGTTGTTGGTGATGACGATGGCTTCAATTTCCCCCTCCCGGAGGGAAGTATCCCTGGCGGAATCTCTCCGCTGGAGAGCAAAAGTGCTCCTGCCCAAGTTCCGCATCAAGACAGTGGCGCTCCACCCCGTAAGTCCTTCTCTTATTTTTTCTAGGGAAAATGACCTTATATACCAGAAGATGGGCACCGGAGGCTAGCCAGGGGGGCCATTACCCGCCAGGTTGCGCCAGGGGGCAGGCGCACCCTGGTGCCTAGTGGGCACATGGGTGGCCCCCTCTGGTATTTCTTTGCTCCAATATTTTTATATATTCCAAAATAATTCTCCGTAAAATTTCAGCTCATTTGGAGATGTGCAGAATAGGTATCTCTGACATAGCTTTTTCAGGTCCAGAATTCTAGCCGTCGGCAATCTCTCTCTTTGTGTAAACCTTGCATATTATGAGAGAAAAGGAATTAGAATTACTCCACAAAGTGTTATATTGCATAAAAACACTATAAATAATAGTAGGAAAAGAAGATGAAAATGGACGTATCAACTCCCCCAAGCTTAAACCTCGCTTGTCCTCAAGCGGAAGCCGATATCGAAAATCATGCTCACATGTTTAGAGAGAGAGAGAGAGGTGTCGATAAAAACAAAATATGGACATAGTAGCATCATGCTCATCATTATAAAAAATAACTTTATCATAAAACTTCCCATGAGCAAGTAACAATTAATCACAACATCAAAGTATAAAGCATAAACTTTCTTGAAAACTAACAAACTATGTTCTTAGTCAATAATGCAATTGCAATTCATCATATTTTCAGGAAGGGTCTTGATGCGGAGCATCCTACGGTCAACCCCATGTACACCAAGACTACTCCCCAAACCCTAAGTGGACATACGACGAGACCCCAACCTTGAGCATACACCATCGGACACAAGGTGAACCCGTTCCAAAATGCTTCCCCTTTCCATTTGAGTGAGACATGGCTGCTACCTAAGTCAGGGATACCATGTGTGATCAGGTACATCGACTGTCCCAAAGGAGGAGAAGGAACAACCAGCATCAAGAAAGTACTAGAGGGGCCCCACCAGGAAGCCACAAGGGTGGGGCGCGCCCTACCCCCTGGGAACGCTCACCTGCCTTGTGGACCCCATGGCAGGCCTCCGGTGCCCATCTACTGCTATACGATGTGTTTTCACCTGGAAAAAAAATCAAGAGGAAGCTTCCGGGACGAAGTGCCACTGTCTCGAAGCGGAACTTGGGCAGAACCAAAATAGGGATCCAACGAAGTTGTTCTAAACTTCCCTCCTGGAGGGGGAAATCGAAGCCATCATCATCACCAATGATCCTGTCCTCGAGAGGGGATCAATCTCCATAAACATCTTCACCAGCACCATCTCCTCTCAAACCCTAGTTCATTTCTTGTATCCGATCTTTGTCTCAAAACCTCAGATTGGTACCTGTGGGTTGCTAGTAGTGTTGATTACTCCTTGTAGTTGATGCTAGTTGGTTTATTCAGTGGAAGATCATATGTTCAGATCCTTAGTGATAATTATTACTCCTCTAATTATGAACATGAATATGATTTGTGAGTAGTTACGTTTGTTCCTGAGGACATGGGAGAAGTCTTATTATAAGTAATCATGTGAATTTGGTATTCGTTCGATATTTTGATGAGATGTATGTTATCTCTCCTCTAGTGGTGTTATGTGAACATCGACTACATGACACTTCAGCATGATTTGGGCCTAGGGGAAGCCATTGGGAAGAAATAAGTAGATGGTGGGTTTCTAGAGTGACAGAAGCTTAAACCTTAGTTTATGTGTTGCTTCGTAAAGGGCTGATTTGGATCCACATGTTTCATGCTATGGTTAGATTTATCTTAATTCTTATTTCGTAGTTGCGGATGCTTGCGAGAGGGGTTAATCATAAGTGGGAGGCTTGTCCAAGTAAGGACATCACCCAAGCACCGGTCCAGCCACATATCAAATTATCAAAGTAACGAACGTGAATCATATGAGCATGATGAAAACTAGTTTGACAGTAATTCCCATGTGTCCTCGGGAGCCTTTTGCATTATATAGGAGTTCATCCAGGCTTGTCATTTGCTACAAAAAGGATTGGGCCACCTAGCTGCACCTTAGTTACTTTTGTTACTTGCAACCCGCCACGACTTATCTTATCACACAACTATCTGTTACCGATAATTTCAGTGCTTGCAGAGAATACCTTGCTGAAAACCGCTTGTCATTTCCTTCTGCTCCTCGTTGGGTTTGACACTCTTACTTATCGAAAGCACTACGATAGATCCCCTACATTCGTGGGTCATCAAGAGTCTTTTCTGGCGCCATTGCCGGGGAGTGAAGCGCCTTTGGTGAGTGGAATTTGATAAGGAAACATTTATATTACGTGCTGAAATTTACTGTCACTTGTCACTATGTAAAATAATCCTTTGAGGGGTTTGTTTAGGGTATCTTCACCTCAACCGGTAGAGCAAAGAGTTGCTCCTCAATCTACTGAACCTACTGAAAATATTTATTATGAAATTCCTTCGGGTATGATAGAGAAACCGCTAGCTAATCCTTATGCAGGAGATGGAACATTACATCTTGATATGCATCTAATCTATGTGGATGAAGTTTGTGGATTATTCAAGCTTGCAGGTTTGCCCGAGGACGAAGTCAAGAAGAAGGTCTTCCCTTTATATTTGAAGGTAAAAGGCATTGACATGGTATAGGCTATGTGATGATATTGGGTCTTGGAACTACAACCGATTGAAATTGGAATTTCATGAGAAGTTTTATCCTATGCATCTAGTTCATCGTGATCAGAATTATATATATAATTTATGGCCTCGTGAAGGAGAAAGTATCGCTCAAGCTTGGGGAGGCTTAAGTCAATGTTATATTCATGCCCCAATCATGAGCTCTCAAGAGAAATTATTATTCAGAATTTTTATGCTCGGCTTTCTCGTAATGATCAATCCATGCTCGATACTTCTTGTACTAGTTATTTTATGAAGAAGACTATTGAATTCAAATGGGATTTATTGGAAAGAATTAAACGCAACTCTGAAGACTGGGAACTCAATGAAGGTAATGAGTCAGGTATAAACTTTAAGTTTGATTGTGTTAAATCTTTCATGGATACCGATGCTTTTCGTGATTTTAGCACTAAATATGGACTTGCCTCTGAGATAGTAACTTATTTTTTGTGAATCATTTGCTACTCATGTTGATCTCCCCAAGGAGAAGTGGTTTAAATATCATCCTCCTATTGAAGTTAAAGTAGTAGAACCTATTAAAGTTGAAGAAGAAACGGTTACCTATAATGTTGATCCTATTGTTCCTACTGCTTATATTGAGAAACCACCTTTTTCTGTTAGGATAAAGGACCATGCTAAAGCTTCAGCTGTGGTTCGTAAGAGTTACATTAGAACACCTACACCCCCTGAACAAATTAAAGTTGAACCTAGTATTGCTATGGTTAAAGATCTCTTAGTTGATAATATTGATGGGCATGTTATTTATTTCTGTGATGAAGCTGCTAGAATTGCTAGACCCGATATTAAATATAAACATAGATCCATTGTTGGCATGCCTGTCATTTGTGTTAAAATAGGAGATCATTGTTATCATGGCTTATGTGATGTGAGTGCTAGTGTGCACCTTTTGAGAGAGACACACATGATTCGGAAATTGTTAGAATACTCTATGTGCTTCACTTATATCTTTTGAGTTATATAGTTTTTGCTCTAGTGCTTCACTTATATCTTTTAGAGCACGTCGGTGGATTTGTTTTATAGAAACTATTGTTCTCTCATGCTTCACTTATATTATTTTGAGAATCCTACAAAACAGCATGGTAATTTGCTTTAATTATGTTAGGCATTCAAGATTAATAATAAAATTTTCTTATGAGTGTGTTGAATACTATGCGAAGTTTGATACTTGATAATTGTTTTGAGATATGGAGATGGTGATATTAGAGTCATGTAGTTGAGTAGTTGTGAATTTGAGAAATACATGTATTAAATTTTGTGATTCCCGTAGCATGCACGCATGGTGAACCGTTATGTGATGAAGTCGGAGCATGATTTATGTATTGATTGTCTTCCTTATGAGTGGCGGTCGGGGACGAGCGATGGTCTTTTCCTACCAATCTATCCCCCTAGGAGCATGCGCGTAATACTTTGCTTTGATAACTTGTAGATTTTTTCAATAAGTATATGAGTTCTTTATGACTAAGGTTGAGTCCATGGATCATACGCACTTTTCTTCCTTCCACCATTGCTAGCCTCTCTAATACCGCGCACCTTTCGCCGGTATCATACACCCACCATATACCTTCCTCAAAACAGCCACCAAAGCTACCTATCATGACATTTCCATAGCCATTCCGAGATATATTGCCATGCAACTTTCCACCGTTCCGTTTACTATGACACAGTCCATCATTGTCATATTGTTTTGCATGATCATGTAGTTGACATTGTATTTGTGGCAAAGCCACCGTTCATAATTCTTTCATACATGTCACTCTTGATTCATTGCATATCCCGGTACACCACCGGAGGCATTCACATAGAGTCATATTTTGTTCTAAGTATTGAGTTGTAATTGTTGAGTTGTAAGTAAATAAAAGTGTGATGATCATCATTTTTAGAGCATTGTCCCAAGTGAGGAAAGGATGATGGAGACTATGATTCCCCCACAAGTCGGGATGAGACTCCGGACGAAAAAAAGAGGCCATAAAAAAGGCCCAAATAAAAAAATGAGAGAAAGAGAGAAGGGACAATGCTACTATCCTTTTACCACACTTGTGATTCAAAGTAGCACCATGATCTTCATAATAGAGAGTCTTCTATGTTATCACTTTCATATACTAGTGGGAATTCTTCATTATAGAACTTGGCTTGTATATTCCAATGATGGGCTTCCTCAAAATGCCCTAGGTCTTCATGAGCAAGTGAATTGGATGCACACCCACTTAGTTCCTTTTGTTGAGCTTTCATATACTTATAGCTCTAGTGCATCCGTTGCATGGCAATCCCTACTCACTCGCATCGATATCTATTGATGGGCATCTTCATAGCCCGTTGGTACGCCTAGTTGATGTGAGACTATCTTCCCCCTTTTTGTCTCCTCCACAACCACCATTCTATTCCACCTAAAGTGCTATGTCCATGGCTCACGCTCATGTATTGCGTGAAGATTGAAAAAGTTTGAGAACACCAAAAGTATGAAAAAATTGCTTGGCTTGTCATCGGAGTGGTGCATGATTTAAATACTTTGTGTGGTGAAGATAGAGCATAGCCAGACTATATGATTTTGTAGGGATAACTTTCTTTGGCCATGTTATTTTGAAGAGACATAATAGCTTAGTTAGTATGCTTGAAGTATTATTATTTCTATGTCAATATTGAACTTTTGTCTTGAAACTTTCGGATCTGAATATTCATACCACAATTAAGAAGAATTACATTGAAATTATTCCAAGTAGCATTCCACATCAAAAATTCAGTTTTTATCATTTACCTACTCGAGGACGAGCAGGAATTAAGCTTGGGGATGCTTGATACGTCTCCAACGTATCTATAATTTTTTATTGTTCCCTGCTATATTATATTCTGTTTTGGACATTATTGGGCTTTATTATACACTTTTATATTATTTTTGGAACTAACCTATTAACCGGAGGCCCAACCCAGAATTGCTGTTTTTTTGCCTATTTTAGGGTTTCGCAGAAAAAGAATATCAAACGGAGTCCAAACGGAATGAAACCTTCGGGAACGTGATTTTCGGAACGAACATGATCCAGAGTTGGACCCTACGTTAAGACATCAACCAGGAGGCCACGAGGTAGGGGGGCGCCTACCCCCCAGGCGCGCCCTCCACCCTCGTGGGCCCCCTGTTGCTCCACCGACGTACTCCTTCCTCCTATATATACCTACGTACCCCCAAACTACCAGATACGGAGGCAAAACCCTAATTCCACCGCCGTAACTTTCTGTATCCACGAGATCCCGTCTTGGGGCCTGCTCCGGAGCTCCGACGGAGGGGGCATCAGTCACGGAGGGCTTCTACATCAACACCATAGCCTCTCCGATGAAGTGTGAGTAGTTTACCTCAGACCTACGGGTCCATAGTTATTAGCTAGATGGCTTCTTCTCTCTTTTTGGATCTCAATACAAAGTTCTCCCCCTCTCTTGTGGAGATCTATTCGATGTAATCTTCTTTTGCGCTGTGTTTGTTGAGACCGATGAATTGTGGGTTCATGATCAAGTTTATCTATGAACAATAATTGAATCTTCTCTGAATTCTTTTATGTATGATTGGTTATCTTTGCAAGTCTCTTCGAGTTATCAGTTTGGTTTGGCCTACTAGATTGATCTTCCTTGCAATGGGAGAAGTGCTTAGCTTTGGGTTCAATCTTGCGGTGTCCTTTCCCAGTGACAGTAGGGGCATCAAGGCACGTATTGTATTGTTGCCATTGAGGATAACAAGATGGGGTTTTCATCATATTGCATGAGTTTATCCCTCTACATCATGTCATCTTGCTTAAAGCGTTACTCTGTTCTCTTGAACTTAATACTCTAGATGCATGCTGGATAGCGGTCGATGTGTGGAGTAATAGTAGTAGATGCAGGCAGGAGTCGGTCTACTTGTCTCGGACGTGATGCCTATATACATGATCATACCTAGATATTCTCATAACTATGCTCAATTCTGTCAATTGCTCAATAGTAATTCATTTACCCACCATGAATACTTATGCTCTTGAGAGAAGCCACTAGTGAAATCTATGGGCCCCGGGTCTATCTTCTATCATATTAATCTTCCAATATTTAGTTATTTCCTTTGCCTTTTATTTTACTTTGCACCTTTATCATAAAAATACCAAAAATATTATCTTATCATATCTATCAGATCTCACTCTCGTAAGTGACCGTGTAGGGATTGACAACCCCTTATCGCGTTGATTGTGAGCATTTATTTGTTTGTGTAGGTGCGAGGGACTCGTGCATGGCCTCCTACTGGATTGATACCTTGGTTCTCAAAAACTGAGGGAAATACTTATGCTACTTTGCTGCATCACCCTTTCCTCTTCAAGGGAAAACCAACGCAAGTGCTCAAGAGGTAGCAACTAGCAACATCGACAAGTCAAGTTCCAAGAAAGCTTCGTCAACTCCAAGTCATCCTCCTACTATGAGCAACTTCAAGCCGAGAGCTTCATCATCATCCACTCCAACCAATGAGACCGTCAAGACGAGTTCCTTCAAATGCTTCACATGCGAAGGCCGAGGCCACAAGTCCTACGAATGCACCAACAAGCAGACCATGATCCTCAACGACGACGGAACCTTCGCATGTGAGACCCTTCCTCAAGTGTTGCCTTCTCTTTTGCAGGAATTTCACGATGTTTTCCCCGACGAGCTACCTCTGGGACTACCTCCACTATGAGGCATTGAGCACCGCATCGACCTCATCCCCGGAGCACCGCTTCCGAACAAAGCTCCTTACCGCGTCAACCCTGAAGAAACCAAAGAAATACAAAGGCAAGTAAAGCATCTCATAGACCATGGACATGTGCGTGAAAGTTTGAGCCCTTGTGCCGTCCCGGTCATTCTTGTGCCAAAACGAGATGTGATGTATGGTAGAACCCTAGTGGCCCGATCTTTCACGAAAGGAGCGGATCCCGCGAAGAACACGAGGAACACGAGGGGGAAAACGAGGGAAATCATGAGGGGAAACACGAGAGAATCACTCAACCAACAAGAAATAGTCACACATGTGCTAGATCCTCGAAACACAAAGAGATACACGAGCCAAATCCAACAAAGGACGATACATAGGGTAACCGGTTCTTCTCCGTGAGGAGGTCTTGAATCCACGGGGGGATCTTCCCTTAGAAAGGGGGCTTGAATCCAAGGTGGATCTTCTCCGAAGAGGGGCCGCGGTCTCTCTCAAGGAGTAGATCCGATATGGATGAGCGAAGCTCTATCTCTCAAATGAGCTATCACAACGCTGGCCCTAGAAAGTCGTACGGGATAGAGTATATATAGTCTAGGTGACGAAAGGGTACACGGGCCTCGGCCCAAGTGGCTGCGCGCAGGCAGGGCCGGAAGTTCCGGGCGCCGGAGGTTCCGGGGAGGGTCCAGGCTAACCAGAGAGTTGGCGCGGTGGAGATGTGCTGGCATCCGGGGGCCAGAAGGTCCGGGCAGGCCGGAGGTTCCGGGCGCCGGAAGGTCCGGGACGGGGTCCGGGCTAACCCGAGAGTTGGCACGCCTAGGCTGGTCGAAGTCATCGGCGGCCGGAAGCTCCGGGGGCCGGAAGTTCTGGGCTCTGGCCGGAAGTTCTGGGCTGTCCAGAGTGTTGACGCATGTCTCTTCTTCTACAGTCCTCTGCTCTGAGTCTTGAGCGTTGTACCTGATGCACATAGCATCTCGGACTTAGGCAGTAGCCATGTCTCACTTGAAGAGGGGGGAAACTCAAGTAGGAGTGATGTCACCTCGGATTGAATAGCACGTGCCCTAGCCCTTGTCATTGGTCCACTTGGAGCTTGGATAGTTGAGGTGGCGTCCATGGGGATGGTCGTGGGATGCTCCGCATCATCTCCCCTCCCTTGGGGAAGATCCATCCTCGGATCGAGTTCTTCATCACCATGGAAGGGAGAGATATCTTTGATGTTGAAGATGTCGCTCACGTTGTACTTGTCGCGCGGGATGTCGATCTTGTAAGCGTTGTCGTTGTAGCGTGCGAGCACCTTGAAGGGTCCATCTGCTCGTGGTCGAAGCTTAGACTTGCGTTCTTGTGGAAAGCGCTCCTTGCGAAGGTGTAGCCACACGAGATCACCAATGTTGTAGACCATAGGTTGCTTGTTGACGTTGAGCTTGGTCGCAAGGCGTTGTACTTGATGCTCGATGGTGTTTCTTGTATCCTCATGCACCTTCTTGATATGGGTCGCTCGGGCACTTGCGTCTAAATTGATGCGCTCTTGTAGTGGTAGAGGAAGAATGTCCAATGGTGACAAAGGGTTGAATCCGTAGACGACCTCAAAAGGGGACTTGCCGGTTGTTGAGTGTCTTGCTCGGTTGTAGGCGAACTCGGTGATGGGTAGACACTCCTCCCACTCCTTGATGTTCTTCTTGATGAGTACTCGAAGTAGAGTGGAGAGTGTGCGGTTTGTCACCTCCGTTTGGCCGTCGGTTTGAGGATGGTACACCGTGGAGAAGAGTAGCTTGATTCCGAGCTTGGCGCATAGGGTCTTCCAAAAGTAGCTAAGGAACTTGACGTCGCGGTCCGAGACAATTGTCTTTGGCACACCATGGAGACGCAATATTTCCCTACAAAAGAGATTAGCAACATGTGAAGCATCGTCTATCTTGTGACAAGGAATAAAATGTGCCATTTTGGAGAAACGGTCCACAACGACAAATATGGAATCTTTCCCATTTCGAGTTCTAGGCAAACCAAGTACAAAGTCCATGCTAATGTCTTCCCAAGGTTGGTATGGAATCGGTAAATGATAGAGGCCAAGGTGTCCCGATGTTTCGATGAGATGGTGGCTATCGTTTTCTGTGGGAGTCGACCTTGACGATCCGACTACGAACGTGCGAGACGTCGCGCCTTAGCAATCGCTAAACCAACTTCCGAGGGGTTATTGACCACGCCGGAGCACGATCAACCTGACCACGAGGGCTTGTTTCCTGCGAGCAAACGAAGAACAAGCAAGAAACTGAGATTGCAATCTGGATATTGCGAATATAAGATGAAAGCTTTATTGATCAAGGTGGGGTTCTGTGACGTCTTGGTCTGGTCGTTGGACACAAACGAAGTACGCGAAGTTGCAGCTATGGCGAACTTTTAATCTAAACAAAACCCAAAGTCTAAACGACGCCCTAAGGGCTGTATATATGGAGGAAGAGAGGGGAATTTCGTGGCCCTTGAGGGTGGGGTCCGAAACCAACCCTAACTCTTGTTTCCCCACACATACAGACTCTAAAAATAGCCTATACTTAAGTATTTCGAAATTACATGGGCCTGGCCCATTAATAAGGTGACGCAGCACCTAGAATAGCCTATGGACGAATATTATGAAGTGGCATCTTGTATATTTCGTCCATGGCTTCATGCACTCCTTATGGCGGCTTCACAGTCCTGAAATCATCACTTGTAACTCCGTTCTTGATCCCCTTGCGCATGCCATCAACTTCATGCGTGTTCTTGCTCCAATGTTCATCCTTCTCCAAGCTAGGCCCTTCATTTGAAAGCAAAACAAATGTATCCAATTTAGGCAGCATCATAATCTCATGAACATTAGAATCATTACCAAGAAACGAAAGTACCTGGTAATTTAATTGGCGTGCGCGAGCTCTAGTAATTGGTCCAGTATATGTAACAGTAGGGGCTGTGGGTGTAACAATGGTATTGATGTCCTCATCATCCTCCCCTTCTTGAAATGAAGTCGTCCTCGACGGAAGCTCATATTCCTCACCCAAATAAGGCTTCAAATCTGCAATATTAAAAGTGGGACTAACCCCAAAATCTGCAGGTAGCTCAAGTTTATATGCATTATCATTTATTTTCTCTAAAACCTTAAAAGGACCATCAGCACGTGGCATTAGCTTTGACTTGCGCAGATTAGGAAATCTATCTTTACGCAAATGTAACCAAACAAGATCTCCAGGTACAAACACAACATGTTTTCTACCCTTATCTCCAGCAAGTTTATATTTAGCATTCATATGCTCAATGTTTTCCTTAGTTAACTCATGCATTTTTAAAATCAATTCAGAACGTTCTTTAGCATCAAAATTAACCTTCTCCGAAGATGGAAGAGGCAACAAATCAATAGGTGCACGAGGTAGGAAACCATACACAATTTCAAACGGGCACATCTTAGTAGTAGAATGCAATGAACGGTTATAAGCAAATTCAATATGAGGCAAGCATTCTTCCCACATTTTCTTGTTATTCTTCAAAACAGCCCTAAGCATAGTAGACAATGTTCTATTGACTACTTCAGTTTGTCCATCAGTTTGGGGGTGACAAGTAGTACTAAAAAGCAGCTTAGTCCCCAACTTAGCCCATAAACATCTCCAAAAGTGGCTAAGAAATTTAGTATCACGATCTGAAACAATAGTATTTGGCACACCGTGTAAGCGAATAATTTCACGAAAGAACAAATCAGCAACATTAACAGCATCATCGCTTTTATGACATGGTATAAAGTGTGCCATTTTCGAGAACCTATCCACGACAACAAATATGCTATCCCTCCCCTTCTTTGTTCTAGGTAAACCTAAAACAAAGTCCATAGATATATCCTCCCAAGGAACACTAGGTACAGGCAAAGGCATATATAAACCATGAGGATTGAGTCGTGACTTAGCTCTTTGACATGTAGTGCAGCGAGCAACAAAACGCTCAACATCCCGTCTCATCTTTGGCCAAAAGAAATGTGTAGCAAGTATATCCTCCGTCTTCTTGACGCCAAAGTGTCCCATTAATCCTCCTCCATGCGCCTCCTGCAACAACAAAAGACGAACGGAGCTAGCTGGAATGCATGGCTTGTTAGCACGAAACACAAATCCATCGTTAAGAACGAACTTGTTCCAAGTTCTCCCTTCCTTACAATTCTGCAATACATCTTTAAATTCAGCATCATTAACATATTGATCCTTGATGGTCTCCAAACCAAATATTTTAAAGTCAAGTTGTGAAAGCATAGTATAACGACGAGACAAGGCATCAGCAATAACATTTTCTTTACCCTTTGATAGAGGCAAAGGTGTCCCGATGTTTCGATGAGATGGTGGCTATCGTTTTCTGTGGGAGTCGACCTTGACGATCCGACTACGAACGTGCGAGACGTCGCGCCTTAGCAATCGCTAAACCAACTTCCGAGGGGTTATTGACCACGCCGGAGCACGATCAACCTGACCACGAGGGCCTGTTTCCTGCGAGCAAACGAAGAACAAGCAAGAAACTGAGATTGCAATCTGGATATTGCGAATATAAGATGAAAGCTTTATTGATCAAGGTGGGGTTCTGTGACGTCTTGGTCTGGTCGTTGGACACAAACGAAGTACGCGAAGTTGCAGCTATGGCGAACTTTTAATCTAAACAAAACCCAAAGTCTAAACGACGCCCTAAGGGCTGTATATATGGAGGAAGAGAGG
Source organism: Triticum urartu (assembly GCF_056163025.1). Taxonomy (NCBI): domain Eukaryota; kingdom Viridiplantae; phylum Streptophyta; class Magnoliopsida; order Poales; family Poaceae; genus Triticum; species Triticum urartu. Next base: position 373,971,272 of record NC_141879.1, read on the forward strand.
GGAATTTCGTGGCCCTTGAGGGTGGGGTCCGAAACCAACCCTAACTCTTGTTTCCCCACACATACAGACTCTAAAAATAGCCTATACTTAAGTATTTCGAAATTACATGGGCCTGGCCCATTAATAAGGTGACGCAGCACCTAGAATAGCCTATGGACGAATATTATGAAGTGGCATCTTGTATATTTCGTCCATGGCTTCATGCACTCCATATGGCGGCTTCACAGTCCTGAAATCATCACTTGTAACTCCGTTCTTGATCCCCTTGCGCATGCCATCAACTTCATGCGTGTTCTTGCTCCAATGTTCATCCTTCTCCAAGCTAGGCCCTTCATTTGAAAGCAAAACAAATGTATCCAATTTAGGCAGCATCATAATCTCATGAACATTAGAATCATTACCAAGAAACGAAAGTACCTGGTAATTTAATTGGCGTGCGCGAGCTCTAGTAATTGGTCCAGTATATGTAACAGTAGGGGCTGTGGGTGTAACAATGGTATTGATGTCCTCATCACCCTTCTTGTGTTTAATCACATAAGGGAAAGTCTCAATGAATTCAACCCATTTAGCATGTCGACGGTTCAGTTTTGCTTGACTTTTAATGTGTTTCAAAGATTCATGATCAGAATGTATAACAAATTCCTTGGGCCATAAATAATGTTGCCATGTTTCTAAGGTCCGAACAAGAGCATATAATTCTTTATCATAAGTAGAATAGTTCAGACTAGGCCCACTCAATTTTTCAGAAAAGTATGCAACAGGTTTTCCATCTTGTAATAACACACCTCCTAATCCAATTCCACTAGCATCACATTCAAGCTCAAAAGTCTTATTGAAATTAGGAAGTTGGAGTGAAGGAGCATGTGTCAACTTATCTTTCAATACCGTGAAGGCTTCTTCCTGTGCGGTACCCCAAACAAAAGGTACATCCTTCTTTGTAAGCTCGTTGAGAGGTGCAGCAATGGTGCTGAAATCTCTCACAAAACGCCTATAAAAACAAGCGAGGCCAAGGAAACTCCTTACTTGTGTGACCGTTTTGGGCTGCGGCCAACTCTCAATAGCTTCAATCTTGGCTTTATCAACTTCAATTCCCTGTGGAGTAACAACATAGCCAAGAAAAGATACTCGGTCATTGCCTCTATCAAGTGGTATCAGATTTCCAGGTTGCTCGGTGAGATTTTACAGTTTTTCGTAGATTAGATCGAGTCTGTTCTTCATACCTACAGTCCACGAAAAAGCCACACAAAAAAAATTAGGGTTAGTTCATCATATCCGAACCAATCTGAGCCTTTGCATAATCTTTTTAGGGTTTTTGCTTTGTTGAATTTGCGGTTGCATCGTCGTGTCAAGTTGCTGGTCTTAGAGTCTAGTCTTTTAGAGTTTCGAGTTCTGGTCATAAGTTGTCACGCCGCCGCCGCACCATCATCATCGCCCATCTACCACTTTTGCTTATCCGCCACCGCTCTGAATCCTTATCCATATACCACTACCAATCCGTATCCATATACCACCATCAATCTCTATCCATATACCACCACCGCTACCATATACCACCACCGCTGCCATATACCACAACCATATATCCACCACCAATCCTGATGAGGACATCAATACCATTGTTACACCCACAGCCCCTACTGTTACATATACTGGACCAATTACTAGAGCTCGCGCACGCCAATTAAATTACCAGGTACTTTCGTTTCTTGGTAATGATTCTAATGTTCATGAGATTATGATGCTGCCTAAATTGGATACATTTGTTTTGCTTTCAAATGAAGGGCCTAGCTTGGAGAAGGATGAACATTGGAGCAAGAACACACATGAAGTTGATGGCATGCGCAAGGGGATCAAGAACGGAGTTACAAGTGATGATTTCAGGACTTTGAAGCCGCCATAAGGAGTGCATGAAGCCATGGACGAAATATACAAGATGCCACTTCATAATATTCGTCCATAGGCTATTCTAGGTGCTGCGTCACCTTATTAATGGGCCAGGCCCATGTAATTTCGAAATACTTAAGTATAGGCTATTTTTAGAGTCCGTATGTGTGGGGAAACAAGAGTTAGGGTTGGTTTCGGACCCCACCCTCAAGGGCCACGAAATTCCCCTCTCTTCCTCCATATATACAGCCCTTAGGGCGTCGTTTAGACTTTGGGTTTTGTTTAGATTAAAAGTTCGCCATAGCTGCAACTTCGCGTACTTCGTTTGTGTCCAACGACCAGACCAAGACGTCACAGAACCCCACCTTGATCAATAAAGCTTTCATCTTATATTCGCAATATCCCGATTGCAATCTCAGTTTCTTGCTTGTTCTTCGTTTGCTCGCAGGAAACAGGCCCTCGTGGTCAGGTTGATCGTGCTCCGGCGTGGTCAATAACCCCTCGGAAGTTGGTTTAGCGATTGCTAAGGCGCGACGTCTCGCACGTTCGTAGTCGGATCGTCAAGGTCGACTCCCACAGAAAACGATAGCCACCATCTCATCGAAACATCGGGACACCTTTGCCTCTATCAAGTGGTATCAGATTTCCAGGTTGCTCGGTGAGATTTTACAGTTTTTCGTAGATTAGATCGAGTCTGTTCTTCATATCTACAGTCCACGAAAAAGCCACACAAAAAAAATTAGGGTTAGTTCATCATATCCGAACCAATCTGAGCCTTTGCATAATCTTTTTAGGGTTTTTGCTTTGTTGAATTTGCGGTTGCATCGTCGTGTCAAGTTGCTGGTCTTAGAGTCTAGTCTTTTAGAGTTTCGAGTTCTAGTCATAAGTTGTCACGCCGCCGCCGCACCATCATCATCGCCCATCTACCACTTTTGCTTATCCGCCACCGCTCTGAATCCTTATCCATATACCACTACCAATCCGTATCCATATACCACCATCAATCTCTATCCATATACCACCACCGCTACCATATACCACCACCGCTGCCATATACCACAACCATATATCCACCACCAATCCTGATGAGGACATCAATACCATTGTTACACCCACAGCCCCTACTGTTACATATACTGGACCAATTACTAGAGCTCGCGCACGCCAATTAAATTACCAGGTACTTTCGTTTCTTGGTAATGATTCTAATGTTCATGAGATTATGATGCTGCCTAAATTGGATACATTTGTTTTGCTTTCAAATGAAGGGCCTAGCTTGGAGAAGGATGAACATTGGAGCAAGAACACGCATGAAGTTGATGGCATGCGCAAGGGGATCAAGAACGGAGTTACAAGTGATTATTTCAGGACTTTGAAGCCGCCATAAGGAGTGCATGAAGCCATGGACGAAATATACAAGATGCCACTTCATAATATTCGTCCATAGGCTATTCTAGGTGCTGCGTCACCTTATTAATGGGCCAGGCCCATGTAATTTCGAAATACTTAAGTATAGGCTATTTTTAGAGTCCGTATGTGTGGGGAAACAAGAGTTAGGGTTGGTTTCGGACCCCACCCTCAAGGGCCACGAAATTCCCCTCTCTTCCTCCATATATACAGCCCTTAGGGCGTCGTTTAGACTTTGGGTTTTGTTTAGATTAAAAGTTCGCCATAGCTGCAAATTCGCGTACTTCGTTTGTGTCCAACGACCAGACCAAGACGTCACAGAACCCCACCTTGAGCAATAAAGCTTTCATCTTATATTCGCAATATCCAGATTGCAATCTCAGTTTCTTGCTTGTTCTTCGTTTGCTTGCAGGAAACAGGCCCTCGTGGTCAGGTTGATCGTGCTCCGGCGTGGTCAATAACCCCTCGGAAGTTGGTTTAGCGATTGCTAAGGCGCGACGTCTCGCACATTCGTAGTCGGATCGTCAAGGTCGACTCCCACAGAAAACGATAGCCACCATCTCATCGAAACATCGGGACACCTTTTGCCTCTATCAAGTGGTATCAGATTTCCAGGTTGCTCGGTGAGATTTTACAGTTTTTCGTAGATTAGATCGAGTCTGTTCTTCATACCTACAGTCCACGAAAAAGCCACACACAAAAAAAAATTAGGGTTAGTTCATCATATCCGAACCAATCTAAGCCTTTGCATAATCTTTTTAGGGTTTTTGCTTTGTTGAATTTGCGGTTGCATCGTCGTGTCAAGTTGCTGGTCTTAGAGTCTAGTCTTTTAGAGTTTCGAGTTCTGGTCACAAGTTGTCACGCCGCCGCCGCACCATCATCATCGCCCATCTACCACTTTTGCTTATCCGCCACCGCTCTGAATCCATATCCATATACCACCACCAATCCGTATCCATATACCACCATCAATCTCTATCCATATACCACCACCGCTACCATATACCACCACCGCTGCCATATACCACCACCATATATCCACCACCAATCCGAGTTCTTCTCATATTAGGTTTGTTCTTGAGATCAATCTCAATTCCGATTCGTGTTTCCTTGCCTGCGTAGGTCTCGGAAAAAACAAAAAAAAAGAGTCTGGAGACCCCGAGGCAGTTTTTAGGCCAAAATTTTCACGGGCAAAAATATTTTTTCCCTATCCTATTTTTAGGCTTTTCTGAGTCTTTTGAGCCACGTGCCATCATAGTGATTTTTTGTCGCACTTTTTCGTCGTCGCAGCCCTGATTTCCGAAAAAAAAAGTGAAAAAAAAAATTTCGTGCCCATCCTATCAGTTTGGCGAGGGAAGAGTTTTGAGACACTCGCCATTATAGTAATTTTTCGCAAAAAAAAAGAGCGCAAAAAAAAGAGGAGCGCAAAAAAAAGCGAAAAAAAAAGTTCCAGAGTGTGCTTTTCCCTTATTTACGTGCAGCGCCGTGATTTTGTTAGTGTTCTAGGCTCGCGTCTCTAGCACGGTCTAGCCTAGGACCAGCACAGTACCGTCGTTGAGCGTTTATTCAACTTTGCATCTCTGAATTGATTATTGCTGACCCTTTTTGCTACCATACTATAAGCCTTCCCAGCTCCACATACCTCTACGTCGTGCGTATGACTCTCCCTGGCAATCGCTCTATCCAAGCTTTTGAGAGTTTTGACTACAACGGTTGCCGATCACCGCCTGCTGCTGGGTAAGAACTGGTAAGAATTTGAGATTTGCTTGACGGATTTGTGACACCCGCCACCACCACCTCTTGTTAGTATTCTGTAGGATCATATTCTTGTGTGTTTTCTATTGTTGCTAACCATGGCAGGATCACAAGCCGATGAGACTGACTGGGAGAACATGACGAATCAGGAGTTGCATGATAAATTTCAGCAAATGATGAATGGACAGGTGCAGGATGTGCTAAACAGATTTGAAGAGGCCATGGAGAAGATGATGACATGGAGAAGACGTTCGAAACAAAGCTCGATAACAGGTTTAATGAATTGCTCGCGCGTCTTCCACCACCACCACCGGCTGCACCTAACGCACCTCTACAACAACAACAACGACGACTACCTACACATCGTGAAACAGCCCTCCGCCGAGCGAGCCGTCTCCCTCTTGCACCTGGCCAAACTGTTGGTGCTGCTGTTGCTACTTCTGTGGCTCCTGCTGCTGATGCGGAGGAGGATGATTTTGCTGGCGATTACGAGGATGAGGTTGATCAAAATCAGAACTACGTGCCACCACCAGCACAGCAACCATCAGGTCGTCCACATGCAAATAATGGCAATGGTAGGGCTCACCCTCAGGTACGAGATCATGACCATCTCCCTAAACTAAAATTGAATATTCCACCATTTGAGGGTAGATATGTTCCTGATATATATCTTACTTGGGAGTTAGAAACTGAACAACGATTTACATGTTTACAATATCCCGAGGAGAGACGTGTTCCTGCTGCTGTTTGTGCATTCACTAGTTTTGCATGTGTTTGGTGGTCTGAGCATTGTAGATTATATCCCATTCCTTCTACTTGGGCTGCTTTGAAAACTGCTATGCGTACTCGTTGGGTTCCACCATATTATCAACGTGAATTACTTCAAAAATTGCAGCGCTTAAGACAGGGAAAAAATTCTGTAGAAGAATATTATCAGGAATTACAAACTGGCATGATTAGATGTGGTATTGTTGAGGAGAATGAAGCTATGCTTGCACGTTTTATGGGTGGATTAAATAGAGAGATTCAGACGATTCTAGAGTATAAGGAGTATACTAATATCACTCGTTTATTCCATCTTGCTTGTAAAGCTGAACGTGAAGTGCAGGATCAACAGGCATTGGCGCGGACTAACTTTTCTGCAGGTCGACCTTCTTCATGGACACCACGTGCATCATCTACTTCCACACGTTCTGCTTCACCGGCGCCTCCGTCGGCTGCCACCTCCAACCGTGATACAATAAAGCAGGCACAATCACCACTATCTGCCAAGAGCACACCTTCTGGGCCTGCAAAGAGCTCTTCTTCATCCATGGCATCAACAGGGCAAACACATGATATTATTTGTCGACGTTGCAAGGGTGGAGGTCATTATGCGAGAGAATGCCCATCTAAGCGTGTGATGATTGTTACTGAGGATGGTGGGTATGAGTCCGCTAGTGACTATGATGAGGAGACTTTGGCTCTTATTACACGTGACGAACACGGTGGAGACGATTCTGATCATGAGACGCAATACATGGCTCCTGAAGATGCTGACAGGTATGAATGTTTAGTTGCTCAACGTGTTTTGAGTGTGCAGGTTACACAAGCTGAGCAAAATCAGAGGCATAATTTGTTCCATACAAAGGGAGTTGTGAAGGAACGTTCTGTTCGCGTGATCATAGATGGAGGGAGTTGCAACAACTTGGCTAGCATCGAGATGGTGGAGAAGCTATCTCTCACCACCAGACCACATCCACATCCTTACTACATCCAATGGTTCAACAACAGCGGCAAGGTTAAGGTAACACGTACTGTTCGTGTGCATTTTAGTATCTCTACATATGCTGATTATGTTGATTGTGATGTGGTACCGATGCAAGCATGTTCCTTATTACTTGGTAGACCATGGCAATTTGATAAAAATTCTATTCACCATGGTAGAAACAATCAGTATACTCTTGTTCATAAGGATAAAAATATTACTTTGCTTCCTATGACTCCTGATTCCATTTTGAAAGATGATATTAATAGAGCTAATAAAGCAAAACAGGAGAAAACTAAGAGTGAAAATCAGATTGTGGCAAAAGAATTTGAGCAACAAATGCAGCCTAATAATAATAATAAACAATCTAGTGTTGTTTCTGAAATTAAATTGAAAAGTGCATGTTTACTTGCCACCAAATCTGATATTGATGATCTAGATTTTAGCAAATCTGTTTGCTATGCTTTTGTGTGCAAAGAGGCATTATTTTCATTCGAGGACGTGCCTTCCTCTTTGCCTCCTGCTGTCACTAACATTTTGCAGGAGTTCGCCGACGTCTTTCCACAAGACGTGCCACCGGGATTACCACCTATTCGCGGGATTGAGCATCAAATTGACTTAATTCCCGGTGCATCATTACCCAACCGGGCACCATACCGTACCAATCCAGAGGAGACGAAGGAGATTATGCGTCAAGTACAAGAACTGCTCGACAAAGGTTATATACGCGAATCCCTTAGTCCTTGTGCTGTTCCTATCATTTTAGTGCCGAAAAAGGATGGTACGTCGCGTATGTGCGTTGATTGTGGAGGCATTAATAATATTACTATTCGTTATCGTCATCCTATTCCTAGGCTAGATGATATGCTTGATGAATTGAGTGGCTCTACAATATTCTCCAAAGTTGATTTGCGTAGTGGTTACCATCAAATTCGTATGAAATTGGGAGATGAATGGAAAACAGCATTTAAAACTAAGTTTGGATTATATGAGTGGTTAGTCATGCCTTTTGGGTTAACTAATGCACCTAGTACTTTCATGAGGTTAATGAACGAAGTTTTACGTGCTTTCATTGGACGATTTGTGGTAGTTTACTTTGATGACATATTGATTTATAGCAAATCTTTGGAGGAACATTTGGAACATTTACGTGCTGTTTTTATTGCTCTACGTGATGCACGTTTGTTTGGTAACCTTGGAAAGTGCACCTTTTGCACCGACCGAGTATCTTTTCTGGGCTATGTTGTTACTCCACAGGGAATTGAAGTTGATAAAGCCAAGATTGAAGCTATTGAGAGTTGGCCGCAGCCCAAAACGGTAACACAAGTGAGGAGTTTCCTTGGCCTCGCTGGTTTCTATAGGCGTTTTGTGAGAGATTTCAGCACCATTGCTGCACCTCTCAACGAGCTTACAAAGAAGGATGTACCTTTTGTTTGGGGTACCGCACAGGAAGAAGCCTTCACGGTATTGAAAGATAAGTTGACACATGCTCCTTTACTCCAACTTCCTAATTTCAATAAGACTTTTGAGCTTGAATGTGATGCTAGTGGAATTGGATTAGGAGGTGTGTTATTACAAGATGGAAAACCTGTTGCATACTTTTCTGAAAAATTGAGTGGGCCTAGTCTGAACTATTCTACTTATGATAAAGAATTATATGCTCTTGTTCGGACCTTAGAAACATGGCAACATTATTTATGGCCCAAGGAATTTGTTATACATTCTGATCATGAATCTTTGAAACACATTAAAAGTCAAGCAAAACTGAACCGTCGACATGCTAAATGGGTTGAATTCATTGAGACTTTCCCTTATGTGATTAAACACAAGAAGGGTAAAGAAAATGTTATTGCTGATGCCTTGTCTCGTCGTTATACTATGCTTTCACAACTTGACTTTAAAATATTTGGTTTGGAGACCATCAAGGATCAATATGTTAATGATGCTGGATTTAAAGATGTATTGCAGAATTGTAAGGAAGGGAGAACTTGGAACAAGTTCGTTCTTAACGATGGATTTGTGTTTCGTGCTAACAAGCTATGCATTCCAGCTAGCTCCGTTCGTCTTTTGTTGTTGCAGGAGGCGCATGGAGGAGGATTAATGGGACACTTTGGCGTCAAGAAGACGGAGGATATACTTGCTACACATTTCTTTTGGCCAAAGATGAGACGGGATGTTGAGCGTTTTGTTGCTCGCTGCACTACATGTCAAAGAGCTAAGTCACGACTCAATCCTCATGGTTTATATATGCCTTTGCCTGTACCTAGTGTTCCTTGGGAGGATATATCTATGGACTTTGTTTTAGGTTTACCTAGAACAAAGAAGGGGAGGGATAGCATATTTGTTGTCGTGGATAGGTTCTCGAACATGGCACACTTTATACCATGTCATAAAAGCGATGATGCTGTTAATGTTGCTGATTTGTTCTTTCGTGAAATTATTCGCTTACATGGTGTGCCAAATACTATTGTTTCAGATCGTGATACTAAATTTCTTAGCCACTTTTGGAGATGTTTATGGGCTAAGTTGGGGACTAAGCTGCTTTTTAGTACTACTTGTCACCCCCAAACTGATGGACAAACTGAAGTAGTCAATAGAACATTGTCTACTATGCTTAGGCTGTTTTGAAGAATAACAAGAAAATGTGGGAAGAATGCTTGCCTCATATTGAATTTGCTTATAATCGTTCATTGCATTCTACTACTAAGATGTGCCCTTTTGAAATTGTGTATGGTTTCCTACCTCGTGCACCTATTGATTTGTTGCCTCTTCCATCTTCGGAGAAGGTTAATTTTGATGCTAAAGAACGTTCTGAATTGATTTTAAAAATGCATGAGTTAACTAAGGAAAACATTGAGCGTATGAATGCTAAATATAAACTTGCTGGAGATAAGGGTAGAAAACATGTTGTGTTTGCACTTGGAGATCTTGTTTGGTTACATTTGCGTAAAGATAGATTTCCTAATCTGCGCAAATCAAAGCTAATGCCACGTGCTGATGGTCCTTTTAAGGTTTTAGAGAAAATAAATGATAATGCATATAAACTTGAGCTACCTGCAGATTTTGGGGTTAGTCCCACTTTTAATATTGCAGATTTGAAGCCTTATTTGGGTGAGGAAGATGAGCTTCCGTCGAGGACGACTTCATTTCAAGAAGGGGAGGATGATGAGGACATCAATACCATTGTTACACCCACAGCCCCTACTGTTACATATACTGGACCAATTACTAGAGCTCGCGCACGCCAATTAAATTACCAGGTACTTTCATTTCTTGGTAATGATTCTAATGTTCATGAGATTATGATGCTGCCTAAATTGGATACATTTGTTTTGCTTTCAAATGAAGGGCCTAGCTTGGAGAAGGATGAACATTGGAGCAAGAACACGCATGAAGTTGATGGCATGCGCAAGGGGATCAAGAACGGAGTTACAAGTGATGATTTCAGGACTTTGAAGCCGCCATAAGGAGTGCATGAAGCCATGGAAGAAATATACAAGATGCCACTTCATAATATTCGTCCATAGGCTATTCTAGGTGCTGCGTCACCTTATTAATGGGCCAGGCCCATGTAATTTCGAAATACTTAAGTATAGGCTATTTTTAGAGTCCGTATGTGTCGGGAAGCAAGAGTTAGGGTTGGTTTCGGACCCCACCCTCAAGGGCCACGAAATTCCCCTCTCTTCCTCCATATATACAGCCCTTAGGGCGTCGTTTAGACTTTGGGTTTTGTTTAGATTAAAAGTTCGCCATAGCTGCAACTTCGCGTACTTCGTTTGTGTCCAACGACCAGACCAAGACGTCACAGAACCCCACCTTGATCAATAAAGCTTTCATCTTATATTCGCAATATCCAGATTGCAATCTCAGTTTCTTGCTTGTTCTTCGTTTGCTCGCAGGAAACAGGCCCTCGTGGTCAGGTTGATCGTGCTCCGGCGTGGTCAATAACCCCTCGGAAGTTGGTTTAGCGATTGCTAAGGCGCGACGTCTCGCATGTTCGTAGTCGGATCGTCAAGGTCGACTCCCACAGAAAACGATAGCCACCATCTCATCGAAACATCGGGACACCTTTTGCCTCTATCAAAGATGCTCTTGTTGCACAACACTAGAGAGACGCTAGCACGATTGCACGATAGGCGGATACAAGAACTTGTGCACAACCTACTTAGCAAAAATGCAACGACTTCTAGCCCAAATATTTTGTATGCAAGGTGTTGCTATGATATGATCCAAGATGATCGAGTATGACAATCTTAATGTTGTATGATGCTATGGTTCTTGCTTAAAAGCTCTTTGCTTATCTTTCCTTTTTGCTTAAAAGCTTGGTTGGCACTTTGATGTTTGAGCTCTTTTCTCATGCAATGCCTGGCGAACCAAGATAGCAAGTGATAGAGGCTAAGGTGTCCCGATGTTTCGATGAGATGGTGGCTATCGTTTTCCGTGGGAGTCGACCTTGACGACCCGACTACGAACGTGCGAGACGTCGCGCCTTAGCAATCGCTGAACCAACTTCCGAGGGTTATTGACCACGCCGGAGCACGATCAACCTGACCACGAGGGCCTGTTTCCTGCGAGCAAAACAAATGATGTGCCCTTTTCATTGCATTCTACTACTAAGATGTGCCCTTTTCATTGCATTCTACTACTAAGATGTGCCCTTTTCATTGCATTCTACTACTAAGATGTGCCCTTTTCATTTCAAAAGGGTACATCTTAATGATGGATTAATGTTCATCCTTCTCCAAGCTAGGCCCTTCATTTGTAAGCAAAACAAATGTATCCAATTTAGGCAGCATCATAATCTCATGAACATTAGAATCATTACCAAGAAACGTAAGTACCTGGTAATTTAATTGGCGTGCGCGAGCTCTAGTAATTGGTCCAGTATATGTAACAGTAGGGGCTGTGGGTGTAACAATGGTATTGATGTCCTCATCATCCTCCCCTTCTTGAAATGAAGTCGTCCTCGACGGAAGCGCATCTTCCTCACCCAAATAAGGCTTCAAATCTGCAATGTTAAAAGTGGGACTAACCCCAAAATCTACAGGTAGCTCAAGTTTATATGCATTATCATTTATTTTCTCTAACACCTTAAAAGGACCATCAGCGCGTGGCATTAGCTTTGATTTGCGCAGATTAGGAAATCTATCTTTACGCAAATGTAACCAAACAAGATCTCCAGGCGCAAACACAACATGTTTTCTACCCTTATCTCCAGCAAGTTTATATTTAGCATTCATACGCTCAATGTTTTCCTTAGTTAACTCATGCATTTTTAAAATCAATTCAGAACGTTCTTTAGCATCAAAATTAACCTTCTCCGAAGATGGAAGAGGCAACAAATCAATAGGTGCACGAGGTAGGAAACCATACACAATTTCAAAAGGGCACATCTTAGTAGTAGAATGCAATGAACGATTATAAGCAAATTCAATATGAGGCAAGCATTCTTCCCACATTTTCTTGTTATTCTTCAAAACAGCCCTAAGCATAGTAGACAATGTTCTATTGACTACTTCAGTTTGTCCATCAGTTTGGGGGTGACAAGTAGTACTAAAAAGCAGCTTAGTCCCCAACTTAGCCCATAAACATCTCCAAAAGTGGCTAAGAAATTTAGTATCACGATCTGAAACAATAGTATTTGGCACACCGTGTAAGCGAATAATTTCACGAAAGAACAAATCAGCAACATTAACAGCATCATCGCTTTTATGACATGGTATAAAGTGTGCCATTTTCGAGAACCTATCCACGACAACAAATATGCTATCCCTCCCCTTCTTTGTTCTAGGTAAACCTAAAACAAAGTCCATAGATATATCCTCCCAAGGAACACTAGGTACAGGCAAAGGCATATATAAACCATGAGGATTGAGTCGTGACTTAGCTCTTTGACATGTAGTGCAGCGAGCAACAAAACGCTCAACATCCCGTCTCATCTTTGGCCAAAAGAAATGTGTAGCAAGTATATCCTCCGTCTTCTTGACGCCAAAGTGTCCCATTAATCCTCCTCCATGCGCCTCCTGCAACAACAAAAGACGAACGGAGCTAGCTGGAATGCATAGCTTGTTAGCACGAAACACAAATCCATCGTTAAGAACGAACTTGTTCCAAGTTCTCCCTTCCTTACAATTCTGCAATACATCTTTAAATTCAGCATCATTAACATATTGATCCTTGATGGTCTCCAAACCAAATATTTTAAAGTCAAGTTGTGAAAGCATAGTATAACGACGAGACAAGGCATCAGCAATAACATTTTCTTTACCCTTCTTGTGTTTAATCACATAAGGGAAAGTCTCAATGAATTCAACCCATTTAGCATGTCGACGGTTCATTTTTGCTTGACTTTTAATGTGTTTCAAAGATTCATGATCAGAATGTATAACAAATTCCTTGTGCCATAAATAATGTTGCCATGTTTCTAAGGTCCGAACAAGAGCATATAATTCTTTATCATAAGTAGAATAGTTCAGACTAGGCCCACTCAATTTTTCAGAAAAGTATGCAACAGGTTTTCCATCTTGTAATAACACACCTCCTAATCCAATTCCACTAGCATCACATTCAAGCTCAAAAGTCTTATTGAAATTAGGAAGTTGGAGTAAAGGAGCATGTGTCAACTTATCTTTCAATACCGTTAAGGCTTCTTCCTGTGCGGTACCCCAAACAAAAGGTACATCCTTCTTTGTAAGCTCGTTGAGAGGTGCAGCAATGGTGCTGAAATCTCTCACAAAACGCCTATAAAAACCAGTGAGGCCAAGGAAACTCCTCACTTGTGTGACCGTTTTGGGCTGCGGCCAACTCTCAATAGCTTCAATCTTGGCTTTATCAACTTCAATTCCCTGTGGAGTAACAACATAGCCAAGAAAAGATACTCGGTTGGTGCAAAAGGTGCACTTTCCAAGGTTACCAAACAAACGTGCATCACGTAGAGCAATAAAAACAGCATGTAAATGTTCCAAATGTTCCTCCAAAGATTTGCTATAAATCAATATGTCATCAAAGTAAACTACCACAAATGTCCAATGAAAGCACGTAAAACTTCGTTCATTAACCTCATGAAAGTACTAGGTGCATTAGTTAACCCAAAAGGCATGACTAACCACTCATATAATCCAAACTTAGTTTTAAATGCTGTTTTCCATTCATCTCCCAATTTCATACGAATTTGATGGTAACCACTACGCAAATCAACTTTGGAGAATATTGTAGAGCCACTCAATTCATCAAGCATATCATCTAGCCTAGGAATAGGATGACGATAACGAATAGTAATATTATTAATGCCTCTACAATCAACGCACATACGCGACGTACCATCCTTTTTCGGCACTAAAATGATAGGAACAGCACAAGGACTAAGGGATTCGCGTATATAACCTTTGTCGAGCAGTTCTTGTACTTGACGCATAATCTCCTTCGTCTCCTCTGGATTGGTACGGTATGGTGCCCGGTTGGGTAATGATGCACCGGGAATTAAGTCAATTTGATGCTCAATCCCGCGAATAGGTGGTAATCCCGGTGGCACGTCTTGTGGAAAGACGTCGGCGAACTCCTGCAAAATGTTAGTGACAGCAGGAGGCAAAGAGGAAGGCACGTCCTCGTATGAAAATAATGCCTCTTTGCACACAAAAGCATAGCAAACAGATTTGCTAAAATCTAGATCATCAACATCAGATTTGGTGGCAAGTAAACATGCACTTTTCAATTTAATTTCAGAAGCAACACTAGATTGTTTATTATTATTAGGCTGCATTTGTTGCTCAAATTCTTTTGCCACAATCTGATTTTCACTCTTAGTTTTCTCCTGTTTTGCTTTATTAGCTCTATTAATATCATCTTTCAAAATGGAATCAGGAGTCATAGGAAGCAAAGTAATATTTTTATCCTTATGAACAAGAATATACTGATTGTTTCTACCATGGTGAATAGAATTTTTATCAAATTGCCATGGTCTACCAAGTAATAAGGAACATGCTTGCATCGGTACCACATCACAATCAACATAATCAGCATATGTAGAGATACTAAAATGCACACGAACAGTACGTGTTACCTTAACCTTGCCGCTGTTGTTGAACCATTGGATGTAGTAAGGATGTGGATGTGGTCTGGTGGTGAGAGATAGCTTCTCCACCATCTCGATGCTAGCCAAGTTGTTGCAACTCCCTCCATCTATGATCACGCGAACAGAACGTTCCTTCACAACTCCCTTTGTATGGAACAAATTATGCCTCTGATTTTGCTCAGCTTGTGTAACCTGCACACTCAAAACACGTTGAGCAACTAAACATTCATACCTGTCAGCATCTTCAGGAGCCATGTATTGCGTCTCATGATCAGAATCGTCTCCACCGTGTTCGTCACGTGTAATAACAGCCAAAGTCTCCTCATCATAGTCACTAGCGGACTCATACCCACCATCCTCAGTAACAATCATCACACGCTTAGATGGGCATTCTCTCGCATAATGACCTCCACCCTTGCAACGTCGACAAATAATATCATGTGTTTGCCCTGTTGATGCCATGGATGAAGAAGAGCTCTTTGCAGGCCCAGAAGGTGTGCTCTTGGCAGATAGTGGTGATTGTGCCTGCTTTATTGTATCACGGTTGGAGGTGGCAGCCGACGGAGGCGCCGGAGTAGTAGAACGTGTGGAAGTAGATGATGCACGTGGTGTCCATGAAGAAGGTCGACCTGCAGAAAAGTTAGTCCGCGCCAATGCCTGTCGATCCTGCACTTCACGTTCAGCTTTACAAGCAAGATGGAATAAACGAGTGATATTAGTATACTCCTTATACTCTAGAATCGTCTGAATCTCTCTATTTAATCCACCCATAAAACGTGCAAGCATAGCTTCATTCTCCTCAACAATACCACATCTAATCATGCCAGTTTGTAATTCCTGATAATATTCTTCTACAGAATTTTTTCCCTGTCTTAAGCGCTGCAATTTTTGAAGTAATTCACGTTGATAATATGGTGGAACCCAACGAGTACGCATAGCAGTTTTCAAAGCAGCCCAAGTAGCAGGAATGGGATATAATCTACAATGCTCAGACCACCAAACACATGCAAAACTAGTGAATGCACAAACAGCAGCAGGAACACGTCTCTCCTCGGGATATTGTAAACATGTAAATCGTTGTTCAGTTTCTAACTCCCAAGTAAGGTATATATCAGGAACATATCTACCCTCAAATGGTGGAATATTCAATTTTAGTTTAGGGAGATGGTCATGATCTCGTACCTGAGGGTGAGCCCTACCATTGCCATTATTTGCATGTGGACGACCTGATGGTTGCTGTGCTGGTGGTGGCACGTAGTTCTGATTTTGATCAACCTCATCCTCGTAATCGCTAGCAAAATCATCCTCCTCCGCATCAGCAGCAGGAGCCACAGAAGTAGCAACAGGAGCACCAACAGTTTGGCCAGGTGCAAGAGGGAGACGGCTCGCTCGGCGGAGGGCTGTTTCACGATGTGTAGGTAGTCGTCGTTGTTGTTGTTGTAGAGGTGCGTTAGGTGCAGCCGGTGGTGGTGGTGGAAGACGCGCGAGCAATTCATTAAACCTGTTATCGAGCTTTGTTTCGAACGTCTTCTCCATGTCATCTATCTTCTCCATGGCCTCTTCAAATCTGTTTAGCACATCCTGCACCTGTCCATTCATCATTTGCTGAAATTTATCATGCAACTCCTGATTCGTCATGTTCTCCCAGTCAGTCTCGTCGGCTTGTGATCCTGCCATGGTTAGCAACAATAGAAAACACACAAGAATATGATCCTACAGAATACTAACAAGAGGTGGTGGTGGCGGGTGTCACAAATCCGTCAAGCAAATCTCAAATTCTTACCAGTTCTTACCCAGCAGCAGGCGGTGATCGGCAACCGTTGTAGTCAAAACTCTCAAAAGCTTGGATAGAGCGATTGCCAGGGAGAGTCAAACGCACGATGTAGAGGTATGTGGAGCTGGGAAGGCTTATAGTATGGTAGCAAAAAGGGTCAGCAATAATCAATTCAGAGATGCAAAGTTGAATAAACGCTCAACGACGGTACTGTGCTGGTCCTAGGCTAGACCGTGCTAGAGACGCGAGCCTAGAACACTAACAAAATCACGGCGCTGCACGTAAATCAGGGAAAAGCACACTCTGGAAATTTTTTTTTTTGCTTTTTTTTTTGCGCTCCTCTTTTTTTTTTTTGCGCTCCTCTTTTTTTCTTTTTTTTTGCGCTCCTCTTTTTTTTTTTTTTTGCGAAAAATTACTATAATGGCGAGTGTCTCAAAACTCTTCCCTCGTCAAACTAATAGGATGGGCACGAAATTTTTTTTTTCACTTTTTTTTTTCGGAAATCAGGGCAGCGACGACGAAAAAGTGCGACAAAAAATCACTATGATGGCACGTGGCTCAAAAGACTCAGAAAAGCCTAAAAATAGGATAGGGAAAAAATATTTTTGCCCGTGAAAATTTTGGCCTAAAAACTGCCCGGGGGTCTCCAGACTCTTTTTTTTTTTCCGACACCTACGCAGGCAAGGAAACACGAATCGGAATTGAGATTGATCTCAAGAACAAACCTAATATGAGAAGAACTCGGATTGGTGGTGGATATATGGTGGATTCAGAGCGGTGGCGGATAAGCAAAAGTGGTAGATGGGCGATGATGATGGTGCGGCGGTGGCGTGACAACTTGTGACCAGAACTCGAAACTCTAAAAGACTAGACTCTAAGACCAGCAACTTGACACGACGATGCAACCGCAAATTCAACAAAGCAAAAACCCTAAAAAGATTATGCAAAGGCTCAGATTGGTTCGGATATGATGAACTAACCCTAATTTTTTTTTTGTGTGGCTTTTTCGTGGACTGTAGGTATGAAGAACAGACTCGATCTAATCTACGAAAAACTGTAAAATCTCACCGAGCAACCTGGAAATCTGATACCACTTGATAGAGGCAAAGGTGTCCCGATGTTTCGATGAGATGGTGGCTATCGTTTTCTGTGGGAGTCGACCTTGACGATCCGACTACGATCGTGCGAGACGTCGCGCCTTAGCAATCGCTAAACCAACTTCCGAGGGGTTATTGACCACGCCGGAGCACGATCAACCTGACCACGAGGGCCTGTTTCCTGCGAGCAAACGAAGAACAAGCAAGAAACTGAGATTGCAATCTGGATATTGCGAATATAAGATGAAAGCTTTATTGATCAAGGTGGGGTTCTGTGACGTCTTGGTCTGGTCGTTGGACACAAACGAAGTACGTGAAGTTGCAGCTATGGCGAACTTTTAATCTAAACAAAACCCAAAGTCTAAACGACGCCCTAAGGGCTGTATATATGGAGGAAGAGAGGGGAATTTCGTGGCCCTTGAGGGTGGGGTCCGAAACCAACCCTAACTCTTGTTTCCCCACACATACGGACTCTAAAAATAGCCTATACTTAAGTATTTCGAAACTACATGGGCCTGGCCCATTAATAAGGTGACGCAGCACCTAGAATAGCCTATGGACGAATATTATGAAGTGGCATCTTGTATATTTCGTCCATGGCTTCATGCACTCCTTATGGCGGCTTCAAAGTCCTGAAATCATCACTTGTAACTCCGTTCTTGATCCCCTTGCGCATGCCATCAACTTCATGCGTGTTCTTGCTCCAATGTTCATCCTTCTCCAAGCTAGGCCCTTCATTTGAAATCAAAACAAATGTATCCAATTTAGGCAGCATCATAATCTCATGAACATTAGAATCATTACCAAGAAACGAAAGTACCTGGTAATTTAATTGGCGTGCGCGAGCTCTAGTAATTGGTCCAGTATATGTAACAGTAGGGGCTGTGGGTGTAACAATGGTATTGATGTCCTCATCAAAACACGACTCGGAATTTAGATTGATCTCAAGAACAAACCTAATATGAGAAGAACTCGGATTGGTGGTGGATATATGGTTGTGGTATATGGCAGCGGTGGTGGTATATGGTAGTGGTGGTGGTATATGGATACAATTGGTGGTGGTATATGGATACGGATTGGTGGTGGTATATGGATATGGATTCAGAGCGATGGCGGATAAGCAAAGGTGGTAGATGGGCGATGATGATGGTGCGGCGGCGGCGTGACAACTTATGACCAGAACTCGAAACTCTAAAAGACTAGACTCTAAGACCAGCAACTTGACACGACGATGCAACCGCAAATTCAACAAAGCAAAAACCCTAAAAAGATTATGCAAAGGCTCAGATTGGTTCGGATATGATGAACTAACCCTAATTTTTTTTTTGTGGCTTTTTTTTCGTGGACTGTAGGTATGAAGAACAGACTCGATCTAATCTACGAAAAACTGTAAAAATCTCACCGAGCAACCTGGAAATCTGATACCACTTGATAGAGGCTAAGGTGTCCCGATGTTTCGATGAGATGGTGGCTATCGTTTTCTGTGGGAGTCGACCTTGACGATCCGACTACGAACGTGCGAGACGTCGCGCCTTAGCAATCGCTAAACCAACTTCCGAGGGTTATTGACCACGCCGGAGCACGATCAACCTGACCACGAGGGTCTGTTTCCTGCGAGCAAACGAAGAACAAGTAAGAAACTGAGATTGCAATCAGGATATTGCGAATATAAGATGAAAGCTTTATTGATCAAGCTGGGGTTCTGTGACGTCTTGGTCTGGTCGTTGGACACAAACGAAGTACGCGAAGTTGCAGCTATGGCGAACTTTTAATCTAAACAAAACCCAAAGTCTAAACGACGCCTATGGGCTGTATAGATGGAGGAAGAGGGGGGAATTTCGTGGCCCTTGAGGGTGGGGTCCGAAACCAACCCTAACTCTTGTTTCCCCACACATACGGACTCTAAAAATAGCCTATACTTAAGTATTTCGAAATTACATGGGCCTGGCCCATTAATAAGGTGACGCAGCACCTAGAATAGCCTATGGACGAATATTATGAAGTGGCATCTTGTATATTTCGTCCAAGGCTTCATGCACTCCTTATGGCGGCTTCAAAGTCCTGAAATCATCACTTGTAACTCCGTTCTTGATCCCCTTGCGCATGCCATCAACTCCATGCGTGTTCTTGCTCCAATGTTCATCCTTCTCCAAGCTAGGCCCTTCATTTGTAAGCAAAACAAATGTATCCAATTTAGGCAGCATCATAATCTCATGAACATTAGAATCATTACCAAGAAACGAAAGTACCTGGTAATTTAGTTGGCGTGCGCGAGCTCTAGTAATTGGTCCAGTATATGTAACAGTAGGGGCTGTGGGTGTAACAATGGTATTGATGTCCTCATCAGCAAGTGAGTATGCAATGAAAACTTTGTGACGCAAGAGATGATACCAAGATATGCAACAATGATGTATGTATGCTCTGGGAAGTATGATCACTAATGTGCACAAGTCCCGTTGCCGGCAATACTCAATGGCTAGTCTCGATGGGTAAGCAACGCAAAGGAGTAAGGCTATGATGGTTATCAATGTAATTGCAAGAATGATATGTCCAATACCAAGATTAGGTTACTGGTCTTGCTTCCGGTATGGTGTCAAAATGGTGGCACGAATACCAAGTCGTAGTCGAGGTGGTCGTTGTTGATGACGCGTCCGTGGCGAAGATGAGCGGCGGTGATGTTGATGTCTAACCGTACCTAGATAGCCGAAACACAAAAGGATACAGTACCACAAATCAAATTCTCAAACCTCAAAGTGGAAATTGTGTCGGAGAGCGAAACGGTCCAAAAATAGTTAGGTTATGCGGAAGTGGTGGAGGTATGCGGAAGTATATATGGTATATGGTGAGCACCGGAACAAAATTTGGTGGAATTTGGGCGGAGTTGTGGAAGTAGTGCGAACTTTCTGTCGAAGCCGGAAGTTCCGGGCAAGACGGAGGGTCCGGGGTCCGGAGATTCCGGGGAAGGTCGGAAGGTCCGGGAGCCGGAATGTCCGGGCTGGACCGGAAGTTCTGGTGGTCATGATTCTGCCAAGAACAGAGACTTCGGGATCGTGGATTTGGGCGGAAAAACTTGGGGAAAAAGCCCAAATCCGAAAGGGAAAAGGAAGAAATTGGAGGAAAAGAAGGGTGCGGAGGCTAGATCTACGAGCCACACACAAAATTCACGGATCAAAACCAACAAAATTTCAACACATGAACAAATCACAAAAAAAAAATTGGGGCTATTTTTGGTGGGGATTTTCGGATTAGGACGAAAAACAACAAAATTAGGCTAGAAACACAACGGGGAGGCTCCGAAATCGTGATCAACCTTGCTCTAGATACCAAGATGATGTAGGGTAGAACCCTAGTGGCCCGATCTTTCACGAAAGGAGCGGATCCCGCAAAGAACACGAGGAACACGAGGGGGGAAACGAGGGAAATCACGAGGGGAAACACGAGAGAATCACTCAACCAACAAGAAATAGTCACACATGTGCTAGATCCTCGAAACACAAAGAGATACACGATCCAAATCCAACAAAGGACGATACATAGGGTAACCGGTTCTTCTCCGTGAGGAGGTCTTGAATCCACGAGGGGATCTTCCCTTAGAAAGGGGGCTTGAATCCAAGGTGGATCTTCTCCGAAGAGGGGCCGCAGTCTCTCTCAAGGAGTAGATCCGATATGGATGAGAGAAGCTCTATCTCTCAAATGAGCTATCACAACGCTGACCCTAGAAAGTCGTATGTGATAGAGTATATATAGTCTAGGTGATGAAAGGGTACACAGGCCTCGGCCCAAGTGGCTGCTCGCAGGCAGGGCCGGAAGTTCCGGGCTAGGCTGAAAGTTCCGGGCGCCGGAGGTTCCGGGGAGGGTCCGGGCTAACCAAAGAGTTGCTGCGGTGGAGATGTGCTGGCATCCGGGGGCCGTAAGGTCCGGGCAGGCCGGAGGTTCCAGGCGCCGAAAGGTCTGGGACGGGGTCCGTGCTAACCCGAGAGTTCGCATGCCTGGGCTGGTCGAAGTCATCGGCGGCCGGAAGCTCCGGGTCGGCCGGAAGGTCCGGGGGCCGGAAGTTCCGGGCTCTGGCCGGAAGTTCCGGTCTGTCCAGAGTGTTGACGCATGTCTCTTCTTCTACAATCCTCTGCTCCGAGTCTTGAGCGTTGTACCTGATGACACATAGCATCTCGGACTTAGGCAGTAGCCATGTCTCACTTGAAGAGGGGGAAAACGCAAGTAGGAGTGATGTTACCTCGGATTGAATAGCACGTGCCCTAGCCCTTGTCATTGGTCCACTTGGAGCTTGGATAGTTGAGGTGGCGTCCATGGGGATGGTCGTGGGATACTCCGCATCAAGATGGTAGCTTTCGCATGTGCTCCAATTGTAGACCTATCAATGCTATCACCGTTCATTATAGGTATCCCATTCCACGCCTTGATGATATGCTTAATGAGCTTAGCAGTGCCACTATCTTTTCCAAAATTGATCTTAAGAGTGGTTACTATCAAATCCCCATACACGAGGCTGATGAATGGAAAACCGCTTTCAAAACTAAGTTTGGGTTATATGAGTGGTTAGTCATGCCTATGGGTCTTTCGGAAGCACCGGGTACTTTTATGCGTCTTATGAATCATGTCTTTCGCCCTTATATTGGTATATTTGTTGTGGTCTACTTTGATGATATCCTTGTTTATAGCAAATCTCTTAGAATTCATGTCACCCATGTTCGAACCGTTTTGCAAACTCTTCGAAAAGAGCACCTCTATGCTAATATGGAGAAATGCCTTTTTGGCGTTGACAAGCTCGTTTTCTTGGGTTTTGTTGTTTCTTCTAAGGGTGTTCATGTTTATGTGTCCAAGATCAATGCTATTAAGACTTGGTCACAACCAACTAATTTGCAACAAGTGCGTAGCTTTCTTGGCCTTGCGGGTTTCTATCGTCGCTTTGTGAAAGATTTTAGCACCATTGCTTCGCCTTTGCATGCTTTGAGCAAGAAGAATGCGCCTTTTGTTTGGGGAGCATCCCAAGATACCGCTTTCAATGAGCTTAAGAATTTTCTTACTCATGCTCTTGCATTACCCAACTTTGACAAACCCTTTGAGATTCATTGCGATGCTAGTGGTAATGGCATAGGAGGTGTGTTAACGCAAGAGAAGTGCCCCATAGCTTACTTTAGTGAGAAACTCTCCGGCGCGCAACTCAATTACCTCATCTATGACAAAGAGCTATATGCTTTAGTTCGCGTTTTGCATGAATGGGAACACTATCTTCGCCCTCACGAGTTTATCATTCATACCGATCATGAAACGCTCAAGTATCTTAAGGGCCAAACCAAGTTGAACAAGCGTCATGCTAAATGGAGTGAATTTATTGAGTCTTTTCCTTATGTCATCAAGTACATTAAAGGTAAAGAAAACATTGTGGCGGATGCCCTTTCCCGCATATGCATGCTTGTTACTAAACTTGATTTGGATGTCATTGGTTTTGAGCATATCAAAGACTTGTATGAGCACGATCCTACTTTTACTACTCCTGATGCCAAGTGTTTGACGCACACCTCTTGGGAACGCTATTACATCAAAGATGGATATCTTATGAGAGCTAACAAACTTTGCATCCCCGAGTCTTCTCTTCGTTTGTTGCTTTTGCAGGAATCTCATGGAGGAGGCTTAATGGGACATTTTGGACGCGACAAGACGTTCGCTACGCTCTCAAAGAACTACTATTGGCCCAAGATGTTTCCTGATGCCAATCTCTTCACCAACCGATGCTCTACATGTCGCAAAGCTAAGTCCAAAGCTCAATCTCATGGCCTTTATATGCCTCTACCAATTCCATATCAACCATGGGAATACATTAGCATGGACTTTGTACTTGGTTTGCCTAGGACTAGAAATGGGAAGGATTCGGTATTTGTCGCTGTGCACCGTTTCTCAAAAATGGCACATTTCATTCCTTGCAACAAGATAGACAATGCTTCACATGTTGCTACTCTCTTTTGTAGGGAAATATTATGTCTACACGGAGTGCCAAAGACGATCGTCTCGGACCGCGACGTCAAGTTCCTTAGCTACTTTTGGAAGACCCTATGAGCCAAGATCGGAATCAAGCTACTTTTCTCCACGGCATATCATCCATAAACCGATGGCCAAACGGAAGTTACCAACCGCACACTCTCCGCTCTACTTCGAGTACTCATCAAGAAGAACATCAAGGAGTGGGAGGAGTTCCTACCTATCGCCGAGTTCGCCTAGAACCGAGCACGACACTCAACAACCGGCAAGTCCCCCTTCGAGGTCGTCTAAGGATTCAACCCTTTGTCCCCTTTGGACATTCTCCCTCTACCACTCCAAGAGCGCATCAATTTGGACGCAAATGCATGTGTGACACATCTCAAGAAGGTGCATGAAGATACAAGAAACACCATCGAGCGCCAAGTTCAACGCCTTGCAGTGTTGATTACTCCTTGTAGTTGATGCTAGTTGGTTTATTCGGTGGAAGATCATATGTTCAGATCCTTAATGATAATTATTACACCTCTGATTATGAACATGAATATGGTTTGTGAGTAGTTACATTTGTTCCCGAGGACATGGGAGAAGTCTTGTTATAAGTAATCACGTGAATTTGGTATCCGTTCGATATCTTGATGAGATGTATGTTGCCTCTCCTCTAGTGATGTTATGTGAACGTCGACTACATGACACTTAACCATGATTTGGGCCTAGGGGAAGGCATTGGGAAGTAATAAGTAGATGATGGGTTGCTAGAGTGACAGAAGCTTAAACCCTAGTTTATGTGTTGTTTCGTAAGGGGTTGATTTGGATCCACATGTTTCATGCTATGGTTAGATTTATCTTAATTCTTCTTTCATAGTTGCGGATGCTTGCGAGAGGGGTTAATCATAAGTGGGAGGCTTGTCAAAGTTAGGACAACACCCAAGCACCAGTCCACCCACATATCAAATTATCAAAGTAACGAACGTGAATCATATGAGCATGATGAAAACTGGCTTGACAGTAATTCCCATGTGTCCTCGGGAGTGCTTTGCATTATATAGGAGTTTGTCCAAGCTTGTCCTTTTCTACAAAAAGGATTGGGCCACCTTGATGCACCTTAGTTACTTTTGTTACTTGCTACCTGTCACAAATTATCTTATCACACAACGATCTGTTACCGATAATTTCAGTGCTTGCAGAGAATACCTTGCTGAAAACCGTTTGTCATTTCCTTCTGCTCCTCGTTAGGTTCGACACTCTTACTTATCGAAAGGACTACGATAGATCACCTATACTTGTGGGTCATCATCGGCCCGAAGCCCATGTACCCTTTCTCCCCTCACTTACCCCTTCATGGCCACCACTATATAAACTCATTCCCCTCCTCCGTTCTAGGGTTAGCATTGTCTTAGCTCATTTTGGAGATTACAACATTGCTCATCCACTTGTACCTCTACTCCATTGGAGACCGAGGCCTACCAGGAGAAGATCCCCCAAGTGGATTCAAGACTGATGAGGACATCAATACCATTGTTACACCCACAGCCCCTACTGTTACATATACTGGACCAATTACTAGAGCTCGCGCACGCCAATTAAATTACCAGGTACTTTCGTTTCTTGGTAATGATTCTAATGTTCATGAGATTATGATGCTGCCTAAATTGGATACATTTGTTTTGCTTTCAAATGAAGGGCCTAGCTTGGAGAAGGATGAACATTGGAGCAAGAACATGCATGAAGTTGATGGCATGCGCAAGGGGATCAAGAACGGAGTTACAAGTGATGATTTCAGGACTTTGAAGCCGCCATAAGGAGTGCATGAAGCCATGGACGAAATATACAAGATGCCACTTCATAATATTCGTCCATAGGCTATTCTAGGTGCTGCGTCACCTTATTAATGGGCCAGGCCCATGTAATTTCGAAATACTTAAGTATAGGCTATTTTTAGAGTCCGTATGTGTGGGGAAACAAGAGTTAGGGTTGGTTTCGGACCCCACCCTCAAGGGCCACGAAATTTCCCTCTCTTCCTCCATATATACAGCCCTTAGGGCGTCGTTTAGACTTTGGGTTTTGTTTAGATTAAAAGTTCGCCATAGCTGCAACTTCGTGTACTTCGTTTGTGTCCAACGACCAGACCAAGACGTCACAGAACCCCACCTTGATCAATAAAGCTTTCATCTTATATTCGCAATATCCAGATTGCAATCTCAGTTTCTTGCTTGTTTTTCATTTGCTCGCAGGAAACAGGCCCTCGTGGTCAGGTTGATCGTGCTCCGACGTGGTCAATAACCCCTCGGAAGTTGGTTTAGCGATTGCTAAGGCGCGACGTCTCGCATGTTCGTAGTCGGATCGTCAAGGTCAACTCCCACAGAAAACGATAGCCACCATCTCATCGAAACATCGGGACACCTTTGCCTCTATCAAGTGCTAAGGCGCCGTGATTTTGTTAGTGTTCTAGGCTTGCGTCTCTAGCACGGTCTAGCCTAGGACCAGCACAGTACCGTCGTTGAGCGTTTATTCAACTTTGCATCTCTGAATTGATTATTGCTGACCCTTTTTGCTACCATACTATAAGCCTTCCCAGCTCCACATACCTCTACGTCGTGCGTTTGACTCTCCCTGGCAATCGCTCTATCCAAGCTTTTGAGAGTTTTGACTACAACGGTTGCCGATCACCGCCTGCTGCTGGGTAAGAACTGGTAAGAATTTGAGATTTGCTTGATGGATTTGTGACACCCGCCACCACCACCTCTTGTTAGTATTCTGTAGGATCATATTCTTGTGTGTTTTCTATTGTTGCTAACCATGGCAGGATCACAAGCCGACGAGAGTGACTGGGAGAACATGACGAATCAGGAGTTGCATGATAAATTTCAGCAAATGATGAATGGACAGGTGCAGGATGTACTAAACAGATTTGAAGAGGCCATGGAGAAGATAGATGACATGGAGAAGACGTTCGAAACAAAGCTCGATAACAGGTTTAATGAATTGCTCGCGCGTCTTCCACCACCACCACCGGCTGCACCTAACGCACCTCTACAACAACAACAACGACGACTACCTACACATCGTGAAACAGCCCTCCGCCGAGCGAGCCGTCTCCCTCTTGCACCTGGCCAAACTGTTGGTGCTGCTGTTGCTACTTCTGTGGCTCCTGCTGCTGATGCGGAGGAGGATGATTTTGCTGGCGATTACGAGGATGAGGTTGATCAAAATCAGAACTATGTGCCACCACCAGCACAGCAACCATCAGGTCGTCCACATGCAAATAATGGCAATGGTAGGGCTCACCCTCAGGTACGAGATCATGACCATCTCCCTAAACTAAAATTGAATATTCCACCATTTGAGGGTAGATATGTTCCTGATATATATCTTACT